>NC_134094.1:46388320-47607366 GCF_000715075.1 Nicotiana tabacum
TCTAAACTGGTTTCTTTCAATCTTTCACTATATTTTACAAGATTTCAACCTAAAATCTAAGGTTTTCATGGTAGAATTAGGGGTTTTGGGTAGAAACTGGGGATTTCGGAAATTTGGGGATTAAGACCTCAATTTGAGGTCGGATTCCAAAACCAATTATATATTCGGGCTCGGGGGTGAATGGGTAAATGGATTTTTGTCCGAACCTCGGGTTTGACCAAGCGGGCCTGAGGTCGATTTTTAACTTTTTGGAGGAAAATTTAGGAAATCTAAATTTATGCAATGTAATTGATTCCTTTAGCAATATTTGATATTATTGAGTCATTTTTGAATAGATACTAGTGGTTTGGATGTGAATTCCAAAGGAAAAGCTGTGATTGAGAATTAAGTGGCCTTAGGAGCAAGGTAAGTGTTGTGTTTAACCCTGACTTGAGGGAATTAGGAACCTTAGATTACTTGCTAAGTGAAATTCATGTTAGCGGCGTATATGTGAGGTGACGATTACTTATGCACCGCCAATTTACCTGTTTTCCATGTTTCTCAGTTTTTCTTATATTGTCTCAATCCTATGCCTAATTGCGATGTGTTATACTAGTGTTGTTCAATTTATCGTTCTTATCATGTTTATGGATTTTCTGGTGATAATCGAGTTTTTATTTCAAAGTTGAGATTGATGTTATGGAACCAAATGTTGAGGTAAGGTTTGTACTTTATAATCTATCTCCCTGTTGATATTTATGCATTGCATTATGGTAAGGGAGAGTGTTAATTCACGAAGGGTGATAACGTGCCATATTGTGATTGTCCAGGCACGAAGGGTGATGTCATGCCATATTGTGAGTGTTAATGCACGAAGGGTGATGTCGTGCGATATTGTGAGTGTTAATGCACGAAGGGTGATGCCGTGCCATATTGTGAGTGTTAATGCACGAAGGGTGATGCTGTGCCATATTGTGAGTGTTAATGTACGAAGGGTGATGCCCTGCCGTTTCTATTGATTTTTATGGTGAGATTGAAAGTAAAAGCACGAAGGGTGATGCCGTGCATTTTTCCTTATTGTATTCACTATTCCTGTTGATTCATGGTATATTGACTGCTCCGGTGATCATTCTGTTGTAGTTCTTTATCTTGTATTCCCATCTGTATGTTCCCCTCCCGACAATTCCTGTTTAGATCTTCATTTCTGTTATTTGTATATATATTGTTAAATTGTACATGTTTATTCGTTAGAGCCTTGTCACTACTTCGTCAAGGTTAGGCTCGACACTTACCAGTACATGGGGTCGGTTGTACTGATACTGCACTCTGCACTTTCTGTGCAGGTTCTGATACCGGCTCGGGTTGATCGAGATTCTTCTATTGGTCCGTTGTCCGGAGACTCAAGATAGATCTGTCGGCGTTCACAGACCTTGAAGTCCCCATCTATCTTTTCTGTTCTACTGTTTCTTTCACTCAGACAGTTGTATTTCTTTCTGACTATTACTTGTAGCAAATTCTAGAATGCTCGTGAATTATGACTCCAGATCCGGGTGGTAGTAGTTAATACATATTTATGATATTCCGCACTTATTATATTTCATCTTAGTTAATTATTGTTAATTACTGAATGGAAATAAGGAATTGGTTAATGATTCTCTAACGTTGGCTTGCCTAGCAAGTAAAATGTTAGGCGCCATCACGGTCCCATCGGTGGAAAATTTTGGGTCGTGACACATAACTTGAGCTAGGAACCTCCAAATTAAATTCCGAACATACACCCAAGTCCCAAATCACGATACGGTGCTACTGGAACTATTAAAACACTGATTCGGCTCCGTTTGCTAAAAATATTGACCAAAGTCAACTCAGTTGAGTTTTAAAGCTCTATTTCACAATTTAATCCATTTTTCACATGAAAATTTTACCGACTGCGTACGCAAGTTGAGGAATGATAAATGGTGCTTTTCGAGGTCTTAGAACACAGAATTACTTATTAAATTTAAAGATGACATTTTGGGTCATCACAGACACTTACCTCGATTCGCAGGCCACTCACTGCTCAAGTACCACTTTTCCCTTAAAATTCACCTCCAACTCACTCGTATCTAGTCAGAAATATCTTAATACCATCAATTATCGCTTAAGGAATCAACTTTAATGAATAATTAAAGATTTCCCAAATTTTCTCAAAAAAAAAAAACTCAAAAACCGACCTCGGGCCCGCTTGGTCCAAACTCGAGGTTCGGACCAAACTCCGTTTACCCATTCACCCTCGAGGCAAAATATGTCATTAGTTCCGGAATCCGACCCCAAATCGAGGTCTAAATTCCCAAATTTACAAAATCCCCAATTCTCCGAAAATCCCTAATTTCTACCATTAAAGAACAAGATTTAGGCCTAGAAATCTAGTGGGTGTTGATGGAAATTTAAAGGAATGAGTTTAAGAACACGAACCTATGATTTGGTGTTGAATTCCCACTTCAAACATCTCCAAAGCTTGAGTTCAAGTGAAGAAAATGTGAAATTTTGAACAAATCCCGTCTTTGAAGTCTGTTTTAAAACACTGGATAGGCCTTCATCGCGTTCACGAGAGGCCTGTCGTGATCGCGATGCACAGCATTCTAAGGCCTTCTCATTCCCGAGTCTTTCTATGTGTTCGCGTAAGGCAGCCCCCCCCCCCAAGCCTTCGCATTCGCGAACCAATGAACGTGTTCGCGTAGAAGAACATGACCCCCCCCCCCAGGTCCCTTAAACTATCGCGTTCGCGAAGGGTTCCACCCCAAATGCTTCGCGTTCGCGACCAGTCCTTCATGTTTGCGAAGAAGAAAATTCCCCTACCCCCATTTTACCTTTCGCGTTCGCAACACTACCTACGCGAACGCGAAGAAGGGCACACCAGAACAGCTGCAGCAACAAAATCTCAGATTTTCTAAGTGCAAATCACCCTGTAGCCTATCCGAAACTCACCCGAGCCCTCGGGGCTCCAAACCAAGCATGCACACAAGTCTAACAATATCATACAGACTTGCTCGTGCGATCAAATCACCTAAATAACAACTAAAACTACGGATTTAGCATCAAAGTTAATAAAATTCTCAAGAACACTTAAAGTTACTATTTTCTCAACCGAAGGTCCGAATCACGTTATTTAAACTCCGTTTCTCACCAAATTTCACAGAAATAGTTTAGATATTATAACGGACCTGTACCGGGCTCCTTAATAATCCTATATTTCAGTACCAAAGGATTTATAGAAATAACTCTAAATTTACAGAAGGTCTACTCAGCGTGGACGTCACGGTTGCGGATTTTGGGGTGCTTTGGAGGAAGTACAGTTATTGACGAGATTCTAGACTATGTAGTTCGTGCCAAGATTTGTCTGTCTGGAGCTCTACTTTTGTGATCGTTGTGTATAAATAGGGGTAAGGGTTACCCCCAAAGAAGAATCAAAGAGTATGTTAAGAAATGGGTCAGCTCAACAGTGTTGAGTCAGCATAACAAAAGAAGAAATTTGCCTTGGGAGAGATAATTCTCCACCGGTGTTCGTCGCAAGCCTATGAAGAGGGCAGACCAGCTAATGCAACACCGCCCACTTGGCTCAGTTCTCAGAAACGCTTTTGAAAGAGTTTGTTTTCTGGACTCTCCATAATGCATGGCGCATAGGGTTTGAACGGTTGCGTCAGGTCACCATTGACGGTGTCATAATATACCATCTAGTTCAATAAGTTAGCCCGTCATACTCCTACTTTGCTTCCTACAGCCAGAGGGCGAGTCCACAGACTCATTAAAGGACTCAATTATGGTTGTAAAATTTTGTATGACTCGGGAGCTACAAGCTGATACTTCATTTCTGCTAGTTATACAAATTACCAAGATATTAGAATGTGTTCGGGGTGAGGAAAAAATGAAACTAAGGAGACCAAGACGTCTCGAGGTTCTGGGGGATTCAGTGGATTCTACTCTGCAAGTATAAATCATTATGGCATTGGCTCAGGCAGTCGTCCAGCCCAGTCTGCACATCGAATTACTCGGGGTGCTCCAGTAAGTTCTTTTAATGCACCACCGACATGAGTTCCTACAATGGTTATTCCAGTTATCTGGCACATACTCAATATGAGAAGCCTAACCCGCAAAAGGGTTGTTATGAATACGGTGATACTAGGCACATCATGAGAAAATTGTCCCAAACTTAGGAGAGACTTATTTCATCAAAGCACTCAGGCTACGTGCCCCATTGCAGTTACTACACCACCCACACGACCAGTTAGGGGTGGAGGACAGACAGGTAGAAGGCGTCCTAGAGGTGGAGACCCAGCCGTTGTTATATTTGTTTTATTGTATGGCGGAGGTCGCTACATCAGTTGCTGTCGTTATAGTTACGACCTTGATATAATATAAAGGAATAATTTCCTTAACTTGATTCGGTTCTGAGTATCGAGACGAGTCCTCCTATTGTGCTCCACTTATGAGTGAGTTTCATAATTCTATAATCTAGTTATGTGTTTACTCCTGTTGGGAGATTCCATGGAGATAACTACGCCTATCATTCCATGTTGGTGACTAATAAGACCTGTGAGGCTAAATGTGGTTTTCTGTTACTCATTTCGGTAAGTTTTGATGTAATTTACGGATAATTAATTATAAATTGTTAATTATATGCCCTACCGGTGTGGGGTTCATTATGTGTTGTGATTTTCCTTTTTAACGAAAATTTTTTAGAAGGAGCAAATGAAAAGTTTCGATTGGTACGATGTGCATATTACTTGTGATTCAGAACCGAGGATGAGATCCTCACATTTTAATATAAACTGATATGTTTAAACCGGGCTACGAGCTGCGGTGGAAGTTATATAAGGACGAGATCCTTGTGAGGAAAATTCTTGTGTTTAAGTTCTCCCTTGTGAATTTTAATTTGTACTATAGTACGAATAGGGAGTCATGCCTGTTAGGCTTATTTGAAAATTCTATATGAAATTCGCTGTGCATACTTGCCAATTTTGCGTTGTAATTATTAAGGTTTAACCTACGAGGTAGGTTCCCGCCCAGGTGACATTAAATGTGACTCATTAATTCGGGTAAATAATTAGGAGGTCTTCATGCCTCGTATCTCCTTATCAGTATTGTGAAGGTTTAAAACGATATTTTTGTTAACATGAAGTTAATTGACAATTTTGTAATTGATTATGAACAACTATTAAGACCAGATTGACCCAGAAGGGTGCTCCGTTCATATGGGCCGAGGAATGTGAGGAGAGCTTCCAAAAGCTCAAGACAGCTTTGACTACAGCCCCAATGTTGGTATTACCTACAGGTTCAGGGTCTTATATTGTGTATTGTGATGCGTCGCGTATTGACCTCGGCGCAGTGTTGATGCAAGATGGTAGGGTGATTGCCTACGCGTCCAGACAGTTAAAGGTGCATGAGAAGAATTATCCTATACACAACCTTGAGTTAGTAGCTATTGTTCATGCCTTAAAGATTTGGCGGCATTATTTGTACGGTGTCCATTGCGAGGTCTACACCGATCACCGAAGTCTACAACATCTATTTAAACAAAAGGATCTTAATTTGCGGCAGCGGAGATGGTTGGAATTGCTTAAGGATTATGATATCACCATTCTCTATTATCTTGGGAAGGCCAATGTAGTGGCCGATGCCTTGAGTCATAAGGCGGAGAATTTGGGCAGGTTAGCATATTTACCGGTAGCAGAGAGGCATTTAGCTTGGGATGTTTAGGCCTTGGCCAACCAGTTTGTTAGACTGGATGTTTACGAGTCGAGCCGAGTTTTGGCTTGTGTGGTTTCTCAGTCTTCTCTTTATGACCGTATCAGGGAACGTCAGTATGATGACCCCCATATGCTTGTCCTTAAGGACACAGTTCAACACGAAAATGCCAAGGAAGTCACTATTAGAGATGAAGATGTATTACGGATGCAGGGCAGGCTATGTGTGCCAAATATAGATGGTTTTCGCGACTTGATTTTCCAAGAGGCTCACAGTTCGTGGTACTCCATTCATCCGGGTGATGCAAAGATGTATCAAGACTTGAGACAGCACTATTGGTGGAGAAGGATGAAGAAAGACATAGTGGAATATGTAGCTCGATGCCTAAATTGTCAGCAGGTGAAATATGAGCATCAACGACCGGGTGGATTGCTTCAGAAGTTGGAAATTCCATAATAGAAATGGGAGCGGATCACTATGGGTTTCATTGTTGGGCTCCCACGGACTCGGAGGAAGTTCGATGCAGTTTGGGTGATTATGGATAGATTGACCAAGTCAGCTCATTTCATTCGTGTGATTACTACTTACTCTTCAGAGTAGCTGACTCAGGTATATATTTGTGAGATTGTCAGACTTCACGGTGTACCGTTATCTATCATCTCTGACCGGGGTACACAGTTTACCTCATGGTTTTGGAGGGCTGTACATTGAGAGTTGGGTACTCGTGTAGAGTTGAGTACAATATTTCACCCTCAGACGGACAGGCAGTCCGAATGCACTATTCAGATACTGGAGGATATGCTTCGTGCATGTGTGATAGATTTTGGGGGTGCTTGGGATCATTTCTTACCACTTGCAGAGTTTGATTACAACAAAAGTTGCCAGTCAAGAATTCAGATGGCTCGGTATGAGGCCTTGTATGGTAGGCGGTGCCGGTCCCCAGTGGGTTGAATCAAACAGGGCGAGGCTAGACTATTGGGTACAAACTTGGTTCAAGATGCCCTAGAAAAGGTTAAGTTGATTCAGGATTGACTTCGTACAGCCCAATCTAGACAGAAGAGATATGCGAATCGGAAGGTTCGTGATGTTGCATTCATGGTTGGTGAGCAGGTATTGCTCCGGGTTTCGCCTATGAAGGGTGTGATGAGGTTCGGGAAGAAGGTCAAGTTGATCCCTAGGTATATTGGGCCTTTTGAGATTCTTCAAAGAGTTGGAGAGGTGGCTTACAAACTTGAGATACCACCTACTCTCTCTGCGGTTCATCCGGTATTCCATATTTTCATGCTTCGGAAATATCATGACGATCCGTCTCATGTGTTAGACTTCAGTTCGGTTCAGTTGGACAAGGATCGATCTTATGTTGAGCAACCAGTGGCTATTTTAGATAGGCAGGTATGAAAGCTGAGGTCAAAGAATATTGCTTCCGTGAAGGTTTAGTGGAGGGGTCATCTGGTCGAGGAGGCGACTTAGGAGACCGAGCATGATATGCGCAGCTGTTATCCACACTTATTCACCAGCTCAAGTACTATTTTTAACTCCGTTCGAGGATAAACGTTTGTTTTAGAGGTGGAGAATGTAATGACCCAAAATATCATCATTAAATTCAATAATTAATTATGTGTTCTAAGACCTCAAAAAGTACTATTTATCATTCCTCGACTTGCGTGCGTAGTCCGTCAAATTGTCCGGAAAGTTTTCAGTTGAAAAATGGATTAAATTGTGAATTAGAGCTTTAAAACTTAACTGAGTTGACTTTGGTCAACATTTAGAGCAAACGGACTCGGATCAGTGTTTTGACAGTTCCTGTAGGTCCGTATCGTGATTTGGGACTTAGGCGTATGCCCGGAATCAAATTCCGAGGTCCCTTGCCCGAGATATGGAATTTTGATGAAAAATTAAAAGTTTAAGTTCAAATAGTGACCGGATGTCAAATTATGTGCAAACGACCCCGGAATAGAATTTTGATGATTCCAATAGCTCCGTATGGTGATTTTGAACTTAGAAGCGTGATCGGAATTTTATTTAAAAGTCCGTAGTAGAATTAGGCTTGAAATGCCAAAAGTTGAATTTTTTGGATGTTTGCCCGGGGGTTGACTTTTTGATATCGAGATCGGAATCCAATTCTGGAAATTGAAAAAGGTCTGTTATGTAATTTATGACTTGTGTGCAAAATTTGAAATCATTCCGAATTGATTTGATGTGTTTCGGCACAAGATATAGAATTTGAAAGTTCAAAGTTCATAGATTATGATCTGAGGTGCAATTCGTCGTTTTGATGCTGCTTGATGTGGTTTGAAGCCTCGAATAAGTTCGTATTGTATTTTGGGACATGTTGGTATAATTGGTTAAGGTCCCGAGGGTCTCGGGTGTATTTCGGAAGGTAAACAGAATGGATTACGGACAAAGAAGGCTGCTGGAAATTTCTATTGCAAAAATTTCGCCAGAAATTTCTGGTGTGTGGAGCCAAATTTGGAAGCTTATATCGCGCAATCTATAAAGAATCGGAAAATTTTCAAAACAGGAAAGTTGTATCCCTTTGATTCTAGTTTCCAGAAAGTTAAACAATCTATTATTTGGACATTTGTACAGAAAGTTAAGATGGATTTAATGAAGGCTGGTAGAGGAGTTTCGCCAAAAATTTCTGATGTGTGGAGCCGATTTTGGAAGCTTATATCCCGAAATTCATAAGGAATCAGAAAATTTTCAAAACATGAAAGTTGTAGTCGTTTAATTCTAGTTTCCAGAAAATTAAACTATTCATCATTTGGATATTTGTACATAACGTTATGATCAATTGAAGGAAGGCTGGTAGAGCAGTTTCTGGTGAACAAAATGGACTTTTAATGACGGAAAATGGACTTTTAGTGAGGGATTGGCAGAAACTTAAAGACCAAAAATGGTCATTTCATTCATTTCGTTTTGGATTTTTTGAGCATGGTTCTTGGGCGATATTTGAGCGATTTTCACGGGGAAACATTGGGGTAAGTGTTCCTTATCCTATATTAATTATATTTTCATGATTCCATACTCATTTACATCATGCATCCGTGAATTTATGGAAGAAAAATCAAGATTTTTGCAAAATCTTCCATAACGAAAATTTAAGATTTGGAGGTCAAGTTGTTATCGGATTTTGGTAAAATTGGTATGGGTGGACTAGTAATTGAATGGGTTGGCGGATTTTATAAGTTTTGCCGGATTCCGAGATGTGGGCCCCACGGGCAAATTTTGAACTAATTTCGGATTTTTTTGAAAAAATATAATATTTTCTTATGAAATTGATTACTATAATTTTTGTTGACTGTATCGAATTAATTATAACTAGATACGAGTCTATCGGAGTTGGAAAATCGAGGAAAAAGCATAATACTTGGTTAAATTGGAGCAAGTTAAGGTAAGTGACTTGTCTAACTTTGTGTGGGGGAAATTCCCCTAGGATTGATAATTGTAATGTGTGGAAAGTCATGTGCACGAGGTGACGAGTGTGTACATGGGCTAAATGTGAAAGATTATATTTTAAATTGTGTAGATCATTGTTGCGCATTAATTAAATTATTTCATTTTATTATATTCTTCATTATTAATTTAATGTTTATATTTTTAAATTTTCTTGACCTTTTCTTGCTAATTGTTTTATCTGTTTAGTTGGAACTTGGTTTCTTTTATTCTGTGCATTATTTGAAGGTTGATTTTCTTTAAATTAAATATTATTAATATGAAGTATTTGATATTTTTAAACTTGATATTGAAGCAACGTATTAAAGATTTTGAAATATTATTTTCCTGAATTATTTACTCCTGAATATTTTTGTAAGATTTTCGTACTTATTGTGATGGAGCAGTGAACTCTTTATTGTGGACAAATATTATTGTTGAATTATTTTGACATGAGCCGTGAGCTCTTTATTGTGGAAAAATATTATTGTTGAATTATTTTGACATGAGCCGTGAGCTCTTTATTCTGGAAAAATATTATTGATGAGTTATTTTGACATGAGTCGTGAGCTCTTTATTGTGGAACAATATTGTTGATGAATTAATTTGGCAAGTTAAATTATTTGAGCACCTGAGGTGCAAATTGTGATATATTGTGATATTGATACGTATGCGGTGGTATAAGGTCTGGGGATTGAAACGCATGCGGTGAGATAAGGGTGGCTTGATATGCGTGGCTAGTAGGGGGAACTACTAGCAGTCATGCGGTGTGATAAGGATGGCTAAAACGCGGGATGCTATTTCAAAAAAAATATTTTCTTTAATATAAATTGTGAAGGCTCCCGCGGTGAGATAAGGAAATGAGATATTGTGAATTTGTTTATGATTTGGGACTACGAGGCGGTACCTCGGGAGTGCCCTTGTTGATATTGATATATGGCCGCAGTTGCCTTTGATTATTGTTGTGATTTTCTTAAAGTTGAAAAGAATTCTGTTTTGTTTTCACGAGGTATTTATTTTTCATTATTTGATGTAATTAAATGTGACATACTACTTGATTCATTTCTATTGTCATTTTATCTTATAATATTATTTAAACATTTTACCATGCCATTATTTATTCTCCAGTAGGGCCTGACCTGACCTCGTCACTACTCTACCGAGGTTAGGCTTGGCACTTACTATGTACCGCTGTGGTGTACTCATACTACGCTTCTGCACATCTTTTTGTGCAGATTCAGGTACATCTTATCAGACCACGCATCAGTAAACTAGCTGTACGAGGTGACTTCGAGGTATATCTGCCAGCGTCCACAGACTCCGGAGTCCCTTTCTATCTTACTATGTTGTCTTCCTTATTTGCTTTAGACTTTGATGTATAGAGACATAGAGAGTAAATTCTTAGAAGCTTATGACTTATTTCTACCGGATTTTGGGAGTTGAAATTATTTGAATTGTAGTTTATTTATTTCAAATATTTATTATTATTCCGCATTGATAGGCTTACCTAGTCTTAGAGACTAGGTGCCATCACGACATCCTACAGAAGGAATTTGAGGTCGTGACAACATGTTTATTAATATAAAAAGCAGTACAAGACCATTTGGACTTTGATGGTCTTATTAAACCCTTTTGTTGTAAGGAATCTATTTCCTTTTTACACAGTTCTAAATAATTGGAATTCATTTTGCAAGGCCTAGCCTTTGTAGGGATATTACCCTCAGAGAAGTCTTCTTCATAGGGAAGACTTACAATATATTTTTTTCTATTCTAGAATTGGTTCGGATGATCACCACATATTTGTAAAGAGAATTGATTTTTTAATAAATCAATTTTATTAACTAATTTAGGATTTTTTTAAATCCTATTCAATAGTAAGAGAACAAATTTCATTTTTCAAAAAATCAATTTATTGGATTTTAGAAGAAATATGTTTGGAAATAATCTCATTCAAAAATCTTTGAATAGGCTGAGTTATAAACTCAAAAGTAATTTTCTTGTTATTAAAAGTTCCTGAAAAACTTTTAGTATTCTAATTCATTAGAGGCATTATTTTATGAAAGAAAGTTACACCTAATATAACATCTTGATGGATGTCTTTAACCAAAACAAAACTTTCAGGAATACAAACATTGCTTTGGCAAATATAAGCTTTAGGTAGTTTATAAGAAATACCCATTTGACCACCACTAGCATTTTTCAATCTATATATGGTTTAATGAAAATATCTAGAAGGTATTACTCCTTCTTTTATACAACTTAAATTTGCTCCACTATCAAATAAAATAATAAATTCTTTTTTTAAATTGTAGTCAATTAAGAGCGTTATTTTTATTAAAATAATTTGAGTAGTAAAATAATGGAGTTTTTGCAAGAATTCATCTTCTGCATAATTAATAGCTCCTAATAATTTATCAGCTGAATTTTCTTCATCGTTTTCGTTTTTAGTAATTAATACCGAATTCTTCTTCAAGGTCAGAGTTTTCTAATATAAAAACTCTTTTGTCTAAGGCTACATTAGAAGCCTTTAATTCCGAGATTTCTCTTTTGAGATTAACAATCTCAATATTTAAATCTTGGACAGTAGTAATTCTATTATGCAGTGATTATTCTATAATCATTTTCTTTATATCAGCCATTATAAAAGGTCCTTTTCGAGATAGAATCTCTGTAGAAGGTATTTCTTCTATTTTTTTACCTACTTCAGAAGTTGTAGGTAACTTGTCTAATATTTGAGACCTTAATTCAGGGTCTTTAATAACCCTTAGAAGTTCTATAACACTATCATTTGTTAAGACATTGATATTCATGCCTTTGTATTGGAAATAAATATTATAAAGTTCATCATCAGTGTCACAACATTGTTTTGAGCACTGTCCTTCATCACAAGCTTCTTGCTCATCTTCAGAAGAGGAAATATAATTCTCTTCTTGAAGGACTCTTAAGTCTTCATTAGTAGATGATTCTTTATCACTATTTTCAAGACTATTATCCGAATAGGAATTTAATAAAATTTTATATAAAGAATCTTTGATATTATCTTCTAAGTCAAGATTTTTAATCTTATCCTTGAATTTACAATCCATAGCATAATGGCCTACTCTACCACATTTGTAACAAGCCTGAGGATTTTTTGATTTTATAAAATTCTTTTTTGCTTTATGAAAATCTTTTCTTCTTTTAGATTTTTAAAGCTTTTTTCAGAAGAACCTTTTTTCTTATGAGAATGCTTTTTCTTAGCAGGAATATCAATAGCAAATTGTTCACAAAATTCTCCTAATTGTTGTCTTTCATTAAAACGATGCTTTTTGATCTCATGGTTTAACTTAATCTCATTGGATAAAGCTAAACCTTCTTGAGTGCATACACTAATCAATTTTACATAGGAGTATTGATTAATCAATACCCATTGTTGTTCCTCTAATGGTGTTTCTAACCCTTTCAGCAAAAAGTGGTGGGAGTCCATCATTAAATTTGAATTTCCAGTGAGTGCTATTACACTCTGTTAATTCCATTACTCTAGAAGGAAAAACATCTTTATACTACATAAAAATGTTAGGGTTTTACATCTAAGATCTTGGAGCATAGTCCTAATAGTTTCACTATTGTCTGACCATCTTCCAGAAAAATATTCTATAATATTCATTATTAAATAATAAATAATATTCTGCACATCTTGTCCATTTTCTGATTTAACAGAATGCATAATTACATGCCTCTAGTCTTCTCTAAGATAATTATCCTACCAACCTTTTAGTTGACTAGTGAAATCGGCTATTATTATTTATGCTATAGCCTTTTCAGAATTCTTATTAACTTTACAGATAGTGCTGTACATAAGCATTCTATGTACAGTGATATAAATTTATCTATCTGTAAGGCAATATATATTCCATTCATAGATGTTTGTACCATTATAACCTTGATGATAATGGTCCTGATCATGTTCTTCAAAAAGAACATCTTGTGGGGTTGGTCTAGGATAATAGAACATCCTTTGGACAGGTTTTCGGGCATATTTTTCAGAGATTTTATTAATCTCATCCGAGACTAGTCTTTGATTTTTATTAGATGATTGCTATAAATTTAGAGGACTCACTCTAAATTCTTCAAACTTCTTATTAAGAAGTTGTTCAAGGATTTCAACATTATTTATCTTAAAATCCTTTATTTCAGGAGGGGGTTGAATACTAGTGCTAGCTATTTGCTCTTTACCCTTAGTATTCTTCTGACATATTTTATGGACTTCCGTCATAAGTTTGTCCAATCTTTCATGAATAGAAATAATTTGTTCACCCAGAATACTAACATAAATATTAGTGTAATTATTCTGTGTGAGCATAGTATTCAGATTCTTGGCAGTTATAACAGCAGTATCATTTTCAAACAATTTTAAAAAATTATTAAAGTATACTACTTTATCCTTTTCACCTATTTGAAAGATTGTTGTGGTGGAAAAACTGATTTTGTAATTTCTTCACTGGTGAGTTTATAATCTCTTTCTAACACGGAAATATAGTTATGAACATATTTCGACATAAACCATGGAACAAAATAAATGATTTTATTATACTTGCTAAGGTCATTATAAAAATAATTTCGGAAGAAAGTTTTTAACTCTTCATTAAAGTTATCAAAAAATCAATTTCTGAAAAGTTCCCATCTGGGTTTTTAAAATTCTTCACAAATCATTTTTCTTGCCGGTGATCCCGGACTAAAATCTATTTGATTTTTATCCATTAAGACCATTTAAAAAATCCATCTCCGATGCAGTTGGTTCAGGATCTGAGTCAAACCTTAACAATATTATCCTGACTGATTTTATTATGATCAATTCTATTATTATCTCTAATTTATGAGGTAGATGCTCTAGAAGGAAAATTTACTATATAATCAATTTGAGAAATATAAGATGAGTTGGATCTAGTTATTCTAAATGATAAACTCATGTTTTCAATTTGAGCGGGTTCATTGAACCTGATCTTAACAGTTCCATCTGAAGTTTGCTCGATTTCTGTAACCTCAGAATTACCAGTGTTTTGAGGAGCTATTGCTTCCTCTATGACCCATTCTGTGGGAAAATTAATTTCGTCTCATTTAATAGGTCTTCTGGTAGTAACTTTAGATCTACCAAAATTAGTTTTTATTAAAATAGTTTCATTTTTGAAATCCATTATTTGGCACATTGGATTTAATGTATATAAAGGCTTATAATAAATCCTATAACAGATACATATAACATCTATACCAGGCAAATAATTATAACCATGTAGTTTGATACTTAAAATTAAAGTATCTAGAGAATTTTTATTATTCAAATAAATTTGCAGATTAGGATATGCATTAAAATAAATAGGACCATAGGCCAAACTGGTTTGTATAGTCCCTATAAGGGATTTTTTTCAATTTCGATTTCTGCCATCTCTGAGAGCTGCTATAAAACTCTCCGGTTAGCCTCTTAAAGTAAGTGGCTTGAAGAAAACTTATATTAAACCTATATGCATCAAACTATGCGTGTCCCTATAAGGGGCTAAATCACTTTCAGATAATAATCTAAAGGTAGCATGATCACTGTCTACAGTGATTGTCTCTTCAGTAGTTTTAACTACTTGTTTGAAACCTAGCTTTTCAAAGATTCCTAATTGGTATATAACCTTAGGTTGGATCCTAGGAATTATCCATTTATTAAGCAAGTCTAATTATTGGAAAAATTCATACTCTTCTTTCCTACTATTTTTAACAGTAGCCTTCTTCCTAATGATATTCATTAGAAAAAATAGTGTTAAACTTAGCACCTATTTCTACAGTGTTAACTCGCTCTAATACCAAGGGGATACAAGATCGCTTCCAACAAAGCTTCAGGATTAAATTACAAGAACACTAGCCCTGGCTAGTTACAATCTCAACAGTAGACCCTAAACCACGGTCCTCCTCACAACCCTTTCGCGCCTATCCATCGGCTTAACGGGTCAACTGAGGACCACCAGTTATGTTTCTATAACCAGGGTTTACTGTCAAAATTAGTAACTTCCTGAACTCTATTGTTCTTAACCGTAGAACTCCATTAGGATTGATACAGTAATTCTTAATAACTAAGCATGCCAACAAAGTAAACTGTAATGACTAAGTTTAACACTTACTCATTTAGCCTAAGGGAATACAAGATCGCTTCCAACAGAGCTTCAGGATTAAATTAGAAGAACACCAGCTCTGGCTAGTTACAATCTCAACAGTAGACCCTAAACCACGGTCCTCCTTACAACCCTTTCGCGTATATCCATAACCTTAACGGGTCAACTGAAGACCACCGGTTATGTTTCCATAATCAGGGTTTACTATCAAAATTAGTAACTTCCTGGACTCTATTGTTCTTAACCGTAGAACTTCATCAGGATTGATACAGTAATTTTTAATAACTAAGCATGCCAAAAAAGTAGACTAGTATGACTAAGCTTAACACTTATGTATTTAACCTATCATTTAGGCTAAATGAGTAATTATATTATATAAACTATGAGAACAGAAGAAATACCTGAGATCGCCGAATTGTGGCCAAGTGACATTTTTGATTTTTTATTACCAAAATAAAATCTTTACAAAGAGAGAGAGAGAGATTTACAAGAGGATTCTAGAGGGAGGGCTGTCTTAGAGATAGGGCAGAACGTTTGGCTAAAGCCTCCTTCTCTTAACAACCTAATGACTCTTTATATAATAAAGTCTTCAACTAAAAAACAAAACTAAAAAGTTAAAAAGGCCGACAAAAAAAATAAAAAGTAATAAGCTTTTTCAAAAGTTGATTCCTTTGGTCCCATCTACTTTATTAAAGTACTAGGTCCCATAACATTATAAAAGTTTTTCTGTTTTATTACCCCAATAATTTGCTGGTGGGGTCTTCAGTATTCTTCATGCTTTATCTTTTCATTTATTATTTTTGCTCGTGGAAGATTCTTTCGCATGTTTTTTGAGTTGTTATAGAAAATTTTCTACATCTTGAAGATGTACTTTTGTTTCTTCTTCTTCTTGAGATTCTCCTGCTATGACTCCTTCAATTTTTATGGTATTACCAGTTGATGCTACTGAAATATCATCCGGGATTTCTATTTCCAGATTTTTCATTAAATCCTTCTTTATTTCTTTCATATAAGTGTCACGACCCCAAATTCCCTCTGTAGGATATCGTGATGACACCTAGTCTCTAAGACTAGGTAAACCTATTAATGCGGAATAAAAATTTAAATCTGAAATAAACAAACTACAATTCAAACAATTTTAACTCCCAAAATCCGGTAGAAATAAGTCACAAGCTTCTAAGAATTTATTCTCTATGTCCCTATACATCAGAGTCTAAAGCAAATAAGGAAGACAACATAGTAAGATAGAAGGGGACTCCGGAGTCTGCGGTCGCTGGCAGATATACCTCGAAGTCTCCTCGTACAACTATTTTACTGTTGCCTGGTCTGATAAGATGTACCTGGATCTGCACAAAAAGATGTGCAGAAGTGTAGTATGAGTACACCACAGTGGTACCCAGTAATTGCCAAGCCTAACCTCGGTAGAGTAGTGACGAAGTCAGGTGAGGCCCTACTAAAAAATAATAAATGGCATGGTAAAATGTTTCAAAATATAGTAAAATAAAATAACAATGAAAATGAATCAAGCAGCATGTCACCATTTAATTACACCAAATAATGGCAAATAATATCTTGTGGAAACAAAACAAGATTTCCTTTCAATTTTAACATAATCACAACAATAAATCAAGGCAACTGCGGCCATAAATCAATATCAACAAGGACACTCCCGAGGTACCGCCTCGTAGTCCCAAATCATAAATAAATTCACAATATCTCATTTCCTTATCTCACCGCGGGAGCCTTCACAATTTATTTTAAAGCAAATATTTTTTCCGAAATAGCATCCCGCATTTTAGCCATCCTTATCTCACCAAATGACTTCTAGTAGTTCTCCCTACTAGCCACGCGTATCAAGCCACCCTTATCTCACCACATGCGTTTCAATACCTGGACTTTATACCACCGCTGTCACGACCCAGATTTTTCCACCGACGGGATCGTGATGGCGCCTAACATTTCACTTGCTAGGCAAACCAACGTTAGAAAACGAATATCATAAGTGCGGAATATCATAAAACTGTATTAATTACTACCACTCGGATCTGGAGACATAATTCACGAGCATTCTAGAATTTACTACAAGTAATAGTCTGAAAGAAATACAATTGTCTGAATGAAAGAAACTATAGAACAGAAATGATAGACGGGGACTTCAAGGTCTGTGAACGTCGACAGATCTACCTTGGGTCTCCGGACAGCTGAGCAATAGCAAAAGCCCGATCAACCCGAGCCGGTATTAAAATCTACACAGAAAGTGCATTGTGCAGCATCAGTACAGCCGACCCCCTGTACTGGTAAGTGTTGAGCCTAACCTTGACGAAGTAGTGACGAGGCTAAGGCAAGGCACCTAAAAATCAACCTGTACAATTTAACAGTGTATATACAAATAACAGAAATGAAGAACTAAACAGGAAATGTCGGAAGGGGAACATACTAAGGGTAATACAAGATAAAGAACTACAATAGAATGATCACCGGAGCAGTCAATATACCATGAATCGACAGGAATAGTGAATACAGTAAAGGAAAAATTCACGACATCACCCTTCGTGCTTTTACTCTCAATCTCACCATAAAATCAATAGAAACAGCACGGCATCACCCTTCGTGCATTAACTCTCATATCATGGCACGGCATTATCCTTCGTGCATTAACACTCACAATATGGCACGGCATTACCCTTCGTGCATTAACTCTCACAATATGGCACGACATCACCCTTCGTGCATTAACACTCTCCCTTACCATAATGCAATGCATAAATAACAACAGGGAGATAGAATAACAAGTACAAGCCTTACTTCAACATTTGGTTCAATAATATCAATCTCAACTTTGAAATAAAAACTCAGTTATCACCAGAAAATCCGTAAACATGATAAGAACGATTAATTTAACAACACTAGTATAAACACGTAACAATTAGGCATAGGAAAGAGACAATATATGAAAAACGGATGAAACATAGAAAATAGGTAAATTGGCGGCGCATAAGTACTCGTCACCTCACATATACGCCACTCACATAAATTTCAGATAGCAAATAGTCCAAGGTTCCTAATTCCCTCAAGTCAGGGTTAGACACAACACTTACCTCACTGCGAAGGCCAGTTAGTTCTCAATCACAGCTTTTCCTTTGGAATCCACCTCCAAACCACTCGTACCTAGTCAGAAATAGGTTAATACTATCAATTATCGCTAAAGGATTCAACTTTAATGAATAATTAAAAATTTCCCAAATTTTCCCCAAAAAAGTCAAAAACCGACCCCGGGCCCGCTTGGTCCAAATTCGAGGTTAGGACCAAAATCCGTTTACCCATTCACCCCCGAGTCCGAGTATGTAATTAGTTCCGTAATCCGACCTCAAATCGAGGTCTAAATCCCCAAATTTGTAAAATTTCCAATTCCCCCAAAATCCCTAATTTCTACCCTTAAAGAACAAGATTAAAGACTAGGAATTCAATAAATGATGATGGGAATTGAAGAAAACAAGTTAGAAAGTGCAAACCTATGATTGGGTGTCGAAATCCTTCTTCAAAAATTGCCCTAGGTCGAGTTCTATGGAAGAAAATATGAAATTTTGAACAAATCTCGTTTTGAAGTCTATTTTAAAACACTGGACAGGCCTTCATCGCGTTCGCGAGAGGCCTGTCGCGATCGCAATGCGCAGCGGCCTAAGGCCTTCGCGTTCGCGAGTCGTTCTACGCGTTCGCATAAGGCAGCTCCCCCCAAGCCTTCGCGTTCGCGATGCAATGGATGCGTTCGCGTAGAAGAACATGACCCCCCCCCCCCCAGGTCCCTTAACCTATCGCGTTCGCGAAGGGTACCACCCCCAATGCTTCGTGTTCGCGACCAGTCTTTTGCGTTCACGAAGAAGAAATTACCTCCCAGCCTAGTTTACACTTCACGATCGCGAAGCACAAAATACCTGTGCACCAGCAACAGCAAAACAACAGAAATTCTAAGTCTGAAACATCCCTTAGCCTATCCGAAACTCACTCGAGCCCTCGGGGCTCCAAACCAAACATGCACACAAGTCTAAAAACATCATACGGACCTGATCGCACGATCAAATCGACAAAATAACACCTAGAACTCCGAATTTAGCACTAAATCAAATGAAATTCTCAAGAATACTTAACATTTCTATTTTCTCAGCTGAATGTCCGAATCATGTCAAATCAACTCCGTTTCTCACCAAATTTCACAGACAAGTCTTAAATATCATAATGAACCTGTACCGGGCTCCGGGACCAAAATACTTTCCCGGTACTAACAATGCCAAACATCAATCAATTCTTTAAAAAAAAACATTCAGACTTTTAATTTTTTTTTAAAATTCATAACTCAAGCTATGGCCTTCCGAATTCGATTCCGGGCATATGTCTAGGTCCCATAATTCGATATGGACCCACCAGGACCGTCAAAACAAAGATTCGGGCCTGTTTACCAAAAATATTGACCGAAGTCGACTAAAATAAACTTTTAAGGCATAAATTCTTAGTCTCATCAATTATCAACATAAAAGCTTTTTGGAAACATGCCCGGACTACGCACGAAAATCAAGGAGGGTAAAAATGACATTTTAAAGGCTTAAGAGCGTAGATTCGAGTTCTAAAACATAAGATTACATTTTGGGTCATCACAACCGCATGCGTATCTGTGATGACCCAGAATGTCATCTTTAAATTTAATAAGTAATTCTATGTTCTAAGACCTCGAAAAGTACCATTTATCATTCATCGACTTTTGTGCGCAGTCCGTAAAATTTTTCGGATAGTTTTCATATGAAAAATGGATTAAAATGTGAAATAGAGCTTTAAAACTCAACTGAGTTGACTTTGGTCAATATTTTGAGCAAACGGACCCAGATCAGTGTTTTGACAGTTCTGATAGCTCCGTATCATGATTTGGGACTTGGGCATATGCCCGGAATTTAATTTGGAGGTCCCTAGCTCAAGTTATGACCATTTAACAGAAACTAGTAATTTAAAGGCTAAAGATTTCCAAGTTTGACCACGGGGTTGACTTTTTGATATCGGAGTCGAAATCCAATTCTAGAAATTTAAACATATCCTTTATGTCATTTATGACTTGTCTGCCAAATTTGAAGTCATTCCGGATTCATTTAATATGTTTTGGCACGAGATTTGCAAATTGAAAAGTTTAAAACTCAAAGTTTGAATCGGAGTGTGAATTGCAATTTTGATGTTATTTGATGTGATTTGAGACCCTAAGTAAGTCCGTATTATGATACGGGACTTGTTGGGATATTTGGATAAGGTTCCGAGGGGCTCGGGTGAGTTTTGGATAGGCCACGGGATGTTTTGAACTTAGAAAATTTTACTGGTATAACTGAACCTGTTGCAGGCCTCTGATCTCGCAATTGCGAGATCAGACATCGCAAATGCGAACCAAGCAGGTATGGCAATTACGAAGAAAGCCTAGGCCAGTAGTTCTCACAATTGCTAGTTTATCTTCGCAATTGCGAAGGACCAATTGTCGCAAATGCGACATAATCTTCGCATTTGCGAAGGCAACGAGATTGTGAAGGGCATCGCAATTACGAGTGTTTCTTCGCATTTGCGAGCTTCACATTTGCGAAGCTCAGGTCACAATTGCGACACCTGCAGCTGAACAAAATGACTTTTGGACGAGATTTTTGGTTCATTTCCCAAATCTTCAAAACCTAAAACCTCAAGAGGCGATTTTGGGCGAAAAATCAGATTTTTCTAAAATCTTCCAAAAACGAAAATTTAAGATTTGAAAGTCCATTTGATATCGGAATTGGATAATTTTTGTATGGTTGGACTCGTCTCGAAATGGGTGCTCGGATTTCGTATGTTTTTCTAAGATTTGAGACATGGGTCCCACTGCCGAATATTTTACTGAATTTCGGATTTTATCCGAAAAATTAGTAAATTCATATGAAATTAATTCCTATGATTAGTATTGAATATATAGAATTATTTGTGAATAGATTTGAAGCTTTTGGAGACAAATTTAAAAGGAAAAGCTGTGGTTCAGTAATTGATTGGAATTTGCAAAGCAAGGTAAGTGTCGTGGTTAACCTTGACTTGAGTGAATATAACCCTTAAATTATTTGTTATGTGAAATGCATGTGAACGGCGTATAGGCGAGGTGACGAGTGTCTATATGTAGTCAAATTAATTGTTTGTGTATTTACTTGAAAAATCATAAATTATTTAAAATTATGAATTAATTGTTATAATAATTGTTTCTCTCCTATTCTTTGTCAAATATTAATTCTTGAATTCCTGCATTAATTGTTACATGCTATTTGAATTATGTGCCTTAATTGTTATTTGACATTTAGCATATTAAATATTAAACTGCATATTTTCTCTCTGATTTCTATAATAATTTGCTAATTGCCTTTGTTTGTTTCGTAATTAAATTATAATTATTGTATTCTTGTTGTCTTATAATTTTATATTAATTGTTGCATTTATTGGGGAAATTCTTCAATAAGAGTTGGTAAATGAATATGTTGGAGGAGTGGGTTGCACACCGCAACGGCATTAATTATAATGAATATATTGGAGGATCGGGTTGCACGCCACAACAGACTTATTAAAAGTCCATATTGGAGGATCGGGTTGCACGCCGCAACAGACTTGATTAAAATGAATATATTGGAGGAGCGGGTTGTATGCCGCAACAGAACTGAATGTGAATATACTGTGAGAGCGGGTTGCACGCTGCAACAGAACTGAATGTGAATATACTGTGAGAGCGGATTGCACGCTGCAACAGAATTGAATGTGAATATATTGTGAGAGCGGGTTGCACGCTGGAACAGAATTGATAGAAATGATAATTGGTTATGACTGTTGAGTTGGCTTCAATTATTATAAACGAGTTACCTGATTTATTTCTACTATTGTTGTTGTTACTAATATTGCGTACAGGTAATGTAAGTGACCCGCCTTAGCCTCGTCACTACTTCGTCGAGGTTAGGCTCAGCACCTACCAGTACATGGAGGTCGGTTGTACTGATACTACACTCTGCACTTCTTGTGCAAATTTTGGAGTTGGTCCCAGCGAGGTACCATAAACTTGCTCGGATTTCAGCTACCAGAGGAGACTTGAGGTATAACTGCATGGCGTCCGCAGTTCTGAAGTCCCTATCTATTTTACTTTAGCTGTGTGTTTATTTCCATACAACTTTATTTTATTTAGACCTTTATTTGTATTTATTCTAGAAACTCGTGCACTTGTGACACCAATTCTGGGATGGAATTTAGACACCGTTGTTTTTATGGATTATTCACTATGTTTCAAACTTTGCTTTCGTATTTGTTTTTTTGATTATAAATAATTTAAAAAATTGTTTAAAAATTGGTTAATATTATTCTAACGTTGGCTTGCCTAGCAAGTGAAATGTTAGGCACCATCACGGTCTGAAGGTGGGAATTTCGAGTTGTGACAGTTGGTATCAGAGCACTAGATTGCATAGGTCTCCCGAGTCACGAGCAAACTTAGTAGAGTCTGAAGGATCTGTACAAAGATGATTGAACCATTCTACTCTTATTCTCTCGCAGATGGTGAGAACACGTAATACCTCTACCGATGGACAGGGACCAGAACCCCTGGTGGCAACTATGGCCAGGGGTAGAGGTCGAGGTCGAGGTCGTGCTAGAGGACGTGGTAGAGGCCGAGGTAGAGCTCAGTCCAGAGCTCGAGCAGCTGCACCTGTTGTAGAACCTCAAGTGGACCTTCATGAGGAGGTTCCAGTTCAGAATGTACCAGTTGGACCAGTTCAGGTCCCGGAAGGATTCATAGCCACTCCAGTACTTCAGGTTTCTCTAGTCCGTTTGGTAAGTCTTATGGAGGGCGTGGCCCAGAATGGTACATTTCCAGTGGCATCAGCCGTCTCACAGGCTGGGGGAGGAGCACAAACTCCCAGTACTCCCGCTCCGGAGCAGATGGCTCCCCAGAATCAGGCTCCAGCAGCCCTGCCAGTTGGGGTAGTTCAGCCAGTTGTTGCGGCACAGATCGATGATAAGCTCGTCATGTTTTTTGAGGCCTTATTGAGACTGGATAAGTTTACCAAGCTCATTCTAGTTCACTTCATTGTTACACCTTCTGAGGACCCACAGGATTATCTTGAACTCTACCATGAGGTGCTGCGGAACATGGGTATAGTTGAGACCAATGGGGTCGATTTTGCTGTATTTCAGATGACGGGTTCCGCCAAGAGGTGGTGGAGAGATTATACATTGACCCGACAAGTCGGATCACCTGTACTTACCTGGGAGCAGTTCTCTCAGCTATTTCTGGAGAAGTTCCTCCCTATCACACTGAGAGAGGAATTTCGCAAGCAATTTGAGCGTTTACATCAGGGCAGTATGACCGTTACTTAGTATAAGTCCCGTTTTGTGGATTTGGCCCGTCATGCTCTCCTTTTACTACCTACGGAGGGAGAGAGAGTGAGGAGGTTTATTGAGGGACTCACTTACCCTATCAGACTTCAAATGGCCAAGAAAACCAAAAATGAGATTTCTTTTCAGGCGACTACTAATGTTGCAAGGAGGATCAAGATGGTTCTTGCACAGGAGAGAGGGAAAAGGTCTGATAAGAGAGTCTGTAGCTCATTTAGACTTGAAATAGCGGAAATCGAATTCTTGGAGATTTTGATCGGTAGTGGACTTTTTGATATCGGGGTCAGAATGCAATTCCGGAAGTTGGAGTAGGTCCAAAATGTTGAATATGACTTGTGCGCAAAATTTGAGATCATTCGGATGTTGTTTGTTAGGTTTCGACATCGGTTGTAGGAATTTGAAGTTTCAAGTTCTTTAAGTTTGAATTGGAGGGTGATTCATGATTTTTAGCGTTAGTTGATGTGATTTGAGGGCTCGACTAAGTTCATATGGTTTTTTAGGATTGGTTGGTATGTTTGGTTGAGGTCCCGGGGGCCTCGGGTGAATTTCGAGTGCTTAACGGATCAAAAGTTGGATTTGAGTTGCTGCTGAAGTCTTCAGGCATCTGTCATTTTCGCACTTGTAGTGGAGAGACTGTAGGTGCGTGATCACACATGCGGGGAGGCAAGCGCATAAGCAAAAAAATGGAGGAGTGCCAGGGGTTGCAGGTGTGAGGTGAATTCCGCATCTACGATGCCCGCATATAAGTTAGGGTCATCGCAGGTGCGCAAGGTCCGCAGAAGCGGAAGGGATTTTCGTAGGCGCGCACGTGTAGGTGCGGCCCTTCCATCGTAGGTGCGAAGGCAGAAGGGGCAAGTGATTTGCGAAGATGCGCACTTTTTGGCCGCACAAGCGTACCCACAGGTGTGAGCCCAGGCTCCGTAGGTGCGGAAGTACCTGGGCAGTGGTTAAAACCGAAGGGCTTCACGATTTTCATCATTTTTTTGGACTTTGCAACTCGGTTTAGGGCGATGTTTGAGAGCATTTTCGAAAGATTTCTTGAGGTAAGTCCCTTGTGCTTATTTTTTCTCAATAATCATGCTTCCCCATGTATTTTCCCACCTAGTTAGTGTGTATTTAAGGTGGAAATTGGAAGTTGGAGGTTAGGGATTTAGGGAGTTGGATTGTGGATTTGGATGACCATTTGGTGTCGGAGTTTAGTAAATTTGATATGGTTAGATTCGTGAGTGAATAGGCTTTCGGATTTTGTGACTTTTACCCGATTTCGAGACGTGGGCCCGTGTCGACTTTTTAGGGCAAATTTCGGAATTTTTGTTAAAGTATTGATTTAATTAATTAGATGAGTCTATTATGATTGTAATTATGATATGCAATTGTTTTTGGATAGATTTGGGCCATTCAGAGCCGGATATTCGTGGAAAGGGCATTCTTACGGATTGATTGATCTTGACTCGAGGTAAGTATCTTGCCTAACCTTGTGTGGGGGAACTACCCCTTAGGATTTGAGTCATCTATGTTGATTGTAGTCTGTGTACGTGAGGTGACGAGTGCGTCCTCAGACTTATTTTTGGAAAGTTGGCCTTTTAGGGTTCTTATGTCCTTATATTCACCATGCATGATGTTGATTTTGATACGTTTGAATTCCTATTTGCTAGTTTCACCTCTACATTCTTTGATCAGAGAGTGCAGATGGTTTTCTGGATGAGTGCCATAACATCCTTCCCACTATGGATGTTACGCACGAACTCTCGTCACCTCCTGCGTACGTAGCCCCCGCATTTAGCAACAATTATTCAATTTAATCCCTATGGGGTAATTTTTCCCTCACAAGATTAGACAAGAGACTTACCTCGTCTCAAAGTCTACTTTCCGATTACCAAGTCGCGTTGAATTCTCGATTCGACGCCAAAAAATCTGAAACTATCCAAATATTGTACAAAATAATTAATATATGCTAAATGATTCGAAATCTATCTATTAAATAAATTACCTTATCCAAAATGATAAAATTCCTATGAAAATGTTCGGATGAAAACGTTACCCATAATCTCAAGAACTTAAATATATAATTTCTACCCAATTCCATGACTGTTTTCGTGGTTAAAATCTCATTTTTATAAAAATCTAGGTTTTTTATCTAAGCCTTTGATTTCTAAGACTTACTAGTTATAATCTACTTATAATCTATGTATTTAACTCAAGGGGTGTAGAATTAACTTACCTCCAAGTTGTTAGGTGAACTCCCTTCTCAAAAGCTCTGAAATCACCCGAAAATGGAGGAAAAATAGGCTCAAAATGTCTGAGCCCCGATTTTTAACCATTCTGCCAAGCAGTGGTTTCTCACCTGGGAAAGGGGTACCGCACCTGCGGTTTTTGCACCTGCATAAAACCCTCGCAGGTGAGAGTTTCGATCGCCTGCCCCCCTCTCGCATCTGCGCGCACTACCTCGCACCTGCGCGTTCGCAGGTGCGCCAAAATTCTGCATCTGCGGCGATGGCCTCCCCTTCCTTTTTTCCGCTTCTGTGCATAGACCTCGCATCTACGAGAGTCGCACATGCGGCTGTCCAAGCGCATGTGCGAACGTACCAGAAACAGAAAGCTTCAGTTTTTCTTCAAAATTCCAAAATTGATCCGAGCCTCGTCCGGTTAACACTCGGGGCCTCCGCGGCCCCGCCCGAGCATACCAACAGGGTTGAAATCAAAAAATGGACTTGCTCGAACTCACGGAACGTGTAAAACGACATCAAATCTAAGAATCATACCCTAAACCAAATTTATTCAAATTTAAGAATTTCAAGTTCTTCAATTTACTTCCAATACTCCGAAATATACTTAAATTACTCGGAATGACACGAAAATTTGCGTGCAAGTCTTAAATTACTATACGGTACTATTCACATGCTCGGAATTCCAAACGGACTTTAATTATTCAAAATTCGATTCCGGGGTCATTTTCTCAAAATCTTGACCGAAGTCAAACTTGTCCATTTAAAGCTAACTTAAGGAACCAAGTGTTACGATTTAAACTCATACACTTCTGAATCCCGAACCAACCATCCCCGCAAGTCATAAATCATTAAAAACACATACGGGAAGTTTTATTTAGGGGAACGGGGTTCTAACAGTCAAAACGACCGGTTGGGTCGTTACATTATCCCCCACTTAAATATACGTTCGTCCTCGAATGTGCTTAGGACTGTTCCAGAGTTATCCAAAATCACAGTTTAACACTTCGAGCAACTGCCCGTGCTACTACACCCAATTGAGCACATTAGTTATAGCCAATCTAAAGATTCTCCCCTTTATTTAGGCGATTAAACCTTAGAGCCCAATTCTAACATCTAGAATTCTCTACCATGCCTGTTTCCAATCTACGAACACCGTATCAATCACTACACGATGCACCAATACAGGGTTGCATACCTTGGTTGAATTTAGACCATGCACCACACCATTCACATGATCATAATATTATCCTCCGATAACAATAGCCGAAATTCCACGAATCTGATATTCACAACACACCTCGTGACACCTATAATTCCTGTTCCAATTCTTGAATTGCTTCCACGATGGAAGAAATGTGTAGAAATTCATAACCAACTTCTGAGTCAACAAATTATTGAGTTTCTCCTTCTGACAAGAACCATTGCCTCATTATGGACCAAATACTGGTATTTACTCTTTATTATACTTCATATAATCCGATCGTACTGATCCCAGATCTACTAACCTCGTCTCACTTAGTATAAGCTACTCAGACAATAAGCCACCTCAAACATGACAAAAAGTCTCATATGACGCCACAGTGAGCTAATAAGCTACGAACTCGATTGCGATACATAAGGAAAACAGATTATGGAAATGATTACTCAACCCACGTGACTAATTAAATCACCGAAAAGGTTTCATGAACCTTCCTCAGAAAATGGGACACAAAAACACACAAAATAGAATATAGGGAATTGTACTCAACATTACACTATTGCGGCATGCAACCCGATCCACACATGATACCGTTTCACCGTGCAACCCGATCCACACATGATACCTGTGGCTGCATGCCACCCGATCCGCACAAAAGAATCTATAAGAAAATACTTACCGAGCTAGAATGCTCATTACTACAAAATATTCGAATATCGGACACAAGCACACTCAGTGTATAATATCATCCCTGGAAGGACCGACAATGCCATACGCTACAAAACTCATCACAACTAAGGTGCGATATATGATCTGAATCTCGAGAGCCATCCTGCTCACATAACACCATCGCTATGCAGAACCTTAACACATAATAAATTTATCAAGCTGTTTCGTAACTCACACGGCACAATATAGTATTACATGAAATAACCGACGATGAAATGACATCCAACGTCTGAATACTCATCCATATGGAGCTTTCATGCTGAAATGAACACATCCGGCCTGATATAGAGCCCGTATTCATATTTAAATACTTCCACATACCACTAGCCGATTCTGCTCACACTGTACTAGGCTAATAACTTTTCAAGGATCCATAATAACCCTTTTTCGCATAACACACAAGAATAACCGTCATAATCCGAACAAACTTCCACAGTCCACAACCAAATGAACCGAGCCCCCTCCAGGCATAAATTCTTGAATCAGCGATATTACCACAATCTTTATATTTGGTTTCAATCTTCACTCAATCAAGTGACTACATGTCACTCTTACACAATCTTTCCGTGAGACACGCTCCCACGACCTTCCGCACCAGGTAACAAGTCTGCACATCCATGCTTCCGGTTACACTAATGTTGTAAAGCATATCAAGAATCCACAAATGAATACACAAGGTCTCTTAAACCTGAAATCGACCTTAGATAATGCCAAAAATAATATCATCTTACTTTAAACATCTATATCCCTTTCCTGCTCATCCGAGCTCATGACATCCTTGTCAACACCGAACCGAAATCTTAAATCCTCAACATTCGAATCTCATGCTACTTAGTGCACTTAACCATGCCAATGCGTAGGAGTACAAGAATTCCATCATAACTCCCGAACCACTAATAGGATAATCACTTCAACATATAGAAACCTTCTTCTTAACTCATTTCAAGAGAACCATTGCAACACGTGAATGAATTCCTATATCCGTAAAAATAATTACCGGCCTCAAGTAGTGGTCTAAACTACCATAACTCTTCTGGGATCCCTCTACACATAACATGTCATAATAATTGAATTTTTTCAAATAAAATCAATTACGCGGGACGTCAAGCCTCACACGAACCGCCACAAATCACATGCATAATTCAATGGGCTGAAGGAACTGATCATTGCCACTATCGTACCGAATCAACCATTGTTAGTCGATCTGTCTTTTCTCAATTTACTCTCAACTTGGCTTACAAATAATAATAGCTTCATTCATTACATCACAAACTCAAATCCGCACTCATCCCAAGTGACCTTATTTCACGAGACCACGCTATTTCAAAACCCACTAATTATCTCATATCCCTTCTTGTGCGCACTTTTTACATCTTCAATTGGTACACCCATTTTGATACTTCTTTTATGAATCCGAAGTTATTTCTTCCGTTTCTCTAATGCTATATCACAACCTGAAGATAACGCAGAGTACTCCAAGCCCCGTTTCATAATCTGTTGCAAAAGCTCGATTCTCAACCTTACTATAGACTTGAGATCCTTAGACACCACGCTTTTAATTTTTGAATCCACTAGCACCGTTATTGAGCGTCACTTGCTCTGACTTGTTCCCATACATGATCAATTCCAAGGCCCTGCTAGCACATGGACACTTTATCAAGGAAACATCCGACTATTTCACTTTCTTCTGCATTACATCTACACGAAGCTTAAACTCTGGGTCTTCCAAAAAAAAACCTGAATATGAATTAATAAGGCCAAATATGGCACCCATTCCCCAAATACTTTGCTCAAATTACCACTGATGTTTTCTTTCCTTAGTTGCAATGACCCACCAATACACCGATAACCAGAAACCACACAAGTTGACACTACGCAATCCAATCATAAACGATGGGGCTCTCCCACTTATCTTGAAGCTACAATTACAAAATTTTTGGAATCCACCGATATTCTTTCTTCATTGTTGACATGATCCTGCACACGCAACTCGCCAAATTTTGTCGAAATCCTTCTATTAATCTTTAATTAACACTCCAAACCACTAGCCACATTTACATATTAAATCTCTTACCGGGTAGCCAGTAGAATGCTTCGCAGAAGCTTCGTCAACACTACACGACCGCTAACCTGCTTACAGGAGATAAGCCACCTGCGGAAATTACATGCTGACATATTCCAACGTCGTTGCACTGGGTGCAATTACTACGAAATCAGTACATCATCTTAAGTCCGAGCTCATTCACCAGCTGCACCAGCCCGTTCACTCCTCATGGACGTCAACTAGAGGTGCGACAATACATTCCAATCCAAAGTCATGTTGTATCCTTCTTCATATCAAGCAACTCCCTCCTGTTGTATCCAATCTTCCTCAATATAATAGCTAATATTACAACTTAAGTCCTTAGACCTAGTCACTGACCATTTTACATCCCAAATCACTCCAAACGTTCCTCAAGATGTGTAATCATCCTACCACGTAACCCATGTGCTACCTTGCCACTCTCCCACTTTGGTCAACCATCTCCTTTAAGTAACTACTCTGCTTCTGTTTTCTTACACTTGGCCTTTTTGGAACCTAACCACCGCAAGGCACCTTCCACATGTCCTTCCTCATCCTTCGCTGTCCAGTTGTTGCCTTAACTCAAAATCCGTCTCTGTAACACTTGAACCAATAGCTCGTTACCAGCTTTAAACCTTTCTGATGATCATCCTTCTCGAGACATCAATACTAGAAATGCTGCTTCGATCCTGAATCACTATACACCGTGATCCCTATCGACTGCTTCCCCTATACAAATTCCTAATACCCCGTTGTGAAGGCGAGTTGAAGAAAATAATAACACCGGCGAACCTTAACGCATTTTACAAGGCGATGACACCACATCAAAATTGAGAATTCTACCACACTCAATAATATCAATCTTCGTTACTCCATCAACCCCAAACCTGAACATTCATAGTCCGATTGCCTTTTCTCCGTTGAAATTAAAACATGGAACCTCTGAATCATGTACTGAGAAAACCTTCTTTCAAGTCATTTACTGCCCTGACACATAGATGGGCATTTTACCATTTCATAAACACTGTGCGATAACAACGCACGAATCATCGTAACAATCAATGCCAAATTTCAAAACCTTAGGTAGTACTGATACTTAACTTGAAATGACAGAGCGTCCTTCCGCAAGGCGACAACAATAGCCTAATTAATTACACAGGGAGAAGCATCCTGCACTACATCTGTAGTTCCATTAAAAATTTCCTCGATCCTCAATGTATAACAAGCGCTTCACGTCGCATAAGATTGAATATGAAGGAAATATAGGCATAATCCTCAAAGGAATCAAATCGCATGATGAGGAATCAAAAAGGGAAGTATTCCTAACACCCTGTAGCCTCTCGAAGATAAGCACAGACATCTCCGTACCGATCCACACGACTCTACTAGACTTGCTCATGACTCATGAGACCTAAGTGAACCCAGTGCTCTGATACCATGTTGTCACGACCCAAAATCCATTAAGGTCATGATGGGGCCAGGCACCGCTGTCAGGCAAGCCAACAATACAAACTTCACTTAATTACCCATTTAGTATATTTTAAATCAAAATTTCTTCAATGAAATAATAAAGATAAAACTCATAGAGTAAATGATAAATATTTTTAGCAACTAAATTTCTAAACAATTCACAACCATTCCCAAAACCTGGTGTCACAAGTGCATGAGCATTTACTAGAAAATTAAAAATAAAATACTACATCTGTCCATAGTACAAATTAGACAGGAAAATATAATAACTCTGAAGGAGACTCTGTTAGTTGCGGGTCGTAATATAGAATGCAGCTCACCTATGTTCCCACAATTATTAACCACACCTCTGCGCCCACAAGGTCGCTATACATATATGTACCTGCACAATAAAATATGCAGCAAGTGCAGTATAAGTACGAAAATAACGTGTACCCAGTAAGTATCAAGCCTAATTTCGAAGTGGTAGAGACGAGATGACCGACTTTGACACTCACTATAGGTCAATAATATTAAATAATCATGAAATAGAATTATTTATATCAACGTGATTCACAGAGTTAACAGTAATTTTGTTGACCAGTGAAAATAATTAAATTCCTTCAAATGCAGAAATTCTCAATATATTAATTAAATTCCTTCAATTCAAATAAATTTTCAAATTTATCAATTAGTCTCATTTACAGGAATAACAAGAATTCTTAACAAGCAGGAATAATAATTCAATAAATTCCAAAGATTTTCAATTTATCAATTAGCTTCACAAGCTGAAATAAACTATTAAAGTATCGTGTAATTATTTTTATTAAGCACGATTTCTGTCGAGAACGTACGCCCCGATCCAGAGTGTCTTGTACACTGCCGAGGGACGTGCGGCACGATCCATAAATGCATCTATCATGCTGAGGCATTCAGCCCGCTCCACAAGAAAGGAGGACATTTTCTTATGTACCTCCGGAAGGAGAGTATATTTATTATAAGACACATTCGGGAGGAAGAATAATTTCTTTTAACAATTAATAATTTAAACAGAAAATCAAGTATATGAGATTTCCATCCTTTAATATCTTTATCTAACAATTCACAATATATTCATATATATATCAATTAATATTAATTAAACAAAGAATACAATTTACACAAGTAATTCATGCTTTGAGTCCTAAACTACTCGGACTATAGCATTAATAGTAGCTACGCACGGACTCTCGTCACCTCGTGCGTACGTAGCCCCCGCAATTAGCAACAATTATTCAATTTAATCCCTATGGGGTAATTTCTCCCTCACAAGATTAGACAAGAGACTTACTTCGTCTCAAAGTCCACTTTTCGGTTACTACGTCGTGTTGAATTCTCGATTTGACGCTGAAAAATCCGAAACTATCCAAATATTGTACAAAATAATTAATATATGCTAAATGATTTGAAATCTATCTATTAAATAAATTACCTTATCCAAAATGATAAAATTCATAAAATTCACCCCGGGCCCACGTGCTCGAATTCTGGAAATTTTCGGATGTAAACATTACCCATAATCTCAAGAACTTAAATATATAATTTCTACCAAATTCCATGATTATTTTCATGGTTAAAATCTCATTTTTATAAAAATCTAGGTTTTTCATCTAAGCCTTTGATTTCTAAGATTTAGTAGTTATAATCTATGTATTTAACTCAAGGGGTGTAGAATTAACTTACCTCCAAGTTGTTAGTTGAACTCCCTTCCCAAAAGCTCTGTAATCGCCCGAAAATGGAGGAAAAATGGGCTCAAAATGTCTGAGCCCCGATTTTTAACCATTCTGCTAAGCAGTGGTTTCGCACCTGTGGAAAATCCTCACCGGTGCGAGTTTCGATCGCCTGCTCCCCTCTTGCATATGCGCGCATTGTCTCGCACCTGCGCGTTCGCAGGTGTGCCAAAATTCCGCATCTGCGGCAGTGGCCTCCCCTTCCCTTTTTCCGCTTCTGCGCATAGACCTCGCATCTGCAAGAGTCGCACCTGCGGCTGTCCAAGAGCAGGTGCGAACGTACCAGAAACAGAAGGCTTCAGTTCTTCTTCAAAATTCCAAAATTGATCTGAGCCTCGTCCGGTTAACACTCGGGGCCTCCGGGGCCCCACCCGAACATACCAACAGGTTTGAAATCATAAAACGAACTCGCTCGAACTCACGGAACGTGTAAAACAACATCAAATCTAAGAATCATACCCTAAACCAAATTGATTCAAACTTAAGAATTTCAAGTTTTTCAATTTACTTCCAATACACCAAAATATACATAAACTACTCGGAATGACACGATAATTTGCGTACAAGTCTTAAATCACTATACGGAAGTATTCCCAAACTCGGAATTCCAAATGGACTTTAATTACTCAAAATCCTACTCCAAACCAAATTTAAAGAATTTTAAACCTTTAAATAGTTGATTTTTACTATTAAGCATCAAAATGCTCCAGGGTTATCCAAAAAACCCGATTCGGACATACACCAAAGTCCAAAATCATCATACGAACATATTGGAACCGTCAAATCTCAATTCCGGGGTCGTTTTCTCAAAATATTGACCAAAGTCAAACTTGTCCATTTAAAGCTAACTTAAGGAACCAAGTGTTCCTATTTCAACTCACACACTTCCGAATCCCGAACCAACCATCCCCGCAAGTCAATAATCATTAAAAACACATACGGGAAGTTTTATTTAGGGGAACAGGGTTTTAACAGTCAAAACGGCCGGTTGGGTCATTACATGCTAAGTTTAACTCTATTTTTCTAATGAATATCATTAGGAAGAAGGCTACTGTTAAATATAGTAGGAAAAAAGAGTATGAACGGGGGTTTTCAGCAATTTTTGACAAAAAACAAAGTTGGGGAGCTCGGTTTAGGCGATATTTGGGCGATTTTCATGGGAAAACATTGGGGTAAGTCTTCCTTATCCTATATTGATTATATTTCATGATTCTATATTCATTTACATCATGAATCCGTGAATTTATGGAAGAAAAATTAGACTTTTATAAATTTTTCCAAAAATGTAAAATGAAGATTTGAAGGTCAATCCGATGTCGGAATTTGCTAAATTTTGTATGGTTGGACTCGTATCGGAATAGGTGTTCGGATTTTATGAGTTTCGTCGGATTCCGAGATGTGGGGATTATTGTAAATTGTTAAATTGTAAGCATTAGAGTAAGTGATTAATTTGCACGTTGTTTGAATAGATACGAGTCTTTTGGCTTGAATTGAAGAGATAGGAAGGCGTATGGAGGTTGATACGCGCGGAATGGAATTTCTGGAGTAATGTATAGCTTGATCGGTATTGGAATTGTCTTGTTCGAGGTAAGTAACTCTTCTAATCTTGGAGCTGAGGGTATAAACCCTAAATTATACATGTTATGTGTTTGGTGTTGAGGTGACGCACATGCTAGGTGACGGGCGTGTGGGCGAGCACCGTATAAACTGTGATTCCGTTATTCCTGTGGTACTATGTAGTTACCTGAACTTATCTGAAATCATGAAAATCTCTACGTACTAGAGCTATTGAGTTGAGAATCATGTTAAAATCATGTTGAGGCTATATGCCAGTATTATTGAGACCCACAGAGGTCATATTGTTGTTGAATTTGTTTAAATTGAAATTTTAAAACTCAGTCATGTGCATTCATTTCATATCATCTCTTAGTCTCTGCTGCTATTTATTGATTCATCATATCATCATTTTTGGGCTGATTTTCATGACATTGTGAGCTCGAGAGACTTGAGAGATTGATGACTGAGTGAGGCCGAGGGCCTGATTGTGAGGATGATTATGGGATCGGGCTACACGCCGCAGCAGGCAATATTGGCTTTATATATATATTATTATTTATTGGATCGGGTTGCACGCTGCAGCATGAGTGACTGATTTATGTCATTATTGGCTTGTTATAGCGCTTGGGCTAAATGAGCCCCTCTGGAGTCTGCACACGCCCCCAGTGAGCAGAGGTACCTACTGAGTGCGAGTGACGAGCGCAAGTGCCGAGTGACTTGGGAGGATTGAGTGACTGTGAGGCATGAGTGACTGTGAGGATTGAGTGACCGTGAGGATTGAGTGACTGTGAGGATTGAGTGACTGAGAGGATTGAGTGACTGGGACGACTGAGTGAAATGATACTCTGAGAGTATGCATATGGTTTTATCACTGAGGCGCATCGCATTGACATGAACACTTGACATACATGCATAGAGATGCATTTTCCTTGTGTTGTACGGTATCACGTCATTCATGACTTCTCACACATATTGGCATATGGGCATATTGATGCATTTTCTACTGGCTCTATGGAAAGAAAATGAAACATCTTATTTATTATTGAAAGGATTTTGATAAAATTATTGTTTTCAAACTTATTCACATTTTTTGAAACTTCAATAAACGATTTTGGGTTTAACTGATGTACTTGAAAGGAAGAATTATTTTTGAAAATTGTGATTTAGCTGAGCATTTTCCTCTGAATTACTTCTTATACTATTTTCTTTACGTTGTTATGGACTGTGGTGGACTATTGGTTTTGGACCCGACCTTGGTGAAAGCTTGTCACTGCTTTCAACAAAAGGTTAGGTTTGTTACTGACTCAGTACATGGGGTCGGTTGTACTAATAATACACTTCTGCACATTGCGTGCAGATGTTGGCTATTGTTGTTGCTGTGCTCAATGGTTGCCGGATTTGAAGATGTAGCTACGTTATTATGGTAGCTGCCTCTTGTTTATGGTAGCCTTAGATTGTAAAAACTTTGTTATGTACTTTTGAAACAGAAGATTATTTACTTCATATCAGCTTTGTTAATTTTATTCTTAGAAGCTCATGATTTGTACTACCAGTCCTTGGGGAGTGTATTATAGTCAGTTAATTATTAATTGAACCAGATTGTGTTATTTGGGGTTAGGTTAGATGCCATCAGGACTAGTTGGATTTTGGGTCGTGACAATGATAATGGTTCTTATCATGCTCTTCTAAAAGAACATCTTGTGGGGTTGGTCTAGGATAATAGAACATCCTTTGGACAGGTTTTCGAGCATAATTTTTAGAGATTTTATTAATCTCATCTGTAATGACCCAACCGGTAGTTTTGACTTTTAGAACCCCGTTCCCCTAAATAAAACTCCCTAAAGGTTCTTATAATAAATTATTACTTGCGAGGATGGTTGGTGTGATGACCCAAAAGGTCATCTTATATTTTAGAAATCGAATTTGCGCTCTTAAGCCTTAAAAATCTCATTTTTACCCTTCTCGATTTGCGTGCGCAGTACGGGCAGGTTTCCGGAAAGCTTTTATGTTGAAAACTAATGGTAAACAAGCCCGGATCCATGTTTTGATGGTCCCGGTAGGTCCACATCGAATTATGGGACCTGGGCGTATATCCGGAATCGAATTCAGAAGTTCCTAGCTTGAGTTATGAATTTTTGATGAAAATTAAAAGTCTGAAAATTATTTGTTTTTACGAATTGATTGATATTTGGAATTATTTGTATCGGCTCCGTATTTTGGTTCCGGAGCCAGGTACAGGTTCATTATGATATTTAAGACTTATCTATGAAATTTGGTGAGAAACGGAGTTGATTTTACGTGATTCGGACGTCTAGTTGAGAAAATAGAAATTTTAAAGTGTTCTTGAGAATTTCATTTGATTTGGTACTAAATTCGTTATTCTAGGTGTTATTTTGGTGATTTGATCTAACGAGCAAGTTCGTATGATGTTTTTAGACTTGTGTGCATGTTTGGTTTGGAACCCCGAGGGCTCGGGTAAGTTTCGGATAGGCTATGGAGTGAGGTTTGGCTTGGAAAACACTGCTGGGCATATGATATTATTGCAGGCCTCTGATCTTGCATTTGCGAGATTAGGCATCGCAATTTCAACCGCTGAAAGGTTCACATTTGCGAGCTTCTCATCGCAAATGTGAAGACAAGCTGGGCCAATAGTTTTCACATTTGCGAGTTTTCGTTCGCATTTGCGAAGGGAGTCGGGGAAGGGCAGTGATCGCAAATGCGATCATTTAGTCACATTTGCGAAGATACAGTGGTCGCAAATGCGACACTTTCCTCGCATTTGCGAAGGCAGCGGGACTGTGAAGGGCATCGCAATTGCGAGTGTTCCTTCGCATTTGCGAACCTCAGGTCGCAATTGCGATACCTGCAGCTGAGTAGAAGGGACTTAGACGGGATGTTTCATCCATTTTTCATATTTTCAAAACCCTAAACCTAAAGAGGCAATTTTCCAAAGACCAAATCTTCTCCAAATCATAGGTAAGTGATTCCTAACTCTTTCCTTTCAATCTTTTACATCTTAGAACAAGATTTCAACCTAGAATCTAGAATTTTTATGGTGAAATTAGGATTTTTGGGTAGAACTTAGGAATATCTAAAGTTGAAGATTTAGACCTCAATTTGAGGCCGGATTCCAAAACTAATTACATATTCGGGCTCGGGGGTGAATGGGTAAAAAGATTTTGGTTCGAACCACGGGTTTTCACCAAGCGGGCCCGGGGTCGATTTTTTCGACTTCTTGGAGGAAAATTTGGGAAAATTTAATTTAGGTAATATAATTGATTTCTTAAGCAATATTTGATATTATTGAGTCATTTTGAATAGATAAGAGTGGTCTGGAGGTGAATTCCTAAGGAAAAGATGTGATCGAGAATTAAGTGGCCTTCGGAGCAAGGTAAGTGTTGTGTCTAACCCTGACTTGAGGGAATTAGGAACCTTAGATTACTTGCTAAGTGAAATTCATGTAAGCGGCGTATATGTGAGGTGACGAGTACTTATGCGCCGCCAATTTACATGTTTTTCAATGTTTCTCAGTTTTTTTCTTATATTGTCTCATTCCTATGCCTAATTGCTATGTGTTATACTAGTGTTGTTAAATTGATTGTCATTATCATGTTTACGGATTTTCTGGTGATAATTGAGTTTTTATTTCAAAGTTGAGATTGATGTTATGGAACCAAATGTTGTAGTAAGTTTTGTACTTGTTATTCTATCTCCCTATTGTTATTTATACATTGCATTATGGTAAGAAAGAGTATTAATGCATGAAGGGTGATGCCGTGCCATATTGTGAGTGTTAGTGCACGAAGGGTGATTCCGTGCCATATTGTGATTGTTAATGCATGAAGGGTGATGTCGTGCAATATTGTGAGTGCTAATGCACGAAGGGTGATGTCGTGCCATATTGTGAAGGTTAATGCACTTAGGGTGATGTTGTGCCATATTGGGAGTGTTAATGCACGAAGGGTGATGTTGTGCCATATTGTGAGTATTAATGCACGAAGGGTGATGTCATGCCGTTTCTATTAATTTTATGGTGAGATTGAGAGTAAAAGCATGAAGGGTGATGTCGTGCATTTTTCCTTACTTTATTCACTATTCCTGTTGATTCATGGTATATTGTCTGCTCCGGTGATCATTCTCTTGTAGTCCTTTATCTTGTATTCCCCTCATTATTTTCCCCTCCCGACATATTTTGTTTAGTTCTTCATTTCTGTTATGTGTATATAAACTGTTAAATTGTACCGGTTAATTTGTTGGTGTCTTGCCTTAGCCTCGTCACTACTTCGTCGAGGTTAGGCTCGACACTTACCAGTACATGAGGTCGGCTGTACTGATACTGCACTCTACACTTTCTGTGTTGATTAGGCTCGAGTTTATCGAGATTTTACTATTGATCCGCTGTCCGGAGACTCAAGGTAGATCTGTTGGCGTACACAGACCTTGAAGTCCCCGTCTATCTTTTATGTTCTACTATTTCTTTCATTCAGACAGTTGTATTTCTTTCAGACAATTACTTGTAGTAAATTCTAGAATTCTCGTGAATTGTGACTCCAGATCAGGGTGGTAGTAATTAATACAGTTTTTATGATATTTCGCACTTATTATATTTCATCTTAGTTAAGTATTGTTAATTACTGAATGGAAATAAGGAATTGGTTTAATAATTCTCTAACGATGGGTTGCCTAGCAAGTGAAATGTTAGGTTCCATCACGGTCCCATCGGTGGGAAATTCCGGGTCGTGACAGTTAGTATCAGAGCACTAGGTTGCTTGGGTCTCACGATTCACGAGCAAGCTTAGTAGAGTCTGGAGGATCGGTATGGAGATGTTTGTGCTTATCTTCTAGAGGCTATGAAGTTTAGGAACAAGTTGCACTTCTATTCTTCTCTGTCGGGCGATTTTGCTTTCTCAATACTTATTGAACTCTTCTACTTTTATTCTCTCGCAGATGGCGAGAACACGTACCATTTCCTCAGCTGAGCAGCAGCCAGAGCCTCCAGTGGCAGCTCATACACGGGACAAAGGTCGAGGCCTAGGCTGTGCCAGAGGCCGAGGCCGAGGCCGTGCCAGAGGCCGAGGCAGGGGCAGGTCTCAGCCTAGAGCCCCAGCAGCAGCCCCAGCAGTGGAGCCTCAGATAGAACTTGACAAGGAGGTTCCATCCCAGTCTGTTCCTGCTAGACCTGCTTAGGTTCCGGAGGGGTTTATTTCTACCCCAGTACTTCAGGACGCTTTGGTCCGTTTGGTGGGCCTTATGGAGAGTGTGGCCCAGACTGGCGCATTTCCCATGGCACCAGCAGTCTCTCAGTAGGGAAGTATGACTGTTACTCAGTATGAGACTCATTTTGTGGATTTGGCCCTTCATGCCATTCTTCTGCTTCCCACCGAGAGAGAGAGAGAGGGTGAGGAGGTTTATTGATGGACTTGCTCAGCCTATCAGATTTCTTTTCAAGTGGCTGCTAATGTTGCCAGACGGGTCGAAATGGTTCTTACTCAGGGAGGTCAGGGGTCTGACAAGATACCCCGTCATTCCGGTGAGTTCAGCGGTGCCTCATCTAGAGGCATGAGTACTTTTTGTAGAGGCCATCTTCCCAGGCCATTTCATTAAGCGCTTCGGGCATCCCACGGTTCCTCAGGTGGTCGTGGCCCTCAGATGAATTATTCCGACTAGCTAACCTACAATGCACCATCAGCTCCTATTAGTGCACCTCTACTCCAGAGTTAGCAGGGTGGTTATTCGAGTCGACAGGGTCAGTTTTAGGGTCAACAATCACCGCAACCGAGGTTATGTTATACTTGTGGTGATTCGAGACACATTTCTAGATTTTACCCTCGAGCAACGGGCAGCTCACAGCATCAGAGTTCTCGTGCCATGGTTTCGGCACCAGTTTCTGCACCACCTGTTCAGCTAGCCAGAGGCAGGGGTCAGGCAGCCAGAGGTAGAAGCCAGACTATTAGAGGTGGAGGTCACACCGTTAGAGGTGGAGACCAGCCAATTAGAGGCCATCCCAGGGACGTAATTCAGGGTGGTGGGGCCTAGCCTCGGTGTTATGCTTTCCCAGCCAGACTTGAGGCTGAGTCATCTGATGCTATTATCACAAGTATTGTTTAAGTTTGTAGTAGAGATGCTTCAGTTCTATTTGATCCGGTATCCACTTACTCTTATGTGTCATCCTATTTTTCTTCCTATTGTGTTGTGCCCCGTGATTCTTTGAGTGCTCCTATGTATGTGTCCACACCAGTGGGAGATGCTATTGTTGTAGATCGTGTTTATCATTCGTGTGTGGTCACCATTGGGATTCTTGAGACTTGTATAGATCTTCTACTTCTTGACATGGTTGATTTTGGATTGGCTGTCACCTTATCATGCTATATTATATTGCCACGCCAAGATGGTGACCTTATCCTTGTAGGGGTTTCCTCGATTAGAGTGGAGAGGGAATCTTGGCCATTCTGCCAGCAGGGTTATCTCTTATGTGAAGGCTCGGCATATTGTCGAGAAGGGGTGTCTAGCTTATTTGGCTTACGTCCGCGATTCTAGTGCGGAGGTTCTTTCCATAGATTCGGTGCTGGTTGTTCGTGAGTTTCCAGAAGTGTTTCCTGCAGACCTGTCGGGGATGCCACCCGATATGGATATTGATTTCTGCATTGATTTGGCTGCGGGCACTCAGCCTATTTCCATTCTGCCATATTGCATGGCCCCGCCCGAGTTGAAATAATTGAAGGAGCAGTTGCAAGATTTGATTGATAAAGGCTTCATTAGACCTAGTGTCTCGCCCTGGAGTGCACCTGTGTTGTTTGTGAAGAAGAAAGATGGATCGATGAGGATGTGTATAGATTATCGGCAGTTGAACAAAGTCACCATCAAGAACGAATATCCATTGCCGAGGATTGATGATTTATTTGATTAGCTTCAGGGTGCCAAGGTGTTTTTAAAGATTGATTTGAGATCTGGCTACCATCAGTTGAGGATTAGGGTATCCGATGTTCCTAAGACAGCTTTATGGACTCGGTGTGGGCATTATGAGTTTCTAGTGATGTCATTTGGGCTGACAAATGCCCCAACAGCATTCATGGATTTGATGAACCGAGTGTTCAAACCCTACTTAGATTCCTTTGTGGTTGTGTTTATTGATGATATCTTGATCTACTCCCACAATCGAAAGGAGCATGAGCAGCACCTTTGGATCGTTCTTCAGACTCTGAAAGACAGCCAATTATATGCTAAGTTCTTAAAATGTGAGTTTTGGTTGAGTTCAGTTACTTTCTTGGGTCACGTTGTATCAGTAGAGGGTATTCAGGTAGATCCTAAGAATATTGAGGAAGTCTAGAACTGGCCTAGACCCACATCAGCTATAGAGATTCATAGTTTCCTGGGTTTGGCGGGCAATTACCATCGATTTGTGGAGGGGTTTTCATCCATAGCAGCCTCGTTGACTAGATTGACCCAGAAGGGTGCCCCGTTCAGGTGGTCAGACGAGTGTGAAGCGAGCTTTTGAAAGTTCAAGACAGCTTTGACCACGGCACCGGTATTGGTGTTACCCACAGGTTCAAGATCTTATACAGTATATTGTGACGCATCTCGTATTGGTCTTGGTGCAGTATTAATGCAAGATGACATGGTAATTGCATATGCATTGCGGCAGTTGAAGGTTCACGAGAAGAATTACCTTGTTCATGATCTAGAGCTGGCAGCCATTGTTCATGCGTTGAAGATTTGGAGGCACTATCTTTAAGGCGTGCCATGTAAGGTATTCACTGATCATCAGAGCTTGCAGTATTTGTTCAAGCAGAAGGAACTAAATTTGAGGCAGCGGAGATGGCTGGAGCTATTGAAAGACTATGATATCACCATATTATATTATCCCGGGAAGGCCTAGTGGCCGATGCTTTGAGTAGAAAGTCAGTCAGTATGGGTAGCCTTGTATATATTCTAGTTGGTGAGAGACCGCTTGCATTGGATGTTTGGGACTTGGCTAACCAGTTCATGAGGTTAGATGTTTCCGAGCCTAGTCGTGTTCTACCTTGTACAGTTGCTCAGTCTTCTTTGTTTGAGCGCATCAGAGATTGGCAGGATGACGATCCTCATTTACTTGTCCTTAGAGACACAGTGTGGCACGGTGGTGCCAAGAAGGTTACTGCTGGAGATGACAGAGTTTTGAGGATGTAGGGTCGTATTTGTGTGCCTAATGTGGATGGACTTCATGAGTTGATCCTTGAGGAGTCCCATTGTTCCTGGTATTCTATTCATCCGGGCGCCGCCAAGATGTATCGGGACTTGAGGTAGCATTATTGGTGGAGGCAAATGAAGAAGGACATAGTTGCCTATGTAGCTCGGTGCCTAAATTGCCAGCAGGTAAAGTGTGAGCATAAGAGACCTGGTGGTTTACTTCAGAGGTTTGATAATCCTGAGTGGAAGTGGGAGCGTATCACTATGGATTTTGTTGTTGGGCTCCCACGAACTCAGAGGAAGTTCGATGCAGTTTGGGTTATTGTGGACAGGCTGACTAAGTCAGCGCATTTCATTCCTGTGGCATTTACCTATTCCTCGAAGCGGTTGGCAAAGATTTACATTCGTGAGATCATCCGTCTTCTCGGTGTGCCCGTGTCTATCATTTCTGATCGAGGTATGTAGTTTACCTCGCACTTTTGGAGGGCAGTACAGTGTGAGTTAGGTACGTGAGTTGAGTTGAGCACAACATTCCATCCTCAGACGGATGGACAGTCCGAGCGTACTATTCAGATCATGGACGATATACTCCATGCCTGTGTTATTGACTTTGGAGGTTCTTGGGATCAGTTTTTGCCATTAGCGGAGTTTGCCTAAAATAATAGCTACCAGTTAAGCATTCAGATGGATCCCTTTGAGGCATTATATGGTAGATGGTGTAGGTCACCAGTTGGGTAGTTTGAGCCGGGGGAGGCTGGATTATTGGGTACAGATTTAGTTCAGAAGGCCTTGGACAAGGTCAAGATTATACAGGATCGACTTCGCATAGCTCAGTCCAGGCGAAAGAGTTATGCCGACCGTAGAGTTTGTGATGTTGCATTCATGGTCGGAGAGAGAGTGTTACTTCGGGTATCTCCCATGAAGGGTGTAATGAGGTTCGGAAAGAAGGGAAAGTTGAGCCCTAGGTATATCGGACCACTTGAGATTCTAGAGAAAGTGGGAGAGGTGGCTTACAGGCTTGAATTGCCACCTAGCTTAGCAACTGTTCATCTGGTATTCCATGTGTCCATACTTCAAAAGTATCACGGCGATCCGTCTCATGTGTTAGATTTCAGCTCTGTCCAGTTGGACAAGGATTTGACTTACGAGGAGAAGCTGATGGCAATTCTAGCCCGGCAAGTTCCCTAGCTGAGATCAAAGAGTTTCCCTTCAGTTCAAGTGTAGTGGAGAGGTTAGCCTATTGAGGCAGCTACTTGGGAGTCCGAGTCCGATATGCGGAGTAGATATCCCCACCTTTTCACCAGCCTAGGCACTTTTCTATATCCTTTTGAGGACGAACGATTGTTTTAGAGGTGGAGAATGTGATGACCCAAAAGATCATCTTACGTTTTAGAACTCAAATCTGCGCTCTTAAGCCTTAAAAATCTCATTTTTACCCTCTTCGATTTGCGTGCGCAGTCCGAGAATGTTTTCGGAAAGCTTTTATGTTGAAAACTAATGAAAATAAGAATGTTTGCCTTAAAAGTTAATTTTAGTTGACTTCGATCAACATTTTTGGTAAACGGGCCCGGATCCATGTTTTGATGGTCCTGGTAGGTCCATATCGAATTATGGGACCTGTGCGTATGCCCAGAATTGAATTCGGAGGTCCCTAGCTTGAGTTATCAATTTTTGATGAAAATTAAAAGTCTGGAAATTATTTGTTTTTAAGAATTGATTGATATTTGGCATTGTTAGTATCGGGTCCGTATTTTGGTTCTGGAGCCCGGTATAGGTTCATTATGATATTTAAGACTTGTCTGTGAAATTTGGTGAGAAACGGAGTTGATTTGACGTGATTCGGACGTCCAGTTGAGAAAATAGAAATTTTAAAGTGTTCTTGAGAATTTTATTTGATTTGGTACTAAATTCATAGTTCTAGGTGTTATTTTGGCGATTTGATCACGCGAGCAAGTTTGTATGATGTTTTTAGACTTGTGTGCATGTTTGGTTTGGAGCCCCGAGGGCTCGGGTCAGTTTCGGATAGGCTAAGGAGTGAGATTTCGCTTGGAAAATACTGCTGGGCATCTAATATTATTGCAGGCCTCTGATCTCGCATTTGCGAGATCAGGCATCGCAATTTCGACCTCTGAGAGGTTCGCATTTGCGAGCTTCGCATCGCAAATGCGAAGAGAAGCTGGTCCAATAGTTTTTGCATTTGCGAGTTTTCGTTCGCATTTGCGAAGGGAGTCGGGGAAGGGCAGTGATCGCAAATGCGATCATTTAGTCGCATTTGCGAAGATACAGTGGTCACAAATGCGACACTTTCCTCGCATTTGCGAAGGCAGCGGAACTGTGAAGGGCATCGCAATTACGAGTGTTCCTTCGTATTTGTTAGCTTCGCAGTTGCGAAGCTCAGGTCGCAATTACGATACCTGCAACTGAGTAAAAGGGACTTAGACGGGAGTTTTCATCCATTTTTCATATTTTCAAAACCCTAAACCTTAAGGGGCGATTTTCTAAAGACCAAATCTTCCCCAAATCATAGGTAAGTGATTCCTAACTCTTTTCTTTCAATCTTTTACACCTTATAACAAGATTTCAACCTAGAATCTAGAATTTTTATGGTGAAATTAGGATTTTTGGGTAGAACTTAGGAATTTTTAAATTTGAGGATTTAGACCTCAATTTGAGGTCGGATACCAAAACTAATTACATATTCGGGCTCAGGTGAATGGGTAAAAGGATTTTGGTCCGAACCTCGAGTTTTGACCAAGCGGGCCCGGGGTCGGTTTTTTCGACTTCTTAGAGAAAAAATTGGAAAAATTCAATTTATGTAATATAATTGATTTCTTAAGCAATATTTGATATTATTGAGTCATTTTGAATAGATAAGAGTGGTTTGGAGGTGAATTCCAAAGGAAAAGCTGTGATCGAGAATTAAGTGGCCGTCGGAGCAAGGTAATTGTTGTGTCTAACCCTGACTTGAGGGAATTAGGAACCTTAGATTACTTGCTAAGTGAAATTCATGTAAGCGGCGTATATGTGAGGTGACGAGTACTTATGCGCCGCCAATTTACCTGTTTTTCCATGTTTCTCAGTTTTTTTCTTATATTGTCTCATTCCTATGCCTAATTTCTATGTGTTATACTAGTGTTGTTAAATTGATCGTCATTATCATGTTTACGGATTTTCTGGTGATAATTGAGTTTTTATTTTAAAGTTGAGATTGATGTTATGGAACCAAATGTTGAAGTAAGGTTTGTACTTGTTATTCTATCTCCCTGTTGTTATTTATGCATTGCATTATGGTAAGGGAGAGTGTTAATGCATAAAGGGTGATGACGTGCCATATTGTGAGTGTTAATGCACGAAGAGTGATGCCATGCCATATTGTGAGTGCTAATGCACGAAGGGTGATGTCGTGCCATATTGTGAAGGTTAATGGACTTAAGGTGATGCCATGCCATATTGTGAGTGTTAATGCACGAAGGGTGATGCCGTGCCATATTGTGAGTATTAATGCACGAAGGGTGATGTCGTGCCATATTGTGAGTGTTAATGCACGAAGGGTGATGCCGTGCCATGATATGAGAGTTAATGCATGAAGGGTGATGCCGTGCCGTTTCTATTAATTTTATGGTGAGATTGAGAGTAAAAGCACGAAGGGTGATGCCATGCTTTTTTCCTTACTGTATTCACTTTTCCTGTTGATTCATGGTATATTGTCTGCTCCGGTGATCATTCTGTTGTAGTCCTTTATCTTGTATTTCCCTTAGTATGTTCCCCTCCCGACATTTCCTGTTTAGTTCTTCATTTCTGTTATGTGTATATACACTGTTAAATTGTACAGGTTGATTTGTAGGTGCCTTTCCTTAGCCTCGTCACAACTTCATCGAGGTTAGGCTCGACACTTACCAGTACACGGGGTTGGTTGTACTGATACTGCACTTTGCACTTTCTGTGCAGATTTTGATACCGGCTCGGGTTGATCGAGATTTTACAATTGGTTCGCTGTCCGGAGACTCAAGGTAGATCTGTCGGCGTACACAGACCTTGAAGTCCCCGTCTATCTTTTCTGTTCTACTCTTTCTTTCATTCAGACAGTTGTATTTCTTTCACACTATTTCTTGTGGAAAAATTATAGAATGCTCGTGAATTGTGACTCCAAATCTGGTTGGTAGTAATTAATACAGTTTTTATGATATTTCGCACTTATTATATTACATCTTAGTTAAGTATTGTTAATTGCTGAATGGAAATAAGGAATTGGTTTAATAATTCTCTAACGTTGGGTTGCCTCGCAAGTGAAATATTAGGCGCCATCACGGTCCCGTCGGTGGGATATTTTGGGTCGTGACAGTTGGTTCGGGATTTGGAAGTATTTGGGTTGAAATCGAAACACTTGGTTCCTTAAGTTGGCTTTAAAAGACCAAGTTTGACTTCGGTCAACATTTTGAGAAAACGACCTCGGAATATAATTCTGATAATTTCAAAAGCTCCGTATGGTGATTTTGGACTTAGGAGCATTTTCGAAATTTTATTTGGAAGTCCATAGTTAAATTAGGCTTGAAATGGCTAAAATAGGAATTTAAGTTTGGAAGTTTAATCGGGGAGTTGACTTTTTGATATCGGAGTCAGAATCCAGTTCTGAAAATTTTCATAGCTCTGTTATGTCATTTATGACTTGTGTGAAACATTTGAGGTCAATCGGCGTTGATTTGATAGGTTGTGACATCGAAGGTAGAAGTTGGAAATTGTAAGTTTCATCAAGCTTGAATTGGATCATAATTCGTGGTTTTAGCATCGTTTTAGGTGATTTGAGGTTTCAAATAAGTTCGTATGATGTTTTAGGACTTGTTGGTATATTTGGTTGAGGTCCCGAGGACCTCATGTGAGTTTCGGATGGTTAACGGATCAAAAGTTGGACTTAAAAAGCTGCTGCAATTTTTCTTCTGCTGGATATTCTGGGCTGTGATCAAGCCCAAGATCGAGCCCGTATATCGAGCCCAGGGTCGACGGCCTGAGTCAAAGCTAGGGACGAGGCTCAGTATCGAAGCCACAATCGAAGGTCCAGCTCGAGGGCCATGATCAAAGGCAAGGCTCGACGGCCAGGATCAAGACCCAAGATCAAGGGTCACGATCGAAGTCCCAGCATCGATGCCATGAACGAGGCCATGACCGAGTCCCAAGCTCAAGGCCATGATCGAGGCCATGACCAAGTCCCAGGCTCGAGGGCCACGATCGAAGCCACGATCGAGGCCCAATTCCGAAGGCTGCCTAGGCAGTTTATAAAAGAGGACATTCGTCCCATTTGCCATTTTTGACGAACTTGAGCTAGAGCAGAGGCGACTTTTGACAGATTTTCAAGGGAAAAATATTGGGGTAAGTGATTCTAACTTGGATTTGGTCTACATATACAATTATATCATTGTTTTCACCATAAATTAGTGTTTTGAGATTTAAATTTGGGAAAATTTGAGAAATCTCATAGAAAAGACTTTTTGAGATTTCAGTATCGATTCGGAGTCGGATTTGAGTGAAACTGGTATGGTTGGACTCATAATTGAATGAGTTGTTAGATTTCATAACTTTCGCCGGATTCCGAGATATGGGCCTCACTGACGAATGTTTAATTAATTTCAGGATTTTTATTGAAAATGTAGTATTTCCTTATAGAATTGATTCCTATAAATTTAGTGATTGTATCGAATTATTTTTGTTATATTCGAGCTAATTGAAGTTGGATAATCGAGTAAAAGGCCTACTAATGGATTAAATTGGAGCAAGACGAGGTAAGTCTCTTGTCTAATCTTGTGAGGGGGGAATTACCCCATAGGTGATTAAATTAAATAATTATTGCTGATTGTTGGGGCTACGTACGCACGAGATGACGAGAGTCCGTGCGTAGCTACTATTAATGATAATGTCCGGGAAGTTTAGGACTCAAAAGCATGAATTACTTGTGTAAATGGTAGCCTTTACTTAATTAAATTATTTGATATATTTATATATATGTTGTGAATTGTTAGATAAAAATATTAAAGGATGGAAATCTCATATGCTTGAATTTCTGTTTAAACTAATTAATTATTAAGAGAAATTGTTCTTCCTCCTCAATTTATCTTATAATAAATATACTCTCATTCCGGAGGTACATAAGAAAATGTCCTCCTTTCTGGTGGAGCGGGCCGAACGCCTCGGCAGGATAGATGCATCTATGGATCGTGCATGAAACGACCTGGTCGGTCATTTTGAGAATTTAAGTCCCGTTCGGCGGCATAAGGCCCTGCGCACCTTCGTATTATGTGTATTGATTTGTGTGCATAGTTGAATTCGATTAGCGGATGATCCAGAGTGATTTGTGATACTTAGTCCCTAAAACGAAAATTTAAGATTTGGAGGTCGAGTTGTTATTGGAATATAATAAAATTGGTATGGTTGAACTCGTATCGGAATGTGTGTTCGGATTTCATGAAAATTATGTCTGGTTCCGAGGGGCGAGTCTCGCGTTGACTTTTGTTGACTTTTTGGAATAAATTTTTAAGTCGGCGTATTATTATCCGGAATTGTTTCCGACAAATTTTAATGGAGTTATACAATTAATTTGGATAGATTTGAGCTGTCCGAAGGTCAATTCAAGCAAGAAGGCTATTTTGGAATATCGGCCAAACTTCAAAAAGGTAAGTGTCTTGCTTAACCTCGAGCGGAGGAATTACCCCTTAGGCATTGAGTCTTATGTGCCATTTGTGAAATGTGAAAAGCCGTGTACGCGAGGTGACGAGTACGCACTCGGGCTTATACGTGCAAAATTCATTGAATTAAAGTCTTAGACATTATTGTGTAGTAAATTGGGAAATTGTGGAAAGTTATTAAATCATCTGTTTGCCATGCCTAAATCCTTATTGTTGAATCTGTTTTTATATGATAATTTGATGTGATTATTACTTGAAATATTTATGAAATTTTGTGAGTATTGTTGGTTTAATATTTCTTAGAAATATATTCCAATATGAATTTTCTTATGCAAATAATTAATTTAAGCTAGCATAAGAATAAGTGTTAATATAATTATCTAAATTTGCATTAATGAAGGTTTTGCTTTATGCTGAGTAATTTCTATCTCTATTGATTGTTTTTGGGTGTTATATACACTTTGTGGAGCCTTGGGATATTTGTTGTGTAATTAATTGATTTTTGTTATATCTTTGGAATTTAGTTGTGGCCATTGGGCAAATTGTGATATGAATTGATTTTATTATATTGCCGTGTTAATTTCCCGTGTAAATTGTTGTGTTGTGAGTTATTATTTTGGGGAGATAAGGGTGGCATTTCACCGTTGATATTATGTGGGTATAAGGGTGGCATTTCACTGTTGTTGTGTTTGTTGGAATATTGTCTGGGCGGAGCAATAAGGGTGGCTATAGGAGCGATAAGGGTGGCAATAGGAGCGATAAGGGTGGCTATTGATATTATCTGGGCGGAGCGATAAGAGTGGCTATAAGAGTGATAAGGGTGGCAATAGGAGCGATAAGGGTGGTTATTGTGAGGGACGATATGTGATGATGTGGGGTTGTGGTGTTGATAATTTTCATGTGATGTTGTGATTTTTTTGTGTTTTCTTTTATACCTTGTGTAATTTGTCTTGTTGTTGGTAAATTGATAACAATCTAATTTATGTTAAAATTGAGAGCATGTGGCTATTGCCAGGCAGGATTATAAATTGAAATGTAGGCACGAGGTGCCGTGAGTAAATAATGATGATATTTGGCACGTGAATTATCCGTGCAGTTGTGATATGATTTAATTATGGGCACGAGGTGCCGTGGAAATATGAAAATGGGCTGAGACCTGTGTTTACAAAAAATATGAAAATGGGCTGAGACCCGTATTTTCTTATGATTATGAAATGAGGCGTCACATGGTGACTTTTTAATTGAAAGAATTATATTCAAAATATTTATTTGGAAGGATTTTTATTCAAAAAGAATTATATGAAAGAATTGTATCTGAAAGATAATTATTTGAGAAAAACTACATTTAAAAGAGAGTTATTTGGAAGAATTATATGTGAAGGATATTTATTTGAAAAACTTGAATTAATTGGGCATACATGTATTTATTAATTGTTGAGTGATATTTATGGTATTCTTGTTGTATTGCTGCGCATACCACTGAAAGTTTTATCCACCCCTTATTGTTATATGTTTTCTAGTATTTTGTATATTATATTTCAAAGGTTATTAGACTAGTGAGTGTCTGGACTGTACCTCGTCTCTACACCATTGATGTTAGTCTTGATACTTACTGGGTATCGACCGTGGTGTACTCATACTACACTTTTACATATTTTTGTGCAGAGCCAGGTATTGGAGATATCAGACTTGAGCAGAGTTAAAGCAGGATCGTAAGGATTCAAGGTAGAGCTACTTGGTCGTCGCAGTCCCTTGGAGTCTTTTTATTTAATTGTACTGTTAATTTTTAATCAAACATTATTGTATATTTGGTCCTCGTGATCATTCCATGTATTCAGTTAGAGTTCGTGACTCAGTATTACCAGTCTTGGGAGGTTGTATATTCATATTTGTTCCGCTGTCAGTTTTGATTATTTATTTAATTAAAAAAAATTGGCTTCAAAAGGTAATTGAAATCAACTTACCTAGTCTTAGAGACTAGGTGCCATCACGATGCCTGTGGTGGGATTTTGGATCGTGACAAGTTGGTATCAGAGCTCTAGGTTCATAGGTTCTACGAGTCACGAACGAGTTCAGCAGAGTCTTACGGATCGGTACGGAGACATCTGTACTTATTTTCGAGAGGCTACAGAACTGTTAGAAAATTTTACTTCTTTCATTCCTTATCGTGCTGTATTTATTCAGCTTGAAGCATATATCTTTTGTTCTTTTGCATTCAGTCATGTATGAAATAATCACTCGGTATCAACTATGAGCCAACGGTTCGTGATACTATAGAGGGGTTATAAGGGAGCTAGGGTTGGTCAACCATTATTACAACGTATCGTCTAGATCGAGGATGAAGAAGTATTGAGAGATCATTCAATTGTGCACATTGAGGTGCAGCAGGTTCTAACATCTGGTTGATAAGTATGATATTAAGAAGGTTTAATTAATTGACTAATCATCACAATTATGGTAGGGTCACGAGGTGGATGTAGATCTGAAATAGTTGGTGGTATTAGAGACTGTGTATTTCGAATGGGATTTCTATTTAGCGAAGGGTACATACGCAACCAAGGCACTGGAGGAAACGAGTTTAACTGTCACGAGGATGACATGCGCCAAATAAATGGCTTAAGGTGTCTTATGACCGTTGTCCTACGAATGATAAAGGTTAGTATTGTGGATCATCAGAATATGTTGTATGGCTTCGCGCCAAGTGAGGGAGTGCACTATCAATGACCAGATTGCGGGGTCATGTATTATATGAGTTTTGGCCTGAGATGTATTTATGTGGTATTGAAAGGTTCTACGAAACTTGTATATGATTAAGAGATGAGATTTGTATGGGATGATGCTGGGACTTGCGGTATTCCCGCGTCGTTAATAATTTTACATTTCAGTATCAACGAGGTCATGGAAACAATTTTAGAATACTCGGGGGTGTTCCAGTAAGTTATTTTAATGCACCACCGGCACGGGGTTCCTATAATGGTTATTTCAGTTATTCGGCACAGACTCAGTGTGAACAGCCGAACCTGCAGAGGGGTTGTTATAAGTGTGGTGATACTAGACATATCAAGAGAAATGGTCCCAGACTTGGGAGGGGTGGATTTCATCAGAACACTCCAGCTACAAGCTTTATTCAAGTTGATACTCCACGTGCACAGTCAGCTAGAGGTGGAGGACAGGCGGGTAGTGGGCGCCTAAGAGGTGTAGGCCCGACCCGTTGATTTAATCTCTATGATTTGGTTAAGGCCAATACACCAGATGGTGTCGTTACAGGTATGATCCTGATTTTTATTATAAAATGATATTTTCCTTAATTTGATTCGGTTCTGAATATTGAGGTGAGTCCTCCTATTATGCTACACTTATGGGTGAGCTTCGTAAATTTGTGACCCACATATATATTTATCCCTGTTGGGAGATTTGAAGATGTGAGCCTGTGTCTGTCATTTATTTTTGTACACCATTGAGGGCTATAAGTCCAAAAGTAATTTTTACTATTCATTACAGTGGGTTTAATGTGTTTCGGAATAATTGATTCCAATTTTTATGAATTATACGCCCTACCGGTCTGAGGGTTCATTATGTGTTGTGAAAACTGTTTATGAAATATATTGAAAATAAGAAAGAAAGGAAAATTGAAATTTCAGTTGGTACAATGTGCAAAATACTTGTGATTCGGAGTTGAGGACGAGATCCTCGTATTTTATATATAATGTGAAATATTTAAACTGGGCTACAAGTCGCGGTGGAAGTTATATAAGGACGAGGTCCTTGTGGTGAAATATTTATGGGTTTAAAATTATCCCTTTGTAAAATTAATTTGTACAATAATATTAATAGGGAATCATGCATGTTAGGCTTATTTGAAAATTCTTGTATATTTTTCTGTTCATATTCAGCCATTTTCGTGCTATAAACATTGAGTTTTAGCCTATAAGGTGAGTGTCCAGGTGGCGTTAAATGTGACTCATTAATCCGAGTAAGTAATCATGAGGTCTTCATGCCTCACATTCTGTTGTCAGTGTTGTGAAAATTCAAAATGAGGTGGTGGCTAATATGAGATTAATTCATGATGCTGGAATTAATTATGAACGGCTTTTAAGACCAGAGATGTGGTGATGAGCATACATATGATGTGCTTCATGTCCTGATATCATTGTGATAATGCAGTGTTTGTAATGCTGAGATTGTGTTATTGATATATACATTGTGGATATGTTGTTAGGAGTTGTTTTGGTGTTACTCTGGCAGGTGGTTAGACCCAATTACAAGGGAGACTCTGCCGAAATTTCTGAAAAATATCTGGGAGTTAGAAAAAAGTTTGGGAGGTTGCATATTCAGTTAGAGTTTGTGACACAGTATTACCAGTCTTGGGAGGTTGTATATTCATATTTGTTCCGCTGTCAGTTTTGATTATTTATTTAATTAAAAAAAATTGGCTTCAAAAAGTAATTGAAATTGGCTTACCTAGTCTTAGAGACTAGGTGCCATCACGACGCCTGTGGTGGGATTTTGGGTCGTGACAGTGCCGCATGTCCCTCGGCAGTGTACACAACACTCTGGATCGGGCCGAACGACCTCGGCAGAAATCGTGCTTAATAATTATAATTACACGATACTTTGATAGTTTATTTTAGCTTGTGAAGCTAATTGAAATTTAGAAATTATTAGAATTTAAAGAATTTATTTATCTCTGTTTGTTAATGAAATTATTGTTATTTCTGTAAATGAGGCTAATTGATTGTCAGTAAATGCTCATGCACTTATGACACAGGGTTTTGGGAATGGTTGTCAGTTGTTTAGAAATTTAGTTGCTAAAAATATTTATCATTTACTCTATGAGTTTTATTTTTATTATTTCATTGAAGAAATTTTGATTTTAAATCAATTAAAATGGGTAATTAAGCTAAGTATGTATTGTTGGCTTGCCTGACAGCGGTGTCCGACGCCATCACGACCTTTAATGAATTTTGAGTCGTGACAACATGGTATCAGAGCACTAGGTTCACTTAGGTCTCACAAGTCATGAGCAAGTCTAGTAGAGTCTTGCGGATCAATACATAGACGTCTGTGCTTATCTTCGAGAGGCTACAGGGCTGTTAGGAATACTTCCCTTTTTGATCTCTCATTATGCGATTTGATTCCTTTGAGGCTTATGCCTTTATTTCCTTCCTACTCAATCTTATGCGACGTGAAGTCCTTGTTATAAATTGGGGATCGAGGAAATTTTTAATTGTACTACAGATGTAGTACATGATGCTTCTCCCTGTGTAATTAATTGGGCTGTTGTCGTCGCCTTGCGAAGGCCGCTCTGTTATTTCAAATTAAGTATCAGTACTACCTAAGGTTTTGAGATTTGGCATTGATCGTTATGATGATTCGTGCATTATTATCGTACACTGTTTATGAAATGGTAAAATGCCCGTATATATGTCAGGGCAGTAAACGACTTGAAAGAAGGTTTTTCTCAGTACATGATTCAGAGGTTCCATATTTTATTTCTAGCAGAGAAAAAGGCAATCGGGCTATGAATGTTCAGGTTTGGGGTTGATAGAATAACAAAAATGTTACATCCTGCATTTTTGTACGATAAAGTTTCGTCGTAAGTTAATTGACGCAAGTTCGGGAATGAAATTATTTCGTGATTATATACATTATGCTATTTTAAACAAGTGATGAGTAAATTAGTGAAGGTGAGAGGGTAAGCAAATCGAAGAAAATGAATTTCGTCGAAGTTTGACATTTTAGGATAAAATATGGCCCGAGCTAAAATACCCGGTATTTATGGACTAGTACCATACAAGGTACCGCATGGCCATGATAGTGAGGTGTATAAGGTATGCTAAAAATGTGCAATATTTTAAGTAATTTGGGATAATTTTTAATTATGTGTTTAATTGGTTAATTATCGGGTAGCGGGATAATACATAATTAATTATTAATTATAGGATAAGAGTAAAAATTCCTCCCCCACCTTATGTGGCAGCAAGCCACCACCCAAACCAAATGACTCATTAGTCATGTTGGGTAGGTGGCAATTTAAGGTGTTAATTACAATACACCTCATGCTAACATTTTCAATGCAAAAATACTACGATCAGACATTATCTCAAAGACATTTCTTTCAAAATCTTCAACTAATCCTTACCATCAGAACGCTAAGAATTCCTACAAGTTTAAACAATTCCATCGAGAATTTTTACACATTAACCAACGTGATTCTTCAACCAATCCATCGAAAATTTTTAGAACTGTAGCAACGTAAAATTTTACGATTCTAAAGTAGTACGGTGCAACCTTTTCCAAGAACATCATACGGATTTTTCTCTACTCCAGGTATGTTAAGGCTAAACTCTTCCTTCATTTTGCATGATCTCGTAATTACACAAGTTTGATAATGAGGTATAAAGAAAATATTCATGTCCCGGAATTTACATATATTTTTCTAGTCTTGTAAGTTACAATATTTCCCTTATCGGAACTTCATATTCAATTGAGTATTTTCTTTTTCCAGTCAAGAGAGCAGAAAGTCTATATATACAGTATTACAGTATTTTCATTATTATCGAGCTTTAATCGATGGGCAGGCCCCTATTGGGCAACCTCTGATCAGATGGTAAGTTATATACCGAGCCTACTGTAGCCGAGCGCCTATGAGCGAGCCCAGTTAGCCGAGATACAGAGCCTAGTATGGCCGAGCGCCTATGAGCGATCCTACTACGGCAGAGCAGTTATATATATACCGAATTTTATAAGGCCGGACAACTATTTTACTTACTATATTGAGAGAGTTGAGTCAGTATCAGCAGGTAAGCATATCTTCAGATTATCATCGACTTCCAGTTGCTTTCAGTTATTATATTATCAGTTCAGTTTCAGCTTTCAGTATTGTGCCTTACATACTCGATACATTATTTCGTACTAACGTCCCTTTTCTGGGGGCGCTGCATTTCATGCGTGCAGGTTCAGACAGATATACGGGTATACCTCCTCATTAAGTGTTGCCCGAGTTCAGCTTGATCGGTAAGCTCCATGCCTTTCGGAGTTGCCGGGTCTAGAGCTTTAAGTACATATTGTGTATAAATGTATATATGTTATGAGCAAGTCGGGAAGCTGTTCTGATCACAGTATATCCACCAGTAGAGGCTTGTGGACATATCCTGTCAGTTAGTGCAGCATGTTAGGCTTGTAGGCCTTGTATGTATATTTGGTTGGTTTGTCAGCTGTAGTAATTATGACGACCTTGTCGGCCCAGTTTTATATTGATATTTATTCAGCATTCGCAGTTGTCTTGCAATGTGGCCCATGGCCAAAGTATGACATCATATGTTCAGAGTCCCTTAGTCGCAAATTAGTACGCAAGGATAGGTGAGGCACCGAGTACCGGTCTCGCCCCCTGGTTCGGGGCGTGACAAAAACCTGATATTTTTGAGCGTGGCAGAGTTCTCAATTTTGATGTGGTGTCATCACCTTATTAAATGTGTTAAGGTTTGCCGGTGTTATAGTTTTCTTCAACTAGCCTTCACGGCGGGGTGTTAGGAATTGGTGTAGGGGAAGCAGTTGTTAGAGATCGCGGTGTGCAGTGGTTCAGGATTTAAGTGGCGTTTCTAGTATTGATGGCTCGAGAAGGATAATCCTCAAAAAGGTCTAAAGTTAGTAACGACCTATTGGTTCAAGTGCTACAGAAACAGATTTTGAGTTAAGGCAATAACTGGGCAGCAAAAGATGACGAAGGACTTATGGAAGGTGTCTTATGGTGGTTAAGTTCTTAAGAGGCCAAGTGTGAGAAATAGAAGTCGAGTAGCTTCTTAAAGGAGAGGGTTTGACCAAAGTGGGAGAGTGAAAAGGTAGCATATGGATTACGTGGTAGGATAACTACGCAGTTTAAGGAAAGTTTGAAGTGATTTGGGATTCATGGTGGACAGTGACTAGTTCTACGGGCTTAATTTGGAATATTGGATGCTATATTGAGAAAGATTGGGTGTGACAGGTGGTAGTTGCTTGATATGAAAAGGATACAATATGACTTTGGATTGGAATGTATTGTCGCACCTTTAGTTGACGTCCATGAGGAGTGAACGGACTAGTGCAGCTGGTGAATGAGCTTAGACCCAAGATGATCTACTAATTTCGTAGTAATTGCACCCAGTGCAGCGATGTTGGAATATGTCAGCATGTAATTTTCACAGGTGAGTTATATCCTATGAGTAGGTTAGCGGTCGCGTGGTGTTGACGAAACTTCTACGAAGAATTCTACTGCTACCCGGTAAGAGATTTAATATGTTAATGTGGCTAGTGGTTCGGAGTGTTTATTAAAGGTTAATAGAAGTATTTCGAGAAACTTTGGCGAGTTGCATGTGAAGGATCATGTCAACGATGAAGAAATAATATCGGTGTATTCCGGAATTTTGTAATTGTAACTTCAAGCTAAGTGGGAGAGCCCCACCATCTATGATTGGATTGCGTAGTGTCAACTTGTGCAGTTTCTTGTTATCGGTGTATTGGTGGGTCATTACGACTAAGAAAAGAAAACATCGGTGGTAATCTGAGCAAAGGATTTGAGGAATGTGTGCCATATTTGGCCTAATCGATCCATATTCAGGTTTTTGGAAGACTCGGAGTTTATGCTTTGTGTAGATGTAATGTATAGGGAACGTGAGACAGTCAGGTGTTTCCTTGAGAAATTGTCCATGTGCTAGCAGGACCTTGGATTTGATCATGTTTGGAAACAAGTCAGAGCAAGTGACTTTCAATAACGGTCTTAGCGGGTTCAAAAATTTAAAGTGCGATATCTAGGGATCTCGAGTCCGTAGTATGGTTGAGTATCGAGCTTTTGCAGCAGATTATGAAACGGGGCTTGGAGTACTCTGTGTTATCTTCAGGTTGTTGTGTAGCATTTGAGAAACGAAAGAAAATAATTTCGGATTCATAAAAGAAGTATCAGCATGGGTGTACCAGTTTAAGATGTAAAAATGCACACAAGGGAGAGTATGAGATTCATGGATTTTGAAACAACGTGGTCTCGTGAAATAAGGTCACTCGAGATGAGTACGGATTTGAGTTCGTGATGTAATGAATGGAGATATTATTATTTCTAAGGCAAGTTGAGAATAAATTGAGAAAAGACGGGTCGGCTCACAATGGTGAAATTGGCATGATGGTGGCAATGATCAATTTCTTTAAGCGCATTGAGTTATGCATGTGATTTGCGGTGGTACGTGCAAGGCTTGACGATCGCCGTAATTGATTTTATTTAGAGGAATTCAAGTATTAGGGAATCTTATGTGTAGAGGGATCCCAGGAGAGTTATGGTGGTTTAGATCACTACTTGAGGCCGGTATTGTCTGCAGATATGGGAATTCAGTCACGTGTTGCAATAGTTCTTTTGAAATAAGTTAAGTAGAAGGTTTTTATATGATGAAGTGGTTACCCTATTAGTGGTCCGAGAGTTGTGATGGAATTATTGTACTCCTGCACATTGGCGTGATTAAGTGCACTAAGTAGCATGGGATTCGAAAGTTGAGGATTCAAGACTTCGGTTCGGTGTTGACAAGGATGTCATGAGCTTGGATAAGCAGGAAAAGGATTTAGATGTTTAAAATAAGATGGTATTATTGTTGGCATCACCTAAGGTCGATGTCAGGTGTAAGAGACCTTGTGTATCGATTTGTGGATTCTTGACATGCTTTACAGCATTAGTGTAACCGGTAGCATAGATGTGCAGACTTGTTACCTGGTGCGGAAGGTCGTGGGAGCGTGTCTCACGGAAAGATGGTATAAGTGTGACAAGTAGTCACTTGATTGATTAAATACTTAACCAAGTATGAAGATTGTGGCGATATCGCTGATTCTTGAATTTATGCCTGGAGGGCGCTCGGTTCATTTTGTTGTGGACTGTGGAAGTTTGTTCCAATTATGATGGCTATTCTTGTGTGTTATGGTAAAAAGGGTTATTATGGATTCTTAAAAGGTTATTAGCCTAGTATGGTGCGATCAGAATCGGCTTGAGGTCTGTGGATGGATTTAAATATGAATATGGATTCTATATTAGGCCAAATGTTTTCATTCAGCATAACGCTCCTTATGGAAGAGTATTCAGACGTTGGATGTTGTTTCGTCATCGGCTATTTCATGTAATAATATATTGTGCCGTGTGAGTTGTGAAACAACATGATAAATTTCCTATGTGTTGAGGTTCCGCGTAGCGATGTTGTTATGTGAGCAGGATGGCTCTCGAGATTCAGATCATATATCGCACCTTAGTTGTGCTTGAGTTTTGTAGCGTATGGTGTTGTCGGTCCTCCCAGGGATGGTATCATGCACTTAGCGTGCTTGTGTCCGATATTCGGATATTTTGCATTAGTGAGCATTCTAGCTCGGTAAGTATGTTCTTATAGATTCTTTTTGTGCGGATCGGGAGGCACACCGCCACGGGTATGTTGTTTGGATCGGGTTGCAAGCCGCAACGGTATCATGTGTTGATCGGGTTGCACGCCACAACAATGTGATGTTGGGTACAATCCCCTATATTCTATTTTGTGTGTTTTGTGTCCCATTTTCTGAGAAAGGTTCATGACACCTTTTCAATTGTTTAATTAGTCACGTGGGTTGAGTAATCCTTTCCAGAGTTAGTTTTTTATTATGTATCGCAATCGAGTCCGTATCTTATTAGCTCATTGTGACATCATATGAGGCTATTTGATCATGTCTGAGGTGGCTTATTTCCTGAGCAGCTCATACTGGGTGAGACGAGATTATTGGATCCGAAATAAGTGCGATCGGATTATATGAAGTATAATAAAGAGCAAATACCATTATTTGGTCCATAATGAAGCAATGGTTCTTGTCAAAGGGAGAAACTCAATAATTTGTTGACTTGGCAGTTGGTTATGAATTTCTACACATTTCTTCCATCTTGGAAGCATTTCAAGAGTTGGAACAAGACTTATATGTATCATGAGGTGTGTTGTGAACATCAGATTTGTGGAATTTTGGCTATTGTTATCGAAGGATGTTATTATGGTCATGTAAATGATGCGGTGCATGGTCTAAATTCAACAAAAGTATGCAATCATGTTGTCACGACCCAAAATCCATTAAAGGTCGTGATGGCGCCGGACACCACTGTCAGGCAAGCTAACAATACATACGTGTAATGACCCGGCCGGTCGCTTTGGGAGTTATATCCCCATTTCCGCCATTTATGTTTCCTTTATGCTCTTAAGCTATATTATGATATACCGGGTTTGTTGGTTCGGGCCCGGAGTGGTTTCAAAGTTGGAAAAGTCAATCGGATGTTGACCTATATTTAAATGATCTCGGATTTGAATTTTGATGGCTCTGTTAGCTCCGTTAGGTGATTTTGGACTTAGGAGTGCGTCCGGAATGTGATTTGGAGGTCCGTGGTAGAATTAGACTTGAATTGGCGAAATTAGAAATTTGCCGATTTTTGGTCGGCAGTGAAAAATTTGATATCTGGGTCGGAATGGAATTCCGGAAGTTGGAATGGGTTCGTAGCCTCATTTTTGACGTGTGTGCAAAATTTGAGGTCATTCAGACATGGTTTTGTTGGTTTCGGCATCGGTTGCCGAACTTGAAAATTTAGAAGTTCTTCGGCTTGAATCCGAGGGTAATTTGGTGATTTGATGTTGTTTTGAGTGATTCGAAGATTCGACTAAGTTTGTATGTTGATATATGACTTGTTGGTATTTTTGGTTGAGGTCCCGAGGGCCTCGGGGTGATTCCAGGTGGTTAACGGATTTGTCGAAGTTGGAAAATGCCGCTGAAGCTGCTGCTACTGCCATTTCCGCACCTGCGGAAGGAGGAGTCGCAGGTGCGAGGTCGCTAGCGTAAGGGGAGTCCGCAGATGCAAAAAATAGGGCATTGGGAAGGCTTAAAAGCGGAAGGAAATGCGTAGGAGCACTACCGCAGGCGCGAGAATTTGAAGTGCAGATGCGGAAAATGGGAGGCCAAGGCTGGAGCGCAGGCGCGAAGGATTTGGACGCACCTGCGAGCCCGCAGGTGCGAGACCTGGGCGCAGGTGCGGAGGCTTAGAGTTTAAGTGATTCCCGCAGGCGCAAGGATTTTTGACCGCAGGAGCGGTCCCGCAGGCACGTAGAATAGGCCGCAGGTGCGAAAATCTGGGCAGAATGTATAGATAGCACTTCGCGAATTTTGGTTCATTTTCACCATTTTCAAGTGGGTTTTTGGAGATTTTGGAGTGATTTTCGAAAAGTGATTCAAGGGCTATCAGTGAGGTAAGTTTATTGAGCCCTAATACTTGTATACATGGTGATTTTCCATTGTTTAATCATTGTAATTAGTAAAAATGAGGGGTTAGAGCTTGGAAGTTTTAAGAGTTTAAGTTAAGGATATGAAGGACCAAACGATGTCAAATTTTGATGAATTTTATATGATTAGACTCGTGAGTGAATGAGCTTTCTAGTTTTTTAAATTTTATCAGATTTCGAGATGTGGGCCCAGGAGGCGGGTTTGAGCCAATTTTGGGTTTTGGTCTAATTTGATAGTTTTTCTTGTGGAATTCATTCCATTAGCGTATATTGATGGTATTGTACTGATTGTAAATAGATTTGGAGAATTTGGAGGCCGAGTACAGAGATAAAAAAATTGCGGGGTAGAGATTTGACCGGTTTGAGTTAAGTAACGATTGTAAATCTAGTCTTGAGGGTACGAAACCCCAGATTTTGTATCATTCTACTATTTTTAGTGATGCACATGCTAGGTGACGGGTGTGTGGGCATGCACTGTTGGGGATTGTGACTTGGTCTGTCCCATAGCAACTGTAAAGTTGCATACTTTGTTGAAACTATATGATACTTATATGTTTTAGAAAGAGTTTCTATAAATTGGGCTGAATGCTATGTTTAGGCCTTGTGCTTGTGTTGTTTGGACCCTTAAGGGCCTTATCTAACTAGCCTCTCAATGTTTTTGATTGAAAATCTATACTCACTCATGTTTATACTTGTTTATCGCATAACTAAGTTTTATGACTCTATTTTGATGCATATAAATGTTTTGGGCCGAATGCCCTGTTTTACTGAAATACCCGAGTGGCTTGAGAGGTTTATGACTGAGTGAGGCCGAGGGCTTGATTTGTGAGGATATTTATGGGATCGGGCTACACGCCGCAGCATGTTGCATATTTATGGGATCGGGCTGCACTCACAGCATGTTGCATATTTATGGGATCGGGTTGCACGCCGCAACATATTTGATATCGGCCGAGGGCCTGAGTGATTTATGCCATGATTACGCTTGATATAGCGATTGGGCTGAAGGAGCCCCTCCGGAGTCTGTACACACCCGGAGTGAGCACAGGTACCTACTAAGTGCGAGTGCCTAGTGCTGAGTGACTGGGAGGCATGAGTGATTGTAAGGTATGCCCGAGTGGCAAGAGTGATTGTGAGGTATGCCCGAGTGGAAAAAGTGATTGTGAGGTATGCCCGAGTGGCACGAGTGACTGTGAGGTTTGCCCGAGGGGCTGTATATGAGTGATGTTTTGCCTGAGGGGCTGTTTATGATTTCATCATTTTTGCTCACCTTTGCATTTTTCTTCTGTTTGAAAACTGTTGAAAAATATCTTTAAATGATTTTTACTGGAACTGGGTTTAAACGAGATGTTTTGATTCAAATCCTTATTTTTAAAGCATGTGGTATTCTACTGAAATTTCCCGATATGAACGTTATATGATTTATTGCTCGTCACTACTGGTCAGTCTTTATTTATTGTTATTACTTACTGAGTTGGCATACTCACGTTACTCCCTGCACCTTGTGTGCAGATCCAGGTGTAGCTGGACACGGTAGCGGTTACTGATTATTTTGGTTGCAGATTTTCTCGGGGATAGTAAGGTAGCTGCTTGGCGACCGCAGCCCCTGCTTTTCTCCCTCTTATCTTCCTCTAGTTGTATTTAGCTATTTTCCAAGCTGAGTTAGCCTTGATATTGTTAGATAGATTGTAGTAGATGCTCATGACTAGTGACACCCCGATATCGGGCTTTTCATTTCCGCACATTTGTTTTGATTTGAACTCCCTTGCGAAGGTTTTTATGTTAAATAGCATTGAAATTATCTTTGAAATGAAAATATCGGTTTGTTTTGGAAATGAGTTGGCTTGCCTATTTCCATGATAGGCGCCATTACGACAGGGGTTTGTTTGGGCCGTGACAGATTGGTATCAGAGCCTAGGTTATATAGGTCTCATGAGTCATGAGCGGGTTTAGTAGAGTCTTGCAGATCGGTACGGAGACGTCTGTACTTATTTTTGAGAGGCTTCAGAACCCTTAGGAAAATTACACTTTCTTGTATTCTATCATGTGAAATTGATTCAGCTTGAAACATAACTCTTTGAATTCCTTCCACGCATTCGTATGCGCACATGAGCGCTCGATATCAGTTATGCATCACTGACTTGTGATTCTATGAACGAGGTTCGAGGTGTGTATTATGTGTTTTTGTGATGGGCTAGTCTGGAGGACTTGAGATCAGGTTTAAACCGTAGTTTTGGCTCGGTAGCTTCAGTTGTAACCTGTACATTTGGACTCATATGTCCGGTAATGCCCCTACGAGTAGAATTCGTGGCTCGACGAGCGGTGAAATGGCTTTGTGATGAGTATGATGTAACTGCGGGATGTGTTAAGACGATTTGAATGTGACAAGAAGTGTTTCCTTGAAATGTAAAGGAAGGCCATTGGGTGCTTGATTTTTATTTTGATGTGACGTATGGTCTCGAGTGTGAATGTTTTGAAGGATCTTTCACATTGTTAAATTTTGGGGAAAATTAAATTCTCATGTCTTGTCAATGAGTTTGGACTCAAGAAAAGTAAGTGATTGTGTAGTAATTGTGGTTGCGAATGGGTATTTTTGATGTTGATGGCTCGAGAAAGATGATCTTCGAAGAGACTTAGAGTCGGTAACATTTTATTGGTTCAGGTGCGACAGAGATACATTTCAATTTGATGTAGCAGTTGGGTAGCAAAGTATGAGGGAAGACATGACGGGAAGTGTTTCGCGGTGGTTGAAGTACTAGCAGGTCAAGTAGGAGAAGTAGAGATTGAGAAGTTTCTTAAAGGAGATGATTTAACGGAAGTAAGAGTGGCAAATTCGCATATGAATTCACTAGTATGGTAGTCGTGCGCCTTGAGAAAGTGTAGAATGGTTTGGAATCGTGTTAGTATGTGAATTGGCCTGCAAACTCTATTTGGAGTGATGGTTAGTGTACACAGGAAAATTGAATATGGCAGAAAGGAGTGTGTTTGAAATGAATAGAGGCGTGAAGATCTGATTATCGTGTCAGCCGCAATATGAATTGAGTTCGGAAGGTATTGTTGACGTACAGTTGATGTCAATAGGGAAAGTGCAGACTTATACAAATGGTGGACGAGCATGAACTCAGGAGAATTTACGGATTTAGTGGTTGTTGCACTCAGTGGAGTGTCATTGGATGATGTCGGTAAGGAATTCCACATGTGGGTTATCTCCTGTGTGAAGCTAGCGGTGGCGTGATGTTGATGAAGCTTTTGGGAGGAATATTACTTGCTACCCGGTAGGAGGTCGCATATATGATTTTGGCTGGAGAATGTTCATGAAAGGCTTAATAAAAGACTTTGAGAAGTCTGGCAGGTTAATGGTGCGAGACCTTGGTAATTGAGAAGGAGAAATCCTTACGGGTTCTAATTTTATATAATTGCAGCTTAAGCCTAAGTGGGGGAGTTTGCTATCGATGAGTTGATTGCACGGTTATGGGTCGTATTAATTTTTGGTTCGGGGATACCGGTGAATCAGTTATGACTTGCAGAGGTCGAGATCGAGATTGAGGATGACTCGGGTAAAGGAATTTTTGGACACAAGTTGTATTACACTTTGTGGTTATAGGAGGACCATAAAATAATTGAGTGGTTATTCATAGAGAATGTAGTGTACATGGAGCGGGGATTTGCTCGGTTGCGTAGGAGTGTGGGTTACTCTTTACTCTCTTGGGTGTTGGTGTGCTAATGGGGCACAGGTCGTTTCGTTCCGTTTGTTCGGTTAATTCGAGAATTGAGTAGAGTGGATGACTCTCGAGAATGGTTCCAATGGATTCAAGATTTATAAATATGGCTAGAAAACTGGGAGTTGCATTGAACGGTGTTGAGACTCGTGGCATCTTATATCATTGTGAATTATGCATTTCAGTATCAAGAAGGTGGAGGAAACAGTTTTAGGTTCACATAAAGTCTCTTCGGAGTAAGCATTTTTTGTTGTGGAACCTTTGGGATATATAAAAAGGGAATTCGGCGGCTTATAAGCCTTAGGGCGGAGTGATTCCATGCTAGAGTTCGTGGGGTAAATTTTAGTTAAGGATAGTAGTGTTCTAACAAGGAAAAAGTAGCAATTTGAAGGCAATTTAGAAAGAACTTGGAGAAATAGGACAGCTTGGTAGTAGGTTGGGTTAGCACAGTAATGGGTATAATCGGTTCTTTGGGTACTTATGATGTGGCTAGTATCTACATGTGTTTCGTGGAAACGCTCTCGAATTTGGAAACCTGTGTGGCTTGGTGGAGTTAGAGGAATTCAGTTCCGATAGCTTGGTTATGTGCAAATGGATTTCATAGTGTTCATGATGGGTTCTACCATGGTTTGAACCGGATATTTTCTATTGATGTACGGAACGTGTTGTGTGTTATGATTTCCTCCTAGAAAGAAGCAGGAAAGAGGTTTCTGACTAATAAGGTATGTAATTTGCTAGTGACTCAGAGTTGATAATGGAATTCTTATGCTTGTCACATGATGGCATAATAGATGTGGTGTGTTGTGCGGGAATAGGATTTACATGTACAAGGTCACAGTTCAGTTTTGAAGGGAAAGACATAAATTCTTAGGCAGCAAACGGTTTCCGATGACTAGGTAAATGATATTACTATCTGGTATAGCTTGATGAGAGTGTACATTTCAGAAGGGGCAGTGTGTTTTGATTTATGGGTACTTCTCTGGTATTGCGGCACTCTCCTGGTTGATAGACTATTGATATTCATATTTTTGCGAGGTGGCACTGAAGAATTTTTTTTAAAGTATTTCTCGTGGGATTATTGTGTAGGAGAGAGGTGTTAGGCATTTGGGCAGTGGAGGTGGAATCAAATATGGTGATTCATGTGTTCTATGGAATTGGAGATTGAAAGTTCTCAAGAGCAGATTGTTTCATGGTTGTGGACTGTCACGCCCCGAACCTAGGAGAGAGACAAGCACCCCGTGCCTCACCTAACCTGGCGTACCAAATTGCGACTAAGGGACTCTGAACACATAATGTCATACTTTGGCCATGGGGCCACCTTGCAAGACAATTTGCGAAGCAAAATATAAAACTGAATGGAAACTAGCACTAACTAAATATCAATATAAAGCTAGGCCGACAAGGCCGTCATAGCTACTACAGCTGACAAACCACCAATTTATACAAACCCAACATACTGCACTAACCAACAGGATATGCCTACAAGCCTCTACTGATAGATGTACTGTGATCGGAACAGGGCCCCGACCTACCCATAACATATATACAGATATACATAAGATGTACACAAAACTCTAGTCCTGGCAACTCCGAAAGACGTGGAGCTTACCGATCAGGCGGAACTCGGAAAACACCTACTGAGGAGGTCTACCCGTCTGTCTGTCTGAACCTGCACGCATGAAATGCAGCGCCCCCAAAAAAGGGACGTCAGTACGAAATAATGTACCGAGTATGTAAGGCAATAAAATAACTGAAATCTGAAACTGAACTGATAATATGATAACTGAAATTAACTGGGAGTCAAAGATGATCTGGAGATATACTTACCTGCTGATACTGACTCAACTCCTTCAATATAGTAAGTAAAATAATTGTACGGCCTTATAAGGCTCGGTATATATAACTGCTCTGCCATAGTAGGCTCGCTTATAGGCGCTCGGCCATACTAGGCTATGTATCTCGACCATGCTGGGCTCGCTCATAGGCGCTCGGCCACAGTAGGCTCGGTATATAACTTTCCATCTGATCAGAGGTTGCCCAATAGGGGCCTGCCCATCGATTATAGCTCGATGGTAATGAAAATACTGTAATACTGTATATATAGGCTTGCTGCTCTCTTGACTGAAAGAAGACAATACTAAAATTGAATATAGAGTCTCGATAAGGAATAATATTGTAACTTATGAGACTAGAATAGTGTGAATAAATTCATGAATATGAACTTCTCTTTTTGTCTCATTACTAACACATGTAGCTACGAGATCATGCCAAAATGAAGGAAGGCTTAGCCTTAACATACCTTATCACAATCTTTTCAATCACCAAGTTGAACTCACCTCTTCGCACCTTAATCTACAAGAATGATAATAATACTATCGTTAAGTTACGAAAGGTACAACTATCGCACAACGAACGACAAACCTATTTTGTATTAAAACGGGCAGCATCTCCCCTATAATATGCCCTTCCTCCAACTTCAAGATAACACCAACAATACAAGGACAGAACAATAACAACATATATACATCATTTTCCAGCCCTATATACACCATCAAATACTACAAAACAGCCCAACACACCCCAATCTCTTCGTACACAAAACGACCACCGTAGTAGTGTCAAACGACCCGAAAATGTTATGACGAACGACCAGCCAACCACCCTACATTTATATGGTGTTTATAAACCCCCTTCCTCCTCCAAAACTCCACAAAATAGTAATAAAACACGCAGCCCAACAGCAACACAAAATAGTCCACAAAACAGTCCGCTACAAGTGAATAACTCGAACTCACGGCTTCCGATCACCATCCCGTGAGTTCTTACAAGTATAGAACGACTTACCATGAATTTACAGAAGAAAAAATGGATGAAAGAGAGCAGTAAACTCACCTTATTTGTTGGATAACTCAGCTCCTATCTTGGTTCTTCAAACTCTAAGTTTTACCTCCAATTGGAACTTGAAAGGGAGAGAAAATCAATTAGGGTTTGTGGGAAATTTTTGGGAGGATTCTTTGCAGAGCTTATGTCTGGTTATTATGCTCTATTTTAAGTCTAATATATGAAGAAAATAGGCCCTTAAAAGGCCTCTTTGGACGACCCGAAATGGCCCATTTTTGGGCTTTCATTTAAGCAAGTAGGTGACACACCTACTTGTCACCTAGCAGCTTGCGCAGTATCGCAAAAATGCACATATCTCTCTACTCCGATGTCGTATTGACAAATGGTTTAATGCGTTGGAAAATAGACTCATAGATCTTTAATTTGATGTGTGGAACACACCATAACTCTAAGTATATTGGGAGAAAATTGCAGTTACATTTGACCCAAAGTTTCAGTAAAACTTATGAATGTAACTTGTGATGACTTTCATCGACTTTTGTTCCACAACTCGCTTGACTTAAAAACATAACACACGGATGTAATACGACTAATATGAATCATAACATAATCTCTTTATCATGTTAATCACCCTAGTCTCACCCCAAAGGTACATGTTATAACATTCCCAACTTGTCGACTTTCGATGAAACATTGTTTTATTTAATTGCTTTAGCTTCTGAACTGTCCAACCCTCTTTGTACTTGTTGTTCATGATCTTCAATATTTGTAACCTCAGAGGTAACATGATTAACTTACTTTATATACTTTTAAATATTATCTCATTTTTTTGTCCTACATTAGTTTGCTTACGACGCATTTTTACATACGAAAATATAGGGTGTAACATGGACTATGAAGTTGTGGCCGGAGCTAGCCAGATGATAGAAGGTATTATGATTCCATCATTGTGGACTTTCAGAGGTTGTTTATCTATTGGTGGCTTACCATAGTTGATTTGGGGCCCATTGGTAGGCCCAATTAGGATGTGTAATCTACACCGAGCCGTATTGATTAGCTCCATACTGCAATTGTTAAAGGATGTGCCATTCAGTTGATGTGAAGCTTATTCATGTTCTGAAATGATCTGTGAGTTACTCTTCTATACTACGAGGAGTTGTGATTCGTTGGTTATATGCACATATGGTGCGGTTCTATTGTGGTCTTATAGCGGAATTTGAGCGAGAATGGTATTGGATATTGCATGGTTGATGACTTATTGGTTATGTTCTTTCGGGTTTTATATGGCATAGTGTCATTTGCTTCTCCGTGGTTATGGTAATGCACTTTGGGTACTTAATGTCGAATTGCGCATGGTTATTCATTTTAGCAGGGTGGCTTGAGGTGTTTCATATGGACCAGTATTTGGATAGGGTCGCGTATTGCAGCAGAGTTATGTGGAAATATGATCCCTCATGTAAGATTCGTGTGTTATGGTTCTGCGGTGTGTGATGGGTTCTTAGCATTGCGTCGGGGTGGTACTCATCGAGCTTGCAGAATGGTTCTCTTATTTGGGTCATTGTTACAATTGGGTACATTTGGAATATTTCTATCTAGTGCATGGATTGCACGAGTTGTGGCTTTAGATTGTATTGATGTGTCATGTCACTAGAGTGGTCGTGTTGGATGAGACGAGGTCATTGGGCCTAGAATGGATGCTATCAGATTTGGTTGTGGTATAATTGGGAGGATAATATCGGAAGTCGGCTTTAAAATTGGCTATAGTTCTTGTAGAAGGAACGGGAGCTCCATGACTTGTTGGTGTAGTGAATGGTTATGAATTCGGTATGTTTCTTTCATCATCAGCAGTGTATGAAAGTTTTAGAATCAAGTTTTGTCTGATATGAGGTTTATTACTAGAACTGGGTTGATTTGAGTCGATACTGTGATTTGAAATCATTGCTTCGAGCATTCGAGCTATGCGGTATTTGAATTTGAGTATTTTAGTTATGGTTACGGCTTTTGGTACAGCTTGTTCAGACTTATACGGTATGTAGATGCGAACTTCTAATCTTATAAGAAATTTCGGATGTCAAAAATTTGATTCGAAGGCTTGTGGGCTAGGTTGAATTGAGGAATTTTAGTTATGTTGTGCTATCAGACCTGTATGGGATAGGGTGACGTGGGATCACCCGCGGGTATGGGCATGGGAAAGTTACACAGCCATTTCTTGGCTTTTGGAACAACTATCGGCACGTTCGAGGACGAACGTATGTTTAAGTGGGGGATGATGTAACCACCCAGCCGGTCGTTTCTGGAGCTATAGCCCCGTTTCCCCCATTTCTGTTTCCTTTATGCTCTTAAGCTATCTTATGATATACCGGGTTAGTTGGTTCGGGCCGGAGTGGTTTCAGAGTGGAATGGGACACTTAGTCTCTTATTTAGAACCTAAAGTTGAAAAAGTCAACCGGATATTGACCTATATGTAAACGATCTCGGATTTGAATTCTGATGGTTCCGCTATCTTTGTTAGGTAATTTTGGACTTAGGAGTGCGTCCGGAATATGATTTGGAGGTCCGTGGTAGAATTAGGTTTGAATTGGCAAAATTGGAAATTTGACAATTTTTGGTCGGCAGTGGAAAATTTGATATCGGGGTCGGAATGGAATTCCGAAAGTTGGAATTGGTTAGTAGCGTCATTTATGACGTGTGTGCAAAATATGAGGTCATTCGGATGGTATTGTTGGTTTCGGCATCGGTTGCCGAATTTGGAAATTTAGAAGTTCTTAGGCTTGAATTCGAGGGTAATTTGGTGATTTGATGTTGTTTTGAGTAATTCGAAGGTTCGACTAGTTTGTATGTTGATATATGACATGTTGGTATTTTTGGTTGAGGTCCCGAGGGCCTTAAGGTGATTCCGGGTGGTTAACGGATTTGTCGAAGTTGGAAAATGCAGCTGAAGCTGCTGCTACTGCTATTTCCGCACCTGCGGAAGGAGGAGTCGCAGGTGCGATGGAGGTCCGCAGATGCGGAAAAGAGGGCGCTGGGCAGGGCTGGAGCGCAGACGCGAAGGATTTGGACGCACCTGCGAGCCCACATGTGCGAGACCTGGGCGCAGGTGTGGAGGCTTAGAGTTTAAGTAAATCTCGCAGGTGCCAGGATTTTTGACTGCAGATGCAGTCCCGCAGGCGCGTGGAAGAGGCCGCAGGTGCGAAAATCTGGGCAGAATGTATAGATAGCACTTCGCGAATTTTGGTTCATTTCTACCATTTTCAAGTCGGTTTTTGGAGTTTTTGGAGTGATTTTCAAAAGGTGATCCAAGGGCTATCAGTGAGGTAAGTTGCGTGAGCCCTAATACTTGTATACATGGTTATTTTTCGTTGTTTAATCATTGTAATTAGTGAAAACGAGGGGTTAGGGCTTGGAATTTTTAAGAGTTTAATTTAAGGACTTGAAGGACCAAACGATGTCGGATTTTGATGAATTTGGTATGGTTAGACTCTTGAGTGAATGAGCTTTCTAGTTTTGTAAATTTTGTTGGATTTCGAGACATGGGACCAGGGGCCGGGTTTGAGCCAATTTCGGGTTTTGGTCTAATTTGATAGTTTTTCTTGTGGAATTCATTCCATTAGCGTATATTGATGGTATTGTACTGATTGTAAATAGATTTGGAGCTTTTGGAGGCCGAGTCCAGAGACAAGAGCATTGCGGGGTAGAGATTTGACCGGTTTGAGGTAAGTAACGATTGTAAATCTAGTCCTGAGGGTACGAAACCCCGGATTTTGTATCATTCTACTATTTTTAGTGACGTACATGCCAGGTGATGGGCATGTGGGGGTGCACTATTGGGGATTGTGACTTGGTCCGTCCCGTAGCAACTGTAAATTTGCATACTTTATTGAAACTATATGATACTTATATGTTATAGAAAGAGTTTCTGTAAATTGGGCTGAATGCTATGTTTGGGCCTTGTGCCAGTGTTGTTTGGACCCTTAGGGGCCTTATCTTACTATCCTTTCACTGCTTTCGATTGAAATTCTATACTCAGGCATGTTTATACTTGTTTACCGCATAACTTAGTTTTATGACTCTATTTTGATGCATATAAATGTTTTGGGTCAAATGCCCTGTATTACTGAAATGCCCGAATGGCTTGAGAGGTTTATGACTGAGTGAGGCCGAGGGCCTGATTTTTTAGGATATTTATAGGATCGGACTGCACGCCGCAGCATGTTGCATATTTATGGGATCGGGCTGCACGCCGCAGCATGTTGCATATTTATGGGATCGGGCTGCACGCCGCAGCATGTTTGATATCGGTTGAGGGCCTGAGTAATTTATGCCATGATTTGGCTTGATATAGTGCTTGGACTGAAGGAGCCCCTCCGGAGTCTGTACAAACCCCCAGTGAGCGCAGGTACCTAGTGAGTACGAGTGCCGAGTGCCGAGTGCTGAGTGACTGGGAGGCATGAGTTATTGTGAGGTATGCCCGAGTGGGAAGAGTGATTGTGAGGTATGCCCGAATGGCACGAGTGACTGTGAGGTTTGCCCGAGGGGCTGTATATGAGTGATATTTTTCCCGACGGGCTGTTTATGATTTCATCATTTTTGCTCACCTTTGCATTTTTCTTCTGTTTGAAAACTGTTGAAAAATATCTTTAAATGATTTTTACTAGAACTGGGTTTAAACGAGATGTTTTGATTCAAATCCTGATTTTTAAAGTTGTGGTATTCTACTGAAATTTCCCGATATGAACGTTATATGCTTTATTGCTCGTCACTACTGTTCAGTCTTTATTTATTGTTGTTACTTACTAAGTTAGCGTACTCATGTTACTCCCTGCACCGTGTGTGCAGATCCAGGTGTAGCTGGACATGGTAGCGGTTGTTGATTATTTTGGTTGCAGATTTTCTCGGGGATTATAAGGTAGCTGCTTGGCGACCGCAGCCCCTGCTCTTCTCCCTCTTATCTTCCTCTAGTTGTATTTAGCTATTTTCCAGGCTGAGTTAGCCTTGATATTGTTAGACAGATTGTAGTAGATTCTCATGACTAGTGACACCCCGATATCGGGCTTTTCTTTTCTGCACTTTTGTTTTGATTTGAACTCCTTTGCGAAGGTTTTTATGTTAAATTGCATTGAAATTATCTTTGAAATGAAAATATCAGTTTGTTTTGGAAATGAGTCGGCTTGCCTAGTTCCACGATAGGCGCCATTACGACAGGGGTTTGTTTGGGTCGTGACAATACATAGCTTAATTACCCATTTTAATGGATTTAAAATCAAAATTTCTTCAATGAAATAATAAAAATAAAACTCATAGAGTATATGATAAATATTTTTAGCATATAAATTTCTAAACAACTCACAACTATTCCTAAAACCCGATGTCACAAGTGCATGAGCATTTACTATGGAATTAAAATAAAATACAGCATCTGTCCAGAATACAAATTAGACATGAAAATATAATAACTCTGAAGGAGACTCTGTTGGATGCGGATTGTAATATAGAATGCAGCTCACCTAAGTCCCCACATTCATAACCACACCTCTACGCCCACAAGGTCGCTACACATATATGTACCTGTACAAGAAAATGTGGAGCAAGTGCAGCATGAGTACGAAAAACAACGTGTACCCAGTAAGTATCAAGCCTAATCTTGAAGAGGTAGAGACGAGATGACCGACTCTAACACTCACTAAGAGTCAATAATAATAAATAAAATAAAAATAGCAATATCTAGATCAACATGATTTATAGAATTTATAATGATTTTCATTAACCAGCAGAAATAATTAATTTCCTTCAATTACAATAAACTTCCAATGTATCAATTAGCCTCATTTACAGAAATAACAATAATTTCCTTAACAAACAGAGATAAATAAATTCTTTAAATTCCAATAATTTCCAAATTTCAATTAGCTTCACAAGCTGAAATAAACTATCAAAGTATCATGTAATTATTATTATTAAGCACGATTTCTGCTGAGGTCGTTCAGCCCGATCCAGAGTGTTGTGTACACTACCGAGGGACGTGCGGCACGATCCATAGATGCATCTATCCTGCCGAGGCATTCAGCTCGCTCCACAAGAAAAGAGGACATTTTCTTATGTACCTCCGGAATGAGAGTATATTTATTATAAGATAAATTTCGGAGGAAGAATAATTTCTCTTAACAATTAATTAATATAAACAGAAATTCAAGCATATGAGATTTCCATCCTTTAATATTTTTATCTAACAATTTGCAACATATATATAAATATATCAAACAATTTAATTAAGTAAAGACTACCATTTACCCAAGTATTCATGCTTTTGAGTCCTAAACTATCCGAACTTTAGCATTAATAGTAGCTACGCACGGACTCTCGTCACCTCGTGCGTACGTAGCCCCCACAATTAGCAATAATTAATTAATTTAATCACCTAGGGGTAATTTTCCCGTCACAAGATTAGACAAAAGACTTACCTCGTCTTGCTCCAATTTAATCCATTAGTAGGCCTTTTCCTCGATTATCCAACTTCAATTGGCTTGAATCTAATCAAAATAATTCGATACAATCACTACATTTATAGGAGTCAATTCTATAAGGAAATACTACATTTTCAATAAAAATCCCAAAATTAATTAAAACTTTGTCAGTGTTTCCCACGTCTTGGAATCCGGCAAAAGTTATAGAATCCGACAACCCATTCAATTACGAGTCCAACCATACCAGTTTCACTCAAATCCGACTCCGAATCGATACTGAAATCTCAAAAATTCATTTCTATCAAATTTCTAAAATTTTCCCAAATTTAAATCTCAAAACACTAATTTATGGTGAAAACAATGATATACTTGTATATGTAGACCAAATCCGAGTAAGAATCACTTACCCCAATATTTTTCCTTTGAAAATCTGTCAAAAGTTGACTCTGCTCAAGCTCAAGTTCGTCAAAAATGGCAAATGGGACGAATGTCCTCTTTTATAAACTGCCCACGTAGCCTTCGAAATTGGGCCTCGATCGTGGCCCTCGAGTCTGGGACTCGATCATGGCCTCGAGCTTGGGACTCGGTCATGGCCTCGATTATGGCATCGAGCCTGGGACTTCGATCGTGACCCTCGATCTTGGGTCTTGATCCTGGCCCTCGAGCCTTGCCTTCGATCATGGCCCTCGAGCTGGACCTTCGATCGTGGCTTCGATACTGAGCCTCGTCACTGGCTTCGACTCAGGCCTTCGACCCTGGGCTCGATATCTGGGCTCGATCTTGGGCTCGATCACAACCCAGAATATCCAACAAAAGAAAAATTGCAGCAGCTTTTTAAGTCCAACTTTCGATCCGTTAACCATCCAAAACTCACCTGAGGCCCTCGGGACCTCAACCAAATATACCAACAAGTCCTAAAACATCATACGAACTTATTTGAAAGCTCAAATCACCTAAAACGATGCTAAAACCACGAATTATGCTCCAATTCAAGCTTAATGAAACTTAGAATTTTAAACTTTTACCTTCGATGTCGAAACCTATCAAATCAACTCCGATTGACCTCAAATTTTGCACACAAGTCATAAATAACATAACGGAGCTATGAAAATTTCCAGAACTGGATTCCGACTCCGATATCAAAAATTCAACTCCCCGAACAAACTTCAAAACTTAAATTCTTATTTTATCCATTGCAAGCCTAATTTAACTACGGACTTCCAAATAAAATTTCGAACACACTCCTAAGTCCAAAATCACCATACAGAGCTGTTGGAATCATCGAAATTCTATTCCGAGGTCGTTTTCTCAAAATGTTGACCGAAGTCAAACTTGGCCTATTAAAGCCAACTTAAGGAACCAAGTGTTCTGATTTCAACCCAAACACTTCCAAATCCCGAACCAACCATCCTCGCAAGTCATAATTTATTATAAGCACATTTAGGGAGTTTCATTTAGGGGAACGGGATTCTAAAAGTCAAAATGACCGGTTGGGTCGTTACATTCTCTCCCACTTAAATATACGTTCGTCCTCGAACGTGCTAAGGAGTGTTTCGGAGTTATCCAAAATACTATTTAACACCTCGTGCACCTACTCTTCCTACCACTCCTAGTTCAGCACATTAACTTGAGCCAATCTGAAGATTCTCCCCTTTATTCAGGCAAATAAGCCTTAGAGCCAAATTCTAACATCCAAAATTCTCCACCATGCCTGTTTCCAACCTATGAACACCGTATCAATCACTACACGATGCACCAATACATGATTGCATACTTTTGTTGAATTTAGACCATGCACCGCATCATTCACATGACCATAATAACATCCTTCGATAACAATAGCCAAAAGTCCATGAATCTGATGTTCACAACACACCTCATGATACATATAAGTCCTTTTCCAACTCTTGAAATGCTTCCACGATGGAAGAAATGTGTAGAAATTCATAACCAACTGCCAAGTCAATAAATTATTGAGTTTCTCCCTCTGACAAGAACCATTGCCTCATTATGGACCAAATAATGGTATTTTCTCTTTATTATACATCATATAATCTGATCGTACTGATCCCAGATCCAATAATCGCATCTTACCTAGTATGAGCTGCTCAGGCAATAAGCCACCTCAGACACAATCAAAAAGCCTTATATGACACCACAATGAGCTAATAAGATAACTCGATTGCGATACATAAGAAAAAATGAACTCTGGAAAGGATTACTCAACCCATGTGACTAATTAAACAACTGAAAAGGTGTCATGAACCTTTCTCAGAAAATGGGACACAAAACACACAAATTAGAATATAGGGGACTGTACTCAACATCACACTATTGCGGCGTGCAACCCGATCTACACATGATACCGTTAAGGTGTGCAACCCGATCCAAACAACATACCCGTGGTGGCGTGCCACCCGATCCGCACAAAAATAATCTATAAGAACGTACTTACTGAGCTAGAATGCTCACTACTGCAAAATATCCGAATATCGGACACAAGCAAGCTAAGTGAATGATACTATCCATGGGAGGACCAACAGCGTCATACGCTACAAAACTCAAGCACAACTAAGGTGCGATATATGTTCTGAATCTCGAGAGCCATCCTGCTCACATAACACCATCGCTACGCGGAACCTCAACACATAAGAAATTTATCAAGTTGTTTCACAACTCACATGACACAATATATTATTACATGAAATAGCCGACGACGAAACGACATCCAACATTCGAATACTCTTCCATAAGGAGCGCTATGCTGAATGAACACATTTGGCCTGATATGGAGTCCATATTCAAATTTAAATCCATCCACAAACCTCAAGCCGATTCTGATCGCACCATACTAGGCTAATAACCTTTCAAGGATCCATAATAACCCTTTTTCCCATAACACACAAGAATAGCCATCATAATTGGAACAAACTTCCACAGTCCACAACCAAATGAACCGAGCGCCCTCCAGGCATAAATTCTCGAATCAGCGATATCGCCACAATCTTCATACTTAGTTGTTAAATATTTAATCAATCAAGTGACTACTTGTCACACTTATACCATATTTCCGTGAGACACGCTCCCACGACCTTCAACACCAGGTAATAAGTCTGCACATCTATGCTACCGGTTACACTAATGCTATAAAGCATATCAAGAATCCACAAATCGATACACAAGGTCTCTTACACCTGACATCGACCTTAGGTGATGTCGAAAACAACACCATCTTACTTTAAACATCTAAATCCTTTTCCTACTTATCCGAGCTCGTGACATCATTGTCAACATCGAACCGAAGTCTTGAATCCTCAACTTTCGAATGCCATGCTACTTAGTGCACTTAATCACGCCAATGCGCAGGAGTACAAGAATTCCATCACAACTCCCGAACCACTAATAGGGTAACCACTTCATCATATAGAAACCTTCTACTTAACTTATTTCAAGAGAACCATTGCAACACGTGACTGAATTCCCATATCCGCAGAAAATACCAGCCTCAAGTAGTGATCTAAACCACCATAACTCTCCTAGGATCCTTCTACACATAACATGCCCTAATACTTGAATTCCTCCAAATAAAATCAACTACGGCGGCCGTCAACCCTCGCATGTACCGCTGCAAATCACATGCATAACTCAATACACTGAAAGGAACTGATCATTGTCACCATCATGCCAATTTCACCACTGTTAGCCGACCCGTCTTTTCCCAATTTATTCTCAACTTGCCTTAAAAATAATAATATCTCCATTCATTACATCACGAACTCAAATCCGCACTCATCCCGAGTGACCTTATTTCACGAGACCACGTTGTTTCAAAATCCACGAATCTCATACTCTTCCTTGTGCGCATTTTTACATCTTAAACTGGTACACCCATTTTGATACTTCTTTCATGAATCCGAAGTTATTTTCTTTCTCGAATCCTACACCACAACCTGAAGATAACGCAGAGTACTCCAAGCCCCATTTCATAATCTACTGCAAAAGCTCGATACTCAACCATACTACGGACTCGAGATCCTTAGACATTGAACTTTAAATTTTTTAACCCGCTAAGACCATTATTGAGAGTCACTTTCTCTGACTTGTTCCCAAACATGATCAACTCCAAGGCCCTGCTAGCACATGGACACTTTCTCAAGGAAACACCCGACTATCTCACTTTCCCTGTACATTACATCTACACAAAGCATAAACTCTGAGTCTTCCAAAAACCTGAATATGAATCGATAAGGCCAAATATGGCACACATTCCTCAAATCCTTTGCTCAGATTACCACCGATGTTTTCTTTTCTTAGTCGTAATGACCCACCAATACACCGATAACCAGAAACCGCACAAGTTGATACTACGCAATCCAATCATAGATGGTGGGGCACTCCCACTTAGCTTGAAGTTATAATTACGAAATTCCGAAATCCACTGAGATTCTTTCTTCATCGTTGACATGATCCTGCTCACGCAACTCGCTAAAGTTTCTCGAAATCCTTCTATTAACCTTTAATAAACTCGCCAGAAGTTTCGTCAACACCACGAGACCACTAACCTGCTCACAGGAGATAACCCACCTGTGGAAATTACATGCTGACATATTCCAACGTCGCTGCACTTGGTGCAATTACTATGAAATTAGTAGATCATCCTGGGTTTGAGCTCATTCACCAGCTGCACCAATACGTTCACTCCTCATGGACATCAACTAAAGGTGCGACAATACATTCCAATCCAAAGTCATGTTGTATCCTTCTTCATATCAATCAACTCCCACCTGTCACACCCAATCGTTCTCAATATAGCAGCCAATATTCCAAATTAAGCCCGTAGACCTAGTCACTGTCCACCATGAATCCCAAATCACTTCAAGCTTTCCTCAAGTCGTGTAGTTATCCTACCACGTAATCCATATGCTACCTTGCCACTCTCCCACTTTGGTCAAACCCTCTCCTTTAAGCAGCTACTCGACTTCTGTTTCTCACACTTGGCCTCCTAGGAACTTAACCACCACAAGACACCTTCCACAGGTCCTTCCTCATCTTTTGCTGCCCAGTTGTTGCCTTAACTCAAAATCCGTTTCTGTAGCACTTGAACCAATAGGTTGATACTAACTTTAAACCTTTCCGAGGATTATCCTTCTCGAGCCATCAATACTAGGAACACCGCTTAAATTCCGAACCACTGCACACCGTGATCTCTAACAACTGCTTCCCCTACACCAATTCCTAACACCCCGCCGTGAAAGCTAGTTAAAGAAAACTATAACACCGGCAAAACTTAACACATTTAAAAAGGCGATGACACCACATCAAAATTGAGAACTCTACCACGCTCGAAAATACCAGGCTTCGTTACTCTATCAACCCCAAACCTGAACATTCATAGCCCGATTGCCTTTTTCTCTACTGGAAATAAAACATGGAACCTCTAAATCATGTGCTAAGAAAAACCTTCTTTCAAGTCGTTTACTGCCTTGACATATAGACGGGCATTTTACCATTTCATAAACACTGTGCGATAACAACGCACGAATCATTATAACGATCAATGCCAAATCTCAAAACCTTAGGTAGTACTGATACTTAATTTGAAATGACAGAGCGCCCTTTCGCAAGGCGACGACAATAGCCCAATTAATTACATAGGGAGAAGCATCATGTACTACATCTATAGTATCATAAAAAATTTCCTCGATCCCCAATTTATAACAAGCGCTTCACATCGCATAAGATTGAGTAGGAAGGAATTGAAGGCATAAGCCTCAAAAGAATCAAATCGCATGATGAGGAATCAAAAAGGAAGTATTCCTAACAGCCTTGTAGCCTCTCGAAGATAAGCACAGACGTCTCCGTACCGATCCGCAAGACTCTACTAGACTTTCTCATGACTCGTGAGACCTAAGTGAACCTAGTGCTATGATACCATGTTGTCACGACCCAAAATCCATTAAAGGTCGTGATGGCGCCGGACACCGCTGTCAGGCAAGCCAATAATACATACTTAGCTTAATTACCCATTTTAATGGATTTAAAATCAAAATTTCTTTAATGAAATAATAAAAATAAAACTCATAGAGTAAATGATAAATATTTTTAGCAACTAAATTTCTAAACAACTCACAACCATTCCCAAAACCCGGTGTCACAAGTGATGAACATTTACTAGGGAATTAAAATTTAAAATACAGCATCTGTCCAGAATATAAATTAGACAGATATTGTCACGACCCAAAATCCAAAAAGGTCATAATGGCGCCGGACACCACTGTTAGGCAAGCCAACCATAATCAATTTACTTAATTACCTATTTTAATATTTTTGAAATAAAACTTTCTTCAATGAAATAGTAAAGATAAAACTCATAGAGTAAATGATAAATATTTTTAGCAACTAAATTTCTAAACAATTCACAACCATTCTCAAATCCCGATGTCACAAGTGCATCAGCATTTACTAGGGAATTAAAATAAAATACAGCCTCTATCCAGAATACAAATTAGACAGGAAAATATAATAATTCTGAAGGAGACTCTGTTAGCTGCGGATCGTAATATAGAATGCAGCTCACCTATGTCCCCACAATTATTAACCACACCTCTGCGCCCACAAGGCCTCTATACATATATGTACCTGCACAATAAAATGTGCAGCAAGTGCAGTATGAGTACGAAAATCACGTCTACCCAGTAAGTATCAAGCCTAATCTCGAAGTGGTAGAGACGAGATAGCCGACTTTGACACTCACTATGGGTCAATAATAATAATTGGAATAGATTATAATTATTCAAATCAGCATGATTCACAGAGTAAATAATTATTTTTATTCAATTAGCAGAAATAATAAAAATCCTTCAAATGCAACAATTTTTCAATCTATTAATTAAATCATGCAATTTCAATAAAACTTCCAATTTATCAATTAGTCTCATTTACAGTAACAACAATAATTCCTTAACAAGCAGGAATAATAATTCATTAAATTCCAAAGAGTTCCAATTTATCAATTATCTTCGCAAGCTGAAATAAACTATTAAGGTATCGTGTAATTATTATTATTAAGCACGATTTCTGCTGAGGACGTACGGCCCGATCCAGAGTGTAGTGTACACTGCCGAGGGACGTGCGGCACGATCCATAGATGCATCTATCCTGACGAGGCGTTCGGCCCACTGCACAAGAAAGGAGGACATTTTCTTATGTACCTCCGGAAGGAGAGTATATTTTTTATAGGATAAATTCGGGAGGAAGAACAATTTCTTTTAAACCGAAAATCAAACATATGAGATTTCCATCCTTTAATATTCTTATCTAAAAATTCACAATAAAGACTACCATATATATATCACATAATTTAATTAAGTAAAGACTACCATTTACACAATTAAATTCATGCTTTTGAGTCCTAAACTACCCGTACGCACGGACTCTCGTCACCTCGTACGTACGTAGCCCCCACAAGTAGCAACAATTATTTAATTTAATCCCTATAGGGTAATTTTCCCCTCACAATATTAGACAAGAGACTTACCTCGTCTCAAAGTCCACTTTCCAATTATCGTGTCGCGTAAAATTCTCGATTCGATGCCGAAAAATTCGAAACTATCCAAAAGTTATATAAAATAATTAATATATGTTCAATAATTCGAAATTCATCTATTAAATAAATTACCCTATCCAAAATGGTAAAATTCCTAAAATTCACCTCGAGCCCACGTGCTCGGATTCTGGAAATTTTCGGATGAAAACGTTACCCATAATCTCAAGAACTTGAATATATAATTTCTACCCAATTCCATAACTATTTTCGTCGGCAAAATCTCATTTTTATAAAAATCTAGGTTTTTCACCTAAACCCTTGATTTCTAAGATTTACTATTTATAATATACCCATAATCTATGTATTTAACTCAAAGGGTGCAGAATTAACTTACCTCCAAGTTGATAGTTGCAAACTCCTCACAAAGAGCTCTAAAATCGCCCAACAATGGATGAAAAATAGAAAGAAATGGACTGAGTTTTCGTCCGTTTTAAGGTTCTACCCAGACAGGTTTTTCGCACCTGCGAAAGGAATACCGCACATGCGGCTTTCGCACCTGCGGAAATTCCTCGCAGGTGTTCCTTTTCCTTCTTTTCCTGGTTCCGTAACTGCGGAAGAAATGCTCGCTTCTGCGCAAGCGCAGGTGCGCCTATCCCTTCGCACCTGCGCATTTTTCCGCTTCTGCGCACAAGGCCATCGCACCTGCGCGTTCGCAGGTGCGCCAAATGCTTTGCATCTGCAATGGGTGGGAATGCTTCTGTCATTCGCACCTACGATTGGTGGCTCGCATCGACGGCTGTCCAAGCGCAGGTGCGATTATGACAGTAGCTTGGAGCTTCAGTCTTTGCTCAATTTCCCAAAATTGGTCCGAGCTTCGTCCGGTTAACACTCGGGACCCCCGGGGCCCCGCCCTAACATACCAACAGGTTTGAAATCATAAAACGGACTCGCTCGAACTCTCGAAATACATAAAACAACATCAAATCTAAGAATCATACCCTAAATGAAATTGATTCAAACTTAAGAATTTCAAGTTCTTCAATTTACTTCCAATGCGCCGAAATATACTTGAACTGCTCGGAATGACACGAAAATTTGCGTGTAAATCATAAATCACTATACGGAACTATTCCCAAACTCGGAATTCCAAACGGACTTCAATTACTTAAAATCCTACTCCAAACCAAATTTAATGAATTTTAAACCTTCAAATAGTTGATTTTCACTATCAAGCGCCGAAATGCTCCCGGTTTATCCAAAACCCGATTCGAACATACGCCCAAGTCCGAAATCATCATACGAACCTATTGGAACCATCAAATCCCAATTCCGATGTAGTTTTCTCAAAATATTGACTAAAGTCAAACTTGGCTTTTTAAGGCTAACTTAAGGAACCAAGTGTTCCGATTTCAACCCGAACACTTCCAAAATCCGAACCAACCATCCCCGCAAGTCATAAATCATTAAAAACACATACATGAAGTTTTATTTAAGGGAACAGGATTCTAACAGTCAAAACAACTGGTTGGGTCGTTACATTCTCTCCCACTTAAATATACATTCGTCCTCGAACGTGCTAAGGAGTGTTCCGGAGTTACCCAAAATTACTGTTTAACACCTCGTTCACCTACCAGTGCTACCACACCCAGTTGAGCACATTAACTCGAGCCAATCTGAAAATTCTCCCCTTTATTTAGGCAAATAAGCCTTAGAGCCCAATTCTAACATCCAAAATTCTTCACCATGCCTGTTTCCAAACTATGAATGTCGTATCAATCACTACACGATGCACCAATACGGGATTGCATACCTTTGTTGAATTTAGACCATGCACCGCATAATTCACATGACTATAATAACATCCTCCGATAACAATAGCCAAAATTCGACGAATCTGATGTTCACAACACACCTCATGATACCTATTATTCTTGTTCCAACTCTTGAACTGCTTCCACAATGGAAGAAATGTGTAGAAATTCATAACCAACTACTGAGTTAACAAATTATTGAGTTTCTCTTTCTGACAAGAACCATTTCCTCATTATGGACCAAATAATGGTATTTGCTCTTTATTATACTTCATATAATCCGATCGTACTGATCCCAGATCCAATAACCTCATCTCGCTTAGTATAAGCTGCTCAGGCAATAAGCCACCTCAGACATGACAAAAGTTTAATATGACGCCACAATGAGCTAATAAGCTACGGACTCGATTGCGATAGATAAAGAAAACAGACTATGGGAATTACTCAACCCACGTGACTAATTAAACAACTGAAAAGGTGTCATGAACCTTCCTCAGAAAACGGGACACAAACACACAAAATTGAATATAGGTGACCGTACTCGACATCACACTGTTGCGACGTGCAACCCGATCCACACATGATACCGTTGTGGCGTGCAACCCGATCCAAACAACATACCCGTGGCGGCGTGCCACCCGATCCGCACAAAAGAATCTATAAGAAAATACTTACTGAGCTAGAATGCTCATTACTATCAAATATCCAAATATTGGACACAAGCACGCACAGTGCATAATATCATCCCTGGAAGGACCGACAACGTCATACGCTACAAAGCTCAAGCACAACTAAGGTGCAATATATGATCTGAATCTCGAGAGCCATCCTGCTCACATAACACCATCGCTATGCGGAACCTCAACATATAAGAAATTTATCAAGCCGTTTCATAACTCACACGGCACAATATCGTATTTGATGAAATAATCGACGACGAAATGACATCCAACGTCTGAACACTCCTCTATAGGGAGCTTTTATGCTGAAATGAACACATTCGACCTGCTATAGAGCCCGTATTCATATTTAGATCCATCCACAGACCTCAAGCCGATTTTGATTGCACCGTACTAGGATAATAACCTTTCAAGGATCCATAATAACCCTTTTTCCCATAACACACAAGAATAGCTATCATAACCGGAACAATACTTCCACAGTCCACAACAAAATGAACTGAGCGCCCTCCAGGCATAAATTCTCGAATCAGCGATATTACCACAATATTTATACTTGGTTTCAATCTTTACTCAATCAAGTGACAACATGTCACTCTTACACAATATTTCCATGAGACACGCTCCCACGACCTTCCGCACCAGGTAACAAGTCTGCATATCTATGCTACCGGTTACACTAATGTTGTAAAGCATATCAAGAATCCACAAATCAATACACAAGGTCTCTTACACCTGACATCGACCTTAGATGATGCCATAAACAATACCATATTACTTTAAACATCTAAATCCTTTTCCTGCTCATCCGACCTCATGACATTCTTGTCAGCACCCAACCGAAATCTTGAATCCTCAACTTCCGAATTCCATGCTACTTAGTGCACTTAATCACGCAAATGTGTCGGAGTACAACAATTCCATCATAACTCCCAAACCACTAATAGGGTAAACACTTCATCATATAGAAACCTTTTTCTTAACTCATTTCAAGAGAACCATTGCAACACGTGACTGAATTCCCATATCCGTAGAAAATACCGGCCTCAACTTGTGGTCTAAACTACCATAACTCTTTTGGTATCCCTCTACACATAACATGTCATAATACTTGAATTCCTCCAAATAAAATCAATTACGGCGGCCGTCAAGCCTTTCACGTACCGCCACAAATCACTCGCTTAATTCAATGCGCTGAAAGAACTGATCATTGCCACCATCGTGCCGATTCAACCATTGTCAGCCAATCCGTCTTTTCTCAATTTACTCTCAACTTGCCTTAGAAATAATAATAGCTCCATTCGTTACATCATGAACTCAAATCCGCACTCATCCCAAGTGACCTTATTTCACGAGACCACGCTATTTCAAAACCCACTCATTATCTTATATCCCTTCTTGTGCGCACTTTTACATCTTTAACTGGTACACCCAGTCTGATACTTCTTTTATGAATCCGAAGTTATTTTCTTTCGTTTCTAAAATGCTACACCACAACCTAAAGATAACGCATAGTACTCCAAGCCTCGTTTCATAATCTGCTGCAAAAGCTCGATACTCAACCATACTACGGACTCGAGATCCTTAGGCATCACACTTTAAATTTTTGAATCCACTAGGACCGTTATTGAGAGTCACTTGCTCTGACTTGTTCCCAAACATGATCAATTCCAAGGCCCTGCTAGCACATAGACACTTTATCAAGGAAACATCCGACTATTTCAATTTCCTGTCCATTACATCTACACGAAGCATAAACTCTGAGTCTTCCAAAAACCTGAATATGAATTAATAGGGCCAAATATGGCACACATTCCACAAATACTTTGCTCAAATTACCACTGATGTTTTCTTTCCTTAGTTTCAATGACCCACCAATACACCGATAACCCGAAACCGCACAAGTTGACACTACGCAATCCAATCATAGACGGTGGGGCTCTCCCACTTAGCTTGAAGCTACAATTAATTTTTTTTTTTTTTGGAATCCATCGAGATTCTTTCTTCATTGTTGACATGATCCTGCATACGCAACTCGCCAAATTTTTCTTGAAATCCTTCTATTAACCTTTAATAAATACTACGAACCACTAGCCACATTTACATATTAAATCTCTTACCGGGTAGCCAGTAGAATTCTTCGCAGAAGCTTCGTCAATACCACGCAACCGCTAATCTGCTCACATGAGATAACCCACCAGTGGAAATTACATGCCGGCATATTCCAACGCCGCTGAACTGGGTGCAAATACTATGAAATTAGTAGAATATCCTGAGTCCAAGCTCATTCACCAGCTGCATCAGTCCGTTCACTCCTTATGGACTGATTAAAGGTGTGACAATACATTCCAATCCTAAGTCATGTTGTATCCTTCTTCATATCAAGCAACTCTCTCCTGTCACACCAAATCTTCCTCAATATAGCAGCCAATATTCCAAATTAAGCTCGTAGACATAGTCACTGTCCACCATGAATCCAAAATCACTTCAAACTTTCCTCAAACCATGTAGTTATCCTACCACGTAACCCATATGCTACTTTGCCACTCTCTCACTTTGGTCAAACCTTCTCCTTTAAGCAACTACTCGACTTATGTTTTCTTACACTTGGCCTTCTAGGAATTTAACCACCACAAGACACCTTCCACATGTCCTTTCTCATCCTTCGCTGCCCAGTCGTTGCCTTACTAAAAATCCGTATCTGTAGCACTTGAACCAATAGCTCGTTACCAGCTTTAAACCTTTCTGACGATCATCCTTCTCGAGACATCAATACTAGGAATGCTGCTTCGATCCTGAATCACTGCACACCGCGATCTCTAATGACTAATTCCCTAATACAAATTCCTAACAACCCGTCGTGAAGGCGAGTTGAAGAAAACCATAACACCGGCGAACCTTAACGTATTTTACAAGGCGATGACACCACATTAAAATTGAGAATTCTACCACACTCGAAAATATCAAGCTTCATTACTCCATCAACCCCAAACCTGAACATTCATAGTCTGATTGCCTTTTCCCCGCTGAAATTAAAACATGGAACCTCGGAATCATATACTGAGAAAAACCTTCTTTCAAGTCGTTTACTGCCCTAACACATAGACAGTCATTTTACCATTACATAAACACTATGTGATAACAACACATGAATCGTCATAACAATCAATGCCAAATCTCAAAACCTTAGGTAGTATTGATACGGAACTGAAACGATAGAGCGGCCTTCCGCAAGGCGACGACAATAGCCCAATTAATTACACAAGGAGAAGCATCCCGCACTACATCTGTAGTACCATTAAAAATTTCCTCGATCCCCAATTTATAACAAGTGTTTCACGTCGCATAAGATTGAATAGGAAGGAAATGTAGGCATAAGCCTAAAAGGAATCGAATCGCACGATGATGGATCAAAAAGGAAAGTATTCCTATTAGCCTTGTAGCCTCTCGAAGATAAGCACATACGTCTATGTACCGATCCACAAGACTCTACTAAACTCGCTTATGACTCGTGAGACGTAAATTAACCTAGTGCTCTGAAACCATGTTGTCACGACCCAAAATCCAAAAAGGCTGTGATAGCATCGGACACCACTGTCAGGCAAGCCAACCATAATCAATTAACTTAATTACCCATTTTATTATTTTTAAAATAAAAATTTCTTCAATGAAATATTAAAGATAAAACTCATAGAGTAAATGATAAATATTTTTAGCAACGAAATTTCTAAACAATTCACAAACATTCCCAAAATCCGGTGTCACAAGTGCATGAGCATTTACTAGGGAATTAAAATAAAATACAGCATCTGTCCAGAATACAATTTGACAGGAAAATATAATAACTTTGAAGGAGACTCTGTTAGCTGCGAATCGTAATATAGAATGCAGCTCACCTATTTCCCCGCAATTATTAACCATACCTCTGCGCCCACAAGGCCGCTATACATATATGTACCTGCACAATAAAATATGCAGCAAGTGCAGTATGAGTACGAAAATAAAGTCTACCCAGTAAGTATCAAGTCTAATCTCGAAGTGGTAGAGACGAGATAACCAACTTTGACACTCACTATGGGTCAATAATAATAATTGAAATAAATTATAATTATTCAAATCAGCATAATTCACAGAGTTAACAATAATTTTTATTCAATTAGCAAAAATAATAAAAATCCTTCAAATGCAACAATTTTCCAATCTATTAATTAAATCATGCAATTTCAATAAAACTTCCAATTTATCAAATAGCTTTACAAGCTGCAATTCAACTTCAATAAATTTTCAACTTATGTAACCTTAGAATTACCAGTGTTTTGAGGAGCTATTGCTTCCTGTATGAACCATTATGTGGGAAAATTAATTTCGTCCCATTTAATAGGTCTTCTGGTAGTAACTTTAGATCTACCAAAAATAGTTTCTATTAAAATAGTTTCATTTTTGAAATCCATTATTTTGCATATAGGATTTAAAGTATATAAAGGCTTATAATAAATCCTATAACAGATACATATAACTTTTGTACCAGGCAAATAATTATAACCATGTAGTTTGTGTCACGACTCAATTTCACCTATAGGTCGTGATGGCGCCCAACACTACAGCTAGGCAAGCCAACTAATAAATTAAACATATATCGATAAGATTTAAATCCAAAAAAAATAATAAGACACCAAATTCTACCAATGTGTGTGCCAAGACCTAGTGTCACAAGTGTATGAGCATTCTAGTACATTATACAGAACTCCAAATATTGTCTCAAATGAAAATAGACAGAATTAAAAATATAAGAAGAGGCACTGGTAGCTGCAGGACGGCTCAGAAAGGCAGCTCACCACTACGCCCCTGGATAACGATGATGTGCGATGATAGGTCCTCCACTAGTATATGTGTCAGATCCTGCACAAAATAAGTGCAGCAAGTGTAGTATGAGTACGTAAACAATGTGTACACAGTAAGTATCAAGTCTAATCTCGAAGTGGTAGAGACGAGATGGCCGACTTTGACACTCACTAAGGGTCAACAATAATAAATGAAATAAATTATAATTATTCAAATCAGCATGATTCACAGAGTTAACAATAATTTATTCAATTAGCAGAAATAATAAAAATCCTTCAAATGCAACAATTTTCAATCTCTTAATTAAATCCTTCAGTTTCAATAAAACTTCCAATTTATCAAATAGCTTTACAAGCTACAATTCAATTGTCCAAAAATCGTGTAATTATTATTATTATCAAGCACGATTTCTGCCGAGGTCGTACGGCCTGATCCAGTGTTTCGTGTACACTGTCGAGGGACATGCGGCATGATCCATAGATGCATCTATCCTGCCGAGGCGTTCGGCCCGCTCCATAAGAAAGGAGGACATTTTCTTATGTACCTCCAGAATGAGAGTATATTTGTTATAAGATAAATTCAGGAGGAAGAATAATTTCTCTTAACCATTAATTATTTTAAACAGAAAAATCAACTTAACAATTAATTAATTTTAAAAAAATCAAGTATATGAGATTTTCATCCATTAATATTTTTATCTAACAATTCACAATATATGTATATATCAAATAATATTAATTAAACAAAGAATACAATTTACATAAGTAATTCATGCTTTGAGTCCTAAACTACCCGGACTTTAGCATTAATAGAAGTTACGCATGGACTCTTGTGACCTCGTGCGTACGTAGCCCCCACAATTAGCAGCAATTATTTAATTTTAATCACCTATGAGGTAATTTCCCACTCACAACATTAGACAAGAGACTTACCTCGTCTTGCTCCAATTTAATCCACTAGTAGGCCTTTCCCACAATTATCCAACTCTGTCTGGCTCGAATCTAGCCAAAACAAATTTGATACAGTCACTAGAAATTATAAGAATCAATTTTATAAGAAAATACTTCATTTTTAATAAAAATTCTGAAATTAATTAAAATATCGTCTGTGGGGCCCATATCTCGGAATCCGGCAAAAGTTACGAAATCCCATAACCCATTCAATTACGAGTCCAACCATACCAGTTTCACTCAAATCTGACTCCGAATCGATACCAAAATCTCAAAAATTCATTTCTATGAAATTTCTAAAATTTTCCCAAATTTCAATCTCAAAACACTAATTAAATGATGCGAACAATGATATATTCGTGTTTATAGACCAAATCCAAGTTAGAATCATTTACCCCAATGTTTTTTCCTTGAAAATCTATCAATATTGCCTCTACTCAAGCTCCAATTTGTTAAAAATGGCGAATGGGACGAATGCCCACTTTTTATATAACTGCCCAGACAGCCTTCGAAAATGGGCCTCGAACGGGGCCTCGATCGTGGCTTCGATCATGGCCCTAGAGCCTAGGCCTCGATCGTGGCTTCGATCACAGGATCGAGCCTGGACCTCGGTCATGGCCTCGATTATGGCATCGAGCCTGGTCCTTCGATCATAGTCTCAATCATGGCATCGAGCCTGAGCCTTCGATTGTGACCCTCGAGCTGGACCTTCGATCATGGCCCTTGAGCTGGACCTTCGATCATGGCTTCGATACAGAAGCCTGAGCCTGGGCCTCATCAACCCTGGGCTCGATTCCTGGGCTCGATATCTGGGCTCGATACTTGGGCTTGATCACAGCCCAGAATGTCCAACAAAAGAGGAAAAATTGCAGCAGCTTTTTAAGTCCAACTTTTGATCCGTTAACCTTTTGAAACTCACCCGAGGCTCTCGATACCTCAACCAAATAAACCAACAAGTCCTAAAACATCATACGAACTTATTTGAAACCTCAAATCACATAAAATGACGCTAAAATCCCGAATCATGCTCCCATTCAAGCTTAATGAAACTTAAAATTTCCAATTTCTACATTCGATGTCGAAACCTATCAAATCAACTCCGATTGACCTCAAATTTTGCACACAAGTCATAAATGACATAACGGAGCTATGAAAATTTTTGGAACTGGATTCTGACTCCGGTATCAAAAAGTCAACTCCCCGGTCAAACTTCCAAACTTAAATTCTTGTTTTTAGCCATTTCAAGCCTAATTTAATTACGGACTTTCAAATAAAATTTCGAACATGCTCCTAAGTCCAAAATAACCATATGGATCTGTTGAAATCATTAAAATTCTATTCCAGGGTCGTTTGCACATATTTCGACATCCGTTCACTATTTGAACTTAAACTTTTAATTTTTCATCAAAATATGATATCTCGGGCTAGGGACATCGAAATTTGATTCCGGGAATACGCCCAAGTCTCAAATCATGATACGGACCTACTGAAACTGTCAAAACACTGATCCGAGTCTGTTTGCTCAAAATGTTGACCAAAGTCAACTCAGTTGAGTTTTAAAGCTCTAATTCACATTTTATTCCATTTTTCACATAAATATTTTCTAGAAAATTTTATGGATTAGACACGCAAGTCGAGGAATGATAAATAGTACTTTTTGAGGTCTTAAAACATAGAATTAATTATTAAATTTAATGATGATATTTTGGGTCATCACATTCTCTAAACTCTAAAACAAACATTCGTCCTCGAACGGATTTAGAATTATACCTGAAGTGCTGAATAAGTGTGGATATCTACTCCGCATGTTTTTCTCGGCCTCCCAAGTCACTTCCTCGACTGGTTGGACCCTCTACTAGACCTTTACTGTAGAAATCCTCTTGGAACTTGTGATGACCCAAAATGTCATCTTTAAATTTAATAAGTAATTATGTGTTCTAAGACCTCGAAAAGCACCATTTATCATTCCTCGACTTGCGTGCACAGTACGTAAAATTTTCCGGAAAGATTTCATGTGAAAAATTTATTAAAATGTTAAATATAGCTTTAAAACTCAACTGAGTTGACTTTGGTCAATATTTTTAGCAAACGGACCCGGATCAGTGTTTTGATAGTTCCGGTAGCACCGTATCCTGATTTGGAACTTGGGTGTATGCCCGGAATTTAATTTGGAGGTTCCTAGCTCAAGTTATGACCATTTAACAGAACTAGCAATTTAAAGGCTAAAGATTTTCAAGTTTGACCACGGGGTTGACTTTTTGACATCGGAGCCGGAATCCGATTCTGGAAATTTAAACAGCTCCGTTATGTCATTTATGACTCGTGTGCCAAATTTGAAGTCATTTCGGATTCATTTAATATGTATTGGCACGAGATTTGCAAATTGAAAAGTTTAAAACTCAAAGTTTGAATCGGGGTGTGAATTGTAATTTCAGCATTGTTTTATGTGATACGAGACCCCGAGTAAGTCCGTATTATGTTATTGGACTTGTTGGTATATTCGTACGGGGTCTCGAGGTACTCCGAGAGTGTTACGTATTGAAATCGGATCAAGAATTGGACTTAAGCAAAATCTGAATTTTTGCCTTCTGTTGTAATCGCACCTGCCGATTTTTGACCACAGGTGCGAGCTCGCAGAAGCGAGCCATTGATCGCATATGCGCCCGGGCGTGGCTGGGCAAAACTCCGCAGGTGCGGAAATCTACACGCACCCGCGCGTTCACAGAAGCGGACAGCTTCTAGCAGAAGCGCGTCCGCAGATGCGCACCAATTACATAGATGTGGACATATGCCGGCAGCCCCTTTTACGTAGATGCGAGCTCGCATGTGCGAGCCCAGGCAGCGCAGGTGCGGAAATGCCTGGGCAGTGTATATATCGAAGAGTCCGACATTTTTACTCAGTTTGGTCATTTTGAGCTCGGTTAAGGCGAATGTTTGGGCGATTTTCACGGGAAACATTGGGATAAGTGTTCCTTATCCTATATTGATTATATAGCATGATTCCATACTCGTTTATATCATGAATCCGTGAATTTATGGAAGAAAAATCAGATTTTTCTAAAATCTTCCAAAAACGAGAAATTTAGATTTGAATGTCCATTTGATATCGGAATTGGACAATTTTTGTATGGTTGAACTCGTATCGGAACAGGTGTTCGGATTTCATGAGTTTTTCTGTGATTTGAGACGTGGGTCCCACTGTTGAATATTTAAATGAATTTCGGATTTTTATTCCGAAAAATTGTAAATTTATATGGAATTAATTCCTATGATTAGTATTGAATATATTGAATTTTTTGTGAATAGATTTGAAACTTTCGAAGGCAAATTTAAAAGGAAAAGCTGTGGTTGAATAATTGATTGGAATTTGCAAAGCGAGGTAAGTGTCGTGTTTAACCTTGACTTGAGGGAATAGAACCCTTAAATTAATTGTTATGTGAATTGCATGTGAACGACGTATAGGCGAGGTGACGAGTGTCTATACATCGTCAAATTAATTGTTTTTCTGCTTACTTGAAAAATCATAAATTATTTTAAATCATGAATTAATTATCATAATAATTATTTCTCTCCTATTCTTTGTCAAATATTAATTCTTGAATTCCTGCATTAATTGTTACATGGTATTTGAATTATGTGGCTTAATTATTATTTGACATTTAGCATATTAAATATTAAACTGCATATTTTCTCTCTGATTTCTATAATAATTTGCTATTTGCCTTTGTTGTTTCGTAATTAAATCATAATTATTGTATGCTTGTTGTCTTATAATTTTATATTAATTGTTGCATTTAGTGGAGAAATTCTTCTATAAGAATTGGTAAATGAACATGTTGGAGGAGCGGGTTGCACGCCGTAACAGGATTGAATATAATGAATATATTGGAGGATCGGGTTGCACGCTGCAACAGACTTATTAAAAGTCCATATTGGAGGATCGGGTTGCACGCCACAACAGACTTATTAAAAGTCCATATTGGAGGATCGGGTTGCACGTCGCAACAGACTTATTTTAAAGTCGACATACATATATATATATTGGAGAATCGGGTTGCACGCCGCAACAGACTTGATTAAAATGGATGTATTGGGGGATCGGGTTGCACGGCACAACAGACTTGATTAAAGTGAATATATTGTGAGAGCGGGTTGCACGCTACAACAAAATTGAATGTGAATATATTGTCAGAGCGGGTTGCACGCTGCAACAGGATTGGTTGAAATAATAATGTATTGTGAATGCTGGGTTGGCTTCAATCATTATAAATGAGTTACCTAATTTATTTCTATTATTGCTGTTGTTACTAATATTGCGTACAGGTTAATGTAAGTGAATCGCCTTAGCCTCGTCACTACTTCGTCGATGTTAGGCTCAACACTTACCAGTACATGGGGTCGGTTGTACTGATACTACACTCTGCACTTCTTGTGTAGATTTCGGAGTTGGTCCCAGCGGCATACCATAGACTTTCTCGGACTTCAGTTTCTAGAGGAGACTTGAGGTATAACTGCATGGCATCCGCAGTTCTGAAGTCCCCATCTATTTTACTTTAGCTGTGTATTTATTTCTAGACAACTTTATTTTATTCAGACCTTTATTTATAATTATTCTAGAAGGTCGTGCACTTGTGACACCAATTTTGGGATGGTATTTAGACACCGTTGTTTTTATGGATTATTCACTATATTTCAAACTTTGCTTCCGCATTTGTTTCCTTAATTATTAATAATTTAAAAATTGTTTAAAATTTGGTTAATATTATTCTAACGCTGGCTTGCCTAGCAAGTGAAATGTTAGTCGCCATCACGGTCCGAAGGTGGGAATTTCGGGTCGTGACAGTTGGTATCAGAGCCCTAGGTTACATAGGTCTCACGAGTCACGAGCAATCTTAGTAGAGTCTGAAGAATCGGTACGGAGACATCTGTACTTATCTCTCAAAGGCTATGAAGTTTAGGAACAATATCACTTCTTTCTTATTCAGTCGTGTGATTTTATTCTATCATCGATAATTGAACCATTCTTCTCTTATTCTCTCGAAGATGGTGAGAACACGTAATAACTCTACCGATGGACAGGGACCAGAACCCCAGGTGGCAACTATGGCCAGGGGTAGAGGTCGAGGCCAAGGTCGTACTAGAAGCCGAGGTAGAGCTCAGTCCAGAGCTCGAGCAGCTGCACCTATTGTAGAACCTCAAGCGGACCTTCAGGAGGAGGTTCCAGTTCATAATGTACCAGTTGGACCAGTTCATGTCCCGGAAGGATTCATAGCCACTCCAGTACTTCAGGACGCTCTAGTCCGTTTGGTAAGTCTTATGGAGGGCGTGGCCTAGAATGGTACATTTCTAGTGGCACCAGCCATCTCACAGGCTGGTGGAGGAGCACAAACTCCCACTACTCCCGCTCCGGAGCAGATGGCTCCCCAGAATCAAGCTCCAGCAGCCCCGCCAGTTAGGGTAGTTCAGCCAGGTGCTGCGGAACATGGGTATAGTTGAGACCAATGGGGTCGATTTTGCTGTATTTCAGATGACGGGTTCCACCAAGAGGTAGTGGAGAGATTATACATTGACCCGACCAGTCGGATCACCTGCACTTACCTGGGAGAAGTTCTCTCAGCTATTTCTGGAGAAGTTCCTCCCTATCACACTGAGAGAGGATTCCGCAAGCAATTTGAGCGTCTAGAGAAGGGCAGTATGACTGTTACTCAATATTAGTCCCGTTTTGTGGATTTGTCCCACCATGCTTTTCTTTTACTACCTACTGAGGGAGAGAGAGTGAGGAGGTTTATTGAGGGACTCACTCACCCTATCAGACTTCAAATGGCCAAGGAAACTGGAAGTGAGATTTCTTTTCAGGCGGCTGCTAATGTCGGTAGGAGGATTGAGATGGTTCTTGCACAAGAGAGAGGGCGGATGTCTGATAAGAGGCCTCGTCAGTTCGGTGGTTTCAGTGGTGCCTCATCTGGAGGCAAGGGTAATTTTGGAAGGGGTCATCCTCCCAGACCATTTCATTAAGCACTTCATGCATCTCCCGGTGCTTCAGGGAGTCACGGTTCTATTATTCCTTACTCTGGACAGCCAGTATTCAGTTCACATTCAGCTCCTATCTGTGCACTACCACTCCAGAGTTACTACAGTGGTTATCCGGCCCATCTGGGTCACCTTCAGCTTCAGCAGCCACGACATCAGGATGGGTATTATGAGTGTTGAAACATTGGCCACATCAGGAGGTATTGCCCTAGATTGGCGAGTAACAGGTCTCGACAAGATTCACGTGCCATCATACCGGCATCGGTTGCTTCACCGCCTGCTCAGCCAGCTAGAGGCAGGGGTCAGGCAGCTAGAGGGGGAGGTCAGGCCATTATAGGTGGAGGTCAGGCCATTAGAGGTGGAGGTCAGACCGTTAGAGGTGGAGGCCAGCCAGTTAGAGGCCGTCCTAGAGACGTAATTCAAAGTGGTGGGGCCCAGGCCTGATTTTATGCTTTTCCATCTAGGCCTGAAGCCGAGTCATCTGATGTTGTGATCATAGGTATTATTCCAGTTTGCCATAGAGATGCTTCAGTTCTATTTGATCCAGGATCTACTTATTCCTATGTGTCCTCCTATTTTGCTTCATATTTGGTTGTGCCTTGTGATTCTCTGAGTGCTTCTGTGTGTGTATCTACACCGCTGGGAGACTCTGTTATAGTAGATCATGTCTATCATTCGTGTGTGGTTACTATTGGTAATCATGAGACTAGTATGGATCTTCTACTTCTTGATATGGTAGATTTTGATGTCATCTTGGGTATGGATTGGTTGTCTCCTTATCATGCTATATTGGATTGTTATGCCAAGATAGTAACCCTAGCTATGATGGGGTTACCTCGGTTAGAGTGGAAAGGAACTCCTGGCCATTCTGCCAGCAGGGTTATTTCTTATATGAAAGCTCAACGCACGGTAGAGAAAGGGTGTCTAGCCTATTTGACCTATATTCGCGATCCCAGTGCGGATGTCCCTTCTATGGACTCAGTACCAGTTGTTCGTGAATTTTCAGAAGTATTTCTTGCAGATCTGCCGGGGATGCCACCCGACAGAGATATTGACTTCTGTATTAATTTGGCTCCTGGCACTCAGCCCATTTCTATTCCACCATACCGTATGGCCCCGCCAGAGTTGAAAGAATTGAAAGAGAAGTTGCAAGACTTGCTTGACCAGGGATTCATTAGGCCCAGTGTCTCGCCCTGGGGTGCACCAGTATTATTTGTAAAGAAGAAAGATGGCTCTATGCGGATGTGTATAAACTATCGGCAGTTGAACAAGGCCATTATCAAAAACAAATATCCGCTGCCAAGAATTGAGGACTTATTTGATCATCTTTAGGGTGCCAAGGTAATTTCGAAGATCGATTTGAGATTTGGTTACCATCAGTTGAAGATTAGGGCATCTGATGTCCCTAAAACAGCTGTTAAAACTCGGTATGGGCATTACAAATTACTAGTGATGTCATTTGGGTTGACAAATGCCCCAGCAACATTTATGGATTTGATGAATCGGGTGTTCAAGCCTTATTTGGATTCTTTTGTGGTTGTATTCATTGATGATATCTTGATTTACTCCAGCAGTCGAGAGGAACATGAGCAGCATATTCGAAGTGTGCTTCACACCTTGAAGAATAATCAGTTATATGCCAAGTTTTCAAAATGTGAGTTTTGGTTAGACTCAATTGCCTTTTTGGGGCATGTTGTATCGGCAGAAGGCATAAAGGTGGATCCTAAGAAGATTGAGGCTATTCAGAATTGGCCTAGACCTACTTCAGTTACAGAGATCCGGAGTTTCCTAGGTCTAGCAGGTTATTATCGTCGGTTGGTGGAAGGGTTTTCATCTATAGCAAGCCCATTGACCAGATTGACCCAGAAAGGTGTCCCATTCAGATGGTCAGACGAGTGTGAGATGAGCTTTCAGAAGCTCAAGAGCGCTTTGACTACGGCGCCAATGTTGGTATTACCCACAGGTTTAGGATCGTATATGGTATATTGTGACGCATCTCACATTGGGCTTGGTGCAGTATTAATGAAAGATGGAAAGGTAATTGCATATGCATCGCGGCAGTTGAAAGTTCACCAGAAGAATTATCCTGTTCATGACTTAGAATTGGCAGCCATTATTCATGCACTGAAGATTTGGAGGCATTACCTCTACGGTGTCTCGTGTGAGGTATTTACTGATCATCATAACCTTCAGTATCTGTTCAAACAAAAAGATCTTAATTTGAGGCAGAGAAGATGGTTGGAGTTGTTGAAAGACTATGATATCACCATTTTGTATCACCCCAGAAAAGCCAATGTGGTGGCCGATGCTTTGAGCAGAAAGGCTGTGAGTATGGGTAGTCTTGCATATATTCTGGTTGGTGAAAGGCCATTAGCTATAGATGTTCAGACTTTGGCTAATCAGTTTGTGAGGTTAGATGTTTCAGAACCCAGTTGGGTTCTAGCTTGCACAGTCGCTCGGTCTTCCTTATATGAGCGCATCAGAGAAAGGCAGTATGATGATCCTCACTTACTTGTCCTTAAGGACACGGTGCGGCACGGTGATGCCAAATAGGTTGCTGTGGGGGGAGATGGGGTTCTGCGAATGCTGGGTCGTATTTGTGTGCCTAATGTGGATGGGCTTCGTGAATTAATTCTTGAAGAAGCACACAGTTCCAGGTATTCTATTCATCCAGGTACCGCCAAAATGTATCAAGAATTGCGGCAACATTATTGTTGGAGGAGAATGAAAAAGGATATAGTTGTATATGTAGCTCGATGTCTGAATTATCAGCAAGTTAAGTACGAGCATCAGAGACCTGGTGGTTTGCTTCAGAAGTTAGAAATTCGTGAGTGGAAGTGGGAGTGTATCACTATGGATTTTGTTGTTGGGCTCCCACGAACTCAGAGAAAATTTGACGTAGTTTGGGTCATTGTGGACAGGTTGACCAAGTCAGCATATTTCATTCCAGTGGCAGTTACCTATTCTTCAGAGAGGTTAGCTGAAATTTACATTCGTGAGATTATCCGCCTTCACGATGTGCCCGTGTCTATTATTTCAGATCGAGATATGCAATTTGCCTCACATTTTTGGAGGGCTGTACAGCGTGAGTTAGGCACGCAGGTGGAGTTGAGTACAACATTTCATCCACAGATAGATGGACAGTCAGAGCGCACTATTCAAATATTGGAAGATAGCACTTGTGTTATAGACTTTGGAGGTTCATGGGATCATTTCTTGCCACTTGCGGAGTTTGCTTATAATAATAGCTACCAGTCGAGCATTCAGATGGCTCCATATGAGGCATTATACGGAAGGCGATGCCGATCGCCAGTTGGTTGGTTTGAACTGGGAGAGGCTCGGTTGTTGGGTACCGATTTGGTACATGATGCCTTGGATAAGGTTAAGATTATTCAGGATCGACTTCGCATAGCTCAGTCTAGGCAAAAGAGTTATGTCGACCGTAAAGTTCGTGCTATTGCATTCATGGTTAGAGAAAGAATATTGCTCTGAGTTTCACCTATGAAAGGTGTAATGAGGTTCGGGAAGAAGGGCAAGTTAAGCCCTAGGTATATCGGACCTTTTGAAATTCTTGAAAGGGTGGGTGAAGTAGCCTACAAGCTTGCATTACCACCCTGTTTATCAGCGGTTCATCCGGTGTTCCATGTGTCTATTCTCCGAAAATATCATGGTGATCCGTCCTATGTGTCAGATTTCAGCTCAGTCCAATTGGACAAAGATTTGACTTACGAGGAGGAGCCGGTGACTATTCTAGCTCGGCAGGTCCGACAGTTGAGGTCAAAGAGTTATCCTTCAGTTCGGGTGCAATGGAGAGGTCAGCCGGTAGAGGCATCTACCTGGGAGTCCGAGTCGGACATGCGGAGTAAATATCCACACTTATTCACCAGCTCAGGTACTTTTTTTCTAACTCCGTTCGAGGACGAACGTTTGTTTTAGAAGTGGAGAATATGATGACCCAAAATGTCATCTTTAAATTTATTAAGTTATTCTGTGTTCTAAGACCTCGAAAAGCACCATTTATCATTTCTCGACTTGCGTGCACAGTCCGTAAAATTTTTCGAAAAGTTTTCATGTGGAAAATGGGTTAAAATGTGAAATAGAGCTTTAAAACTCAACTGGGTTGACTTCGGTCAACATTTTTAGCAAACAGACCCGGATCAGTTCCGGTAGTACCGTATCGTGATTTGGGACTTGGGCGTATGCCCGAAATTTAATTTGGAGGTTCCTAGCTCAAGTTATGACCATTTAACGGAACTAGCAATTTAAAGGCTAAAGGTTTTCAAGTTTGACCACGGGGTTGACTTTTTGATATCGGAGCCGGAATCCGATTCTGAAAATTTGAACAGCTCAGTTATGTCATTTATGAATTGTGTGCCAAATTTGAAGTCATTCCGGATTCATTTAATATGTTCTACAACGAGATTTGCAAATTAAAAAGTTTAAAACTCAAAGTTTGAATCGGGGTGTGAATTGTAATTTCAGCGTTGTTTGATGTGATACGAGACCCCGAGTAAGTCCGTATTATGTTATTGGACTTGTTGGTATATTCGTACGGGGTCCCGGGGTACTCCGAGAGTGATACAGATTGAAATCGGATCAAGAATTGGACTTAAGCAAAATCTGAATTTTTGACTTCTGTTGTAATCGCACCTGCGGATTTTTGACCACAGGTGCGAGCTCGTAGAAGCGAGCCATCGATCGCATATGCGCCCGGGCGTGGCTGGACAAAACTCTGCAGGTGCGGAAATCTGCACGCAGCCGCGCGTTCGTAGAAGCGGACAGCTTCTAGCAGAAGCGCGTCCGCAGATGCGCACAAATTACGTAGATGTAGACATACGCTGGCAGCCCCTTTTACGCAGATGCGAGATTTTTCTTGCAGATGCGAGCTCGCATGTGCGAGCCCAGGCACCGCAGGTGCGGAAATGCCTGGGCAGTGTATAAATCGAAGAGTCCGAAATTTTTACTCATTTTGGTCATTTTGAGCTCGGTTAAGGCGAATGTTTGGGCGATTTTCACGGGAAACATTGGGGTAAGTGTTCCTTATACTATATTAATTATATTTCATGATTCCACACTCGTTTATATCATGAATCCGTGAATTTATGGAAGAAAAATCATATTTTTCTAAAATCTTCCAAAAACGAGAAATTTAGATTTGAAGGTCCATTTTATATCGGAATTGGACAATTTTTGTATGGTTGAACTCGTATCGGAACGGGTGTTCGGATTTTGCGAGTTTTTTTTTCTAGATTTGAGACGTGGGTCCCACTGTCAAGTATTTAAATGAATTTCGGATTTTTTTCGGAAAAATTGTAAATTCATATAGGATTAATTCCTATGATTAGTATTGAATATATTGAATTGTTTGTGAATACATTTTGAAGCTTTCGGAGGCAAATTTAAAAGGAAAAGTTGTGGTTGAATAATTGATTGGAATTTGCAAAGCGAGGTAAGTGTTGTGGTTAACCTTGACTTGAGGGAATAGAACCCTTAAATTAATTGTTATGTGAATTGCATGTGAACGACATATAGGTGAGGTGACGAGTGTCTATACGTCGTCAAATTAATTGTTTGCCTGCTTACTTGAAAAATCATAAATTATTTTAAATTATGAATTAATTACTATAATAATTATTTTTCTCCTATTTTTTGTCAAATATTAATTCTTGAATTCCTGCATTAATTGTTACATGCTATTTGAATTATGTGCCTTAATTGTTATTTGACATTTAGCATATTAAATATTAAACTGCATATTTTCTCTATGATTTCTATAATAATTTGCTATTTGCCTTTGTTGTTTCGTAATTAAATCATAATTATTGTATGCTTGTTGTCTTATAATTTTTTATTAATTGTTGCATTTAGTGGGAAAATTCTTCTATAAGAATTGGTAAATGAACATGTTGGAGGAGCGGGTTGCACGACAAATTAGGATTGATGATAATGATTATATTGGAGGATCGGGTTGCACGCCGCAACAGACTTATTAAAAGTCCATATTGGAGGATCAGGATGCACGCAGCAACAGACTTATTTAAAAGTCGACATACATATATATGTATTGGGGGATCGGGTTGCACGCCGCAACTGACTTGATTAAAATGAATGTATTGGGGGATCGGGTTGCACGCCACAACAGACTTGATTAAAGTGAATATATTGTGAGAGCGGGTTGCACGCTACAACAGAATTGAATGTGAATATATTGTGAGAGCGGGTTGCACGCTGCAACAGAATTGGTTGAAATAATAATGTATTATGACTGCTGAGTTGGCTTCAATTATTATAAATGAGTTACCTAATTTATCTCTATTATTGTTGTTGTTACTAATATTGCGTACAGGTTAATGTAAGTGAACCGCCTTAGCCTCATCACTACTTCTTCGAGGTTAGGCTCAGCACTTACCAGTACATGGGATCGGTTGTACTGATACTACACTCTGCACTTCTTGTGCAGATTTCGGAGTTGGTCCCAGCGGCGTACCATAGACTTTCTCGGACTTCAGTTACTAGAGGAGACTTGTGGTATAACTGCATGGCGTCCGCAGTTCTGAAGTCCCCATCTATTTTACTTTAGCTGTGTGTTTATTTTCAGACAACTTTATTTTATTCAAACCTTTATTTGTAATTATTCTAGAAGCCCGTGCACTTGTGACACCAATTCTGGGATGGTATTTATACACCGTTGTTTTTATGGATTATTCACTATATTTCAAACTTTTCTTCCGCATTTGTTTGATTAATTATTAATAATTTAAAAATTGTTTAAAAATTGGTTAATATTATTCTAAGGTTGGCTTGCCTAGCACGTGAAATGTTAGGCGCCATCACGGTCCGAAGGTGAGAATTTTGGGTCGTGACAGACCTCAACTATTGAACCTATTTATCAATAATGGCAACTGGCTCCTCTTCATAACCCAAGTTATTATCTAGTTGAACTGTGTTGAAGTCTAACACATATGATAGGTCGGCATGATACTTCCGGAGTATAGATACATGAAAAACCGGATGAACTCTCGATAGGCAGGGAGGCAATGCAAGCTCATAAGCAACCTCCCCAACTCGTCTCAACACTTCAAATGGGCCTATAAACCTTGGGCTCAACTTTCCCTTCTTCCCGAATCTCATGATTTCTTTCATCGGCGAAACTTTCAAAAGAACTTTTTCACCCACCATAAATGATAAATCACGCGCTTTCTGATCCATGTAACTCTTCTATCTGGACTGTGCTGTACGAAGTCGCTCCTGAATCAACTTTACCTTTTTCAAGGCATCTTTCACCAAATCAAGTACCATATAACTTAGCCTCACCGGGCTCAAACCACCCGATGGGCGAATGACATCGCCAACCATATAAAGCCTCAAATGGAGCTATCTTGATGCTGGATTGGTAACTTTTATTATAAGAGAACTCGGCCAAAGGCAAGAAATGATCCCACTGACCTCCAAAGTCAATCACACATGCCCTGAGCATATCCTCCAAAATTTGAATTGTCCGCTCTGACTGCCCGTCGGTCTGCGGATGAAAGGCTGTGCTGAGCTCTACGCGGGTCCCCAATTCACTCTGTACTGCTCTCCAGAAATGTGAAGTAAACTGAGGGCCTCTATCTGATATGATAGAAATTGGCACACCGTGCAACCGAACTATCTCCTAAATATAAATCTGGGCCAACCTCTCTGAAGTATACGTAGTCACAACAGGAATAAAATGTGTCGACTTGGTCAACCTGTCAACAATGACCCAAACTGCATCAAACTTCCGCAAGGTCCGTGGCAACCCAACTACAAAGTCCATAGTGATGCGTTCCCATTTCCACTCTGGTATAGTCATCTGCTGAAGTAAGCCGCCTGGCCTCTGGTGCTCATATTTAACTTGCTGACAATTTAGACACCTAGCTACATACTCAACTATGACCTTTTTTATTCGTCTCCACCAATAATGCTGGCTCAAATCACGATACATCTTCATAGCACCTGGATGAATAGAATACCGGGAACTGCGTGCTTCATCTAGGATCTTTTTCCTCAGTCTATCCATATTAGGAACACATAGATGATCCTGGAGTCGCAGAACACCATCCTCCCCAATAGTAACTTCCTTGGCAGCACCCCATAGTACCGTTTCTCAAAGAACCATTAAGTATGGATCATCATACTAGTGTGCCTTGATCTGCTCAAATAGTGAAGATTGAGCTACAACACATGCAAGAACTCAGCTGGGCTCTGAAATGCCCAGCCGCACAAGTCTGTTGGCCAAGGACTGAACATCCAAAGTTAATGGCCTTTCCTCTGCTGAAATAAAATCCAAACTACCCATGCTCTCCGCCTTTCTACTCAAGGCGTCTGCAACCACATTTGCTTTACCCGGATAATATAGGATAGTAATATCATAATCTTTCAGTAATTCCAGCCATCTGCACTGCCTCAAATTTAGGTCCCTCTGCTTGAACAAATGCTGCAAACTGCGATGATCAGTGTAAACTTCACAAGACACCCCATAAAGATAATGCCTCCAAATCTTAAGAGCGTGAACAATCGCAGCTAACTCCAAATCATGTATCGTATAATTCTGCTTGTGGGGCTTCAGCTGACGTGAAGCATATGCAATAACTCGCTCTTCCTGTATTAATACACAACCCAAACCAATGCGTGAGGCGTCGCAATACACTGTATAAATTGCCGAACCGAAAGGCAACACTAACACTGGTGTTGCAGTCAATGTTGTCTTGAGCTTCTAAAAGCTCACTTCACAATCATCGGACCATCGGAACGTAGCACCCTTCTGGGTTAATTTGGTCAAAGGTTCTGCAATAGATGAAAAACCTTTCACGAACCGATGATAATAACCTGCTAAACCCAGAAAACTCTTGATCTCAGTCGCCGAAGTGGGACGATGCCAGTTTTGAACTGCCTCAATCTTTTTGGGATCAACTTTAATGCCCTCACCCGATACAATATGCCCCAAAAATGCTACAGACTCAAACCAGAACTCATATTTAGAGAACTTAGCATATAGCTTTTGTTCCTGCAATGTCTGAAGCACTACTCTCATATGCTGCTCATGCTCCTCCATACTGCGCGAGTAGATCAAAATGTCATCAATAAAGACAATGACAAATGAATCAATATATGCTCTGAATACCCTGTTCATCAGATCCATAAACGCTACCGGGGCTTTAGTTAAACCGAAGGACATCACCAGAAACTCATAATGACCATATCTAGTCCGAAAAGTAGTCTTCAAAACATCCGAATCCCGAATCTTCAACTAATGGTACCCCGACCTCAAGTCGATCTTAGAGAATACCCTAGCACCCTGCAGCTGGTCAAATAGATCATCAATACGCGGCAACGGGTACTTGTTCTTAATAGTGACTTTGTTCAGTTGACGATAATCAATACACATCCGCATTGTTCCATCCTTCTTCTTCACAAATAATTCCGGTGCACCCCAAGGCGATACACTCGGTCTGACGAACCCTTTGGCTAGTAACTCCTCAAGCTGTTCTTTCAATTCCTTTAATTCTTTCAGAGCCATGTGATACAGTGGGATAGATATAGGCTGGGTATCTGAAACCAAGTCAATACAGAAATCAATATCACGATCAGGTGGCATACCTGGAAGATCTGACAGAAATATATCGGAGAACTCCCGAACTACAGGCACTTAATCAATAGCCGGAGTCTCTGCAGTAGTATCCCGAACATAGTCTAGATAAGACAAACAACTCTTCTTAACCATGTGTTGAGCCTTTATAAAAGAAATAACTCGATTAAATTAACTAACAGGCGAACCCTTCCACTCCAGCTTAGGCAATGCTGGAATAGCCAAGGTAACAGTCTTGGTATGACAATCTAGAATAGCATGATATGGAGATAACCAGTCCATGCCCAGAATAATTTCAAAATCGATCATCTCAAGCAATAGGAGATCTACTATAGTTTCATAACCACAGAATATAATAATACAGGACCGGTAGATCCGGTTCACAATAACAGAATCACCCACAAGAGTGGACACATAAATAGGAGTACTCAAGGACTCACGAGAAACACCTAGGAATGAAGAAAATAGAGATGACACATATGAATACATAGTTCCTGGATCAAATTATACTGAGGCATCTTTGCCGCAAACATAAATAATACCTATAATCACGGCATCTGAGGCCTCTGTATCTGGTCTGGCCGGAAAAGCATAGAACCAAGCTGGAGCGCCAACTGGCTGGCCTCCGCCTGACTGACCTCCACCTCTAGGACGGCCCCTACCCACCTGTCCTCCACCTCTTGGTGGTCGGACTACTGGTGGAGCAACTGGTGCGGTAATCAAAGGCTACTGACCCTGCTGCACTGGTCTACCCCACAGTCTGGGGCAGAATCTCCACACGTGACTAGGATTCCCGCACTCGTAACAACTTTTCGGTGCGATAAGCTACTGACTAGAAGTTTGGCCCTAGTGACCTGAATACCCATTAGAAGAACCCTGTATAGCTGGTGGGCGATAAGAACTCTCTGGTATAGCACTGAGATAGGGTCGCACTGGAGCACCTCGAGGAGGCAGTGGTGTTGGATATGGGGGTCTGTTAGACTGCCATCTTACGAACTGACCACTGCCCCCAGACGGAGCACCTCTGAACTCTCCAGAATACCTAAACCGCTTATCTCTAGTAACCTGCTCTTGGCTACGATGACGTACACCCTCAATCCTCCGAGCTATCTCCACGACTAGCTCATAAGAAATACCCATCTCAACCTCTCGAGCCATAGTGGCCTGAATGCCAGTGTGTAAACCCGCAACAAACCTCCGCACTCTCTCCGCCTCAGTAGGGAGTATCATAAGTGCATGGCGAGATAACTCAGAAAACCTTACCTCATAATCGGTCACTGACATCTGACCCTGTTGGAGCTGCTCAAACTAAAACCTCAACTCTTCCCTCTATGAGGGTGGAATATACTTGTCCAGGAAGATACGGGTGAACCTGTCACAAGTCATGGGAGGAGAATCTGCTGGTCTGCTAAGAATATAAGACTACCACCATCTACGGGCTCTGCCATCTAGCTGAAAAGTAGCAAAGTCTACCCATGAGACTGCAATATGCTCATGTTGTACAGTCTATCCTTTCACCGATCAATGAAATCCTGGTGATCCTTATGTCGCTCACCCCCAAAGATAGGAGGATGTAGTCTAGTCCATCTGTCCAATAGTTTCTGAGGATCGACGGCTACGGCTGGCCTGGGCTCAGGTGTAGCTGCTCCCACTGGCTGGGCTCCACCCACGGGTAGTGCACCCTAGGTCTGATATACAGCAGTTGCTTGTCTATCAGCCTACGCAGTAATGGTCTATGCTCCCCCGCCCGCTTGAGATGTGGCTGGGTCTGCCAGAAATAAACCGTCATGAGTCATATTATCCATGAACCGCAGCATACGACCCATGACATCCTGAAATCCCGGTGCAGATGTGAAATCCACCGGAGCTGGCTCTTCAACAGGCACCTCACCCTGCTCCTCAATAGTGGGATTCTTTGCTGGACCCACTGGCGGCATAACTAGAACAGTCCCGGGATGTCCTCGCCCTCTACCACGGGCTGGAGCCCTCCCTCGGCCTCTGCTTTGGCCTCTAGCAACTGGGGGAGTAGCTCTTCCCTGGTCCGGAACCTCATTAGAGCGCGTTCTCACCATCTGTGAGAGAATAAGAGAAGGATATTTAGTACTACATTAATTGCACGATGGAATATTAAGAAAGGTAGTTTCCTAACACCCCATAGCCTCTCGAAGATAAGTACAGACGTCTCTGTACCGATGCGCAAGACTCTATTAGGTCTGCTCATAACTTGTGAGACCTACGTGAACCTAGTGCTCTGATACCATGTTGTCATGACCCAATTTCACCTATAGGTTGTGATGGCGCCCAACACTACAGCTAGGCAAGCCAACTAATAAATTAAACATATATCGATAAGATTTAAATCTAAGAAAAATAATAAGACATCAAATTCTACCAATGTGTGTGCCAAGACATGGTGTCACAAGTGTATGAGCATTCTAGTAGATTATACAAAACTCCAAATACTGTCTGAAATGAAAATAAATATAATTAAAAATACAAGAAGAGGCACTGGTAGCTGCAGGACGGCTCAGAAAGGCAGCTCACCACTATGCCTCGGGATGACGTGGGTATGTGATGATAGGTCCTCCACTAGTACCTGTCTCAGATCCTGCACAAAAAGTGCAGCAAGTGTAGTATGAGTACGTAAACAACATGTACCCAGTAAGTATCAAGCCTAATCTCGAAGTGGTAGAGACGAGATGGCCGACTTTGACACTCACTAAGGGTCAACAATAATAAATGGAATAAATTATAATTATTCAAATCAGCATGATTCACAGAGTTAACAATAATTTTATTCAATTAGCAGAAATAATAAAAATCCTTCAAATGCAACAATTTCCAATCTATTAATTAAATCCTTCAATTTCAATAAAATTTCCAATTTATCAAATAGCTTTACAAGCTGCAATTCAATTTCAATAAAATCGTGTAATTATTATTATTATCAAGCACGATTTCTGCCGAGGTCGTACGGCCTGATCCAGTGTTTCGTGTACACTGCCGAGGGACGTGCGACATGATCCATAGATGCATCTATCCTGCCGAGGCGTTCGGCCCGCTCCACAAGAAAGGAGGACATTTTCTTATGTACCTCCGGAATGAGAGTATATTTGTTATAAGATAAATTCAGGAGGAAGAACAATTTCTCTTAACCATTAATTAATTTAAACAGAACAACCAAGTATATGAGATTTCTATCCATCAAGAATATGAGATTTCCATCCTTTAATATCTTTATCTAACAATTCACAATATATTCATATATATCAATTAATATTAATTAAACAAAGAATACAATTTACATAAGTAATTCATGCTTTGAGTCCTAAACTACCCGGACTTTAGCATTAATAGTAGCTACGCACGAACTCTCGTCACCTCGTGCATTCGTAGCCCCCACAATTAGCAACAATTATTTAATTTTAATCACCTATGAGGTAATTTACCCCTCACAACATTAGACAAGAGACTTACCTCATCTTGCTCCAATTTAATCCACTGGTAGGCCTTTTCCACGATTATCGAACTCTGTCTGGCTGGAATCTAGCCAAAACTAATTCGATACAGTCTCTAAAAATTATAGGAATCAATTCTATAAGAAAATACTATATTTTTAATAAAAATTCCGAAATTAATTAAAATTTCGTCTGTGGGGCCTACGTCTCGGAATCGGGCGAAAGTTACGAAATCCGACAACCCATTCAATTACGAGTCCAACCATACTAGTTTCACTCAAATCCAACTCTGAATCGTTACCGAAATCTCAAAAATTCGTTTCTATGAAATTTCTAAAATTTTCCCAAATTTCAATCTCAAAACACTAATTAAATGACGAGAACAATGATATATTCGTGTTTATAGACCAAATCTAAGTTAGAATCACTTACCCTAATGTCTTTTCCTTGAAAATCTATCAAAAATTGCCTCTGCTCAAGCTCTAATTTGTTAAAAATGGCGAATGAGACGAATGCCCACTTTTTATAAAACTGCCCAGACAGCCTTCGAAAATGGGCCTCGAACGGGGCCTCGATCGTGCCTTCGATCATGGCCCTCGAGCCTAGGCCTAGATCGTGGCTTCGATCACAGGCTCGAGCCTGGACCTCGATCATGGCATCGATTATGGCATCGAGCCTGGTCCTTCGATCATAGCCTCAATCATGGCATCGAGCCTGAGCTTTTGATTGTGACCCTCGATCTTGGGTCTCGATCCTGGCCCTCGAGCTGGACCTTCAATCATGGCCCTCGAGCTGGACCTTCGATTATGGCTTCGATACACAAGCTCGAGCCTGAGCCTCCTCAACCCTAGGCTCGATACCTGGGCTCGATATTTGGGCTCGATAACTGGGCTCGATCACATCCCAGAATGTCCAATAGAAGAGGAAAAATTACACCAGCTTTTTAAGTCCAACTTTTGATCCGTTAACCATCTGAAGCTCACCCGAGGCCCTCGGAACCTCAACCAAATATACCAACAAGTCCTAAAAGATCATACGAACTTATTTGAAACCTCGAATCACATAAAACGATGCTAAAATCATGAATCATGCTCCCATTCAAGCTTAATGAAACTTTAAATTTCCAACTTCTACATTCGATGTCGAAACCTATCAAATCAACTCCGATTGACCTCAAATTTTGCACACAAGTCGTAAATGACATAACAGAGCTATGAAAATTTTCGGAATTGGATTCTGACTCCGGTATCAAAAAGTCAACTCCCAGGTCAAACTTCCAAACTTAAATTCTTGTTTTTAGCCATTTCAAGCCTAATTTAACTATGGACTTCCAAATAAAATTCCAAACACGCTCCTAAGTCCAAAATCACCATACGGAGCTGTTGGAATCATCAAAATTTTATTCTGGGGTTTTTTACACATAATTCAGCATCAGGTCACTATTTCAACTTAAAATTTTAGTTTTTCATCAAAATTCCATATCTCGGGCTAGGGACCTCAGAATTTGATTTCGGGCATAAGACCAAGTCTCAAATCATGATACAGACCTACCGGAACTGTTAAAATACTGATCTGAGTCCGTTTACTCAAAATATTGACCAAAGTCAACTCAGTTGAGTTATAAAGCTCTAATTCACATTTTAATCCATTTTTCACATAAAAAGTTTCTAGTAAATTTTACGGATTGGACACGCAAGTCGAAGAATGATAAATAGTACTTTTTGAGGCCTTAGAACACAGAATTAATTATTAAATTTAAAGATGACATTTTAGGTCATCACAGTTTGATACTTAAAATTAAAGTATCTAGAAAATTTTCATCATTCAAAGAAATTTGCAGATTAGGATATGCATTAAAATAAACAGGACCATAGGCCAAACTGGTTTGTACAGTCGGTATAAGGGATTTTTTCCAATTCCGATTTCTGCCATCTCTGAGAGATGCTATAAAACTCTCTGGTTAGCCTCTTAAAGTAAGTGGCTTGAAGGCAACTTGTATTAAACCTATGTGCATGAATCTATGTGCACCCCTATAAGGGGCTAAATTACTTTCAGATAATAATCTAAATGTAGCATGATCACTGTCTACAGTGATTGTCTCTTCAATAGTTTTAACTACTCGTTTGAAACCTAGCCTTTCAAAGGTTCCTGATTGGTATATAACCTTAGGTTCGATCCTAGGAATTGTCCGTTTATTAAGAAAGTGTTGGGGCAATTCATACTCTTCTTTCCTACTGTTTTCGACAGTAGCCTTCTTCCTAATGATATTCATTAGAAAAATAGTGTTAAACTTAGCACCTATTTCTACAGTGTTAACTGGCTCTATATATATATATATATATATATATATATATATATATATACACACATTTTAATATAGCTCAGAAAACCCTGAGTGTCACGACCCAATTTCACTTATAGGTCGTGATGGCGCCCAACACTACAGCTAAGCAAGCCAACCTGTAATTTAAAATAACCAAGAAAATAAGCAACTCTTAATTCAACCAATGTGTGTGCCAAGACCTGGTGTCACACATGTATGAGCATCTAGTAGATTATACAAAACTCCAAATACTGTCTGAAATAAAAATAGACAGAATAAAATGCAAGAAGAGGCACTGGTAGCTACAGAACGACTCAGAAAGGCAGCTCACCACTACGCCTCTCGATAACGTGGATGTGCGATGATAGGTCTTCCACTAGTACCTGCCTCAGATCCTGTACAAAAAGTGCAGCAAGTATAGCATTAGTACGTAAACAACGTGTACCCAGTAAGTATCAAGCTTAATCTCGAAGTGGTAGAGACGAGATGGCCGACTTTGACACTCACTATGGGTCAATAATAATAATTGAAATTAAACTAGAATATCTAAATCAGCATGATTCACAGAATTTACAATAATCTATTTAACCAGCAGAAATAATTAAATTCCTTCAAATGCAATAAATTTCAATATATTAATTAAATTCCTTCAATTCCAATAAATTTCTATACTATATATATATATATATATATATATATATATATATATATATATATATATATATATATATACTATACTTGTCACGACCCAATTTCACCTATAGGTCGTGATGGCGCCCAAGACTACAGCTAGGCAAGCCAGCCTGTAATTTAAAATAACCAAGAAAATAAGCAACTCTTAATTCAACCAATGTGTGTGCCAAGACGTGGTGTCACAAATGTATGAGCATCTAGTAGATTATACAAAACTTCAAATACTGTCTGAAATAAAAATAGACAGAATAAAATGCAAGAAGAGGCACTGGTAGCTACAGAACGACTCAGAAAGGCAGCTCACCACTATGCCTCTGGATAACGTGGATGTCACGCCCCGAACCTAGGAGCGAGACAAGCACCCGGTGCCTCACCTAACCTGGCGTACCAAATTGTGACTAAGGGACTCTGAACACATAATGTCATACTTTGGCCATGGGGCCACCTTGCAAGACAATTTGCGAAGCAAAATATAAAACTGAATGGAAACTAGCGCTAACTAAACATCAATATAAAGCTAGGCTGAAAAGGCCGTCATAGCTACTACAGCTGACAAACCACCAAATTATACATACCAGGCTTACAAACCCAACATACTGCACTAACCAACAGGATATGTCTACAAGCCTCTACTGATAGATGTACTATGATCGGAACAGGGCCCCGACCTACCCATAACATATATATAGATATACATAAGATGTACACAACACTCTAGACCTAGCAACTCCGAAAGACGTGGAGCTTACCGATCAGGCTGAACTCGGGAAACACCTACTGAGGAGATCTACTCGTCTGTCTATCTGAACCTGCACGCATGAAATGCAGCGTCCCCAGAAAAGGGACGTCAGTACGAAATAATGTACCGAGTATGTAAGGCAATAACATAACTGAAAATCGAAACTGAACTGATAATATAATAACTGGAAGTAACTGGGAGTCAAAGATGATCTGGAGATATACTTACCTGCTGATACTGACTCAACTCCTTCAATGTAGTAAGTAAAATAATTGTACGGCCTTATAAGGCTCGGTATATATAACTGATGTGCCATAGTAGGCTCGCTCATAGGCGCTCGGCCATACTAGGCTATGTATCTCGACCATGCTGGGCTCGCTCATTGGTGCTCGGCCACAGTAGGCTCGGTATATAACTTTCCATCTGATCAGAGGTTGCCCAATAGGGGCCTGCCCATCGATTATAGCTCGATGGTAATGAAAATACTGTAATATTGTATATATAGGCTTGTTGCTCTCTTGACTGGAAGAAGACAATACTAAATTGAATATAGAATCTCGATAAGGAATAATATTGTAACTTATGAGACTAGAATAGTGTGAATAAATTCATGAATATGAACTTCTCTTTTTGTCTCATTACTAACACATGTAGCTACGAGATCATGCCAAAATGAAGGAAGGCTTAGCCTTAACATACCTTATCACAATCTTTCCAATCACCAAGTTGAACTCACCTCTTTGCACCTTAATCTACAAGAACAATAATAATACTATCGTTAAGTTATGAAAGGTACAACTATCGCACAACGAACGACAAACTTATTTTGTATTAAAACGGGCAGTATCTCCCCTATAATCCTTACTTCCTCCAAATTCAAGATAACACCAACAATACAAGAACAGAACAATAACAACATATATACATCATTTTCCAGCCCTATATACACCATCAAATACTACAAAACAGCCCAACACACCCCAATCTCTTCGTACACAAAACGACCACCGTAGTAGTGTCAAACGACCCGAAAATGTTATGACGAACGACCAGAAAACCACCCTACATTATATGGTGTTTATAAACCCCCTTCCTCCTCCAAAACTCCACAAAACAGCAGTAAAACACGCAGCCCAACAGCAACACAAAACAGTCCACAAAACAGTCCGCTACAAGTGAATAACTCGAACTCACGGCTTCCGATCACCGTCCCGTGAGTTCTTACAAGTATAGAACGACTTACCATGAATTTACAGAAGAAAAATTGGATGAAAGAGAGAAGTAAACTCACCTTATTTGTTGGATAACTCAGCTCTTATCTTGGTTCTTCAAACTCTAGGTTTTACCTCCAATTGGAACTTGAAAGGGAGAGAAAATCAATTAGGGTTTGTGGGAAATTTTTGGGAGGATTCTTTGCAGAGCTTATGTCTGGTTATTATGCTCTATTTTAAGTCTAATATATGAAGAAAATAGGCCCTTAAAAGGCCTCTTTGTACGACCCGAAATGGCCCATTTTTGGGCTTTCATTTAAGCAAGTAGGTGACACACCTACTTGTCACCTAGCAGCTTGCGCAGTATCGCACAAATGCCCATATCTTTCTACTCCAATGTCGTATTGACAAACGGTTTAATGCGTTGGAAAATAGACTCATAGATCTTTAATTTGATGGGTGGAACACCCCATAACTCTAAGTATATTGGAAGAAAATCGCAGTTACATTTGACCCAAAATTTCAGTAAAACTTATGAGTGTAACTTGTGATGACTTTCATCGACTTTTGTTCCACAACTCGCTTGACATTAAAACGTAACACACGGATGTCATACGACTAATATAAATCATAACATAATCTCCTTATCATGTTAATCACCCTAGTTTCACCCCAAAGGTACATGTTATAACATTCCCAACTTGTCGACTTTCGACGAAACATTGTTTTATTTAATTGCTTTAGCTTCTGAACTGTCCAACCCTCTTTGTACTTGTTGTTCATGATCTTCAATATTTGTAACCTCAGAGGTAACATGATTAACTTACTTTATATACTTTTAAATATTATCTCATTTTTGGTCCTACATTAGTTTTCTTACGACGCATTTTTACGTACGAAAATATAGGGTGTAACATCACTCCCCCCTTGGGAACATTCGTCCTCGAATGTTTACTCTTAGAGACTTTGGAAAATTTTGCCAAAGTATCCTTCGTACACTAGGTTAAAACCAACCTGCACGTAGCCAGAAACATACTATGCATGCCACATATGGCCAATCTTTATAAATAGCAGCAATTTGCCTCACCGACCGTAAATCATAAATATTGAAAGTGAAAAATAAAAGCTTACCTGATGACCTGCTAGCCTACATAGAGCTATGTTGTAGTGTCCCATCTCGAACCATATCTTCAGTTTGAAATAGGTGGGGGTATTTAGACTTCATTTCTTCCTCCGATTCCCACGTCATCTCTTCTACATTCTTGCTCCTCCATAAAACCTTTACGGAAGCTACCTCCTTATTTCGTAGATTGCGGATTTGTCGGTCTAGGATGGCAACTGGAATTTCCTCGTATGACAAGTCCTCTGTAATCTGTACATCATCTGTGGGCACCACTCGGGTAGGATCGCCAATGCACTTCCCTAGCATAGATACGTGAAAAACCGGATGGACAGACTCCAATTCTGAGGGCAACTCTAACTCATAAGCTACTTGGCCCACTCTCCGAATGATCCTATAAGGCCCAATATACCGTGGGCTAAGCTTGCCTTTCTTGCCAAACCTCATCACGCCCTTCATAGGTGATACCTTTAAGAATACCCAGTCATTAATCCTGAACTCTAAGTCTCGTCGCCGCACGTCAGAATATGACTTCTGACGACTCTGAGCTGTCAACAGTCGCTCCCGAATAAGCTTTACTTTCTCTATGGCCTATTGAACTAGGTCTGGCCCATATAACCCAGATTCCCCAACATCAAACCACCCTATAGGAGATCTGCACTTACGCCCATACAAAGCCTCGTACGGAGCCATCTGAATACTGGAGTGGTAACTGTTATTATATGCAAACTCGACAAGAGGTAGATGTTCATCCCAACTTCTTTTAAAATCCAACACACATAGTCGTAACATATCCTCGAGCGTCTGAATTGTGCGCTCGGCTTGTCCATCAGTCTGTGGATGAAAAGCTGTGCTGAGATTCACTTGAGTCCCTAGACCTCTCTGAAATGACCTCCAAAAATGTGCTGTAAACTGAGCCCCACGGTCAGATATAATAGAAACTGGTACTCCGTGTAGCCGCACTATCTCCTTAATATATAACTTGGCATAATCTTCTGCTGTATATGTAGATCTGACCGGTAGGAAGTGAGCTGATTTCGTGAGCCTATCGACTATCACCCATATGGAATCGAACTTACGATTAGAACAAGGTAAACCCGTGATAAAGTCCATGTTTATCGCCTCCCATTTCCATGTCGGGATCTCTATAGTCTGCATTAGCCCTCCAGGCTTCTGGTGCTCTATCTTCACTTGCTGGCAACTAGTACATTGGGCGACAAACTCAGCAATGTTCTTCTTCATATCATTCCACCAGTACACATCCTTAATGTCATGATACATCTTCGTCGACCCAGGATGGATGGAATACCATGAATAATGTGCCTCTGACATAATCCTGTCTCGTAGCCCTACTACATCTGGAACACAAAAATGACCCCTATATCTGAGAACCCCATCTCCCTTTAGCTCTAACAGTGGTTTCTTCTGCTGCGAAACTCGCTCTCTCAGCTCGACCAACTCTGGGTCCTCGTACTGCCTTTCCTTGACTTCCGCTATGAGGGATGATTTTGTAGTGTTTTGGAGTACAACTCCACCATCCTCAGAATCTACTAACCGAACCCCCAACGAAGACAATTGATGAATCTCTCTAGCTAATTGTCTTTTCTCGGGATCTACATGTGCTAAGCTACCCATAGATCGATGACTTAATGCATCTGCTACAATATTAGCTTTCCCTGGATGGTAGAGAATGTTAACATCGTAATCTTTCAATAACTCAAGCCATCGCCTCTGTCGCAAATTCAACTCTTTCTGCTTGAAGATATATTGTAGGCTTTTATGATCAGTAAATACATCAACATGAACACCATATAAATAATGCCGCCATATCTTAAGTGCATGGACAACCGCAGCTAACTCGAGGTCGTGGGTCGGATAATTCCTCTCGTGCTTCCTCAACTGCCTTGAAGCATATGCAATTACCTTCCCATGTTGCATCAGGACACATCCTAACCCGACACCTGATGCATCACAATACACGGCATAACCCTCTAGACCCTCTGGAAGTGTTAGAACTGGAGCTGAGGTCAACCTGTTCTTAAGCTCTTGGAAACTCCGCTCACAAGCCTCTGTCCATTGAAACTTAGTTTCTTTCTGTGTCAACTTTGTCAATGGTGCCAAAAGGGAAGAAAAACCCTCTACGAACCTCCGATAGTATCCTGCTAAGCCTAGAAAGCTACGAACCTCTGTCGGAGTGGTAGGTCTAGGCCAATATTTCACGGCCTCAATCTTCTGAGTGTCCACCTTTATCCCTTCATCTGATACAATATGCCCCAAGAATGCTACAGACTTCAACCAGAACTCACATTTAGAAAACTTAGCATACAACTTACAATCACGGAGGGTTTGGAGTACCGCTCGCAGGTGGTCCGCATGCTCATCCTCTGAACGGGAATAAACCAGAATATTATCAATAAATACTATCACGAACAGATCTAAAAATGGCCGGAATAGGCTATTCATCAAGTCCATAAATACAGTGGTTGCATTAGTCAACCCGAAGGACATGACAAGGAACTCGAAGTGGCCATATCGGGTCCTGAAGGCTGTCTTCGGAATATCTTTTTCCCGAACTCTGACCTGGTGGTACCCCGACCTCAAATCTATCTTTGAAAAGCATCTAGCCCCCTGCAACTGATCAAATAAGTCATCGATCCTTGGAAGTGGATACTTATTCTTAATAGTTACCTTGTTCAGCTGCCTATAATCGATACACATCCTCAGCGAGCCGTCTTTATTCTGCACAAATAGTACTGGTGCACCCCAAGGTGAGGTACTGGGCCTGATGTAACCTTTCTCCAGCAAATCTTTTAACTGCTCCTTCAACTCCTTCAATTCGCTAGGTGCCATTCTATACGGAGGGACGGATATTGGTTGAGTTCCTGGAAGCAAATCGATGCTAAAATCAATCTCTCGCTCTGGAGGAATACCTGGAAGCTCATCTGGAAACACATCTGCATACTCTTTGACTACGGGAATAGACTGAAGTGTAGGTATCTCAGCATCTGCATCTCTAACTCGCACAATATGATAAATGCACCCTTTTGCGATCATTTTCCTCGCCTTCAGATAGGAAATAAACCTACCTCTGGGTGTTGGTGTATTACCTACCCATTCAAGGACTGGCTTACCCGGAAAATGAAATCTGGCTGCCTTTGCTCGGCAATCAACTGTGGCATAGCAAGCTGCCAACCAGTCCATGCCCATGATAGCATCAAAATCCATCATCTCTAGCTCAACTAGGTCAGCTGAGGTCTGACGACTACAAATTGTCACCGTACAACCTCGGTAAACCCGTCTAGCAATAATCGATTCTCCGACCGGTGTAGATACCGCAAAAGGATCACTTAGTATTTCAGGCACTATACCAAAATTCCTCGCGACAAATGGGGTAATATACGATAAAGTAGATCCTGGGTCTATCAAAGCATAAGCATCGTGAGAGCAAATGGTTAATATACCTGTCACAACGTCTAGTGAAGACTCCTGGTCCTGTCGACCCGCTAAAGCATAGATACGGTTCTGATTACCACTTGAACTGGAACCTCTACCTCTGCCCCGACCTCTACCAGCTGAAGACTGAGACTCGCACCCTGAAGGATGCACTGACATAGATGATCCTGTTGCTGAACTCGCTGGTTGTGCCATTCCCCCTTAATATCTATTTGGGCAATCTCGCATCATATGCCCTGGACGCCTACATGTATAACAAGCATCAGAACTTGCTCGGCATTGGCCCAAGTGTCCTCTACCACAGATGTCACACCATGGAGGAAATGACCATGTCTGCGCAGATCCTCGCTGTCGCTGCAAACCCGATGCCCGTGAGCTCTCACCTAGTCCTGACTTAGTATAACGGTCATACCTGTAACCCTGTAACTGAGGTAGCAGAGGCCTAGATGGCCGTCCGAAGTACTGGGTCCTATAACTACCCTGATATTGCTCCTGAGACCTGGGAAATCTCATCCTCTTACGTTGCCCTTGCTCAGCCCTCTCTGTACCCTGCTGCCGATGCCTACCCCTTTCTATATTCTGGGCGAATGCCTGAATCCGGGAGATATCCATACTATCCTGCAATACAGCGGTGGCACATGCCTCGGTTAACTCTGGGGCTAACCCTGCTATAAACCTGTGAATCCTGTCCCGCATAGTAGCAACTATGGATGGTGCATATCTGTCCAATGAGTCAAAACGGAGACTATACTCTCGAACACTCATATTACCCTGCTTGAGGGCTAGAAACTGATCGACTCGAGCCTGTCGTATCTCCCGTGGTAAGTACTGGTCAAGGAAGGCATCTGAAAAATTCTCCCAAATAGCTGGAGGTGCATCACGTCCCCTGGACCTCTCCCATCCCTCATACCAAAGGATGGCTATATCTCGGAGTCGAAAAGCTGCTAGCTCAACTGCCTCTTTCTCCGTGGCATGCATAACACGAAAGATCCTGTGAAGCTGATCTATGAAATCCTGTGGGTCCTCCCTCTGATCTGTCCCCGTGAATTCTGGGGGACTCAAAGCAATAAACTCTCGGACCCTTGAACTCCCAAACCCCTCAGAAGTTCCTGCACTAGCTGATGCCCTAGCCTGTTGCTGGGTAGCTACCAACTGTGTCAACAAATGCACCGCACTCCTTAAGTCCCGATCTGATGGAAGTGGAGGGGGAACTGGATGTGCGGTTTCCCTAGGAATCTCCGTAGTTGGTGGAGGAGCCGGTAATGGCTGAGTAGGGGTCTCACCTTGAGCCTCAGACTGGGCCCCATCTACTGGGGGTACCCTGCTGGTCCCCTCACCTACTGCTGTATCTCTCCTCTGGCTAGCCGTAGTCTTCCTAGTCACCGTCATCTGTGCATGCAAACACCAACACATAAGTTTAATTCAAATTTCCTATAACTCAGTTCTATAGCACGATTTAGATTTCAAAGAAGGGTAACCAACTCCTAAATGCCCTGTAGTGCCCTGCTTATATAATGTGGTGCACAACACATCTATAAACAAGACTCTACTAGACACGGCTTGTAGACTCCCTAGGATAGAACTGCTCTGATAACGTGGATGTCACGCCCCGAACCTAGGAGCGAGACAAGCACCCGATGCCTCACCTAACCTAGCGTACCGAATTGCGACTAAGGGACTCTGAACACATAATGTCATACTTTTGCCATGGGGCCACCTTGCAAGACAATTTGCGAAGCAATATTAAAACTGAATGGAAACTAGCACTAACTAAACATCAATATAAAGCTAGGCTGAAAAGACCGTCATAGCTACTACAGCTGACAAACCACCAAATTATACATACCAGGCCTACAAACCCAACATACTGCACTAACCAACAGGATATGTCTACAAGCCTCTACTGATAGATGTACTATGATCGGAACAGGGCCCCGACCTACCCATAACATATATATAGATATACATAAGATGTACACAACACTCTAGACCTGGCAAACTCCGAAAGGCGTGGAGCTTACCGATCAGGCTGAACTCGGGAAACACCTACTGAGGAGATCTACTCGTCTGTCTATCTGAACCTGCACGCATGAAATGCAGCGTCCCCGGAAAAGGGACGTCAGTACGAAATAATGTACCGAGTATGTAAGGCAATAACATAACTGAAAATCGAAACTGAACTGATAATATAATAACTGGAAGTAACTGAGAGTCAAAGATGATCTGGAGATATACTTACCTGCTGATACTGACTCAACTCCTTCAATGTAGTAAGTAAAATAATTGTACGGCCTTATAAGGCTCGGTATATATAACTGATGTGCCATAGTAGGCTCGCTCATAGGCGCTCGGCCATACTAGGCTATGTATCTCGACCATGCTGGGCTCGCTCATAGGCGCTCGGCCACAGTAGGCTCGGTATATAACTTTCCATCTGATCAGAGGTTGCCCAATAGGGGCCTGCCCATCGATTATAGCTCGATGGTAATGAAAATACTGTAATACTGTATATATAGGCTTGTTGCTCTCTTGACTGGAAGAAGACAATACTAAATTGAATATAGAATCTCGATAAGGAATAATATTGTAACTTATGAGACTAGAATAGTGTGAATAAATTCATGAATATGAACTTCTCTTTTTGTCTCATTACTAACACATGTAGCTACGAGATCATGCCAAAATGAAGGAAGGCTTAGCCTTAACATACCTTATCACAATCTTTCCAATCACCAAGTTGAACTCACCTCTTTGCACCTTAATCTACAAGAACGATAATAATACTATCGTTAAGTTACGAAAGGTACAACTATCGCACAACGAACGACAAACTTATTTTGTATTAAAACGGGCAGCATCTCCCCTATAATCCTTACTTCCTCCAAATTCAAGATAACACCAACAATACAAGAACAGAACAATAACAACATATATACATCATTTTCCAGCCCTATATACACCATCAAATACTACAAAACAGCCCAACACACCCCAATCTCTTCGTACACAAAACGACCACCGTAGTAGTGTCAAACGACCCGAAAATGTTATGACGAATGACCAGAAAACCACCCTACATTTATATGGTGTTTATAAACCCCCTTCCTCCTCCAAAACTCCATAAAATAGTAGTAAAACACGCAGCCCAACAGCAACACAAAACAGTCCACAAAACAGTCCGCTATAAGTGAATAACTCGAACTCACGGCTTCCAATCACCATCCCGTGAGTTCTTACAAGTATAGAACGACTTACCATGAATTTACAGAAGAAAAATTGGATGAAAGAGAGAAGTAAACTCACCTTATTTGTTGGATAACTCAGCTCTTATCTTGGTTCTTCAAACTCTAGGTTTTACCTCCAATTGGAACTTGAAAGGGAGAGAAAATCAATTAGGGTTTGGGGGAAATTTTTGGGAGGATTCTTTGCAGAGCTTATGTCTGGTTATTATTCTCTATTTTAAGTCTAATATATGAAGAAAATAGGCCCTTAAAAGGCCTTTTTGGACGACCTGAAATGGCCCATTTTTGGGCTTTCATTTAAGCAAGTAGGTGACACACCTACTTGTCACCTAGCAGCTTGCGCAGTATCGCACAAATGCCCATATCTTTCTACTCCAATGTCATATTGACAAACAGTTTAATGCGTTGGAAAATAGACTCATAGATCTTTAATTTGATGGGTGGAACACCCCATAACTCTAAGTATATTGGGAGAAAATCGCAGTTACATTTGACCCAAAATTTCAGTAAAACTTATGAGTGTAACTTGTGATGACTTTCATCGACTTTTGTTCCACAACTCGCTTGACATTAAAACGTAACACACGGATGTCATACGACTAATATAAATCATAACATAATCTCCTTATCATGTTAATCACCCTAGTCTCACCCCAAAGGTACATGTTATAACATTCCCAACTTGTTGACTTTCGACGAAACATTGTTTTATTTAATTGCTTTAGCTTCTGAACTGTCCAACCCTCTTTGTACTTGTTGTTCATGATCTTCAATATTTGTAACCTCAGAGGTAACATGATTAACTTACTTTATATACTTTTAAATATTATCTCATTTTTGGTCCTACATTAGTTTGCTTACGACGCATTTTTACGTACGAAAATATAGGGTGTAACAGTGGATGTGCGATGATAGGTCTTCCACTAGTACCTGCCTCAGATCCTGCACAAAAAGTGCAGTAAGTATAGCATTAGTACGTAAACAATGTGTACCCAGTAAGTATCAAGCTTAATCTCGAAGTGGTAGAGACGAGACGGCCGACTTTGACACTCACTATGGGTCAATAATAATAATTGAAATAAAACTAGAATATCTAAATCAGCATAATTCACAGAATTGACAATAATTTATTTAACCAGCAGAAATAATTAAATTCCTTCAAATGCAATAATTTTCAATATATTAATTAAATTCCTTCAATTCCAATAAATTTCCAAATTTATCAATTAGTCTCATTTACAGGAATAACAATAATTCCTTAACAAGCAGGAATAATAATTCTTTAAATTCCAAAGATTTCCAATTTATAAATTAACTTCAGAAGCTACAATAAACTATCAAAGTATCGTGTAATTATTATTACTAAGCATGATTTCTACCGAGGTCGTACGGCCCGATCCAGAATATCGTGTACACTTTCGAGCGACGTGCGGCACGATCCATAGATGCATCTATCCTGCCGAGGTCGTACGGTCCAATCTAGAATGTTGTGTACACTGCCGTGGAAAGTGCGGCACGATCCATAGATGCATCTATCCTGCCGAGGCGTTCGGCCCGCTCCACAAGAAAGAAGGACATTTTCTTATGTACCTCCGGAAGGAGAGTATATTTGTCACGACACGGAATTTCCCATCGACGGGACCGTGATGGCGCCTAACATTTCACTTGCTAGGCAAGACAACGTTAGAAAATCATTAAACCAATTCCTTATTTCCATTCAGTAAATAACAATAATTAACTAAGATGAAATATGATAAGTGCAGAATATTATAAAACTGTATTAATTACTACCACCCGGATCTGGAATCATAATTCATGAGCATTCTAGAATTTACTACAAGTAATAGTCTGAAAGAAATACAACTGTCTGAATGAAAGAAACAGTAGGACAGAGAAGATAGACAGGGACTTCAAGGTCTGTGAACGCCGACCGATCTACCTTGAGTCTCCGAACAGCGGACCAATAGAAAAAATCTCGATCAACCCGAGCCAGTACCAAAATCTACATAGAAAGTGCAGAGTGCAGTATCAGTACAACCGACTCCATATAATGGTAAGTATCGAGCCTAACCTCGACGAAGTAGTGACGAGGCTAAGACAAGGCACCTACAAATCAAGCTGTACAATTTAACAGTGTATATATTAATAACAAAAATGAAGAACTAAACAGGATATATCGGGAGGGGAACATGCTGAGGGGAATACGAGATACAGAAATACAACAGAATGATAACCGGAGCAGTCAACATACCATGAATCAACAGGAATAGTGAATACAGTGAAGGAAAAATGTACGGCATCACCCTTCGTGTTTTTACTCTCAATCTCACCATAAAATCAATAGAAACAACATGGCATCACCCTTTGTGCATTAACGCTCGTAATATGGCACGACATTACCCTTCGTGCATTAACACTCACAATATGGCATGGCATCACCCTTCGTGCATTAATACTCACAATATGGCACGGCATTACCCTTCGTGCATTAACACTCACAATATGGCACGACATCCCCCTTCATGCATTAACACTCTCCCTTACCATAATGCAATGCATAAATAACAACAGGGAGATAGAATAATAAGTAAAAACCTTACTTCAACATTTTGTTCCATAATACCAATCTCAACTTTGAAATAAAAACGCAATTATCACCAGAAAATCCGTAAACATGGTAAGATTGATAAATTGAACAGCACTAGTATAACACGTAGCAATTAGGCATAGGAAAGAGACAATATAAGAAAAATAGAGAAACATGAAAAATACGTAAATTGGCGGCGCATAAGTACTCGTCACCTCACATATACGCCGCTCACATGAATTTCACTTAGCAAGTAATCTAAGGTTCCTAATTCCCTCAATTCTGAGTTAGACACAACACTTACCTCACTCCAAAGGCCACTTAATTCTCAGTCACAACTTTTCCTTTGGAATTCACCTCCAAACCACTCGTATCTATTCAAAAATGACTCAATAATATAAAATATTTCTAAAGAAATCAGTTATATTGTATAAATTAAATTTCCCAAATTTTTCTCCAAAAAGTCGAAAAATCGACCCCGGGCCCGCTTGGTCAAAACCCGAGGTTCGGACCAAAATCCATTTACTCATTCACCCCCGAGCCCGAATATGTAATTAGTTTTGGAATCCGACCTCAAATTGAGGTCTAAATTCCCAAATTTCCAAAATCCCTAGTGTAACGACCCGACCGGTCATTTTGAGTATTACAACTCTATTTCCCCATTTACTACTCAAATTGGTCTTTACAGTTGTTGTGTGACTTGCCGGGGTAATTGGTTCGGGTCCGGTGAGGTTTTGGAATGAATTGGAACATTTAGTTCCAAGGATTAAAGCTTAAGTTAAAATAGTGACTGGATGTCGACTTATGTGTAAACGACCCCATAATGGAGTTTTAATGATTCCAATAGCTCTGTACTGTGATTTTGGACTTAGGAGCGTGTCCGGAAAATTATTTGGAGGTCCATAGTGGAATTAGGCTTGAAATGCCGAAAGATGAATTTTTGGAAAGTTTGACCGGGGGGTTGACTTTTGCTATCAAGGTCAGAATCCGATTCTGGAAGTTGGAATAGGTCCGTAATGTGAAATGTGACTTGTGTGTAAAATTTGAAGTCATTCCGGATTGATTTGATGTGTTTTGGCACAAGACGTAGAATTTGAAAGTTCAAAGTTCATAGATTTTGATTTGAGGTGCGATTCATCGTTTTGATATTGGTTGATATGATTTGAGGCTTCGAGTAGGTACGTGTTATGTTATAGAACTTGTTGGTATGTTCGGACAGGGTCCCAAGGGGCTCGGCTCAGTTTCGGATGGTTAACGGATCGAATTCGGACTTAGAAGAAATCTGGAAAATTTCTGTCTTCTGGTGTGATCGCACCTGCGAGGAATTGGCCGCAGGTGCGGTGCCACAGATGCGGCCCTTTTTATGCAGAAGTGGAGCTGGGCTAGCCTGGGCAGGGCACATATGCGAAGGTATTAACCGCATCTGCGATCCCGTAGGTGCGAGCGAGGCTCCGCAGATGAAGAGTTGAGGGAGAGGCAAGTCCGCAGGTGCGAACCTTTGAGCGTAGAAGCGCGACCGCAGGTGCGGTCCTTGGCATCGCAGAAGCGATTATGGCTAGCCAAGCTGTTCTCGCAGAAGAAAGATTTTTCCCGCAGAGGCGAAGGTCGCAGATGCGACCCCTTGTCCACAGATGCGGAAATCGCTGGGGCAGGACCTTAAATTCGAGGGTTCGACATTTTCACCTATTTTCGGATTTTGGAGCTCAGGTAAGGCGATTTTGGAGAGGAAATTTTCCATAAAACTTGGGGTAAGTGTTCTTAACTCCCTTGTGATTATATTCCATGAATTAATCTTCATTTTTGATGTAAGATTATCTAATCTTCAAGAGAAATAGAAAGAAATTTCTATAATGTCACAAAACAAATATTACAAGTTTGAATACCGATTTGGAGTTGGATTTAAGTGAAATTAGTATGGTTGAACTTGTAATTGGATGGATTGTCATATTTTGTGAATTTCATCAGATTTCGAAATGTGGGCCCCACGGGTGATTTTTGGGGCGTAATTCCTATAAATTGTGTGGACTGAATTAAATTAATTGTGGTAGATTCGAGCCATTCGGGAGTTGATACGCGTATAATGGGATTACTGGAGCATTGTTTAGTTTGCTCGACATTGGATTCGGCTTGTTCGAGGTAAGTAACTCTTCTAATCTTGGAGTTGAGGGTATGAACCCTAAATATATGTATTTTATAAATTGTTGGGAGGTTACGCACATGCTAGATGACGGGCGTGTAGGCGTGCACTATAGAAATTGTGACATAATTGCTTATATGGAATTTTGTAGTTAAATGATCTTGGCATTTTCCATGCGATTTTTATGAGTTAAAGAAATTGAGCTGAAAAGCATATTAAAAGTCATGTTGAGGCGATGTGCCAGTATTATTGGGAACCACAGAGGGCATATTGATGTGAATTATTTGTTTTAAATTGAAAATTCATACTGAGTCATATTTATTTCATTGCATATCATATCTCACTCTCTGTTGTTACTTATTGATATATCATATCATCATTTTGGGGCTATTTTCATGACATTGTGAGCCCGATAGAATAGAGAGATTGATGACTGAGTGAGGTCGAGGGCCTGATTGTGAGGATTATTATGTGGATCGGGGCTGCCCGCCTGCAGCATGATTTATATACTTTATGATTATAGCACGTGAGTTGTCCGTGCAGCACGTGAGTTGTCCATGCAGATTATAGTGCTTGGGCTGAAAGAGCCGCTCCGGAGTCTGTACACACCCCTAGTGAGTGCAGGTACCTACTGAGTGCGAGTGCCGAGTGCCGAGTGCTGAGTGACTGGGAGGCATGAGTGATTGTGAGGTATACCCGAGTGGCATGAGTGATTGTGAGGTATGCCCTAGAGGCATGAGTGACTGTGAGGTTTGCCCGAGGGGCTGTATATGAGTGATGTTCTGCCCGAGGAGCTGTTTATGATTTTATCACTGAGTTGCATCGCATTGGTATGCACACATGACATACAAGCATATAGATGTATTTTTCCTCATGCTGTACAACATCACATCATTCATGATTTCTCACACATTTTTACAGATGGGGATAGTGATGCATTTGTTTTACACGGGTTATCCGGAAGGAAAATGAAACATCTTATTTATTATTGAAAAGATTTTAGGAGAGATTATTGTTTTCAAACTATTCATATTTTTGGCAACTTCGGCAAACGATTTGGGTTTTCACTGATGTATTAGAAAGGAAGAACTATTATTTTTGAAATCATGATTTGCCTGAGCATTTTATCTCTAAGTTACTTCTGATATTATTTGCTTTATGTTGTTATGGACTGTTGTGGACTATTGGTTATGGACCCGACCTTGGTAGAAGCTCGTCACTACTTTTAACCTATGACTAGGGTTGTTACTTACTCAGTACATGGGGTCGGTTGTACTGATACTACACTTCTGCACATTGCGTGCAAATGTTGGCTGATGTTGTTGTTGTGCTCGATGGTTGCTGAACTTGAAGATGTACCTGCGTTCCTGTTGTAGCTGCCTCTTGTTCAGGATAGCCTTAGATTTATAAAAACTTTGTTTATGTATTATTCAAATAGACTATGTATTTATTTCATTTCCGATTTGTATACTCTATTCTTAGAAGCTCATGATTTGTACTACCAGTTCTTGGGGATTGTATAAGATTAAGATCTTTATTCACTTAAATTGCTTTAATAATTATTATTGGAATTGGATAATTGGAAGTTGGCTTACCTAGCGGGTTGGGTTAGGTGCCATCACGACTAGTTGGATTTTGGGTCGTGACAAGGTGGTATCAGAGCTCTAGGTTCATAGGTTCTACGAGTCATGAGCAAGTGTCTAGTAGAGTCTTGCGGATTGGTATGATGACGTCCATACTTATCTTCGAGAGGCTACAGGGCATTTAGGATATATACTTCCCATCTTTCTTTCCTCATCGTGCGAGATTGATTCAGCTTGAGATATAAACTCTTTGAATTCCTTCCACGTCTTCGTATGCACACATGAGCGCTCGGTATCAGCTGTGCATCGCCGGCTTGTGATTCCATGAACAAAGTTCGAGATGAGTATTCTATGTTTTGGTGATGGTCCAGTCTGGAGGACTTGAGGCCAGGTTTAGATCGCAGCTTAAGCTTGGTAGCTTCAGTTGTAACTCGTACAACACAGTGGAATTTATGGTTCGATGAGAGGTGGAATGGTGGTGTGTTGGGTATGATGTAACCGCGGGATGTGTTAAGACGATTGGAATATGACGAGAAGTGTTTCCTTGAAATGTAAAGGAAAGGCCATTAGGTGCTTGATTTTCGATTTGATGTGATGACCAGTCTCGAGTAATGAATGTTTTGAAGGATCTTTCACATTGTTAAATTTTGGGACAGACCAAACTCTCATGTCTGGTTAATGAGTTTGGACTCAGATAGACTAAGTGATTGCATAGTAATTGTGACTGCGAAAGGGTATAACAAGATACCAGTTTGAGGCTAAGCAGGTGGGTTATCCCCTGCGGAGTAATCTACGTAGGTGTATTCCTTATGATGTGAGTAGAGAGTTTCTTTTCTGCCGACGGGGTGTATGGGTGGAGATTTGAATCTGAATCTGGTGGAGAAAGTTGACTTGTGTGTTAAGAGGATGAATACGAGCTTAGCGGATGATTGAGATATTTTTATGGTTGGCGTTGTATGAACTTGGGAAGAAGTTTCGTTGGACTGACTGTGGCATTATGGCAGTAAGAGAGTATTGGTATTTCGAGTTATGGAATGTTTTAATCTATAGCTTTGAGCCAAGTGGGGGAGTCTGCTATTGACAATTTGATTTCATGGTTAGGTGTTAAATTTTAATTTTGGTCTTAGGCATACTTGTGGGTTAGCTATGACTTGCAGAAGTTGAGATCGAGGATGACTCGAAATTCCTGGTAAAGTATTATATTGCACGTATAAGTATATGAAATTTGTGGGATGAGTGAGTTGTTATTGGTGAATGATGTAGTGCGCACAGAATATGAATTTGATATGTGGTGTTAAAGTAGTGTAATGACCCGGCCGGTCGTTTTGAGTATTACAACACTGTTTCCCCATTTACTACTCAAATTGGGCTTTACAGTTGTTGTGTGACTTGCCGGGGCAATTGGTTCGGGTCCGGTGAGGTTTTGGAATGAATTGGAACACTTAGTTTCAAGGTTTAAAGCTTAAGTTAAAATAGTGACCGGATGTTGACTTATGTGTAAACAACCTCGTTATTTAATTCTGATGATTCCAATAGCTCTGTATGGTGATTTTCGACTTAGGAGCGTGTCCGAAAAATTATTTGGAGGTCCGTAGTGGAACTAGGATTTAAATGCCGAAAGTTGAATTTTTGGAAAGTTTGACCGGGGATTGACTTTTTGATATCGGGGTCGGAATCTGATTCTGAAAATTTGAATACCTCTGTTATGTCATTTATGACTTGTGTGCAAAAATTGAGGTCAATCGAACTTGAATTGATAGGTTCCGGAGTCGTTTGTAGAAACTAGAAATTTCAAAGTTCATTATGCTTGAATTGGGGTGTAACTCATGGTTTTAGCGTTGTTTGAGGTGATTTGAGGGTTCGACTAAATCCGTATGATGTTTTAGGACTTGTTGGTATATTTGGTTAAGGTTCCGAGGGGCTCGGGTGAGTTTCGGGTTGGTTTCAGACCATTTCTAGGCCATTCTTAGTTGCTGGTTTTTGGCCACAGAGGTATACATCACGATCGCGGACAAAATGGTCGCGATCGCGAAGAGCAGTTTTGCTGTTTGGGCACTGTGAATCCCGATCGCGGAAGCCTTTTCGCAATCGTGTAGAGGAAAATCCTGCTGCACTGACCCGACATTGGAAACTTATATCTCGCAATCTATAAGGAATTTGGAGATGATCTAAATATGAAAGTTGTAACTATTGATGTCTAGCTTTCAGAAATATAAACCATTTGTCATTTGGAGTTTTGTACAAAAAGTTATAGTAGATACACTATAGGCTGTATGGGAAAAGTTTGGAAATCTTTGTTGCACAGGGCTGACTTTGAAAGCTTATATCTAGCAATCTATAAGGAATTGGGAGATGAGTAACAAATGAAAGTTATAGCCCTTGGTTTCTACTATTCATAAAGTTAAACCATTTGCCATTTGGAGTTGTGTACAAAATGTTATGACCATTGTACTAGAGGCTGTCTGGAAGAGTTAGGGAGTTTGTTCTTCGCGATCGCGAAGTGCAATTTTGGGGCTGAAAAATTTTGTGCTTCGCGATCGCGGAGAGTAAATGCCTGGACAGAAGATATATTTTGAGGTTTCGGCCATTTTAACACATTTGGAGCTATGGAGCGCTGATTGAAGAGAATTTTGAAGCGATTTTCACCATATGGATTGGGGTAAGTGGTTATAACTCGGTTTTGGTTAAATTACACGAATCTATTATTGTTTTTATCAACAAATTAGTGTTTTGGGTTGAAAATAGTAGAAAAATTCATAGACTTTAATTGAGGATTTGAAGGCCGAGTTGTGGTCAGATTTGAGTAATTTTGGTATGGCTGGACTCGTGGTTGAATGGGGTTTCAGATATTGTGAGTTTTATCGGATTCCGAGACGTGGGCCCCATGGGTATTTTTGGGGCGTAATTTCGGATTTTTGGAAAATATTAGTATTTTGATATGGAATTAATTTCTATAATATTTGTGAGCTGAATCAATTAATTGTGACTAGATTCGAGCTATTCGAGCCATTCGGGAGTTGTTATGCACAGAATGAAATTTCTGGAGCTTTGTTTAGCTTGCTCGACATTGGATTCGGCTTGTTCGAGGTAAGTAACTCTTCTAATCTTAGAGTTGAGGGTATGAACCCTGAATATATGTATTTTGTAAATTGTCGGGAGGTGACGCACATGATAGGTGATGGGCGTGTGGGCGTGTACTATAGAAATTGTGACATAATTGTTTATGTGGAATTTTGTAGTTAAATGATCTTGGCATTTTCCATGTGATTTTTATGTGTTAAAGAAATTGAGCTGAAAAGCATATTAAAAGTCATGTTGAGGCTATGTGCCAGTACTAGTGGGACCCACAGAGGTCATATTGTTGTGAAATATTAATTTTAAAAATGAAAATTCATACTCAGTCATATTCATTTCATTGCATATCATATCTCAGTCTCTGTTGTTATTTATTGATACATCATATTATCATTTTGGGCTATTCTCATGACATTGTGAGCCCATGAAAGAGAGACTAGAGAGATTGATGACTGAGGGAGGCCGAGGGCCTAATTGTGAGGATATTTTTGGGATCGGCTTCACGCCGTAGCAGGCCATGTTGGCTTTATATATATTATTACTATTATATGGATCGGGGCTGCCGGCCTGCAGCAGGCCTCATTAGCTTCTTATTGCACGTGAGTTGGCCGTGCAGATCCTTATATTATTATTGCACGTGAGTTATCCGTGTAGCACTTGAGTTGTCCTTGCTTATAGCGCTTGGGCTGTAGGAGCCCCTCATGAGTCTGTACACCCCCGGTGAGCGCAGTTGACTATAAGCAGGGATCGGGCTGCACGCCGCAGCAGGTATAGTATAGCGCTGAGTGATTGAGTGTGCTGAGCACAGTGAGAGAGAATGCAAGACAATGAGATTGAGTACTCTAAGAGAGTTTGAGTACATGAGTGCAATATCTGAGATATATTGCATTGACACGCACACATGACATATATGCATAGATGTGTTTCTTCATGCAGTACAGTATCACATTATTCATGATTTCTCACACATGCTGACAGATGGGCATAGTGATGCATTTGTTTTACACTGGTTATCTAGGAATGAAAATGAGATATTTTATTTATTATTGAAAGGATTTTGGAAAAATTAATTGCTTTCAAACTTATTCGTATTTTTTGCAATTTCGGCAATCGATTTGGATTTTCACTGATGTATTTGAAAGGAAGAACTATTATTTTTGAAATCATGATTTGGCTAAGCATTTTATCTTTGTGTTTCTTCTTGTATTATTTGTTTTATGTTGTTATGGACCATTGTGGACTAGTGGTTTTAGACCCCGACCTTGGTAGAAGCTCGTCACTACTTTCAACCTACGACTAGGTTTGTTACTTACTTAGTACATGGGGTCGGTTGAACTGATACTACACTTCTGCACATTGCATGCAGATGTTGGCTGTTGTTGTTGCAGTGCTTGATGGTTGCGGTATCTGAAGATGTACCTGTGTTCCTGTTGTAGCTGCCTCTTGTTCAAGGTAGCATTAGATTTATAAAAGCTATCTTTATGTATTATTCAAAGAGACTATGTATTTATTTCATTTCTGCTTTGTATACTCTATTCTTAGAAGCTCATGATTTGTACTACTAGTTCTTGGGGATTGTGTAAGATTAAGACCTTTATTTACTTAAATTGCTTTAATAATTATTATTGTAATGGGATAGTTGATAATTGGCTTACCTAACGGGTTGGGTTAGGTGCCATCATGACTAGTTGGATTTTGGGTCGTGACAAGGTGGTATCAGAGCTCTAGGTTCATAGGTTATACAAATCATGAGCAAGTGTCTAGTAGAGTCTTGTGGATCAGTATGATGACGTCCATACTTATCTTCGAGATGCTACATGGCATTTAGGATCTATACATCTATACTTCCCATCTTTCTTTCTTTATCATGCAGAATTGATTCAGCTTGATTCTTTGAATTCCTTCCACGCATTCGTATGCGCACAGGAGCACTCGGTATCAGCTGTGTATCGCCGACTTGTGATTTCAGGGATGATGTGCGAGATGTGTATTCTATGTTTTGGTGATGGGCCAGTCTTGAGGACTTGAGGCCATGGTAAGACCGCAGTTTAAGTTCGATAGCTTCAGTTATAACTTGTACATTTGGACTCATATGTCCGGTAATGTCCCTACATGTGGAATTTGTGGCTAGATTAGCGATGGAATGGCGGTATGATAGGTATGATGTGACCGCAAGATGTGTTAAGACGATTTGAACATAACGAGAAGTGTTTCCTTGAAATGTAAAGGGAAGGCCATTGGGTGCTTGATTTTCGTTTTAATGTGACGTACAGTCTCGAGTATGAATGTTTTGAAGGATCTTTCATATTGTTAAATTTTGGGGTAAATTAAATTCTCATGTCTAGTTAATGAGTTTGGACTCAGATTGACTAAGTGATTGCATAGTAATTATGACTGCGAAAAGATATAACAAGATGCCATTTTGAGGCTAGGGAGGTGGGTTATCTCCTGGAGAGTAATCTACGTAGGTGTGTTCCTTATAGGTGAGTGGAGAGTTTCTTTTCTGCCAGTAGGGCGTATGTGTGGAGATTTGAATTTGAATCTGGCTAAGAAAGTTGACTTGAGTGTCAAGAGAATGATTGCGAGCTTAGCGGATGATTAGGGGTGTTTTGTTTTATGGTTGTTGTTGTATGAGCTTGAGAAGAATTTTTGTCGCACTGACTACGGTATTATGACAGTAATAGGGTATGTGTATTGTGAATTATGGAGTTTTTTAATGTATGTCTTTGAGCCAAGTGGGGGAGCCTGCTATTGACAATTTGATTTCATAGTTATGTGTTAAATTTTAGTTTTGGGCTGAGGCATACTGGTGGGATAGTTATGACTTGCAGAAGTTGAGAACGAGGATGACTCGAGTAAGGAAATTTCTGAATACAGGTTATGTTGTGGGATGAGGGAGTCGCTATTTGAGAATGGTGTAGTGCACACGGAGTATGAATTTGATCGGTGGTATTAAAGTAGAATTACTTTTTGGAGTGTTGTTGTGCTAATGGGGCAGGTGTCTTTTGGCCCATTTGGTCGGTGCAATTTGGATTTGAATAAAGTGGGTGACTCTCGATAAAGTTCCAATAGGATCGAGGGTTATATATAGTAATTGAGAAATTCTCCGGACTTGCGTATGGATTCTACATTTTTGTATAAGAAAGGTAAGAAGAACAATTTCAAATTCATAAAAGGTATTTTAAGAGTGAGTGTTACTGTTGTAGTATTTATGGAGGTGCTTAAGAAGAATGTCTTATGGGCCTTAGGGCGTTGTAGTTCTATGCTAGGGTTCGTGGGGTGAGTTGTGGTTAAAGATCGTGGTGTTTTAGCAAGGAGAAGTATCAATTTCAATACAAATTCGGAAGGGAGTTGGAGAAATAGGACAACTTGGTAGTAGGTTGGATCAGTATGGTAATGGATATGATCGGTTCTTTGGGTGCTTATGATATGGAGGTTTTCTACAGGTGCTTTATGGCAATACTCTTGGATTTGGCGACCTGCGCGGCTTGGTTGAGTTAGAGAGATTTAAATTTGATAGAATCAGAAATAGTGATTCGTGTGTTCTATGGATTTGGAGACTGGGAGTTCTGAGGAGCAGATTGTTTTGTGTTTGTGGACTGTGAAGTCATGACCGAAGCGAGTCAGATGATATGATGTATTATGAATCAGTCGCGATGAATTTTCGGAGGGTTATTTATCTATTGTGGTGACGATAGTTGATTTGGGGTCCATAGGTAGGCCCAACTAAAATGTGTTTTCTACACCGAGCCGGAATGGTTGGCTCCATACTTTTATTGTTGAGGGATGTATCATTCGGTTGATGTTGAACTTATTCGTGTTCTGAAATGATCTGTGAGTTACTCCTTTATGCTACGAGGAGTTGTGATTCATTGGTTATTTTCACAGATGGTGCGGTTCTATTTAAGATTTATAGCGGAATTTGAGAGTATTTGGGTATTGCATGATCCATTGCGTAATGGTTATGTTCTTTCAGGTTTTATGTGGCATTTTTGTCCTTTGCCTCTCTGTGGTTATTGATTTTGAGCGGGGTGGCTCGAGGTATATGTTATGGACCATCGTTTGGATAGGGTCACGCATTGCAGCGGAGTTATGTTAAGGTATGAACCTTATGTTAGAATCGGGTGATGGTTCTACGGTGTATGATGAATATTTAGCATTTCATTGTGGTGGTACTTGTTAATCTGGCGGAGCAGTTCTCTCATTTGAGTCATTTTCCATGACTGGGTACATTTGAATTGCTGCATATTGGTGCACGGATGGCACGGGATGTGGCTCTGAGTTATATTGGTGCGACATGCCTATGGAACAGTTGTGTTTAGTAATATAAGGTAAATGGACATAGAATGGGTAGTATCAGGTTTGATTTCGATATATTCGGGACTATAATATTGAGAGTCGGCTCAAAAAGTGATTATGGTTCTGGTTGGGACGAGAGAGCTCCGTGACTTGTTGATCTGGTAAGTGGTCATGAAATTTCGCATGTTTCTTTTATTATCAATAGTGTACGAAGGTTTTGGGATGATGTTTGGTTAGATATGAGTTTAATACTAGCATTTGGTTGGTTTTGAAGTAGTCATTGTGGTCAGCAATGGTGCTATGAGCATGCGAGTTGTGTAATATGTTAGGTGATTATGTCCGTGGTTATGGTTATGGTTATGGCTTGATACAACTTGTTCAGACTCATACAGGGTATAAATGTAATATTCGTGTCTTGAAAGAAATTCTAAAGGTTGGAAATTAAATTCCAAGGTTTATGGGCTAAAGTTAAATCAATGATTTCATTTGTGTTATGTTGTCGAGCTCATATGGAATAGGGTGACGTGGGTTCACCCCCGAGTACGTGTGTGGTAAAATGGAACAGTGATTTTATGGCTTGGAAACCACTCTTGGCATGTTTGAGGACGAACGTATGTTTAAGTAGGGGAGAATGTAACGACCCGGCCGATCGTTTTGAGTATTACAACCTCGTTTCCCCGTTTACTGCTCAAATTGGGCTCTACAGTTGTTGTGTGACTTGCCAGGGCAATTGGTTCGGATCCGGTGAGGTTTTGGAATGAATTGGAACAGTTAGTTCCAAGGTTTAAAGCTTAAGTTAAAATAGTGACCGAATGTCGACTTATGTGTAAACGATCTCAAAATTTAATTCTGATGATTCCAATAGCTCCGTATGGTGATTTTGGACTTAGGAGCGTGTCCGGAAAATTATTTGGAGGTCCGTAGTAGAATTAGGCTTGAAATGCCGAAAGTTGAATTTTTGAAAAGTTTGACCGAGGGATTGACTTTTTGATATCGGGGTCGGAATCCGATTCTAAAAATTTGAATACCTCCGTCATGTCATTTATGACTTGTGTGCAAAATTTGAGTTCAATCGGACGTGAATTGATAGGTTCCGGAGTCGTTTGTAGAAACTAGAAATTTCAAAGTTCATTAGGCTTGAATTGGGGTGTAATTCATGGTTTTAGCGTTGTTTGAGGTGATTTGAGGGTTCGACTAAGTCCGTATGATGTTTTAGGACTTGTTGGTATAGTTGGTTGAGGTCCCGAGGGGCTCGGGTGAGTTTCGGGGTGGTTTCGGACCATTTCTAGGTCATTCTTAGTGGCTGATTTTTGGCCACAGAGGTATGCATCGCGATCGCAGACAAATGGTCGCGATCGAGAACAGCAATTTTGCTGTTTGGGCACTGTGAATCGCGATCGCGGAAGCCTTTTCGCGATCGCCTAGAGGAAAATCCTGCTGCACTGACCCGACTTTGGAAGCTTATATCTCGCAATCTGTAAGGAATTTGGAGATGATCCAAAAATGAAAGTTGTAGATATTGATGTATAGTGTTTAGAAATGTAAACCATTTGCCATTTAGAGTTCTGTACAAAAAGTTATGGTTGATACACAATAGGCTGTCTGGGAAGAGTTTGGAAATCTCTGTTGCACAAGACTGACTTTGGAAGCTTATATCTAGAAATCAATAAGGAATTGGGAGATGAGTAACAAATGAAAGTTATAGCTCTTGGTGTCTAGTTTTCATAAAGTTAAACCATTTGCAATTTGGAGTTGTGTACAAAAGGTGATGACCATCATACTAGATACTATCTGAAAGAGTTAGGGAGTTTGTTCTTCGCAATCGCGAAGCATTTTCCGTGATCGCGAAGAGCAATTTTGGGGCTGAAAAATAGTAGAAACATTCATAGACATTAATTGAGGATTTGAAGGCCGACTTGTGGTCGGATTTGACTAATTTTGGTATGGTTGGACTCGTTGTTGAATGGGGGTTCGGATTTTGTGCGTTTTATCGGATTCCGAGACGTAGGCCCCATGGGTATTTTTGGGGCGTAATTTCGGATTTTTGAAACATATTAGTATTTTGATATGGAATTAATTTCTATAATTTTTGTGAGCTGAATCAAATTAATTGTGACTAGATTCGAGCGATTCGGGAGTTGTTACGCATAGAATGGAATTTCTAGAGCATTGTTTAGCTTGCTCGACATTAGATTCGGCTTGTTTGAGGTAAGTAACTCTTCTAATCTTAGATTTGAGGGTATGAACCCTGAATATATGTATTTCATAAATTGTTGGGAGGTGACGCACATGCTAGGTGATGGGCATGTGGGCATGCACTATAGAAATTGTGACATAATTGTTTATGTGGAATTTTGTAGTTAAATGATCTTGGCATTTTCCATGCGATTTTTATGAGTTAAAGAAATTGAGCTGAAAAGCATATTTAAAGTCATGTTGAGGCTATGTGCCAGTATTATTGGGACCCACAGAGGTCATATTATTGTGAAATATTTATTTTAAAAATGAAAATTCATACTCAGTCATATTCATTTCATTGCATATCATATCTCAGTCTCTGTTGTTATTTATTGATACATCATATTATCATTTTGGGCTATTCTCATGACATTGTGAGCCCATGAAAGAGAGACTGGAGAGATTGATGACTGAGGGAGGCCGAGGGCCTGATTGTGAGGATATTTTTGGGATCGGGCTGCACGCCGCAGCAGGCCATATTGGCTTTATATATATTATTACTATTATATGGATCGGGGCTGCCCGCCTGCAGCAGGCCTTATTGGCTTATTATTGCACGTGAGTTGGCCGTGCAGCACGTGAGTTGGCCGTGCAGATCCTTATATTATTATTGCACGTGAGTTGGCCGTGCAGCACATGAGTTGGCCGTGCGGATCCTTATATTATTATTGCACGTGAGTTGGCCGTGCAGCACGTGAGTTGGCCGTGCAGCACGTGATATGATATTATAGTATGTGAGTTTTCCGTGCAGCACGTGAGTTGTCCGTGCTTATAGCGCTTGGGCTGTAGGAGCCCCTCATGAGTCTGTACACCTCCAGTGAGCGCGAGTACTATAAACAGGGATCGGGCTGCATGCCGCAGTAGGTATTGTATAGCGCTGAGTGATTGAGTGTGTTGAGCACAGTGAGAGAGAATGCGAGACAATGAGATTGAGTACTCTGAGAGAGTGTGAGAACATGAGTGCAATCTCTGAGATACATTGCATTGACATGCACACATGACATATATGCATAGATGTGTTTCCTCATACTGTACGGTATCACATTATTCATTATTTCTCACACATGCTGACAGATGGGCATAGTGATGCATTTGTTTTATACTGGTTATCTGGGAAAGAAAATGAGATATTTTATTTATTATTGAAAGGATTTTGGAAAACTTAATTGCTTTCAAACTTATTCATATTTTTGGAAATTTCGGCAATCGATTTGGGTTTTCACTGATGTATTTGAAAGGAAGAACTATTATTTTTGAAATCATGATTTGGCTAAGCATTTTATCTCTATGTTTCTTCTTGTATTATTTGTTTTATGTTGTTATGGACCGTTGTGGACTAGTGGTTTTGGACCCCCGACCTTGGTAGAAGCTCGTCACTACTTTCAACCTACGGCTAGGTTTGTTACTTACTTAGTACATGGGGTCGGTTGTACTGATACTACACTTCTGCATTTTGCGTGCAGATAATTGCTGATGTTGTTGCTGTGCTCGATGGTTGCAGGATCTGAAGATGTACCTGCGTTCCTGTTGTAGCTGCCTCTTGTTCAGGGTAGCCTTAGATATATAAAAGCTATCTTTATGTATTATTCAAACAGACTGTGTATTTATTTCATTTCCGCTTTGTAGACTCTATTCTTAGAAGCTCATGATTTGTACTACTAGTTCTTGGGGATTGTGTAAGATTAAGACCTTTATTTACTTAAATTGCTTTAATAATTATTATTGTAATGGGATAGTTGGTAATTGGCTTACCTAATGGGTTGGGTTAGGTGCCATCACGACTAGTTGGATTTTGGGTCGTGACAAGGTGGTATCAGAGCTCTAGGTTCATAGGTTATACAAATCATGAGCAAGTGTCTAGTAGAGTCTTGTGGATCAGTATGATGACGTCCATACTTATCTTCGAGATGCTACATGGCATTTAGGATCTATACATCTATACTTCCCATCTTTCTTTCTTTATCATGCAGAATTGATTCAGCTTGAGGCATAATTCTTTGAATTCCTTCCACGCATTCGTATGCGCACAGGAGCGCTCGGTATCAGCTGTGTATCGCCGACTTGTGATTTCAGGGATGATGTGCGAGATGTGTATTCTATGTTTTGGTGATGGGCCAGTCTTGAGGACTTGAGGACATGGTGAGACCGCAGTTTAAGCTCGGTAGCTTCAGTTATAACTTGTACATTTGGACCCATATGTCCGGTAATGTCCCTACAGGTGGAATTTGTGGCTAGATTAGAGGTGGAATGGCGGTATGATAGGTATGATATGACCGCGGGATGTGTTAAGACGATTTGAACATAACGAGAAGTGTTTCCTTGAAATGTAAAGGGAAGGCCATTGGGTGCTTGATTTTCGTTTTAATGTGACGTAAAGTCTCGAGTATGAATGTTTTGAAGGATCTTTCATATTGTTAAATTTTGGGGTAAATTAAATTCTCATGTCTGGTTAATGAGTTTTGACTCAGATTGACTAAGTGATTGCATAGTAATTGTGACTGCGAAAAGATATAACAAGATGCCAATTTGAGGCTAGGGAGGTGGGTTATCTCTTGGAGAGTAATCTACGTAGGTGTGTTCCTTATATGTGAGTGGAGAGTTTCTTTTCTGCCAGCAGGGCGTATGTGTGGAGATTTGAATTTGAATCTGGCTGAGAAAGTCGACTTTAGTGTCAAGAGAATGATTGCGAGCTTAGCGGATGATTTGGGGTGTTTTTTTTATGGTTGTTGTTGTATGAGCTTAAAAAGAATTTTTGTGGCACTGACTACGGTATTATGACAGTAATAGGGTATGTGTATTATGAATTATGGAGTGTTTTAATCTATGGCTTTGAGCCAAGTGGGGGAGCCTGCTATTGACAATTTGATTTTATGGTTATGTGTTAAATTTTAGTTTTGGGCTGAGGCATACTGGTGGGATAGTTATGACTTGCAGAAGTTGAGATCGAGGATGACTCGAGTAAGGAAATTTCTGAATATGGGTTATGTTGTGGGATGAGGGATGAGGGAGTTGTCATTTGAGAATGATGTAGTGCACATGGAGTATGAATTTGATCGGTGTTATTAGAGTAGAATTACTTTTTGGAGTGTTGTTGTGCTAATGGGGCACATTTCTTTTGGCCCATTTGGTCGGTGCAATTTGGATTTGAATAAAGTGGGTGACTCTCGATAAAGTTCCAATAGGATCGAGGGTTATATATAGTAATTGAGAAATTCTCCGGACTTGCGTATGGATTCTACATTTTTGTATAAGAAAGGTAAGAAGAACAATTTCAAATTCATAAAAGGTATTTTAAGAGTGAGTGTTACTGTTGTAGTATTTATGGAGGTGCTTAAGAAGAATGGCTTATGGGCCTTAGGGTGTTGTGGTTCTATGCTAGGGTTCGTGTGGTGAGTTGTGGTTAAAGATCGTGGTGTTTTAGCAAGGAGAAGTATCAATTTCAAGACAAATTTGGAAGGGAGTTGGAGAAATAGGACAACTTGGTAGTAGGTTGGATCAGTATGGTAATGGATATGATCGGTTCTTTGGGTGCTTATGATGTGGAGGTTTTCTACAGGTGCTTTTGGCAATACTCTTGGGCTTGGCGACCTGCGCGGCTTGGTTGAGTTAGAGAGATTTAAATTTGATGGAATCAAAAATAGTGATTCGTGTGTTCTATGGATTTAGAGACTGGGAGTTCTGAGGAGCAGATTGTTTTGTGGTTGTGGACTGTGAAGTCATGACCGAAGCGAGTCAGATGATATGATGTATTATGAATCAGTCGCGATGAATTTTCGGAGGGTTATTTATCTATTGTGGTGACGATAGTTGATTTGGGGTCCATAGGTAGGCCCAACTAAAATGTGTTTTCTACACCGAGCCGGAATGGTTGGCTCCATACTTTTATTGTTGAGGGATGTATCATTCGGTTGATGTTGAACTTATTCGTGTTCTGAAATGATCTGTGAGTTACTCCTTTATGCTACGAGGAGTTGTGATTCATTGGTTATTTTCACAGATGGTGCGGTTCTATTTAAGATTTATAGCGGAATTTGAGAGTATTTGGGTATTGCATGATCCATTGCGTAATGGTTATGTTCTTTCAGGTTTTATGTGGCATTTTTGTCCTTTGCCTCTCTGTGGTTATTGATTTTGAGCGGGGTGGCACGAGGTATATATTATGGACCAGTGTTTGGATGGGGTCACGTATTGCAGTGGAGTTATGTTAAGGTATGAACCTTATGTTAGAAACGGGTAATGGTTCTACGGTGTATGATGAATTTTTAGCATTTCGTTGTGATGGTACTTGTTAATCTGGCGGAGCAGTTCTCTCATTTGAGTCATTTTCCATGACTGGGTACATTTGAATTGCTGCATATTGGTGCACGGATGGCACGAGATGTGGCTTTGAGTTATATTGGTGCGGCATGCCTATGGAACAGTTGTGTTTAGTAATATAAGGTATTTGGACCTAGAATGGGTAGTATCAGGTTTGATTTCGGTATATTCGGGACTATAATATTGAGAGTTGGCTCAGAAAGTGATTATGGTTCTGGTTGGGGCGAGAGAGCTCCGTGACTTGTTGATCTAGTAAGTGGTCATGAAATTTCGCATGTTTCTTTTATTATCAACTGTGTACGAAGGTTTTGGGATGAGGTTTGGTTCGATATGGGTTTAATACTAGTATTTGGTTAGTTTTGGAGTAGTTATTGTGGTCAGGAATGGTGCTATGAGCATGCGAGTTGTGTAATATGTTAGGTGATTATGTACGTGGTTATGGTTATGGTTATGGCTTGATACAACTTGCTCAGACTCATAGGGTGACGTGGGTTCACCCCCGCATACGTGTGTGTTAAGATGGAACAGTGATTTGATGGCTTGGAAACAACTCTTGGCATGTTCGAGGACGAACATATGTTTAAGTGAGGGAGAATGTAACGACCCGACCGATCGTTTTGAGTATTACAACCCCGTTTTCCCATTTACTGCTCAAATTGGGCTTTACAGTTGTTGTGTGACTTGCCGGGGCAATTGGTTCGGGTCCAGTGAGGTTTGGAAATGAATTGGAACAGTTAGTTCCAAGGTTTAAAGCTTAAGTTAAAATAGTGAACATATGTCGACTTATGTGTAAACGACCTCGGGAATTTAATTCTGATGATTCCAATAGCTCCGTATGGTGATTTTGGACTTAGGAGCGTGTCCGAAAAATTATTTGGAGGTCCGTATTGGAATTAGGCTTGAAATGCCGAAAGTTAAATTTTTGGAAAATTTGACCGGGGGGTTAACGTTTTGATATCGGCGTCGGAATCCGATTCTAAAAATTTGAATACCTCCGTTATGTCATTTATGACTTGTGTGCAAAATTTGAGGTTAATCGTACGCGAATTGATAGGTTCCGGAGTCGTTTGTAGAAACTAGAAATTTCAAAGTTCATTAGGTTTGAATTGGGGTGTAATTCATGGTTTTAAAGTTGTTTGTGGTGATTTGAGGGTTCGACTAAGTCCGTATGATGTTTTAGGACTTGTTGGTATATTTGTTTGAGGTCCCGAGGGGCTCGGGTGAGTTTTGGGGTGGTTTCTGACCATTTCTAGGCCATTCTTAGTTGTTGGTTTTTGGCCACAGAGGTATGCATCACGATCGCGGACAAATGGTCGCGATCGCGAACAGCAATTTTGCTATTTGGGCACTGTGAATCGCGATCGCGGAAGCCTTTTCGCGATCGCGTAGAGGAAAATCCTGCTGCACTGACCCGATTTTGGAAGCTTATATCTCGCAATCTATAAGGAATTTGGAGATAATCCAAAAATGAAAGTTGTAGATATTGATGTCTAGTTTTCAGAAATGTAAACCATTTGTCATTTGGAGTTTGTACAAAAAAGCTATCGTGGATCCACTATAGGCTGTCTGGGAAGAGTTTGGAAATCTCTGTTACACAGGACTGACTTTGGAAGCTTATATCTAGAAATCTATAAGGAATTGGGAGATGAGTAACAAATAAAAGTTATAGCCCTTGGTATCTAGTTTTGATAAAGTTAAACCATTTGCAATTTGGAGTTGTGTACAAAAGGTGATGACCATTATACTAGAGGCTATCTGGAAGAGTTAGGGAGTTTGTTCTTCGCGATCGCGAAGCATTTTCCGTGATCGCGAAGAGCAATTTTGGGGCTGAAAAATTTTGTGCTTCGCGATCACAAAGAGTAAATGCCTGGATAGAAGATATATTTTGAGGTTTCGGCCATTTTAACACATTTGTAGCTATGGAGCTCGGATTGAAGCGATTTTCACCATATGAATTGGGGTAAGTGATTCTAACTCGGTTTTGGTTAAATTACACGAATCTATTATTGTTTTAATCAATAAATTAGTGTTTTCGATTGAAAATAGTAGAAACATTCATAGACTTTAATTGAGGATTTGAAAGCCGAGTTGTGGTCGGATTTGAGTAATTTTGGTATGGTTGGACTCGTGGTTGAATGGGGGTTCAGATTTTGTGAGTTTTATCGGATTCCGAGACGTGGGCCCCATGGGTGATATTTGGGGCGTAATTTCGAATTTTTGGAAAATATTAGTATTTTGATATGGAATTAATTTCTATAATTTTTGTGAGCTGAATCAAATTAATTTTGACTAAATTCGAGCCATTCGGGAGCTGTTACGCACATAATGGAATTTCTGGAGCATTGTTTAGCTTGCTCGACATTGGATTCGGCTTGTTCGAGGTAAGTAACTCTTCTAATCTTAGAGTTGAGGGTATGAACCCTGAATATATGTATTTCGTAAATTGTTGGGAGATGATGCACATGCTAGGTGACAGGCGTGTGGGCGTGCACTATAGAAATTGTGACACAATTGTTTATGTGGAATTTTGTAGTTAAATGATCTTGGCATTTTCCATGCGATTTTTATAAGTTAAAGAAATTGAGCTGAAAAGCATATTAAAAGTCATGTTGAGGCTATGTGCCAGTATTATTGGGACCCACATAGGTCATATTGTTGTCAAATATTTATTTTAAAAATGAAAATTCATACTCAGTCATTTCATTTCATTGCATATCATATCTCAGTCTCTGTTGTTATTTATTGATATATCATATCATCATTTTGGGCTATTCTCATGACATTGTGAGCCCATGAGAGAGAGACTGGAGAGATTGATGACTGAAGGAGGCCGAGGGCCTGATTGTGAGGATATTTTTGGGATCGGGCTGCACGCCGCAGCAGGCCATGTTGGCTTTATATATATTATTACTATTATATAGATTAGGGCTGCCCGCCTGCACTAGGCCTTATTGGCTTCTTATTGCACGTGAGTTGGCTGTGCGGATCCTTATATTATTATTGCACGTGAGATGGCCGTGCAACACATGAGTTGGCCGTGCGGATCCTTATATTATTATTGCACGTGAGTTGGCCGTGCAGCACGTGAGTTGGTCGTGCGGATCTAGATCTTTATATTATGGCACGTGAGTTTTCCGTGCAGCACATGAGTTGTCTTTGCTTTTAGCGCTTGGGTTGTAGGAGCCCCTCATGAGTCTGTACACCCCCCAGTGAGCGCAGTTGACTATAAACAGGGATCGGGTTGCACGCCACATCAGGTATTGTATAGCGCTGAGCACAGTGAGAGAGAATGCCAGACAATGAGATTGAGTACTCTGAGAGAGTGTGAGTACATGAGTGCAATCTATGAGATACATTGCATTGACATGCACACATGACATATATGCATAGATGTGTTTCCTCATACTGTACGGTATCACATTATTCATTATTTCCCACACATGCTGACAGATGGGCTTAGTGATGCATTTGTTTTACACTGGTTATCTAGTAAAGAAAATGAGAAATTTTATTTATTATTAAAAGGATTTTGGAAAAATTAATTGCTTTCAAACTAATTCATATTTTTGGCAATTTCGGTAATCGATTTGGGTTTTCAGTGATGTATTTGAAAGGAAGAACTATTATTTTTAAAATCATGATTTGGCTAAGCATTTTATCTCTGTGTTTCTTCTTGTATTATTTGTTTTATGTTGTGATGGACCGTTGTGGACTAGTGGTTTTGGACACCGACCTTGGTAGAAGCTCGTCACTACTTTCAACCTACGGCTAGGTTTGTTACTTACTCAGTACATGGGGTCGATTATACTGATACTACACTTCTGCACATTGCTGCAGATGTTGGCTGCTGTTGTTTCTGTGTTCGATGGTTGTGGGATCTGAAGATGTACCTGCATTCCTGTTGTAGCTGCCTCTTGTTCAGGGTAGCCTTAGATTTTTAAAAGCTCTGTTTATGTATTATTCAAACAGACTATGTATTTATTTCATATCCGCTTTGTATAATCTATTCTTAGAAGCTCATGATTTGTACTACTACTTCTTGGGGATTGTGTAAGATTAAGACCTTTATTTACATAAATTGCTTTAATAATTATTATTGAAATAGGATAGTTGGTAATTGGCTTACCTAATGGATTGGGTTAGGTGCCATCACGACTAGTTGGATTTTGGTCGTGACAAGTAGAGTTATTTCTTTGAGTGTTGTGGTGCTAATGGGGCACGTGTCTTTTGGCCCATTTGGGCGGTGCAATTAGATTTGAGCAAAGTGGGTGACTCCCGAGAAAATTCCAGTGGGTTTGAGAATTATATATAGCAACTGAGAATGTTTCCGGACTTGTGTATGGATAAAATCCGAGATTTGCATTTGATGGTGCCTGGACTTGCAGAAATTCTATATGACTATGGATTCTACATTTTTATATATGGATGGTAAGAAGAACAATTTCAAATTCACATAAGGTATTCTCAAAGTGAGTGTTATAGTTGTGGTATTTTTGAAGGTGCTTAAGAAGAATACAATTGCTTATGGGTCGGAGGGTGTTATGGTTCTATGCTAGGTTTGTGGGGTGAGCTGTGGCTAAAGATCGTGGCTTTTTAGCAAGGAGAAGTATTAATCTGAAGACATGTTCGTAAGAAACTCGGAGAAAATAAGACAAACGAGTAGTAGGTTGGATCACTATGGTAATGGATATGATCGGTTCTTTGGGTACTTATGATGTAGGGGTTTTCTACAGGTGCTTTGTGGCTATACACCTGGGCTTGAAAACCTGCATGACTTGGTTGATTTAGAGAGATTCAATACTGATGGCCTGATTATGTGTGTAACGACCCGGCCGGTCGTTTCGAGAGTTATAGCCCTGTTTTCCCCATTTTTACTTCTTTTTGTGTTATTCGGCTATATTATATTATATCGGGTTATTTGGTTTGGGTCCGGAAGGAACTCGAAGTGAAATGAGACATTTAGGATAATTGAAAATTTTAATTAGAAAAGTGGACCGGATATGGACCTATGTGTAAACGACCTCGGAGTCAAATTCTGATAATTCCAATAGCTCCGTATGGTGATTTTGGGTTTAGGAGCGTGTCCGGAATATTATTTAGAGGTCCGTAGAGGAATTAGGCTTGAAATGCCGAAAGTTTAATTTTTGAGAAGTTTGACCTGGGAGTTGACTAAGTCCGTATGATGTTTTAGGACTTGTTGGTATATTTGGTTGAGGTCCCAAGGGGCTAGGGTGAATTTTGGATGATTAACAGATCAAAAATTTGAACTTGAACACCTGCTAAAATTTTCTGATATCTGATGATGTTTTCCTTCTACGCGATTGCGTGAATGCGTCTGCGATCGCGTTGGCTAATTTTGTAAGTGAGGGTTTTTGTTCTACGCGATCGCGTGGGGATATCTGTGATCGTGTAGGGTTAATGTGAGGCATTGGCATTTTGTGCTTCGCGTGAAGCGGGATGCGATCGCATAGCTCTGGAATTTTGTGACTCGCGAACGCGTGACGAAGGTCGTGTCGCGTAGAGTAAGTGGAGCGGAGTAGAAATCACACGTTTTGTACTTCGCGATGGCATGGACTAGTCCGCGATCGCGTAGGTCTGTGATGTTCTGCATCGCTATCACGTGGGAAAGTCCGCGATCGCGTAGAGCAAATGTCTGTGCAGAGAGTTTAAGTCTTGAAAATGGGACTTCGTCCCATTTTCAGTTTTTGACGATTTGGAGCTCGGATTTGAGGCGATTTTGGGAAATTTTCAGAGGAAACAATGGGGTAAGTGTTCTTAACTCAATATTGGTTAAATTACCCGAATCCATGGTTGTTTTTATCATTTAATTGGTGAATTGAGTTGGGAAAATTTGAAAATCCTCTTGGTTTAAATTGAAGATTTGAGGGTCGAGTTAGGATCGGATTTTGGTAAAATTGGTATGGTTAGACTCGTGATTGAATGGGCTTCCGGATTTTGTAACTTTTGACGAGTTCCTAGATGTAGGCCCCACGGGCGATTATTGAGCTAATTTTCGAATTTTTATGGAATATCATTATTTTCTTATGGAATTAATTCGAATGAATTTTATTGACTGAAACGAATTATTTATGACCAGATTCGAGGCGTTTGGAGACCAATTCACGAGGAAAGGACATTGAAGAATAAGAATTTCACGACTTGAAGTATGTAACGATTGTAAATCTAGTCCTGAGGGTACGAAACCCCGGATTTTTGTATCATTCTACTATTTTTAGTGACGCACATGCTAGGTGGCGGGCGTGTGGGCATGCACTGTTGGGGATTGTGACTTGGCCCGTCCCGTAGCAACTAAAAAGTTGCATAGTTGGTTTAAACTATATGATACTTATATGTTTTAGAAAGAGTTTCTATAAATTGGGCCGAATGCCATGTTTGGGCCTTGTGCCAGTGCTGTTTGGACCCTTAGGGATCTTTTCTTACTATCCTCTCATTATTTTCGATTGAAAATCTATACTCAGTCATGTTTATACTTGTTTAACGTATAACTCAGTTTTATGACTCTATTTTGATGCATATAAATGTTTTGAGCCGAATGCCCTATTTTACTGAAATGCCCAAGTGGCTTGAGAGATTTATGACTGAGTGAGGCCGAGGGCCTGATTGTGAGAATGAGTATGGATCGGGGCTGCCCGCCTGCAGCATGTTTTATTATTCTAGCACGTGAGTTGTCCGTACAGCACGTGAGTTGTCCGTACAGCACGTGAGTTGTCCGTGCAGATTATAGCGCTTGGGCTGAAGGTGCCCCTCCGGAGTCTGTACACACCCCCAGTGAGCGCAGGTACCTACTGAGTGTGAGTGTCGAGTGGCGAGTGTTGAGTGACTGGAAGGCATGAGTGATTGTGAGGTATGCCCGAGTGGCACGAGTGATTGTGAGGTATGCCCGAGTGGCACGAGTGATTGTGAGGTATGCTTGAGTGGCACGAGTGACTGTGAGGTTTGCCCGAGGGGCTGTATATGAGTGATGTTTTGCCCGAGGGGCTGTTTATGATTTCATCATTTTTTTCCTCACATTTGCATTTCTCTATGTTTGAAAACTCTTGGAAAATAGCTTTAAATGATTTTTACTGGAACTGGGTTAAACAAGATGTTTTGATTCAAATCCTGATTTTGAAAGCATTTGGTATTTTATTGAGATTTCCCGATATGAATGTTATATGCTTTATTGCTCGTCACTACTGCTCAGACTTTATTTATTGTTGTTACTTACTGAGTTGGCGTACACACGTTACTCTTTGCACCTTGTGTGCAGATTCATGTGTTGCTGGATATGGTAGCGGTTATTGATTTATGGTTGCAGATTTTCTTGGAGATAGCAAGGTAGCTGTTTGTTGATAGCAGCCCTCTACTCTTCTCCCTCTTATCTTCCTCTAGTTGTATTTAGTTATTTTTTAGGCTGAGTTAGCCTTGATATTGTTAGACAGTTTGTAGTAGATGCTCATGACTAGTGACACCCCGATGTCGGGCTTTTCCTTCCTCACTTTTATTTTGATTTGAACTCCTTTACGAAGGTTTTTATGTTAAATAACATTGAAATTATCTTTGAAATGAAAACATCGGTTATTTTGGGAATGAGTCGACTTGCCTAGTTCCACGATAGGCGCCATCACGACAAAGGGGTTAGTTTGGGTCGTGACAGATTGGTATCAGAGCCTAGGTTACATAGGTCTCACGAGTCATGAGCGGGTTAAGTAGAGTCTTGCAGATCGGTACGGAGACATCTGTACTTATCTTCAGGAGGCTGCAGAACCTTTAAGAAACTCCACATTCTTGAATTCTTGTCGTGCGAATCTGTTGATTCTAAAAACTAAATATCTGTTGTTTCATTCTCTCACAGATGGTGAGGACTCGTACTACCGGTCAGGAGGGCCAGCCACCAGTACCACCAGCTAGGGCCGTGAGAGGCCGAGGCCGTGGTAGAGGCTGTGGTAGGGGCAGAGGTGCTGCCCGTGTAGCAGTAGGGGCATTACCTGCAGATCCACCGGTTATCCCAGATCAGGACCATGTTCTAGTTGTTGACGCACCAGCTCAGGCACCACCTGTGCCTATTGTGATTCCAGGACTTCAGGAGGCCCTAGCTCAGATTTGGACAGCGTGTACTGGCCTTGCTCAGGCAGTCTCTATTTCGATGGCCGCAACCACTTCTCAGGCCAGGGGAGGCATTCAGACTCCCGCCGCTCGCATACCCGAGCAGGTTATTAAGGGATTTCAGACACTGGAGGCACCACCAACACAGCCGATTACTGTTACTCAGGATTATGTGGTTCTTTCTATGCCTGAGGATGATCAGCGTAGGTTGGAGAGGTTTGGGAGACTTCAGCCACCACCTTTCAGTGGCACAGAGAGAGAGGATGCTCAGGACGTTTTGGACAGGTGTTAAAGGATACTTCGTAGTGTTGGTATTTTGGAGACTTGTGGGGTCTCATTCACTACCTTTCAGTTTTTTGGGGCTGCACTCAGATGGTGGGAGACTTACGAGAGGCGTAGGCCTGTTGGCGCAGCACCCCTAACTTGGCAGCAGTTCTCCGTGGTATTTATGGAGATGTTCGTGCCTCGATCGCGCAGAGAGGGGCTGCGTAGACAATTCGAGCGGCTTTGCTAGGGTGATATATCTGTGACACAGTATGAGATATGATTCTATGAGTTGGCATGTCATGCTATCTGGTTGGTTCCCACGGATAGAGAGAGGATCATGAGGTTTATTAATGGCCTCACTTATCAGCTACAGTTGCTCATGACCAGGGAGCGGGTTTCGGGTGCTACCTTTGATGAGGTTGTCGACATTGCTCGGTAAATTGAGATGGTTCGCGGCCATGAGAGGGTTGAGAGGGAGTCTAAGAGGCCTCATGGTCAGGGTGGATTCAGCAGTGCTTCTTTTGGGGGTCAGTTGTAGCACGGTAGAGGTCGTCATTTCAGACAGGCTCAGTCAGCTAGGCCATTTCACCATGGTGCATCATCTAGCCATGGTTCTCACAGTTCTCATCAGGGCCACTCATCACTTAGTGCCCGTCCAGTTCAGAGTTCGGCCTGTGCTCCATCTGTTCAGGGCTCTTCCATGCCAGGTTCTTCTACCAGTTATCCCAGTGCTAGGGGTCCACCGCCAACACCAGGGAGTTGTTTTAAGTGTAGGGAGCTTGGGCATATGTGGAGGCAGTGTCCTCGTCGTCATGGAGGTCTATCTCAGCAGAGGAGTCAGCCTCCGACTACAGCACCAGCTACCTCATTACCCGCCCAGTCAGCTCGGGGTGGAGGTCAGTCAGCTAGGGGTCGCCCTAGAGGGGGAGGCAGATCAGGGGGTGGCCAGGCCCGTTTCTATGCCCTCCCTACCAGACTAGATGCTATTGCTTCAGATGCTGTGATTACAAGTATTGTCTCAGTTTGTCACAGAGATGCCTCAGTATTATTTGACCCTGGTTCCATGTATTCATATGTTTCCTCATATTTCGCCCATTTTCTGGATATGCCCCGTGAGTCTCTAGTTTCTTCTGTTCATGTATCTACTCCTATGGGCGATACTATTATTGTGGACTGCTTATATCGGTCATGTGTGGTGACTATTGGGGGTCTGGAGACCCAAGTGGACCTTTTGCTGCTCAGTATGGTCGACATTGATGTGATATTGGGTATGGATTGGTTATCTCCATGTCATGCTGTTCTAGATTGTCATGCTAAGACGGTGATGTTGACTATGTCAGAAATTTCGAGTGTTGAGTGGAGCGGTTGTGTAGATTATGTACCAAGTAGGGTGATTTCATATTTGAAGGCTCAGCGCATGGTTGAGAAGGGTTGCCTATGTTATTTGGCTTTTGTGAGGGATGTTAGTGCAGAGACTCCTATCATTGATTCTGTTCTGGTGGTACGTGATTTTCCGGATGTGTTTCCTGCAGACCTGCCGGGCATGCCGCCTGACAGGGATATTGAATTTAGTATTGATTTGGTGCTAGTAACTCAGCCCATTTCTATTCCACCGTATCGTATGGCACCGGCGGAGTTAAAGGAATTAAAAGAACAGCTTAAGGAACTCCTTGATAAGGGGTTTATTCGGCCTTGTGTGTCACATTGGGGTGCACCGATTCTATTTATGAAAAAGAAAAATGGTTCCATGAGAATGTGTATTGATTACAGACAGTTGAACAAGGTCACAGTCAAGAACAAGTATCCTTTTCCTTGTTTCATTGATGATTTATTCGACCAGCTTCAGGGAGCGAGGTAGTTCTCCAAGATTGATTTGAGGTCCAGTTATCACCAGCTGAAGATTCGGGATTCAGATATTCTTAAGACAGCTTTCAAGACCCGATATGGCCATTATGAGTTCTTGGTGATGTCTTTTAGGCTGACCAATCCCCAGCAGCGTTCATGCATTTGATGAACGGTGGATTCCAGCCCTATTTGGACTCATTCATCATTGTATTCATTGATGACATCCTGGTGCACTCTCGTAGCCAGGAGGAGCACGCTCATCATTTAAGGATTGTATTACAGAGATTGAGGGAGAAGAAGCTTTATGAAAGGTTCTCTAAGTGTGAGTTTTGGCTCAGCTCGGTAGTATTCTTGGGGCACGTGGTGTCCAGTGAGGGTATTCAGGTGGATTCGAAGAAGATAGAGGCAGTGCAGAGTTGTCCCAGACCATCCGCAGCCACGGAGATTAGGAGCTTTCTTAGTTTGGCAGGTTATTATCGTCACTTTGTGGAGGGATTTTCATCTATTGCATCGCCCTTGACAAAATTAAAACAAAAGGGTGCTCCATTCAGGTGGTCGGATGAGTGTGAGGAGAGCTTTCAGAAGCTCAAGACTACTTTGACCACAGCTCCAGTGTTAGTTCTGCTATCAGCTTTAGGTTTTTATACCTTGTATTGTGATGCCTCGAGGATAGGCATTGGTTGTGTTTTGATGCAGGAGGGTAGGGTGATTGCCTATGCCTCGCGCCAGTTGAAGACCCATGAGAAGAACTATCCCGTCCATGATCTTGAGTTAGCAGCCATTGTTCACGCCTTGACAATTTGGTGTCATTATTTGTATGGGGTTCATTGTGAGATCTATACTGATCACCGGAGTCTACAGTATATGTTAAAGCAGAAGGATCTTAATTTTGGTCAGCGGAGATGGTTGGAGCTTCTTAAGGACTATGATATCACTATTTTGTACCATCCGGGGAAGGCCAATGTGGTGGCTAAAGCTTTGAGTCGCCGGGCAGAGAGTTTGGGGAGTTTAGCATATCTTCCAGTAGCAGAGAGACCTTTGGCATTGGATGTTCAGGCCTTAGCGGGCCAGCTTGTCATATTGGATATTTCGGAGCCTAGTCGGGTATTGGCTTGTGTGGTCTCCAGGTCTTCTCTTTATGACCGTATCAGGGAGCGTCAGTATGATGAACTCCACTTGCTCGTTCTTCAGGACAGGGTTCGGAGAGGTGATGCTAGGCATGTTAAGTATGAGCATCAGAGACCAGGTGGCTTGCTTCAGAGATTAGAGATCCCAGAGTGGAAATGGGAGCGGATCACCATGGACTTTGTAGTTGGGCTCCCACGGACTTCGAGGATGTTCGATGCTATTTGGTTTATTGTGGATCGGCTGACCAAGTCCGTGCACTTCATTCCAGTTGGTACTACTTACTCTTCAGAGCGGTTGGCTGAGATTTACATCCGAGAGATCGTTTGCCTGCATGGTGTCCCAGTTTCCATTATTTCAGATAGGGGTACTCAGTTCATATCGCAGATTGGAGGGCCGTGCAGCGAGAGTTGGGTACTCAGGTTGAGTTGAGCACAACTTTTCACCCTCAGATGGATGGGCAGTCCAAGCACACTATTCAGATATTAGAGGACACGTTACGTGCTTGTGTCATTGACTTTGGGTGTTCATAGGGCCAGTTTCTGCCACTCGCGGAGTTTGCATATAACAACAGTTATCAGTCGAGTATTCAGATGGCTCCGTACGATGCTTTATATGGGAGGAGGTGTAGATCTCCGGTTAGATGGTTTGAACCGGGTGAGGCTAGGCTCTTAGGTATAGACTTGGTTCAGGACGCATTAGATAAGGTGAAATTGATTCAAGAGCGACTTCACACGGCGCAGTCTAGGCAGAAGAGCTACGCAGATAGGAAAGTCCGTGATGTATCTTTTATTGTTGGGGAGAAGGTTTTGCTGAAGGTATCATCCGTGAAGGGTGTTATGAGGTTTTGGAATAGGGGCAAGTTCAGCCCTCGGTTCATTAAGCCTTTTGAGGTGCTTCAGAGGATTGGAGAGGTGGATTATAAGCTTGCCTTGCCACCCAGCTGGTCGAGTGTGCATCCAGTGTTTCATGTATCCATGCTCCGGAAGTATATTGGAGATCCGTCCCATGTTTTGGATTCCAGCACGGTTCAGTTGGAGAGTGATATGACTTATGATGTGGAGCCGGTGGCTATTTTGGATCGGCAGGTTTGAAGGTTGAGGTCAAAGGATATAGCTTCAGTGAAGGTGCAATGGAGAGGCCAGCCTGCGGAGGAGGCCACCTGGGAGACCGAGCGGGAGATGTGGAGAAGATATCCACGCCTATTCGAGACTTCAGGTATGTTTCTAGACCCGTTCGAGGACGAACGAATGTTTAAGACGGGGAGGATGTAACGACCCGGCCGGTCATTTCGAGAGTTATAGCCCCGTTTTCCCCATTTCTAGTTCTTTTTGTGTTATTCAGCTATATTATGTTATATCGGGTTAGTTGGTTCGGGTCAGGAAGGAACTCGGAGTGAAATGAGACACTTAGTCTCATAATTAAAAATTTTAGTTAGAAAAGTGGACCGGATATGGACCTATGTGTAAACGACCTCGGATTCGAATTCTGATAATTCCAATAGCTCCATATGGTGATATTGGGTTTAGGAGCGTGTCCGGAATATTATTTGGAGGTCCGTAGAGGAATTAGGCTTGAAATGCCGAAAGTTTAATTTTTGAGAAGTTTGACCGGGGGGTTGACTTTTTGATATCGGGGTCGGAATCCGATTCTGAAAATTGGAATACCTCTGTTATGTCATTTATGACTTGTGTGCAAAATTTGAGGTCAGTCAGACGTGATTTGATAGGTTCCAGAGTCGTTTGTAGAAATTAGAAATTTCAAAGTTCATTAGGCTTGAATTGGGGTGTAATTCATGGTTTTAGCTTTGTTTGAGTTGATTTGAGGGTTCGACTAAGTCCGTATGATGTTTTAGGACTTGTTGGTATATTTGGTTGAGGTCCCGAGGGGCTCGGGTGAGTTTTGGATGGTTAACGGATCAAAAATTTGAACTTGAACAACTGCTGGAATTTTCTGATATCTGATGATGTTTTCCTTCTACGTGATCGCGTGAATGCGTCTGCGATCGCGTAGGCTTATTTGGTCAGTGAGGGTTTTTGTTCTACGCGATCGCGTAGGGTTAATGTGAGGCAGTGGCATTTTGTGCTTCGCGATCGCGTGAAGCGGGATGCGATCGCGTAGCTCTGGAATTTTATGACTCGCGAACGCGTGACGAAGGTCGCGTTCGCCTAGAGTAAGTGGAGCGGAATAGAAGTCATGCATTTTGTACTTCGCGATCGCGTGGACTAGTTCGCGATCGCCTAGGTCTGTAATGTTGTGCATCGCGATCGCATGGGAAAGTCCGCGATCGCGTAGAGCAAATGTCTGGGCAGAGAGTTTAAGTCTTGAATTTGTCCCTTTTTTAGTTTTTGGCGATTTGGAGCTCGTATTTGAGGTGATTTTGGGTTATTTTCAGCGGTAACAACGGAGTAAGTGTTTTTAACTCAATATTGGTTAAATTACCCGAATCCATGGTTGTCTGGGCAGAGAGTTTAAGTCTTGAATTTGTCCCATTTTTAGTTTTTGGCGATTTGGAGCTCGTATTTGAGGTGATTTTGGGTTATTTTCAGCGGAAAAAACGGAGTAAGTGTTTTTAACTCAATATTGGTTAAATTACCCGAATCCATGGTTGTTTTTATCATTTAATTGGTGAATTGAGTTGGGAAAATTTGAAAACCCTCTTGGTTTAAATTGAAGATTTGAGGGTCGATGTAGGGTCGGATTTTTGGTAAAATTGGTATGGTTAGACTCGTGGTTGAATGGGCTTCCGGATTTTGTAACTTTTGTCGAGTTCCGAGATGTGGGCCCCACATGCGATATTTGAGCTAATTTTTGGTTTTTTATGGAAAATTATTATTTTCTTATGGAATTAATTCCAATTAATTTTATTAACTGAAACGAATTATGACCATATTCGAGGCGTTTGGAGACCAATTCATGAGGAAAGGACATTGCAGAATAAGAATTTCACGGCTTGAAGTAAGTAACGATTGTAAATCTAGTCTTGAGGGTACGAAACCCCGGATTTTTGTATTATTCTACTATTTTTAGTGACGCACATACTAGGTGACGGGCGTGTGGGTGTGCACTGTTGGGGATTGTAACTTGGTCCGTCTCGTAGCAACTGTAAATTTGCATACTTGGTTGAAACTATATGATACTTATATGTTTTAGAAAGAGTTTCTATAAATTGGGTTGAATGCCATGTTTGGGCCTTATGCCAGTGTTGTTTGGACCCTTAGGGACCTTTTCTTACTATCCTCTCATTGTTTTCGATTGAAAATCTATACTCAGTCATGTTTATACTTGTTTAACGTATAACTCAGTTTTATGACTCTATTTTGATGCATATAAATGTTTTGGGCCCAATACCCTGTTTTACTAAAATGCCCGAGTGGCTTGAGAGGTTTATGACTGAGTGAGGGCGAGGGCCTGAGTGTGAGGATGAGTGTGGATCGAGGCTGCCCGCCTGCAGCATGCTTTATTATTATAGCACGTGAGTTGTCCATGCAGCACGTGAGTTATCCGTGCAGATTATTGCGCTTGGGCTGAAGGAGCCCCTCTGGAGTCTGTACACACCCCTAGTGAGCGCAGGTACCTACTGAGTGCGAGTGCCGAGTGCTGAGTGACTGGGAGGCATGAGTGATTATGAGGTATGCCCGAGTGGCAAGAGTGATTGTGAGGTATGCCCGAGTGACACGAGTGACAATGAGGTTTGCCCGAGGGGCTGTATATGAGTGATGTTTTGTCCGAGGGGATGTTTATGATTTCATCATTTTTTTTGCTCACATTTGCATTTCTCTCTGTTTGAAAACTCTTGGAAAATACCTTTAAATGAATTTTACTGGAACTGGGTTAAACGAGATATTTTGATTCAAATCTTGATTTTTAAAGCATGTGGTATTTTACTGAGATTTCTCGATATGAATGTTATATGCCTTATTGCTCGTCACTACTGCTCAGTCATTATTTATTATTGTTACTTACTGAGTTGGCATACTCACGTTACTCCCTGCACCTTGTGTGTAGATTCAGGTGTAGATGGACACGGTAGCGGTTATTGATTTCTGGTTGCAGATTTTCTTGGAGATAGCAAGGAAGCTGTTTGCCGATCGCAGCCCTTGCTCTTCTCCCTCTTATCTTCCTTTAGTTGTATTTAGTTATTTTCCAGGTTGAGTTAGCCTTAATATTGTTAGACAGTTTATAGTAGATGCTCAAGACTAGTGACACCCCGATGTCGGGCTTTTCCTTCCGCACTTTTATTTTGATTTGAACTCATTTACGAAGGTTTTTATATTAAATAACATTGAAATTATCTTTGAAATGAAAAAATAGGTTGTTTTGGGAATGAGTCGGCTTGCCTAGTTCCACGATAGGCGTCATCACGACAAAGGGGTTAGTTTGGGTCGTGACAATGTGCAAATGGATTCCAAAGCATTCTCGAGGTTTTTCTACCACAGTTTGAGATGGGTATTTTCCTTTCGGCCTGAGAAGCATGTTGAGCATTGTGATTTTATACTGGATGGGATCAAATGTAAGGCTTCTGGCTGATCAGATATGTATTTTAATTGTGACTCAGAATGATTATGAGGTTCTCGTATTTTTCAAATGATGGCATGATAGATGTGGTGTGTTGTGTGGGATTAAGGTTGGCATGTGCAAGGTCATGGTTTAGCTTTGAAAGAGAGGTCATAAATTCTTAGAAGGCATGAACAATTTTCGATGTTTAGAGGAATGCTATAACTATTTGGTATTGCGTGAGTAGAGTGTACATTTCAGAAGGCGCACTATGTTTTGAATTATGGATATCTCATAGGTATTACGGCATTTTCCTGGTTGATCGACTGTTGATATTCAAATTTTGTCAAGTGGCACGGAAGAACTTTTAAACTATTTCTCGTGGGATGATTGTGTATGAGAGAGGTGTTAGGCATTCAGGCGGTGGAGATGGAATCAAATATGGTGATTCGCGTGTTCTATGGATTTGGAGATTGGGAGTTCTCAGGAGCAGATTGTTTCATGGTTGTGGACTGTGAAGTTGTGGCCGGAGCTAGCCAGATGATAAAATGTGTTATGATTCAGTCATTATGGATTTTTGGAGGGATTCTTATCTATTTGTGGGTAACCCGAGTTGTTTTGGGGGTCCATAGGTAGGCCCAATTAATATGTGTATTCTACACCGAGCCGGAATGGTTGGCTCCATACTGCTATTATTGATGGATGTGTCATTCGGTTGATGTTGAACTTATTCGTGTTCTGAAATGATCTGTGAGTTACTCCTTTATGCTACGAGGAGTTGTGATTCATTGGTTATGTGCACATATGGTGCGGTCCTATTTGAACTTTATAGCAGAATTTGAGTGTGATGAGTGGTATTGCATGATCGATTGCGTAATGGTTATGTTCTTTCAGGTTTTGTGTGGCATTTTTGTCATTTTCCTCTCTGTGGTTATTGATTTTGAGCGGGGTGGCTCAAGGTATATATTATGGACCAGTGTTTGGATGGGGTCACGCACTGCATCAGAGTTATGTTAAGGTATGAACCTTGTGTTAGGATTGGGTGATGGTTCTACGGTGTGTGATGAGTTTTCAGCATTTCGCTGTGGCGGTACTTGTTAATCTGGCGGGGCAGTCCTCTCATTTGAGTCATTTTGTTTTCATGACTGGGTACATTTGAATTGTTGCGTATGGGTGCACGGATGGCACGGGTTGTGGATCTGAGTTATATTGGTGCGTCATGTCTATGGAACAGTTGTGTTTAGTAATATAAGGTCATTGGACCTGGAATGGGTACTATCGGGTTTAATTTCGGTATATTCGGGAGTATAATATTGAAAGTCGGCTCAGAAAGCGATTACGGTTCTGGTTGGGGAGAGAGAGCTCCGTGACTTGTTGATCTGGTGAGTGGTCATGAAATTTAGTGTGTTTCTTTTATTATCAACAGTGCACGAAGGTTTTGGGATGAGGTTTGGTTCGATATGGGTTTAATACTAGTATGTGTTTGGTTTTGGAGTAGTCATTGCGATCAGGAATGGTGCTACGAGCAGGCGAGTTGTGTAATATGTTGGTTGATTATATCCGTGGTTATAGTTATAGCTCGATGCAACTTGTTCGGACTCATACATGGTGTAAATGTAAGATTCGTGTCTTGAAAGAAATTCTAAAGGTTGGAAATTAAATTTTAAGGTTTATGGGCTAAAGTTAAATCAATGATTTCAGTTGTATTGAGTTGTCAAGCTCATATAGAATAGGGTAACGTGGGTTCACCCCCGAGTACGTGTGTGGAAAGATGGAACATTGATTTGATGGCTTGAAAACAACACTTGGCACGTTCGAGGACGAACGTATGTTTAAGTGGGGGAGAATGTAACGACCAGACCGGTCGTTTTGAGTATTACAACCCCGTTTCCTCATTTACTGCTCAAATTGGGCTTTACAGTTGTTGTGTGACTTGCCAGGGTAATTGGTTCGGGTCCGGTGAGGTTTTGGAATGAATTGGAACACTTAGTTACAATGTTTAAAGCTTAAGTTAAAATAGTGACCGGATATCGACTTATGTGTAAACGACCCTAGAATGGAGTTTTGATGATTCCAATAGCTTAGTACGGTGATTTTGTACTTAGGAGCATGTCCGGAAAATTTCTCACGACCCAATTTTTCCCTCCGTTTGGTATCGTGATGGCACCTAGCCTTAGGGACTAGGTAAGCCTAACATTAATTGAAACAATATTATTTAATTAACAACTAACAAAATAAATAGAAATCTCTTACAATTCCCAAAACCGGTAGTACAAGTCATAAGTTCTACAGAGTGTTTGCTAGAAAACTTCTAAATACAACTGTCTAGAAGTAAGAATAAATAGTGCAAAACGAAAACTTGAAGGTGACTCCGAAATCTGCAAACGCAATGGTAGGTTTACCTTAAGTCTCTGCAGCGATAGTCCACACAGCTAGCTAACGAACAAATACCTGGGACTGCACAAAAACAAAAATTGTGCAGAAGAGTAGCATGAGCACACCACAGCGGTGCCCAGTAAGTATCAAGACTAACCTCGGTGAAGTAGTGACGAGGACTAGTCAAGACACCAACTGGTCTAATAAACTGAACAAGCATAAGTATAGGGATGACAGAACATGATATCTATCTAAGGACCCCGCGATATGGCTAACGACATAGCAACTGCAATAAGGAAGTGAAAAAAAAACAGGAAGTAACAACGGAACACCAGAATAAGACACAGAAGAATAAATGAAAACACAACCCAAATTCAAAAAAAATCACAATACAGTAAAGGCAAGTAATAACTCAGCAGCTGCAATAGTTTTCACATCAGGTCTCAGTCAACAACCCCAATAAATTAGTCAAATCCTTCAAGTGTAAACTTTCACCCGTAAATTTTTAAATTGAGGTCTTTAGAATATAATCCTTTCCAATAAAAAATTATTTTTGAAATATACTTCCTTCAAATAAATATCTTTCAAACATTGTTCTTTCAAGATAAAACCTTTCAAATATAAACTTTTTAAATAATTAGCCTTCAAACATAGTTCTTTCAAGATAAATACTTTTCAAGTATACCCCTTTCAAATAAATATCTTAAAACATAGTTCCTTCAAGATAAATACTTTTCAAATATACACTTTTCAAGTAATATCCTTCGAGTATAAGTCACTCTGTGACACCTAAGCATGGAAGAATAGCAGCTTCAAACACAGATATAACCACAAGGGAAATCTACCGGGATACCATCCCGTATTCCCGAATTAATTATGCAGTACGGGGGGGATCTCCCGGAATACGTCCGTAGTCCCAAAATAAATATGCAGTGCTGGGGGATCTCCCGAAATACGTCCGTAGTCCCAAAGTACATATGCAAGACATGGGGGATCTCCCGGAATACGTCCGTAGTCCCAATTTAAATATGCAGTACTGGGGGATCTCCAGAATACGTCCGTAGTCCCAACTTAAATATGCAGCGCAAACAACAGAGATAACAACTATAACACGACAGAAACCTCGTACATCACCACAACAAGTACAGAAGCAACAATGATAGAAATGCAAAATACGACGAGCAAGTCAACTCAAAAATTTAAATCACAAGAACGGTAGAACTCATTCACAAGGAATAACCACAGTAAAGAATGCTAGGCACAAGGAGAACAATTTAACAAGGGAAAACAAAACAAAAATATAGCAATGATTCCACAATATTCAAGTCAACAATAAGAAGCCAACACGAGTCACATAGTTCCAAATAATGGCAAGTCAACTAAGATATAGGTTATCTAAACTCCTTTTGAGGTTGAGCAATTACGAGGAATATTCAACAATTCAAGTAAGGATAAGCAGCGAAAGATAATCATAACTCCAATTAAGACTAAATAATTATAGAATGAGAAAATAATGATTTCAATTAAAGATAAGCAGTTCTGACAAATATAGCACGACGATAGAAGAGGCAAAATCTTTGGTTAAGTCGAATAAGGGTCAAATAGACAATAAGAGTGAATCCTAAAGCAATTATCTCTAATCAAAGCATGTAGAGGTGAAACTAGCAAATAGGAATTCAAACGTATCAAAAACAACATCATACACAGTGAATATAAGGACATAAGAACCCTAAAAGGCCAACTTTCCACAAATAAGTCCGAGCACGCACTCGTCACCTCGCGTACACAGACTACAATTAACATAGATGACTCAAATCCTAAGGGGTAGTTCCCCCACACAAGGTTAGGCAAGATACTTACCTCGAGTCAAGCTCAGTAAATTTGTAAGAATGCCCTTTCCACGAATATCCGGCTATGAATGGCCCAAATCTAGCCAAAAGCAATTACATATCATAATTACAACAATAATAGACTCATCTAATTAACGAAATCAACATTTTAACGAAAATTCTGAAATTAACTCAAAATTGCCCGTGGGCCCCACTTCTCGGAATCGGGTCAAAGTCATAAATACGAATGCTCATTCACTCACGAGTCTAACCATATCAAATTTACTAAAATCCGACACCAAAATCTCGATCAAAACCCCAAAATTCGGTCTAAGAACTTTTCTCAATTTTTCACCCCAAATCCGAATTTAAACGATGAATTCGAGCATAGGTTAATGAAATATAACCATAAGGGAGTTAAGAATCATTACCTAAAAACTTCCTTTGAAAATCTCTCAAAATTCTGCCTTCTACCGAGCTCTCAATCAAATTTGTGAAGTGAACTTCAAGCCCTCGAATCTACCCCTTTTCTGCCCAGTTATTCCGCATCTGTGGACCTTGGGTCGCACCTGCGACGCCGCACCTGCGGAATTTCCTTCGCAGGTGCTGAAACGACTTAAGAGGGATGGGTCCACTTCTGCGGAAAAAGGGCCAATATAACAGTATATTAAGAGACTGGAATTTAACAAAAGGAAAGCACGGCAAAAATAGCAGTACAACACAGGGGTAAACAACAGGGGATCTCCCGAGATACCGCCTCGTAGTCTCAAAAGTAAATGTGCAGGTAGAACTCTCGAGGTACTGCCTCGTAGTCTCGAAAGTAAATATGTAAATATGCTGGGAGAACTCCCGAGGTACCGCCTCGTAGTCTCAAAAGTAAATGTGCAGGGAGAACTCCCGAGGTACCGCCTCGTAGTCTCAAAAGTAAATGTGCAGGGAGAACTCCCGAGGAACCGCCTCGTAGTGTCAAAAGTAAATATGTAGTTAGAACTCTCGAGGTACCGCCTCATAGTCTCAAAAGTAAATGTGCAGGGAGAACTCCCGAGGAACCGCCTCGTAGTCTCAAAAGTAAACACACAGCTCAAACTGATAAATATGACAGTTAACAACAAAATTTCTACAGTTATACTGATAAAGGACAAGGAAAAGCAGGAAATCAACTAGACATGCTTCACAGAGTTCAAATAAGCAGTTAAAGCACGCATACATGCGATATTAGATTAAGCAGGATAACTACACATATTGGAATAGCTCAATTAAGAATGAAAATAGACTAATACTCATTTAAACGATATAACTCAAATTAAAAGAAAAACAGGTTACTACTCATTAAAATAAATCGGGTTTTACAACAAATAGCATATGTACGTACTCGTCACCTCATGTACACGGCGCTCACATATCACAACAGTACCAAATCCTAAGGGGATTTCCCCCACACAAGGTTAGGCAAGTCACTTACCTCGAACCAAGCTCAATCAATCGGTAACGGTGCCTTTTCCACAAATATCCGACTCCGAATGGCCCAAATCTAGCCAAAATCAATTCCATACCATAAATACAACTATAAGAAACTAATCTAATTAATAAAATAAAAGCTAAAGCAAGAAATTAGAAAATCGCCCTAAAAGGTCGACCCAGACCCACGTCTCGGAATCGGGTAGAATTCACAAAATATGAATACTCATTCACTCACGAGTCCAGCCATATAATAATTACTCGAATCCGACCTTAAATCGCCTTTCAAAACTCAATATTTTAGTCTAGGAAGTTTATACCATTTTCCCCCAAATTTCCAACTCAAATCCCTAATTAGATGAAGATAGTAATTAGATGATGAAGATAGTAATAGATAGTATAGTCCAATCCGGGTTAGAATCACTTACCCCAATAATTTCCTTGAAGAACCCTCGAAAAATTACCTCACACCGAGCTCTCAAGTTCCCAAAATTGAAAATGGAAAACAAACCCTCGAACTTGATCGTTTCTACCCAGCGATTCCACATCTGCGGACCTACTGTCGCACCTGCGAAAGTTCCCTCGCAGGTGTGGAAATGACTTAAGGGGGCTAGGTCCGCATCTACGATGAAGGGGCCGCACCTGCGTGTGCGCGCCTGCGGAACCTGGTCTGCTTCTGCAGTCTCATTTCGCACCTGTGCTCTTTTGGCGCATCTGCGGGCATCGCAGATGCGGAAAATTGCCTCGCATCTGCGACCCCTAAGCACCTACCCCCCGCAGATGCGGAAAATTGCCTCGCATCTGCGACCCCTAAGCACCTACCCCACTCCGCTTCTGCGATAGACCTTGTGTACGTGCGATCCCACACCTGCGGTCTCCCCACCGCAAGTGCGAAACACAAGAAACCAGAAAACTTGAGCCTTTTGCCTAAGTCCAATTTCAATTCGTTAAGCATCCGAAACACACCCGAGGCCCACGGGACCCCAACCAAACATACCAAAAAGTCCTAAAACACCATATAAACTTAGTTGAGCCCTCAAATCACATCAAACAACGCTAAAAATATGAATCACCCTCCGATTCAAACTTAATGAACTGTGAAACTTCAAACTTCTAAAACTTATGCCGAAACCTATCAAACCACGTTCGATTGACCTCACATTTTGCACACAATTCATATTCAGCCTTACAGACCTACTCCAACTTCCGGAATCGGAATCTGACCTCGATATCAAAAAGTCCACTACCGGTCAAAATCTTCAAAAATTCAACTTTTGTCAATTGAAACCTAAATCAGCTATGGACCTCCAATTCACAGTCCGGACACGCTTTTACGTCCAAAACCACCCAACGGAGCTAACGGAACCAACGAAACTCTATTCCGGAGTCATCTTCACATAGTTCCAACTACAGTAAAAAATCATAAGACTTAAGCTTCCGTTTAGGGACTAAGTATCCCAAAATACTCGGAGAACACAACCAAAGCCTCCCGGTAAGTCACATTAGCAGAAAGAGATACGGGGAAAGCAGTAAATTGGAGATCGGGGCTATAACTCTCAAAACGACCGGCCGGGTCGTTACATTTTTACACTTTTTCCAAAAAGTCAACAAACGTCAACTCGGAGCTCGCCCAGTTGAAACCCATGTCCAATGGTAGATTTTGTCTACCCATGATCCCATGAGTTCATATATGTGATTAGTTTCGAAATCCGAGTCCAAATTGACTCGCAAAACTCAATTTCTCATTTTTCAAAAACTTGACAAAGTTTCATAAATTTCTACTTTGATTCACATGAATTTGATGTTCAAATCTAAGATATGTTGATGGAATATGATTAGAAATAGATTAGAATCACTTACCCAAGGTTTGTAGGTGAAAATCCCCTCTCCAAGTCGTCTCCTACCGAGTCTAGGGTTCAAAAATCTGAGAATGAACACAAAAATCCTGTCCCTCAACTATTTGTTCAATTGCAGATGTGGCATTTGCGACCTGGGATTCGAAATTGCGAACCCCACAAATGCGAAGAGTCACTCGCAAATGAGAAGACCTTCCCATATCGCAATTGCGAACATGGGGAACTTCGCAATTGCGACCAAAGTGATAGCAAATGCAAACTAGCTCATTCCCAGCACACTTCGTAAATGCGAACACTAGGTTTGCAAATGCTAACCAGCAGGCTTGTCTCAACTTCGCAAAATCAAACTCAGACCTTGCAATTGCGAGATCTGAGGCCTGCACCAGAAACAGATGCACCAACTATTTTTCCTAAGTCCAAAACCACTTTGAAGCCTATCCGAAACTCACCCGAGCCCTCAAGGCTCCAAACCAAACATACACACAAGTCAAAAAATATCATACAAAGTGCCTCACGCTATCAAATCACAAAAATAACACCTAGAACTATGAATCGTACACCAAAACGAATGAGATTTTCAAAGAAACTTAAGAACTTTCAATTTTACAATCGGACGTCCGAATCACGTCAAATCAACTCTGTTTGCACCAAAATTTGCAGACAAGTCATAAATACTGTAATGAACTTATATCAAGTTTCGGAACCAAGCTCCGAACCCGATAGTAACAAAGTCAAACTATGGTCAAACTCTGGATTTCTTTAAGCCTATAAACTTCTAGTTTCAACAAATTGTGATAATTCAAGCTAGGGACTTCCGAATTCGATTCCGGGCATAAGCCCAACTCCCAAATCACGATACAGACCCTCCGGGACTGTCAAAATACTGATTCGGGTCCGTTTGCTCAAACCGTTGATATAGAATCGGCCACCAATCGGACACTACATTAGCCTTCCTGGGATGATATAGATTGGTGATATCATAGTCCTTAAGCAACTCTAGCCACCTCCATTGCTGCAAGTTAAGATCCTTCTGTTTGAACAGATGTTGTAGATCTAGTGGTCAGCAAAGAACTCACAAGGGACACCATACAAATAGTGCCACCAAATCTTCAAGGCATGAACAATGGGTGCTAAATCAAGGTTGTGGACAGGATAGTTCTTCTCATGAGTCTTCCACTGGCAAGACGCGTAGGCAATCACCCTACTGTCTTGCATCAACACTGAGCCAAGGCCAACACATGACGCATCATAATACACAGTATAAAACCCCGAGCACGTAGGCAACACCAATACTGGGGATGTGGTCAAAGAAGTCTTATGCTTTTGAAAGCTCTCCTCGCACTCCTCGGTCCACCTGAACGGAGCACCCTTCTAGGTCAATCTGGTCATACATGCAACAATAGATTAGAAATCCTCTGTGAATCGACGGTAATACCCAGCCAAACCAAGAAAACTCCGGATCTTAGTAGCTGAAGAGGGTCTGGGCCAACTTTGCACTGCTTCACTCTTCTTCGGATCTACCTTGATCCACTCACTCGACACCACATGACCCAAAAATGACACCGAATCAAGCAAGAATTCACACTTTGAGAACTTTGCATATAACATCTTCTCTCTCAAGGTCTGGAGCACAATCCTCAAGTGCTACTCATAATCTTCTCGACTGCGGGAGTACACCAGAATATCGTCAATGAACACAATGACGAATGAATCAAGATAAGGCTGAAATACATTGTTCATTAGGTTCATAAATGATTCTGGGGCGTTGGTCAGCCCGAAAGACATCACGAGGAACACGTAGTGACCATACCGAGTCCTTAAGGCAGTTTTCGGAATATTCGAATCCTGAATCTTCAACTGATGATAACCTGACCGAAAATCAATCTTGAACACTCTGGCAACATGTAGCTAATCAAATAGGTCATCAATATGTGGAAATGGATACGTGTTCTTCACCGTAACCTTGCTCAACTGACGATAATCAATACACATGCGCATAATATCATCCTTCTTCTTCACTAAAACGACTGGAGCACCCCACAGTGACACACTAGGTCGAATAAATACCTTATTAAGAAACTCCTGTAACTGCTCCTTTAATTCCTTCAGCTCTGTTGGGGCCATATGATATGGTGGAATAGAAATGGGCTGAGTGCCCGGCAACAAGTCAATGCCAAAATCTATATTCCTGTCGGGCGACATGCCCAGAACATCTGCTGGGAAAACATCGGGAAAGTCCCTTACTACCAGAACTGACTCAACGATAGGAATATCAGCATTGACATCCCGCACAAAAGCTAGATAAGCATTACACCCCTTCTCAACCATCCACTGAGCCTTTAGAAATGATATAAGCCTGCTAGGCACATAATCTAATGCACCCTTCCACTCTAACCGTGGCAAACCTGGCATAGCCAACGTCACAGTCTGGGCGTGACAATCAAGAATAGTGTGATAGGGCGACAACTAGTCCATGCCCAAGATTATATCAAATTCTACCATACTAAATAACAACAGATCTACTCTGGTCTCAAAACCACCAAGAATAACTAAGCATGACCGATGCACACGGTCAACAATATTGGAATATCCGATAGGTGTAGGCACAAAAATAGGAGAATTCAAGGAATCACGGGATATACCCAAATATGGAGCAAAGTAAGATCATACATAGGAATAAGTGGAGCCTAGATCAAATAAGACTGATGCATCTCTATGACAGACCGGAACAATACATGTAATGACTGAGTTTGAGGCAACCGCCTCTGTCCTAGCAAGAAGAGCATAATATATTGCCCTACTTCCCCCTCTAGGGTGACCTATACCTGCCCGACCTCCACCTCTAGCTGGCTGAGCTGGTGGAGCGGAAATTGAGGGAGCAATCATGCCCTGCAAAGTATGTGTACCCGACTGAATCCGTGGAGCCTGAGTAGCCTGGGAAGGTGCACCCCTTATTGAGTCTGGGAAAATCTCTGACCATGTGGCGGGTATCACCACACTCAAAACAATCACTCGGAGGACGTGGAGGCTGGGACTAGCTCGGGCCTGTTCGGCTAGACTGAGCACTGTAGGCACCCCGTGCAGGAGGTGCACTATAAAGTGGCTGAGCAAAGTGTGCAACCTGGGACCTCGATACAACCGGAGCACCACTAGTAGCTGGAAGTACTGAATGAACTAGGCGCCTTACATAACCCTTACCATGGAGGGCTGATGTTGCGGCGTGACTACCACTTAATTTCCCTGTGCCACGAGGCCTCTTGACCACCCTATCCTCTCTATCACGGTCTCGCATACCTTACAAACTCCGTACAATCTGAATCACCTACTTATACGAAGTGTCTGACTCCAACTCCCTGGCCATTCTATATCTAATATTCTGGTTGAGCCCCTCGATAAATCAACAGACTCTCTCCCTACCTGTGGTAGCCAAGGCTGGTGCATACCTGGACAAATCACCGAATCAGACAACTTACTCTGAAACTGACATAGTACGCTGGCGCAGCCGCACAAACTCTGTGCGCTAAGCATCCCGAAGGGTATAAGGGACAAATTCTTTCAAGAAGAACTCTGAAAACCAATCCCATATGAGTGAAACTTCATCGGCTGGGCTACCCACCTCATACGCCCGCCATCAATGATATGTCGCTCCCTTCAGCTGGAACATAGTAAAGGCTACCCCACTCATCTCCACAATGCCCCTAGTGTGGAGAATGCGCTTACACTCCTCAAGAAATCCATGCGCATCCTTTGAAGCCAAACCACTAAAAGTAGGAGGGTGGTACTTCTTGAACCTCTCGAGCCTAAGATGCTCCTCCTCAGATACTGATGCCCTAACCACGGGCTGGACTAGAGCAACAGGTTGTACCGGTATGATCTCTAGGACCTGATCAACCTAGACCCACTACTCTAGGGTACGACTCGCGCGAGTCTATGCTCCTCCCCCAGCAAGAGATGTGGCTGGTGCAAGTGGGATCAACCCCGCCTGAGCTGAGGTGTTAAACATGCTCATGAACTGTGTGAGGGTCTCCTAAAGTGCGGGGGCGGCAATAGGCACGTCGGGTGTCTGACCCCCTGACTAGAGCTACTGGTGGCTCCTCTATCGCAGCTCGGTCAGGTGCTCTGGCTGCACCTTATGCCTATCCTCGGCCTCTACCCTATCCTCGGCCCCAGCCCCGGCCTCTCGCGGCTCTAGCAGGCGGGCAGATGTCTGATCGTCGGATCCTACGGTGCGTGTCCTCACCATCTGTAAGTGAATAGAAATTCAAAGATTTAGTTTTCGAAATAATCCAATTTGCACGATAAGGAATCAAAGAAGTGAAGTTTTCCTAACAGTTCTGTAGCCTCTCGAAGATAAGTACAGACGTCTCCATACCGATCCGTAAGACTCTACTAAATCTGCTTATGACTCGTAACACCTATGAACATGATGCTGTGATACCAATTTGTCACGACCCCAAATTCCCTTAGAAGGATGTCATGATAGAACCTAGTCTCTCTGACTAGGTAAGTCTAACAAATAGCAACCACTGAACATATATGTAAATACAAAATAGTGAAAACGACTGTATAATAGATAAAACCGTCTATAATTAAGTTCTTACAATCTCACACCCAAAAACTAGTGGAGCTGAGTCATAAGCTCTACAGAGTGTAACAAAAATAGCTACTACATCACTGTCTGAAAATAAATACAACAGTAAACGAGGATAGAGGAAGGTGACTCCGAGGCCTGCGAACGCCGAGCAGGCATACCTTGAAGTCTCAAATAAAATAGCTAGCAGGAATCTCTATCTACCGGCACGAGCAGACGTACCTGGATCTGCACAAAAAGATGTGCAGTATCATAGTATGAGTACACCACAACGGTACCCAATAAGTATCAAGCCTAACCTTAGTAGAGTAGTGACGAGGCCAGTTCAAGACACTTACTAGGATTGAAATAGACATTAATAAATGAATTACGGATATAAAATGGATAGTAAGAAGGCAACTAATACAGACAATATGATAGCATGATCTAATACTGGAAAATCAACAGTAGATATAGCATAAAAGAAACAACTATAGGACTACAATAATCATGTACGGATAACAACTGATAGAACACTAAGGAATGAAACAACAAATATATTTCCACCAAAACACTTAATAACGTAAAATAACAAAAAGAATCACATTGAGGTACTGTCTCGTGTATAATGAAATCAAAACCAAAATACCACCTCGTATAATCAAGAATAACAACCGAAATACCGCCTCGTATTCACATTTCTCAATTTCAATCATAATCCTTCCTTATGTCTCCGCGTGGGCCTTACATTTGAAAATACGTTTAGAAAATAGTTTTTACAGAAATAGCTACACGCACTTTAACCCAGCTTATGACTATGCGCGGGTTCACGTAGTTCCCCTACAACCAACACGCACATATGTCCCACCGTATACCGCCACATGCATATCAACCCAGGCCTTATACCGCTGCATGTGCATCAATATTATATCACAGTAACAACATCGCACCACAAGTGCCCACATATCACAATTTATCAACAACAACAATATCAATGTTTCCACAACAATAGCCCATGGCTCTCACACAACGTATCCGAGAATATCAACAACAATAATTGATGGAAGATGCTCAACAATATAGGTGTTTCAACAATAACCAACATCGCCTCAACGTATTAATAACTTCCACAACCTCAACATCAAATAACTCAATAATGGGAAGAACAACGTGTAACCACAATATTAAATAAGGCTAGATCACAATAAAGGAAACAATCTTCAATAATAAGTATCAAGTAACGAAAATCAACAAGTAAAGGGAAACATGAACAATTAATTCAATAGTGACAATTAACAACGAAGAGATATCATGTGTCAATAAAGAGGCAACAATTTCAACTATAGCATGCGAGCAATTTAGCAAGTAAGATGTAGAAGAATTCAACTAAAGTACTTAAGGATAGTCTAACACAATTAAGGATAATTTAACTATGAGAATCTCAAACATTATAGGACATTCAATTAAAGCTTGGAAATAGTCTAAGTAGCCTAAACAGGTCAAATACTACGTACAACTAGTCTACCCACTCGTCACCTTGCGTACACAGATTTCACTTAGCACAATTGAATCAGCAACACCAATCCTAAGGGGTAGTTACCCCACATGAAGTTAGGCAAGACACTTACCTCAAATAGGTCAATTCACAACTTGGAAACAGCTTTTCCCTTAAATTTTGCCTCTACAGGGCTCAAATCTAACCAAATAGGCCAAATCTCACCTTGCGACTTGGGGTTCGCAATTGGGAACCCCGCAATGCGAAGAACCACTCATAAATGTGAAGTTCTTCCATCTCTGTTGTCATCACAATTACGATGAATAGTTTGAAATTACGACCAATGGACTATTCGCAAATGCGACCATAATGATCGCAAATGCGAAGAAGCTCTCCCCATGTGCACTTCTCAAATGCGAACACTGGGATGGAAAATGCGAACCTAGCATGCTTGACTAAATTTCACAAATGCGAACTCAGACCTCGCAATTGTGAGATCTGAGACCTGCACCAGAAACAGATGCACCAACTATTTTTTCTAAGTCCAAAACCACTCTGAAACATATATGAAACTCACCCGAGCTCTCGGGGCTCCAAACCAAACATACACACAAGTCCAAAAATATCATACAAACTCGCTCGCACGATCAAACCACCAATATAACACCTAGAACTATGAATCGGACACCAAAACGAATGAGAGTTTCAAAGAAATATAAGAACTTTCAATTTTACAACCGGATGTCCAAATCACGTCAAATCAACTCCATTTTGTATCAAATTTTGCAGGCAAGTCATAAATACTGTAATGAAATTATGCTGAGTTCCGGAACCAAGCTTCGAATCCAGTAGCAACAAAGTCAAACTACGGTCAAACTTGGGATTTCTTTAAGCCTATAAACTTCTAGTTTTCAACAAATGGCGATAATTCAAACTAGGGACTTCCGAATTCGGTTTCGGGAATACGCCCAAGTCCCAAAACATGATACAGACCCTCTAGGACCATCAACACACTGATTCAGGTCTTATTTCTCAAAATATTGATCGAAATCAACTCAAATGAGTATTAAAGTACGATTTCGCATTTTCGTCAATGTTTCACATAAAATCTTCCGGAAACAGACATGGAATGTGCACGCAAAACGAGTAAGGCTAAACATAGCTAATCTAGGTTTCGAAATATAGAATTGAGGGTTAAAACTATAAATGACCTATCGGGTCATCACAATAAGGTGACGAGTATGTACACGGGCTTATTTGTAAAAATCGACTGGTTTAGACTCTTAGGTTACTTATAAGCATTTAATTAAAGTTATTATTAAATGTTCTATCTTTCATTGTCAAGTTTATTCTTACATGCCTTACTTGAAGTTGTTATTACATGTTCTAGTTTTCATTGTCTCTTTTATTGTTGAATTATTCTTATTTGAATTTTCTATTACATGATATCCCTTCGTTGTCGAGTTATTCTCATGCATTTAGACGAAGTAGCTATTTCATGCCATCTCTCTCGTTGTTAGCTTATGTTATACACTAGAATTTTAAGTTGCCATTTCATGGAAATACCTTCATTATTGAGAATACCTCTCCTTGTTGAGTTATTCCTTGTTCATTTTGTTGATATTGAGATTCTTGTACATGTTGTGGTTGAGTCGTGGGCAATGTATTTTTCTGCCCAGTGAACTCGCTTCTGCGAGCATGGGGTCGCATCTACGATTCTGCCCCTACGAAAAATCTATCGCAGGTGCGATTGCCACTAATGCACTGAATACTCGCACTTGCAGAACCATAGCACTTCTACACATGCGCATCTACGGAGGGTCCTCCGCTTCTGCGACCCGAGGGCTAGCTAGCCCACTTTTCCTATGCGATGCATTCCCCGCATCGACGAGTCCGCTTATGTGGATAAATGACTGCACCTGCGGTCATAGCTAGAAAGGCCAACTTCGCTTCTGTGGTGCCGCACCTGCGACCCAAAATGTGCAGGTGCGATTGCACCAGTCACAACCAAACTTCAACAATTACACAAGTCCATACTTGTTCCGGATTCAATCCGAATCACACCCGAGGCCCCTGGGACCCCGTACAAATATACCAACAAGTTCCAAGACACATAACGGACCTACTCGAGTCCAAAAATCACATAAAACAACATCGATTCAATGAATCGCAACAAAATTCAAGCCTTTTGAAACGACGAACTTCTGACTTCCAAAACTAAGGCCGCATCATACCAAGTCAGCTTCGATTGACCTCAAATTTTGCACACAAGTCATAAATGATATGACAGACCTATTCTAACTTCCGGAATCAGAATCCGACCCCGATATTAATAAAGTCAACTCCTGGTCAAACTTCTCAACCTTCCAAACCTTCAACTTTCTAACTTTCGCCAATTTAAGTTGAAATAACCTACGGACCTCCAAATCAACATCCGAACACGCTGCTAAGACCAAAATCACCATACGGAGTCATTGGACTTAACGGTCAAAACTCCATTCCAGAGTCATCTATACAAAAGTTAAACTACGGTCAACTCTTTTGACTTAAGCCTCCAACTTAGGGACTATTTGTCCCATTTCACTCCGAAAAACACCTGAAACCAAAGCCAAATATCCTCGTGATAAACATAATTGTAATACAACATAGAGGAGGCAATAAATAGGGTATCGGGGCTAAAATACTCAAAATAACCGGTCGTGTCATTACATTTATTATCTGAAATTATTTCCTTATGGCTTTTATATATGATATTAAGTTATTTTGGCTAGATTCTGAGCCGTCCGGAGGGTGTTTCACACGGGAATGGCTTCTTAGATTATTGATTTAGCTTCTTTGAGGTAAATATCTTACCTAACTTTGTGTGGGTGAAATACCCTTTAGGATTGGATTTGATTGTACTACTTAAATTATGTGGAAGACGTGTACGTGAGGTGACGAGTGTGTACACCGGCTTATATGTGAAAATTGACCGGTATAGACTTTTTAGGTTACTTATAAGCATTTAATTGAAGTTGTTATTAATTGTTCTATATTTTGTTGTCAAGTTTATTCTTACATGCTTTACTTGAAGTTGTTATTAAATGTTCTTGTTTTCATTGTCGAGGTTACTCTTATATGCATTTATTAGTAGTTTTTGTTACATGCTATTCTTTCCAGTGTTGAGTTATTCTCATGCATTTAGTAATAGTTGTTATTTCATGCTACCTATCTTATAGTTGAGCTTATGTTATGCATTTGAATCTGAAGTTGTCATTCCATGGAAATACCTTCATTGTTGAGTTACTGAAGTTGTAGTTATTGAGAGTTATTGATACGTTTGTGGTTGAAATTGGTTACTATTGGAATACCTTTCCTTGTTGAGTTACTCTTCATTCATTTGTTGTAATTAATATTTTTGTACATGTTGTGGTTGAGCCGTGGGCTATGTGTTCTGGTAATATTGGTGTTGTTGACTTTTTGGCATTTTGATTGTGTTTGGTAATATTGGTGTTGTTGACTTTTTCACTAGCACCACAAGTGCCCATATACCACAACTTGCCAAAAAGTTAACAACACCAATGTTACCAAAACACATTGCCCACGACTCAACCACAACATGCACAAGAATCTCACTATCAACAAAATGAACAAGGAATAACTCAATAGACTTTTAGGTTACTTATAAGTATTTATCCGTATCTTGATTGTGTTTGGTTATTCGTTATTATCTTAGTGTTGGAACGATTGCGGCTTCTTGTGTGAGTCATGCATTCTACGTGATTTATTGTATTGCTTTAATATGCCAATATGTGCCTCTGTTATAACTTGGTAAATTGACTGTCAATGTGAATTAAATTAAGTGGAGTCATTATATCATATTCTGTTGAGTTGTTGGTAACATAATTATTTAAATAATAGAATTATTGACATACTTTATTCTATGTGTCTCTTAAGATAAAACTCGCTATCTCACTCGGTGCCTTATTATTTTAAATGGTTATCACCCTTTTTCTATAATTCAATTCTCAAATTATACTCAACACCCCGTTGATTGGTCACCTTACTTAAAATTGTTATCATGTTTCTCTTTTAACAAATTCTATATTTAATTCATTAATTTAACTGATATTTTACTTTGTTTAAATATGACATTTTATTCAATTTTATTGATTTTTAAACTAAACCCATATGATACTCTATTTTGTATAAATTATATTTTGTTTTACTTTAATTAATTTTTAAAATAAACTCATTATTTCATTTGACGCCCTACTTTATTCAAGATTGTTATTATGCTTTATGGTGTTTAAATATAACTCTCGATTATTTTAATTGATATTTGTTACGGTTTCAATGTACATGGTAGCACGAGGTGCCATACGTGTAAGATTTGGAAATTGTAGTCCATGATTTGTGATTTACGAGGTGTAGTGCCTCGGGATAATTTTTGTTTTAGGCTCATGCATTGGAAACGATTTGATTATTTGATCTTCCATTGGTTCGTCCTTATTTGAGTTCATTCATATCTCATCGGTGTTCTAAATATGTTGCTTCTCTATTACCCGTTTACTACTTGATGCCATTTGCGTTTCTATTATTTTGTTGTTGAATGTAAATCAATAATCTTTCCATCGTTAGCCTTACGTTGATGTTCTTTCAATTGTTAGCTTCATGCATATCTTGTATAGGTTTCTATGTCTAGTAGGTTTTTTGACCTGGCGTCGTCACTACTCTATCGTGGTTAGGCTTGACACTTACTGGGTACCATTGTGGTGTACCCATAATATGCTTTTGCATATTTTTGTGCAGATCCAGGTATTTCTGATTGTGATGTTGAGAGTTGCGTATGCGCGGCTGAGACTTCAAGGTATACCAGCTTGATGCTGGCAGACCTCAGATTCACCATCTTACTTCCTTATACTACTGCTAAATTGTAAATCGAAACAATATAATATTTAAAAATTTTAGTGTATTTCAATAGAGTTTATGACTCCGTACTACCGGTTTTGGGAAATGTATAACTATTGGTCATTGTAGTTATGTATGTTATTTACTGGTTTATGATTTAATGATTAAATAGTTCAATTCAGTTATTAACTCAACGTGTGTTAGGCTTACTTAGTCTTAGATACTAGAAATTTGAGATTGTGACAAGAACATGGGAGAATAGTTACAAAAGGGTTATAGCCATCTTTCACATCATGGAGTAGTGGAGAGTTATGATTATTTTCAAGATCATGGGGTAATTAAGAAGAGATCGTGACATATTTTATTTTAATATTAAAATTCTAATATTCTAACATATATTCCTAACAAATGTATAGCAACAAGCTCTCGTAGTATACTGGCCGCACTGCATGTTTATCCAGTATCAATAATACAAAAGAAATAGAAGAAAAATATATTTTCCTTAGCTTGATGAAGCTTAAGCACTCCCTTATGTGTGAGTAGGAGATGTTATAAAAAAATTAGCCTCTTGGGCCTAGTACTCCCATAAAGGGTGCTAGCTAATTAAAAATTAATCTGCCATTAGGTCTAACCCTTGGCCCTATAGTGTAGTTTATCTAAATACCACTATGGGTGTTAGGAGACTCACTTTAGTTCAAAGAGAGAACGGTTAGGATTTATTCTCGACATCCATAATCAAGGGTGTATCACGCTATGGAAACAAGGGGAGTCAATCCGCAATATGAGAATTCCCAACGACCAGTAATTCAAGTCGGATTGATGTAGATGATCCGCTTCCGCTAAGAAAAAAATCCGTAAATATCATAATTCATTTTATTACACGCAAAAACTATAGTAGATTCTTTTTTAAGGCAAGAGTTATGCTCAAATTGAGATGAAAGTTTGTTCTTTTGGTTCTCTAGATCTTGAGTACTCAAACATTCCTTCCTTCACTACCAAACCACTCCTATCATAACTAAAATATTTATGATCAATTTGGACGAGAAACCACACAAGAGGTTTTGCTTCATGCTCAAGATATACTCTTCCTCCTTTCCAAGTCTCATTTCACATTAGTGGATCTGTCTTAGAGGTAATATATAGCTCTTGTTCTTGAGATTTCTCCAACATATGCACCTTCACTTTTGTCTTTGCCAATATCATTTAACGATTAGTATGGGTCTATCCCTCAAGAAATTTGGTATGTCTCTTCCTCTATTACATATACACACATGATTTCTTGTTGCCGTTTCTTTATTCTTTCATGAAGGACCTTTTGTAAGTGAAAAGATAAGGCCATTTTGTAATGTTTTATTTTTGTGTTTAATTTTGCAGCAAATGATGAGCAGAAGGATAATGTTGGTCCAATGATAAAAGAATTCTATGAAAGTCATTTTAAGAATACGGAGAAATGGAGCTTTGCTCAATTTTGCCGTGCAGTCTGCCTAACAGTCGAGTGAGTAATTTTCCATTTTCTATAAATTCTGATGTAATATGCCATATCATTAGAATCAAAATCAAAGAATTTGACAATGGCCGATGTTCCTATCAAATTAAATTAATATAAGAATTTTGGACCAGAAATATTTTTTATAATATTTTTGTCTAATTTAAAATATCAGAGGATTCTTTTCGAAGGACAATTCAAAACTTAGTCGATTAATTTTGACATTGACAAGGTAAAAAGTGAATGTCATTATTAGGTTATAGAGTGACTAACAAATGCTATTTGGTATTATTAACATAAAGCCAAATGTTGGTAAACTCAATTCGTTTACTTATCTATACTATATTAAAAGGACGAAAACCCTTATCGAAATGTCGTTCGCCTTTTTTTTTAAAAAAAAAAAGATTTCATTTATTAAAACTTTCCATATTTGAATTATTATGTAGGAAGCTCTAATATTTAGGACATTAAAACTAAATTTCTTCCATGTCTAAAGTAAAGTTCTAAGTTAGGACCAAATATATTAACTAACTTACGTTGAAATACATTTAGACACTCAAAATCTTTAATATCTCACCAGAAACCATTAGACCTAGGATTCGAAGCCATTAACGGAAAAAATTGAACAACTATTGCAACTTTTTTTATTTGAAGAATAGAGGTACGATTTTTTATGTTATGAATTTTTGGAGTTGAAAAACATTTAATTCTATCTTGAAAAGGTATTTTTCTCTTTTAGTTACGTTATATTTTAAGAATTAAGTATAATTTAATATTTTTTGAAAAAAGTTTTTATTTATTTTATTTCTCGCCTAGATCAACGATATCAATATTTATCATTTCAAGAACTTATATATTTTTAAAATTTTATTATATAGCTTAAATATGTTATTTAATAATATTTCTATATTTTTAAATAATTATATAGTTGTTGATATAGGTATACACGCAAAACGTGTACCTTAAGTACAAAGGTCATTAGCAAAATATCGTTCATCTTTTTTATTCTTTAAAATTAGAGTTCATAATGGACAAAGTAATCACTAATTATTTTTCAAATATTTGAAAATAATAATTTAATTATTTTTTTAATATTTAGGATTAGTAATTTAATTATTTTTCTACTTTTTAGGACTTTGCTTTCTGAATTGCTTTTAGTGAAGTCTGTATATTTAACTCCAATTAAATTGAGTAGTATTAAATTTCAAGCACTTTCAGTTTCGACCAGTTCATACTGTTTTTAGATTTAAGATTTTATTAATAATTTTTGTTCATTTCATTTAATGTTAGAATTAGGATGCAAAATGTAATGATATTAAAATAAGGAAAGACTTCATGTCAACAAAGGGTTAAAACTCAAGGTATATAATTAGTTTGGTTTTGGTATTCTATTCAGATAATTCTTTCTAAGAAAATTTGAGAAAAACTTTCTGTGGAAACTTATATTTGATGATCTGGGTATACAATAGTATGTCCATTACTATTTAATTAAATATTCCTTCTATGAAAATTATGTCTAAATGTAAATACACATTCAAAAAAGACTATAATTAGATATAAATTATCCCAATATTCATGATAATTTTTATATTCATTAACTCAAATCAAATTCTAGAAATTCTTTTGAAATAACACTTACAATTGCACGTCAACTTTACATAAATTAATATTATTTATATAATTTAAAATTTTATACTTATTGATATGGGGTTCACGCGCAAAGCGCGTACCCTAAGACTAGTTACTTATTAAATGTGTGGGATTGTATTAGAATATATTATCTTCTAAATCTGTTGTATGAATGTTCTCATAAAACTGTCATGATTTTAGATTAACTCCAATCGTTACTTTATGATTCTGCGTTGAATCAAATTATTTAATGTAAAGTATATTCCTACTTGTTTTTATCTGATTTCTTTTAAAGGGAGAAACATAAACAAAAAAAAATTCTAAATCTGTTTTATATCATTGTTTATTTTGGTAGAGATATCAATGGAAAGCTGGGGAGTACACAGTTTAGGGTGCCAAAGATTGAGGAACTCCAGCGACTATACGACGTAAGTATGCAAATGAGAACAATTGAGGTTATAGTTTTCAACATTAACGATATGTTTTCAATAGAGTTGGAATTCAATTAGGAAATAATGATGTGGATGTGTTGCGAAATGGAGAAACTTTCTATTTCCTGATTTTATTTTAAAAATTTCATACAACCAGTTTGAATTCCATTAAGAACCTTTAGTTATTGTTACATATTTATTAGAATGAGATTTATTAAGAAAATTAAAAAAATGTAAAGTTCTATCGCTAAAATTAATACAAAGAATAGATTAGCTTGTTGCTTTCAAATGCAAAGCATAATTTTCCGGTTAGGATTAAAAAGACAAGAAAAATATTTTTTCTTGTTTTAATTGTTAGGATAAGTCTTAATCTTATGACACGCTCTGCTACATATGCACTTTTATTTATTTTAACTTCTTTGTTTTAGTGATTTGAAAAGCATAAATTTTCATTTGAATAGACAAAAAGAAGGTTGTCATTTGTTCGTTAGTACACCTTCTATTGTACTTTCGTTTATACTTTTTTCCTTTTCTGCCACTCAATTAAGTTTCTCCATTTATATTTAGTATTTACACATTGCAACTTAAATGTTAATTTGTACTGTTTTCTACTTTTCTTTTCGTTCGTTTAATTACATAGTTAGAATATATATCAGGTAAATATGTTAACGTGGACTTTCACAATATTGGATAAAGACGAATGGGAGAATTCTATTCATTAGTCGTTAAATATTGGGAATGTAAAAAATAGCTTTACTACTCCTCAAGGTTGTCTTTTTTCTTTTCTTTTTTCATTTTTGAATTGTTAAACCCACATTTATTTGACTGTAAAGTATTGCACTAATAGAAACTCAGAGCATTTTTCATTTCAATTTTTCAGAAATATCACATACACAAAGGATCAAAATCGTTGACAAAGGAAGAGTATGAGAACATGCTTAAAGAAATCATTCTTGATACAGAAGTTACAGGCTCTGGAGCTAAAGACATATTGTTGTACTTGTTTGGATTTCCAGTCACTGCTTTATTCATTAAGCAAAGCATTATTCCACGAGCCATTTCTAATGAGATCTTTATTCCTGGCATCACTTCTGCAACTGTTTTTCTTCTAGCCAAACTCCACAAGATTTAGAAAATTATACAATCTCTTATACAACTTGTGAAAATCTCCACTTCTGTACTTGGTTTCTATTCAATTTCTGATTTATTTCTTATTTCCGTCATGTATCTTTTATCCATGATCATATCAAAATTGTGATATATGCTTATTTAAATTTATTGATCGCCATTTATTTTGAATAACGTAGTCTTGGGACACTATTGCATACAGCAAAATACAACCTTAATCATGGTCTAATCTTGTAATCCGGCGCTCAATATTCCAAATTTGAGACATCTAAGAATTTCATATGGATGAATACTCTTGTAGATATTGATATTAATAGGAGTACGTTGGGATCGTTAATTAAAACTAATAATATTTTGGGCTTTCGAAGTCAGATCATGGATAAATATTTGTTAAATATTTGTTACGTAGAAGATTAACATAAAGATAATTCTGATTCTGTCAACCCAAAATCCACAAATCGTGATGGCACCTAACCCAACCTGTTAGGCCAGTCAATTAACAGTAAACACAATTCTAATAAAATAAAAGTGGTCAAAAAATGATATATCTGCATTCCATACAACATCGCACGGACTGGTAATACAAATCATGAGTTTCTAAGACTTAGAATTTACAAAAGCTAGTACGAAATAAATACATCATCTACTCGAAATCTACATAAATGGAATAGCAAAATCTAAAGCTACCAAGGACAAGTGGCAGCTATAGCTGGAACGCAGGTACATTTTCGATGCAGCTCCCGTCTTACACAGCAACTTCAGCCCCAAAATCTGCATGCAAGGTGCGGAAGTGTAGTATGAGTACAACCGACCTCATGTACCCCCAATAAGTATCTTGTCTAACCTCGGTGAAGTAGTGACGGGGCTTTTGAGTTAAAAAATACTCACTCATATAACCTGTGCAGTAGACTAGCAATAGAACAATACTAGAACATAACACAAAAGAGTATAAGAAACAAATATGCGAAGCAATAAATGATTACTAGAAGAAATCACGGTCAACATTCCTCAATATCACGACCAATCCTTTCCTTAAAGCGATAACCAACAAACCATGGTAGTAAATTCATAACTTTCATAGCGTTGGAAATGTATTCAAGATATCAAATCAAATGGCACGGCAATACCCTTCATGCATTTATCTCATCCTCACTAAATATATGAATTTAAGTCAAACCAATTGGCACGACAATACCCTTCACGCATTTATGTCTTCCTCACCGAGTATACATATAACAGTACCAATCAGGTGAAAGAAATAATAATTACGATAAAGTTAGAGATATACATGTAGCAATAACGAACAACGAAATGCATATGGGCAACAATAACTGACTAGATAAGAGTCATAGAAGTAATGAAAGGATTTAAGATAGAGTAACATAAATTTCACTAGCTAATGTGGTAGAAGGTTTAGATGTAGATTTAACAATCATGAAGGAAAGCATGATCTTTATAAGCTAAACAAATAGAAGGCATGAATAACAAACATGATAGAAAGCTTAAACGAAAGTACAACAAATGAGAAACAATATAGATATAGATATGACAAACAAGAAGGAAAGTATGATATTTGCAAGTTAAACAGATATAAGGCATGGACAACACATCAACAATTGAGATAGAGGACATTCATGAATTAAATATATAATTTGTTAAAAGTAAAATGTGATAACAACTTTCAAGTATAGTAAATATCAAATGAGGTGATGAATATAATTTAAAAACCCAATTAAAGTAAAAAAAAAATGTGATAACCATTTAAAATAGTAAAGAATCGAGTGAGCTAACGAGTCTTATTTTGAAATAACATAAGTAAAGCACCTTAATAATTCTTTTATTTAGAGTCACTAGGTTACCAACAACCCAACCTTAACGACCCGACCGATCGTTTTGAGTGTTACAGCCATGTTCCCTTAGTTACTGCTTATTCTATGCTCAATTATTGTTATGTGACCTGCCGAGGTAGTTGGTTTGGTTTCGTAAATATTTCGTAATGAATTGGGACACTTAGTCCCAAGGTTGAAAAGCTAAATTGAAAGAGTTGACATGATGTTGACTTATGTGTAAATCACTCCGGAATAGAGTTTTGACGGTTTCGATAGCTCCGTAGGGTTAATTTGGACTTAGGAGTGTGTCCGGATAGTGATTTAGTGGTCTGTAGGTGATTTTGGTTTGAAATGGCGAAGGTTGGAAAAATGAAAGTTTGGAGAGTTGAGAAGTTTGACTAAGAGTTGACTTTGTAGTTACCGGGCTCAGATTTTAGTTCCAAAAGTTGGAATAGGTCCATTGTATCATTTACGACTTATGTGCAAAATTTGAGGTCAATCGGAGTTGAGATAGGTTTCGGCATCGAATATAGAAGTTAGAAGTTCATAAGTTCATTAGGCTTGAATTGGGATGCGATTCATGTTTTTGATAAGTTCATAAGTTCATGTACGACTTTTAAGACTAGTTGATATATTTGGTTGAGGTCCCAGGGGTCTTGGGTGGATTTCGGATGTTTAACAGATCAAAAGTTGGACTTGAAGCATTGCCGAGATTTTTGCCTTCTAGTGTGATCGAACATGCGAGGGGATTAGTCGCAGGTGTGACTGATGTGTCGCAGAAGCGGAGCTGGGGCTGGCCTGGGGTGTGTCGCAGGTGCGAGGGGTCTTTGGCATCTGTGAGCCCGCAGATGCAGAGAATGATGAAGTGAAGTTGTCTTCGCAGAAGCGGACGGCTGGTCGCAGAAGCGCTTCCATAGGTGTGGACCTTGTGGACATAAGTGAATTTTCGCAGAAGCATGATTTTTATCGCAGAAGCAATTCCGCAGATGCAGAGTTTTTGCCCGCAGGTTATCAAGCACTGCGCAAAATATAGGTTGAAAGGTTCGGAGGTTTTTATCATTTTTGGACTTTGCAAGCTCGGATTAAGGCAATTTGTGAGAGGGATTTTGAGCGATTTCTTGAGGTAAGCTACTTTTGATCATTTTTATTCAATAATATTGATTACCCATTGAATTTCCCACCTAATTTATCTGTTTATAAGGTGAAATTTTGGGAGTTTTGGGCTAGGGATTGGAGAGTGAAATTTGGGGATTTAAGTGACGATTTGTTGTCGGGATTTGGTAAATTTAGGTTCCGAGACGTGAGCCTCGGTTGACCTTTTCAATTGACTTTTTGACTTTTGATTAAGAACTTAGCATTTTCATATGGAATTGATTCTTATACCTTGTGTTGATTGTATCGAGTTGTTGTGGCTAGATTCGAGGCGTTCAGAGGCCGATTCGCGAGGCAAGGGCTTATTACAGTAGAGATTTACACGGTTTGAGGTAAGTAACACTTCTAAGCTTGGTTCTGATGATACGAATCCCTGAATTTCGTGTTATGTCATTGGTGTTGAGGTGGCTCACATGCTAGGAAAAGAGCGTGTGCGTGCACTATAGAAATTGTGATCTGGTTGATTTCATGGTACTGTGTAGTCATCAGACTTTGTAGACATTTATGTGATCCCTATGTGTTAGAGTAATTGAGCTGCAGATTTATGTTAGAAATCATGTTAGGCTATATGTTTATCCTGTTGAGACCCACTGCGGTCATTTCTACTGTTGAATTATTTGCTTAGATGGCAACTTTGTAATTAGTCACATCCATCATTTACATATCATATCTCAGTCTCTGTTACCATTATTGTTGTGTTATATATCATTGTTTGGGGTAATTGGCATAAGATGTTTGAGCCTGAGAGACTGGAGAGATTGATGACTGAGTTGGGGCCTGAGAGTCGTATTGTTAGTGAGATTCGTAGATCGGGTTGCATGCCGCAACATGCCTTATGGCTATAGTAGATAGAGTTACACGCCGCAACAGGCCTTATGGCTATATGTGTATCATGTTGCACGTCGCAACAAGCTTTATGGCTATATGTGGATCGGGTTGCATACCGCAAGATGCCTTATAGATATACGTGGATTGGGCTGCATGCCGCAGCAGGCACTGTACATTATTGAGTGACTAAGTGTGACAAGCGAGAATTGAGACAGTCAGATTGAGTACTCTGAGAATGTGAGTACGTGAGGTTTTCATTGGGTTGCATCACATATAGTATGCATATTGGTATGTAGATATAGAGATGTTATATTCCTCATATCAGTCACACTTGGCATATTTTATCTGTGTTGAGCTTAACTGTTAAACCTGGAAGCATGTCTACATTTAATGTACTATGTACGAACAGATAATGAGTTTTTCTTGGAGATATAATTGTCCTATTTCCTGTCATTTCTGCTCTGTTAAACTATGTATTTGTACTATATTAGTTGAGCTCGTCACTACTTTGAGTCCAAAGTTTAGTTTTGTTACTTATTGAGTTGGTTGTACTCTCACTACACTCTGCGCCTCGTGTGCAGATCCAGGTACTTTCGGGCACGGTGGTTGCTGATCTTGGAGTTTTTAACCGTTCAGAGATTATCGAGGACGTTGCTTTGGCGTTCGCAAACCTTGACTCTCCTCCTCTATCTCTCAGTTTTACTTATACTGTTCTACCTTCTTAGACAGTGTTTCAAACTATGTTATTGTATAGATGCTCGTGTACTTAGTGACACCCGAATTTTGGAAAGGTTTGTATTTGAGTCGCAGTTGTTCATATCGGTTATTTATGAGAGTTATTACTCTTAAACTTTCTTCATCTTATTCTTAATACAAAATGCCTAGTTTTATTGTGATTGTCGGCTTGCCTAGTTCTATGATAGGCGCCATCATGACGTGTTGAGTTTTTGGTCGTCACAAGTTGGTATCAGAGCCTAGGTTACATAGGTCTCACGAGTCATGAGTAAGTTTGGTACAGTCTTGCGGATCGGTACAGAGACGTCTGTACTTATCTTCGAGAGGTTGTCGACTCCTTAGGAAAACTTTATATTCTTATATTCTTGTCGTGCGAATTTGTTGAATCGGGAACCAAACTTCTGTTATTCTATTCTCTCACATATGGTGAGGACATGTGCTACCGGATCCGGTGGACGGCCACAAGTACCACCAGTTAGGGCCACGAGAGGCCGGGGTCACGGTAGAGGCCGGGGTGCAGCTCATACAGGAGCTAGAGCAGCACTTGTAGACCTATCAGTTGCTCCAGCTCATGAGCATATCCCAGATATAGTTGAGCCGGTGGGGCCAGCTCAAGCACCAGATGCGCCCATTGTGATCCCAGGCCTTTAGGAGGCTCTGGCCCAGATATTGACTGTTTGCAATTGCCTTGCGGCGGTTTCCGTTCAGGCCGCACCAGCCACTTCTTAGGCCGGTGGAGGTGCTTAGACTCCCACCGCCTGTACTCCAGAGTAGGTGGTGCAGGGAGTTTAGACACCAGGGGTACTGCCAGCCTAGCCGGTTGCATTTGCTCAGGCCCAGGTGGGTCCCATTATGAGTGATGAGAAGCAGAAGAGACTAGAGAGGTTTGGGAGGCTCAAGCCTCCAACATTCAGTATGGCTGAGTCAGAGCATGCTCAGGACTTCTTGGACAGGTGCCAGCGTATTCTTTGCACGGCGTGTATTCTGGAGACTAGTGGGGTCTCATTTACTACTTTTCAACTGACGGGAGTAGCCTTTAGATGGTGGGATGCATTTGAGCAGAGCAGGCCAGCTGGTGTTGCCCCACTTTCATGGCATAAGTTCTCCTTTCTCTTCTTAGAGAAGTTTGTACCACCGACCCGTAGGGAGGAGTTGCATAGGCAGTTTGAGCTGCCATGCTAGGAGGGTATGTTTGTGACCCAGTATGAGATAGTATTTTAAGAGTTGGCTCGTCATGTGATCTGGTTGGTTCCCACTGAGATGGAGAGGATTATGACGTTCATTGATGGCCTCAGCTGCCAGTTGAGTTTTGTTAAGACTCGGGAGAATGCATCGGGTGCCAGGTTCGACGAGGTGGTTAATATTTCTCGGTGGCTAGTGTTGGTCCATAGTCAGAAGCGTAAGGAGAGGGAGGCCAAGAGGCCTCGGGGTTCAGGTGGTTTCATCGGTGTTCCTTCTGGGGGACAGTACTACCACAACAGGGGTCATCCTTACAGGCCTGCTAAGATGGCTAGTCCAGTTCATCATGGTACATCAGCTATCCATGGTTCATGTAGTGCTCGTCCGGGTCAGTCATCTCTCAGTGCTCTCCCAGCTCAGACTTTATCTCGTGCCCCTTCTGTTAAGGGTTCATCTGCACCAGGTTCTTCTAGCGGTTATTCTAGCTCTCGGGGTCTGATTCAGTCCCCACCACCATTGATGGATCGGGGTTGATACGAGTATGGGGAGCTTGGACATATCAGGAGGAATTGTCCCCATCTCTTGGGAGGTCCATTTCAGCAGAGGGGTCAGGCTACGACTTTTGCACTAGCAGCCACACCCTCAGCTCAGCCATCTCGGGGTGGGGCTCAGGCAACTAGAGGTCGCCCTAGAGGGCGAGGCCGGTCAGGTGGTGGTTAGGCTCGATTCTATGCTATTCCTGCCAGGCCAAAGGCCGTTGCTTCAGACACAGTGATCACATGTATTGTCTTAGTATGACACAGGGATGCTTCTATATTTTTTAACCCTGGTTCTACTTATTTGCATGTATCATCATATTTTACTCGTTATTTGGGTATGCCCTGTGAGTCCTTAGTTTCACTTGTTCATGTATCTATGCCGGTGGGTGATACAATTATTTTGGATCGTGTGTATCGGTCGTGTATGGTAACTATTGGGGGATTGTATACTAGAGTTGATCTCTTATTGCTTAGTATGGTTGATTTTGACGTGATTTTGGGTATGGATTGGTTGTCTCCATGTCATGTTGTTTTGGATTGTCACGCTAAGACCATGACATTGGCGATGTCGGGGATGACAAAGATCGAGCGGAGAGGTTCTCTAGACTATGTTCCCAGTATGGTGATTTCATATTTGAAGGCCCAACGGATGGTTGGGAAGGGGTGTCTGTCATATTTGGTCTTTGTGAGAGATGTTGGTGCTGATACTTCTACTATTGATTCTGTTCCAGTAGTGTGAGACATTCTGGATGTGTTTCTTGCAGACCTGTCAGGCATGCCACTGGACAGGGATATTGATTTTGGTATTGACTTGGTGTCTAAAACTCAGCCCATTTCCATTCCTCTGTATCGTATGGCACCAGCAGAGTTAAAGAAATTGAAGTAGCAGCTTTAGGAGCTCCTTGATAAAGGGTTTATTCAACCTAGTGTGTCGCCTTGGGGTGCACTGGTTCTATTTGTGAAGAAGAATGATGGTACTATGCGGATGTGCATCGACTATAGGCAGTTCAACAAAGTTACAATCAAGAACAAGTATCCTTTGACACGCATTGATGATCTATTTGACCAGCTTCAGGGAGCGATGGTGTTCTCTAAGATTGATTTGAGATCTAGGTATCACCAGTTGATGATTTGGGACTCGGATATTCCGAAGATGGCATTCGGGATCTGATGAACATTGTATTTCAGCCGTATCTTGATTCGTTTGTCATAGTATCCATTGATGATATCCTGGTATACTCACGTAGCCAAGAGGAGCATGCCCAGCATTTGAGGGTTGTACTACAGAGGTTGAAGGAGGAGAAGCTTTATGCCAAGTTCTCCAAGTGTGAGTTTTGGCTCAGTTCAGTGGCGTTCTTGGGGAACGTGGTGTCCAGTGAGGGGATTCAGGTGGATCCAAAGAAGATAGAGGCGGTTCAGAGTTGGCCCATACCATCTTCAGCTACTGAGATTCGGAGTTTTCTCAGCTTGGCTGGATATTTTCATGGAGGGTATCTCATCCATTGATTTGCCTTTGACCAGTTTGACCTAGAAGGGTGCACCATTTAGGTGGTCGAATGAGTGTGAGGAGAACTTCCAGAAGCTCAAGACTGCCTTGACCACAAATCCAAATCTATTTTTGCCTTTAGCGTCAGGCTCTTATATAGAGTATTGTGATGCTTCTCAGATTGTTATTGGGTATGTCTTGATGCAGAAGGGTAGAGTGACTGCTTATGCTTCGCGCCAGTTGAAGCCCCATGAGAAGAACTACCCTATTCATGATTTGGAGTTAGCAGCCATCAGTTATGCATTGAAGATTTTGAGGCACTATCTCTATGGTGTGTCTTGTGAGGTATTTACGGATCATCGGAGTCTCCAGCACTTGTTCAATTAAAAGGATATGAATTTGAGGCAGCGGGGATTATTGGAGCTGCTAAACGACTATGATATAACCATTCTGTATTATCTCGGGAAGTCCAATATGGTGGCTGATGTCTTGAGTAGGAAGGCGGTGAGTATGGGTAGCCTTGCTTTTATTTCGGTTGGTGAGAGACCGCTTGCGTCAGATGTTTAGGAATTGGCTAATCAGTTCATGAGGTTAGATGTTTTGGAGCCCAGTCGGGTTCTAGCTTGTGTGGTTTCACAGTCTTCCTTATATGATCGCATTAGAGAGTGCCAGTATGATGATCCCCATTTGCTTGTCCTTAAGGACACGGTTCAGCATGGTGATGCCAAGGAGATTACTATTGGGGATGATGGGGTGTTGTGGATGTAGGGTCGGATTTGTATGCCTAATGTGGATGGGCTACGTGAGTTGATTCTTGAGTAGGCCCATAGTTTGGGTATTCCATTCATCCGGGTGCCGCAAAGATGTATCTGGACTTGAGGCAGCACTATTGGTGGAGGAGGATGAAGAAGGATATAGTGGGATTTGTAGCTCGGTGCCTAAATAGGCAGTAGGTGAAGTACGAGCATCAGAGACTGGGCAGATTGCTTCAGAGGATTGAGATTCCGGAGAGGAAATGGGAGTGTATCACCATGGATTTTGTAGTTGGGCTCCCACAGACTTCGAGGACGTTTTATGCTAATTGGGTTATTGTGGATTGGTTGACCAAGTCCGCATATTTCATTTCAGTTGGGGATACTTATTCTTCGGAGAGGTTGGCCGAGATCTACATCCGCAAGATTGTTCGCCTTCACGGTGTGTCGATGTCTATTATTTCATATCCGGGCACGCAGTTTACATCGCAGTTTTGGAGAGAAGTGTAGCGAGAGTTAGGCACACGGGTTGAGTTGAGTACATCATTCCTCCCTCAGACAGATAGACAGTCCTAGCACACTATTCAGATATTGGAGGATATGTTACGCACTTGTGTCATAAATTTCGGGGGTTCTTGGGATCAGTTTCTGCAGCTTGCAGAGTTTGCCTACAACAACAGCTACCAATCGAGCATTCAGATGGCTCCGTATAAGGTCTTGTGTAATGGGAGGCGGTGTCGGTCTCTTATGGGCTGGTTTGAGCCAGGTGAGGCTAGGAAATTGGGTACTAACTTGGTTCACGATGCTTTGGACAAGGCTATGTTGATTCAGGACCGGCTCAGCACGACGCAGTCTAGACATAAGACTTATGCCAATCGGAAGGTTCGTGATGTTTCTTTCATGGTGGGGAAGAAGGTACTACTCAGAGTTTCACCCATGAAGGGTGTTATGAGGTTCGGGAAGAAGGGCAAGTTGAGCCCTCAGTAAATTGAACCGTTTGAGGTGCTTGAGAGGATTGGAGAGGTGTTTTTTAGGCATGCATTGCCGCCTAGTCTGTCGAGTGTTCATCTAGTGTTTCATGATTCCATGCTCCAGAAGTATGTCGGCGATCTGTCTCATGTTTTGGACTTCAGCACAGCTCAGCTAGATGGTGATTTGACTTATGATATGGAACCAGTGGCCAATTTGGACCGGCATGTTCGAAAGTTGAGGTCAAAGGACATAACTTCAGTGAAGGTACAATGGAGAGGTCAGCCAGTCGAGGAGGCTACTTGGGCGATCGAGCGTAAGATGTAGAGCATATATCCACACCTATTCGAGACTCGAGGTATGATTTTAGACCCGTTCGAGGATAAACGTTTGTTTAAGATGGGGAGGATGTAACGACCCGACCGGTCGTTTTGAGTGTAATAGCCCCATTCCCCTATTTACTGCTTATTCTATGCTTACGTTTTGTTATGTGACTTGTTGGGGTGGTTGGTTTGGTTCCAGGGATATTTCAGAATGAATTGAGACACTTAGTCTTAAGGTTGGAAGCCTAAGTTAAAAGAGTTGACCGAATGTTGAATTATAGTGTAAATGGCTTCGGAATAGAGTTTTAACGGTTTCGATAGCTCCGTAGGGTAATTTTGGATTTAGGAGTGTGTCCGGATAGTGATTTGGTGGTCCGTAGGTGATTTTGGCTTTAAATGGCGAAGGTTGGAAAAATGAAAGTTTGGAGAGTTGACTTTGTTGTTACCGGGCTCAGATTTTGGTTCCTAAAGTTGGAATAGGTGTGTTGTATCATTTATGAATTGAGGTGCGATTCGTGTTTTTGATGTTGTTTTTTGTGATTTGAGGCCTTGACTAAGTTTGTATCATATTTTAGGACTGGTTGATATATTTGGTTGAGGTCCCGGGGGCCTCGGGTGGATTCCAGATGGTTAACAGATCAAAAGTTGGACTTGAAGCATTGCTGAGATTTTTGCCTTCTAGTGTGATCGCACCTGCGAGGGGATAAGCCGCAGGTGTGACGCTGCAGGTGCGGCTGATGTGGCATAGAAGTGGAGCTGGGGCTGGCCTGAGGTGTGTCGCAGGTGCGAGGGGTCTTCTGCATCTGCGAGCCTAAAGATACGAGCAAGGCTCCGCAGAGGCGGAGAATGAGGAAGTGAAGCTGTCTTCGCAGAAGTGGACGGCTGGTCACAGAAGTACTTTCGCAGGTGCGGATCTTGGAGCGCAGGTGCGGAAATTGTGGACTTAATTGAATTTCCGTAGAAGCGCTTCCGTAGGTGCGGATCTCGGAGCGCAAGTGCGAACCTTATGGTCTTAAGTGAATTTCCGTAGAAGCAGGATTTTTATCGCATAAGCAATTCCGCTGGTGTAGAGTTTTGGCCCGCAGGTGCAAAGCACTGGGCAGAATATAGGTTGAAGGGTTCCAAGGTTTTTATCATTTTTGGACATTGCAAGCTCGGATTAAGGCAATTTTTGAGAGGGGTTTCAAGTGATTTCTTGGGGTTAGCCACTTTTGTTCATTTTTATTCAATAATATTGATTACCCATTGAATTTCCCACCTAGTTTATGTGTTTTTAAGGTAAAATTTTGTGAGTTTTGGGCTAGGGATTAGAGAGTGAAATTTGGGAGTTTGAGTGACGATTTAGTATCGGAATTTGGTAAATTTGGTATGATGGGACTTGTGGTTGAATGGGTGTTCGGATTTCGTAACTTTTGTTGGGTTCCGAGACGTGGGCCCGGGGTTGACGTTTTGAGTTGACTTTTTGACTTTTGATTTATAACCTAGCATTTTCATATGGAATTGATTCTTAAAGCTTGTGTTGATTGTATCGAGTTGTTGTGGCTAGATTCGAGGCGTTAGGAGGCCGATTCGCGAGGCAAGGGCTTATTGGAATTGAGATATGCGCGGTTTGACATAAGTACCACTTCTAAGCTTGGTTCTAAGGGTACGAATCCCTGAATTTCATGTTATGTGATTGTGGTTGAGGTGGCACACATGCTAGGTGACGGGCGTGTGGGCGTGCACCATAGAAATTGTGATCCGGTTAATTTCATAGTACTGTGTAGTCATCGGACCTTGTAGCCATTCATGTGATCCTTATGTGTTAGAGTAATTGAGCTGCAGATTCATGTTAGAAATCATGTTAGTCTATATGTTTATCCTATTGAGACACACGATGGTCATTTCTACTGTTGAATTATTTGCTTAGATGGCAATTTTGTACTTAGTCGCATCCATCATTTGCATATCATATCTCAGTCGTTGTTACTATTATTGTTGTGTTATATAGCATTGTTTGGGTTAATTAGCATGAGATTTTTTAGCCCGAGAGACTGGAGAGAGTGATGACTGAGTTGGGGCCTGACAATCATATTGTTAGTGAGATTTGTTGATCGGGTTGCACGCCGTAACAAGCCATATGGCTATATGTGGATCTGGTTGCACGTGGCAACATGCCTTATGGCTATTTGTGGATCGGGTTTCATGCCGCAATATGCCTTATGGCTATAAGTGTATTGGGTTGCACGCCGCAACAAGCCATATGGCTATATTTGGATCGGGTTACGTGCTGCAACAGGCCTTATGGCTATACGTGCATCGAGCTGCATGCCGCAACAGGCCCCATACAATACTAAGTGACTAAGTATGACGAGCGAGAATTGAGACAGTCAGATTGAGTACTCTGAGAGTGTGAGTACGTGAGGTTTTCATTGGGTTGCATCACATGTGATATGCACCTTGGCATGTAGATATAGAGATGTAATATTCCTCATATCAGTCATACTTGGCATATTTTATCTGTATTGAGCTTAACTGTTAAACCTGGAAGCATGTCTACATTTCTTGTACTGTGTACGAACAGATAATGAGTTTTTCTTGGAGATATTATTTTCCTACTTTCTGTCATTTCTGCTCTGTAAACTCTATATTTGTACTGTATTAGTTAAGCTCGTCACTGCTTTCAGTCCAAAGGTTATTTCGATATTTATTGAGTTGATTGTACTCACACTACACTCTGCACCTCATGTGCAGATCCAGATGCTCCCAAGCACGGTGGTTGCTGATCTTGGAGTTTTTACCCGTTCGGAGATTATCAAGGACGTTGCTTTGGCGTTCGCAGACCTTGACTCTCCTTCTCTATCTCTCAGTTTTACTTATACTGGTCTACCTTCTTAGACAGTGTTTCAAACTATGTTATTGTATAGATGCTCATGTACATAGTGACACCCGAATTTTGGAAAAGTTTGTATTCGAGTCACAGTTATTCATATCGGCTATTTATTAGAGTTATTACTGTTAAACTTGCTTCATCTAATTCTTAATACAAAATGCCTAGTTTTATTGTGATTGCCAGCTTGCGTAGTTCTGTGATAGGCGCTATCATGACATGTTGAGTTTTGGGTCGTGACACAACCGAATATGAGATACTGACCCCACGCACATAAATTCACCTTGGTAATTAATTTACCAAAAAATAATGGAGGCATAGATTGGCATGTTAAATCAATACAACAAACCACATAGAATGCATGACTCACACAAGAAGTCTCTATCATTCCATTACTAGAATACTGACAGTCAACCATAACCATTCCAACGGAGAATGAACCATGAGAATTACAACCGATAATAACTTTACTGTCACAAACAACTACAACATATCAATCCGTTGTAGTGTACAACCCGATCCCACCTATATCATCTCATCTTTCCTTATCTCTCCATATCATATCTTTCCATATCATTTCAATACTGTTGCGGCGTGCAATCCGATCCCTAAATAATATGAATTAAGCAAACAAACTACAACCTACTATGTCGTATCACAAAATTAAACGAAATAAAGAAACTAAACAAAGAAGGTTACAAGCGGATAAAATAGTCACATGTTGACTCACAAGGTCAAATAGCAGGTAATGATGGTTCATAAATAAAGGTATGATTACAAAGAATCAATTAACACTTAAGGCACGTAACAGATAAGGCATGAATTCAACAAATAATTGCAATTAACAATTAAAGATGGTAAGAGTAAACTTGACAATAAAAGATAGAACATGTACTAACCACTTTAATTAAATACAAGAAAGAAGCCTAAGAGTATAAACCGGTCAAATGCCACATATAAGACCGTGTAAACACTCGTCACCTCGTGTGCAGGTCTTCCACATAATTCAAAGAGTACAGTAAACCCAAACCCTATGGGATAATTTTCCCCACACAAAGTTAGACAAGATACTTACCTCAAATAAGCTAAATCAATACTCTAAGAAGCCCTTCCCGTGTGAAACAACCTCCGACTGGCTTGAATCTAGCCGAAATAACTTAATATCATAAATAAAAGCCATAGAATATAACTTTGGATAATAAAGTTTCGATCTTTGATGAAAACCAAAAAGTCAACCCAAAAGGTCAACCTCAGGCCCGCACCTCAGAACCCAACAAAACTCATAAATTACGAACTCCCATTCCGGTACGAGTCCAATCATACAAAAATCATTCAATTCCGACCTCAAATCAGCCTTCAAACCATCTATTTATTTTTTAGAAAGTTTTTAATAAAATTCCCAGTTTATCCAATTCAAATTATTAATCAAACACTAAAATCGAGGTTGGAATCATGAAATAATAACAAACCCGAGTCAAAAATACTTACCCCAATCCAAGTAGTAAATATCACTTCCAAAATCGCCCTAAACCGAGGTCCAAAACCTTGTGAGAAAAAAGTAACTAAATTCCGTAACAAGAAAAACAATTAGTAGCTATCCCAACTTGATTCAGGTCCTAGATGATCCCAAAACTTACATTTGATAAGCCCAAAACGACCATTGCGAGATTACACCCAAGATAGCCTCTTGAATCACCAAATTTAGCCTTAAAATAAGGGAGATATGATGTTTTGAAATTTAAAAGAAATCTGAAATCTCAATGGCATTTTCGTAATTATTTATACCAGAAATAAAACATCGAAAATCTTCGTTTTGGCACCCAAAACTCATTTGGAACCTCCCGGACACAAACCATATATGCATTTCAATCATTAAACATTCTACGAACCTGTTCGCGCACTCAAAATACCGAAAAGAGGTCATCTTGACCCGATAATGACCATGGTTAAACATCAAATCCTTAATATAATTAATTTTCCAACAAATGATCCAAAACACATTCGAGCCTCTCGGGACCTCATCTAATCATACCACCAAGTACAAATACATCATCCAAAGGAGGAACAATCTCGGGACCTCCTTTAACAACGCACGAGTTAAAGGAGGAACAATCTTACAATCAGCTTTATCGCACGATCGAGAACATGAAAGAAGGGTATTATTCCTAAATGCCCAAGTAGCATCCTAATTATAGATGTGGTCAATGACACATCGATAAGAATGAATCTACTAGACATGGCTCCGAGACATCCTAGGACACTTTAAAACCTTAGGCTCTGATACCATGTTTGTAACGCCCCGAACTGGGGGAGCGCGATCGGTGCTCAACCGAGTGAACCCGACTAAGAAAGCCTGTTAGGTTACCTTCTACCCCAAACACACCCATGAATAAAGATAATACATATTTTCATTCATTAGACAATAAGGTGATCATGTCTACAATACCAAAGAGTATTACAACACAACTTGAACACTTGATTTAATTACAACACAACTTGTTTAACATTGCCAACACCCATATACAACCCACACTAAGTCTACATAGCCTCTAAAAATACCGAAGAGTACAATGATAGTGCCGGCAATAATTCTCCAGCTATACCTCAAAACATGATAACACATACGAAACAAAATATGCACAACCTCAAAATAAGATGGGGCTCACCAAGTCAGCTAGGAAGAAAGAGCACCGCTATCACTAGTCAATATCCTCCGCTGTGGAACCACCTGCATCCATTAAAGATGCAGCTCCCCCGGCAAAGGGACGTTAGCACATGTCGAATTGTACTAGTATGAAAAAAAAACCAATTTAAGAATTCGAAAATACAATATGAATATGATGATTCAGGGCGACAATAGAATAGCATAGATAGACATTTAAGCCAAAGCAAGCTAATCAAGAGCTGGCAATAACATTTATAGAATTTAAGATGAGATCCTCTGTAATCATTTTCACACAAAAAGGCCCCGCCGCCTCACCCCAATATATGCGGGTGGAAATGCATCAACGATACCAATACCTACACAAAGAGGCCATGCCGCCTCACCCTAATATATATATATATATATATATATATATATACCATGCCGTCTCACCCATATATATATAGGGTGGTGGTGCAACAACAATACCACAATCGTACACAAAGCGGCCTTGCCGCCTTACCCCAATGTATGCGGGTGGAGGTCTAATCCCAATTACAATCTCAACACAATTTAGCATAATAGTTTTTACATAAATCATAACTTGGAATTATAACATGTAGATACACAATTCATAGTTTGGAACACCTCCTCAATTTATAATACAACATGATAAGAGCATTTGAAATACGAATTGAACATATATCTTTGTCACAAAACTTATTCGGAATACTCGATTTGTAATAAACATCTTGGAACTTACAAGGGTAATGGGGGTTCCAATTCTTAAAGAAGTGTTTAGCCAACATACCTCAATGGAGTTTCCTTAAACTCTAAAATGTTCTGGAATTCTTAGCAACTTTAATCTATTTGAGAAATATAAAAAATTGAACCAAAATTAGGAAGATGTTCATGGTTCTAGCTCATTTGAGCATTTTATCAAACACTAGGTGTGCATTAAGGTTTCAAGGTCCTTTTATGGAGGATTGCATCATCCCACAACCCATTCTTTACCATTTTTAGCTCAACAATTTTCCTACACCCCTTGATAACACATGCATGCAAAATAACCAACTCCCATACCAAAGAATTATCTTACTAATTACCCATTTCTAGTTAACTTTCGAAATGAAGTGTTAGGGTGTAAAATCTTACCTCTAGGATGAAGACCTAGTGAGTTTTCCTTGTTAATCTTCCAAGATTCGAGCAAGAATTGAAGAACAAATTATTGAAGAACTCTCTTCCACTCTAGGGCACTCTCTAACCCTCAAAATATTAGATTTTTGCTCAAAGGATGGTACAAATCATCTATTTAACGAAGTAGGGTCGGGTTATAAAAACAAAAAAATGAAGCTCCGGAACAGGATATGCGGTCGTATATGCAACTGCAAAATGGATATGCAGTCCGCATATTGGCCACACAATTTGTCCCCCAAAGGTGATATTGCCTGCCTGGGTCTACGGAGATTATGCGGCCCGCAGACCTATACTGCGGTGACATAATGCACCGCATAACTGGTATGCGGTCGCATAATGTACCGCAAATTTCTTCCAAATCTTGCCCCGCACCTGCTTCACTCTGCGGCCATTATGCGGTCCGTAGAGTGATTTTGCGACCGCATAGTGGGCCATACAAATGTCCTCTTCTGCCAAAAATTTTACTTTACTCACCAGTGCATTGTTCAACCCAAACACGTAAGCCTACTTCGGTACTATGAAACCTTAAATTCCTTTACAAAATTCTACGGGGCCTTAAATTTTGAATATTCATAAGATTGACCGAGAGTTGACTTTAATGATACCGGGTTCAGATTATGGTTTCGGGAATGGGAATAGCTCTGTTATGTCATTTGGGACTTATGTACAAAATTATAGGTCATTTCGGGTTGATTTGATATGGTTCGGCACGAGTTTTAGAAGCTGAAAGTTGAAAGTTCATTTGTGGTTTTGATGTTGTTATGTGGAATTTGAGGCCCCGAGTAGGTCCATGTTATATTTTGGGACTTGTTGGTATGTTCTAACGGGATATCGAGGGGCTCGGGCGTGTTTTAGATTGATTTCAGAGCATTTTTTCCATGTTTATGTTGCTGGTTTCTGCTGTTACCTATTGCTTCTGGCATTCTTTGCGATCGCGAAGGTCCAGCCACGATCGTGAAGTGTGTTTTGGTCTGCTGTGAATTTGTTCTTCGTGGATGCGATATATGGAATGCGTTCGCGAAAGGTTAGCTGATTGTTTTCTGCGTTCGCGGTGTTGTGTCGTGTTCGCATTGTGGAGCTGGAAGCTGGAGGTCACATCTTTGCGTTCGTGAAGTATTTTGCCGCATTCGTGAAGGTTTGGGTCTGTTGTGCATCGCGTTCATATGGTCTGTGCCGCGAATGCGTAGGGTCATTTTGTGGAAGTAAATGTTTGTTCATCGCAAACGTGAGAGTCCATCCGCGTTCGTGAAATGTATACCTAGAGTAGTGTATAAGGTACTCCATTTCGAAGACATTTTATAACATTTTGAGTTGGGTAGCTCAGATTTGGGCGGTTTTGGAGGCGATTTTTGCTACATGGATTGGGGTAAGTATTTTCTACTCGGTTTCGATTATATTTCATGAATCTGTCTTCAATTTTGACATTTGGATTATGAATTTTAAAGAGAAAATTGGCAGTTTTTGTCTAAACTTTTCTAAAGTGAATTTTTGAGTTTTGAACATCGATTCGTAGTCAGATTTGAGTGAAATTAGTATGGTTGGACTCCTAATTGAATGGGTTGTAGGATTTTGTGAGTTTTGTCAGGTTCCGAGGTGCGTGCCCGGGTTTGATTTGTTTCTTGACTTTGAGTAAATGTGTAAAGATTTGATCTTTATCGATTGGGTTTGCTTCCTATGGCATTATTTGATGATTTTGAGTTGCTTTTTGCTAGTTTCGAGCCGTTCAGAGGATGATTTGAGCGGGATGGTGCTTCTAGTGTATCGACTTAGCTTGTTTGAGGTAAGTGTCTTGCCAAACTCCCTACGGTCAAAAAGGATTGCAATTGGGTTGACAAGCACGTGGTGGTTACACTGGGCCCATTGGATCCGGTCATCATCGACATTTGCAATAGATACGAGGTATGCCTTGGTCAAATTCGCCACTCATTCTGGAGGATTGTGATGCTTCTTTGGTTTTTGGTGAGCAAGATCTATGCATGCTCATTCACGGTCGACCACCTCATGCGCCTATATAGTCCCCAAATCTTTTGGGGGGGCTGATCAAGCTCGTGTGTCGGGCCAGTAAAGACCTGTTCTCGAGTATTGATAAAGATCAGGATCGAGTGAGGACCTCGGACTTGATCCCAACTGAGCGCATGTCATATCCCGAGAAGTGGAATATATCATGTAAGTAAAATTTCATTCTCAAAATCTTATCTTATGCTCTTTTCCTTCCTTCTTATCGATGCTTTGTGCTGGTGCAGCTGTCGCTCGGGTCCCGGATACAGTCCCTCGACTCAAGGAGTGGGTCAAGGGCATCGTATTACAAAGGCCATATTTCGAGCGATCATGGCATGAACCTTTAAAGGGTCGGTGGGAGGTCCGTTCCCATGGTGATATTCCTTTCCCAAGTAGGTAATATTTGGGTTCCGCTCGTGTCATAGAGTTCTCACTTGTTTCATTTCCTTTTGCAGGTTTATCCAAGGACGTCACATTGAGGCCTCCATCCGGTGGCTAGAACTTCCCCGCCAAGTCCCATGCTCTGAGATATGGTGATGAGAAGAAAAGGAAGAGGGCTCCGAGTTCTCCAAGCTCGGAGAAAAAGAAACCAAGGAGAAGGTTGATGCGCGAATCCAAAGAAAGCACAAGCGCTCGAGCACCATCTTCGGATTCACTCTATCGGTTGAGGGATCAAACCAAAGAAGAATGAGAAGCCATTGATCTGATGGCCCGCGTGTCATCGCAACTCGAGGGGCAAGGGGCCTCCGAACCGGAGAGAGGTGAGGCCGATTTTCCTCAAGTTAGGGAGGCCAGCGAGGAGGCCATGGCTGAAACTTCCTGGGATGTGGGAAATGCCCTAAAGGAAGCACATGGTGTGATACACATCACCGAGTCACCCTCGCTCACCGAGTCCATGTATAACGAGGCTCAGACGGTGAAGGAATGTCCCTAATGAGAGGGCCCACGGATCCGACGACCTCTTTTGTGGCTTTTTTGATGGCGTGGATTCTACAACTACGGAGGACATCACTGATTGGGTGACTTGGAGGTGCCAAAGAAAGGTCCATCTTCGGGAACAAGCGGGCCTTCCTCAAGCCCGAAACTGATCAATCGGTTCCCAACTTCGAGTGTGGATCCTGACCGGAAGCGGTCGATCATCGTCTCTATTCCGGAGGATGCCCGGGTCCTCTCTGCCTCCGTAAGTGTGGCCAGCTACCTTCGGTGTTTGGTGATTGAGGAAGACCAAGCTAAGATGAACGAGGTAGACCCGCCCTACCTATTCAATGAAGCTCAATAGGCGCTAAACTGGGTAACTTCAAATATCTTTTAATGACTGTAATTTGTACTTAGACTAATTTATAGATGATCCTAACATTTTTCTTTATGTTTGCGGGCCTCAGTGCTTTATTGCGAAACTTTTCTTCGATATCAGGATGAGATGAACCAACTTGAAGCCGAGGTCCGAGGGCTCACTAAGAAGAGAGATACATACAAACTTCTCATAGATGAGCGTGAAGGGGAGTCTAAAAGCCTCCAAGCTGAGCTAGAGGTGGCTCGAAAGGAGCATACCGACTTGGTCGAGTAGGTAAAAATATTGGAGGTTAGTGATGATGAGCTAGACTTGGTGACTAATGGTCGGAATCCGCAGGTCCAGTAGAAAATCGATCGGATCGACCAACTTCGAGCTGAGATGGATGCTATCAAGACCTAGATCGATGAATGGAGAGGCATGATGGACCTTCTAGTATCGGAAAAGGAGACTGCTCGGGCGCAGCTGACTTCGGCTGAGACCCAGCTTTGAGCGAAAAAGGAAAAGGCCGAGGTGCAGGCCAAAAAGGTTGAGGAGCTCTAGTCCCAGCTAAGTGCGGCCGTCTCTGATCGAGAAAATCTTACCAAAGAGCTTGAAACGGCCAAGTTGGTGGTCTTGGTGGTTAAAGACGATGCCGACGAGATGATGGACCAATATAAGGCCGATGCCGAGGGGGCCCAGGATCAAACGAAGGATATTGTTGAGCATGCGAAGCAACAATCCGAAGGGAGGCCCTCGAGGAGATTCATGCTCAGGGTTTTGACTTGTCGGCCGAAATCGAGAGTGCTAAGGGGCTCAAAAGCCGAGGCTTAGAAGTTGGCTTATCCTGAGGATGAAGAAGGCTCCAAGGGTCCGAGCAGATCCGAGGGTGGAGGAGACTCCGAAGACCCTGGCGACAAGGCGGGCTCCCGTGAAGACCAGGCCGTTTAAGTGCCATGTATATTTTTCTTTGTTTTTTTATTTTTGTACTTTTTTGTCAAGGCCATTTGGCCCTTGTAAAGACTATATGTATATGTAATACAAAACTTCCTTTTCCCTTCGACAATTTCTGAGTTTTGTTTTCCTTTTCTTTATTCTTTATATTTGCAATGATCGAAATGCCTTAGCATGAAATAGTTAGGTCATGTTCGGAGGTTTGAACTGGCCTTGACTTCAACATTTTTGTTTAAGGCACCATGGGGGTTCGGTATGACCAGAACATTTCCCTAAAGTACTTATAATTTTTTAGATTATAGTTTGTCGAGGGTAGCCTTTAGAACCGGTTAAAAAATGTTTCAAGGACTTGTTTTTTGTTATGGGTCTCGGACGTCTCTGAGCCATTTTAATATGGTCGTAGCCTTTTAGTTCGGGTGTTGCCAGTGGGCTTTTCACCTTGAGTTGTCCGGACTTGCCTAGGATAACAGTCCCTGAATGGGGATGATCGTAGCCTTTAAGGTTCAGGCTCTGCCTAATAGGTCTTGTGCCCCTCACTCTGATAGCCTGGGCCGTCCGAGTTTGTTTCTGGACGGAAGTCCCCGAGTGGGAGTGATCATTTGAACCCAGATAAAGGCGACCATTCGGCTCGATACCTTTAGGGGATCGAATGTAGGAAATTCAGAAAGAAAAGAAAAATTTTAAGGGATAAGATGTTTATCCGCAAGGTAGAGACTTCCTTTTATTTATGTACGTAATATATATGATTACACATGCGTATAAGCTTTATGTCAGGGCTCGATCAGTCTATGTGGGCACGGTTTATTCGACCATTTGGCCCTTACAGTAAATCCTATCGATCGAGCCGAGACCATTCAATTGCAAATTTTCTTTCCTTGCTAAAGTCATTATCCTAGGGTAATGCCCCCCAGTGTTCGGGGCCGATCATAGATAGGCCTCGAATACTGTTGTCATGATCTTCGATACCGATTCATAACCGGCCTTTGATTCTAAGTTAGCACAATTTATTGTTGCCTCGTTAAAAACCTTGCAGGAAAGCCCATTTGGGACAAAATCAGTTCAAGGAAAAAGGAGTGCAACGCGTGCTTTCCGGCCTAATAATTGTATCATTCTTTGATGTTTGCCTGCAAGTGTTAGTTCAAAATGCAAATAAGTAAAAGGAATGAATGGGGTCGTACCTTAGCAAGAGTATCACTTCAAGTGAGTTATGTTCCAGTTGTTCAGTAGTCATTCATCGTTCATTGCTCCAAGTCTATATGATCCCTTTCTGATGATCTCGATAATTTGATATGGCCCTTCCCGGTTCGGCCCCAGCTTCCCTTCATTCGGGTTTCGGGTGCTTAGTGTGACCTTCCTTAACACTAAGTCCCCGACATTGAAGTGTCGAAGGTTGGCCCTTCGATTATAATATCTCTTGATCCTCTATGTTTGTGCGGTTAATCGGACAAGGGTGGCTTCGCGCCTTTCATCTAATAGCTCCAGGTTCGTGTTCATGGCCAAGTCGTTTGATTCCTTGGTTGCATATCGAAACCTGAGACTTGGTTCTCCGAATCCGACCGATATTAGAGCTTCGACGCTGTAAACCAGTGAGAATGGGGTGGCCCCGGTACTGGACTTCGAGGTCGTGCGGTATGCCCATAGGACTTCGGGAAGGATTTCCTTCCATTTTCCTATGGCATTAGTTAATCTCTTTTTGAGGTTTTGGAGTATGGTTTTATTGGTCAACTTTGCTTGTCTGTTCCCACTAAGGTGGTAGGGTGTTGATAGTATACTTTTGATCTTATGGTCTTCGAGAAACTTGCTTACTTTGCCGCCGTTGAATTGTTTCCCGCTGTCGCACGTGATCTCGGTCAGCATTCTGAACAAGCATATGATGTGGTCCCAGATGAAATCGATGACTTCTTTTTCCCTGATCTTCTCTTATGCCTGGGCTTCCACCCACTTAGAAAAATAGTCAATCATAAACAATATAAATTAAGCCTTACCGGGTGCCCATGGAAGGGGGCCAACGATGTCCATTCCCCACTTCATGAATGGCCAAGGTGACAAAACTGAAAGCAGCAGCTCCTCGGATTGATGAATCATCGGAGCATGTCTTTGACATTTATAACATTTTCATACGAACTCCTTCGCATCCTATTCCATGTCGATCTAGTAGTAGCCGGCTCTGATTACCTTTCGAACCAATGATTCGACACCTGAATGATTTTCGCAGGTGCCTTCATGAATTTCTCTTATAACGTATTCGGTATCTCCTGGTCCTAAACATATCTCGAGTGGGCTATCGAATGTTCTTCTAAAAAGTTTTCGTCTTTGGACAAGCTAAACCGGGCTGCCTTCGTACGCAGGGCCCTCGATTCTTTCGGATCCAAGGGTAATATTTAGGTCTTAAGATATTCTATATATTTGTTTCTCCAATCCCAAGTCAGTCTCATTGAGTTTATCTCGACGTGGCCTTCTTCCACTACTGATCTTATGAGTTGTACGACTGCCCCCGAGTTGAACTCATCGTCCTCGACCGCTGACCCCAGGTTAGCAAGGGCATCGGCCTCACTGTTTTGATCTCGAGGTACGTGTTGTAGAGTCCACTCCTTGAATCGATGTAATGTTACCTACAACTTATCCAGGTACCTTTGCATCCGTTCCTCTCTGACCTTGAACATCCCACTAACTTGGTTCACTACAAGGAGGGAGTCGCACTTAGCTTCGATTACCTCCGCCCCCAAGCTTTTGGCTAGTTCAAGACCTGCAGTCATGGCCTCATATTCGGCCTCGTTGTTAGTCAATTTTACAGTCCTAATAGATTGTCTAACTACATTGCCTGTTGGTGGTTTCAATACGATGCAAAGTCTGGACCCTTTTGCGTTCGAGGCACCATTCATAAAGAGGGTCCAGATCCCCGAACAAGTCCCCGAGTTCAACAACAACTCTCTTTTGACATCGGGTATTAGGGCTGGCGTAAAGTCAGCCACAAAGTGTGCCAAAATTTGAGATTTAATGGTGGTACGGGACCAATATTCAATATCGTACCCACTGATTTCCAAGGCCCATTTGGCCAACCATTCTGAGAGCTCGGGCTTATGCATTACATTCCTCAATGGGTAAGTAGTCACAACACATATGGGGTGATATTGGAAGTATGGTTTTAGCTTGCTTGGAAGTGGCTGCAGCAAGAATAGTGCTAGTTGTTGGTTGCTCATCAACCGAACACGACAGGGACCCCGGTACTCAAACTTACGATACCGGGCATGATGACTGGGATCCGAAAGCGAGAGTTAACATTTTCTACCATCTCAAACTCCCCTAGAGTGTCAAGGCATCGTCCTCGGTTGGTGTAACTAACTCAACAAATTGAGAAGTATGTTGAGTTGAGGAAGGTCATCGTCTTCTATGTAGAGAAGCCCTTTCCTCGCTGGCTTCGCTATCATTGTCAATCATTACGGTGTCTATGGCCAACCCGGGCAGGGGGCTCATTAGCACTGTAATAACCTGACCGGTCGTTTTGAGCTCTAGCACATCGTTTGGCTGTTTGAGGCCTTGAGCAGCTTCACTTCATGTTTTGTGACTTGTGTGTGTGGTAAGAACTGAATTTCGGGAATTTCGAAGTTGATTTGGAAAGAAAATTCTAATTTTGGAAACTTTAAGTTGGAAGAATTGACTAAGTTTTGAATTTTGAGTAAACGACCTCGTAATTGGGATTTGAAGGTTCTGATAGGTTTGTATGATGATTTTATACTTAGGCGTATGTTCGGGTTGAGTATCGGGTCACCCGGGAGCATTTCGGTACTTATTGTGGAAAGTTTGCATTTAGAATTTTTTAGAATTTCCTAAGTTTAGTTTGAGGTGGACATTGGTGTTATCGGTTTCTATTTGGGATTCTGAGTCTTGGAGTAGGTTCTTATTGTGATTTATGACTTGCACGCAAAGTTTGGCGTCATTCCGGAATGTTTTGGTATGATTCAGACGCGTTCGTCGAAGTTTAAAAGTTTGAAAGTTTGAAGAAAGGTTTCGATCGTCGATTCACAATTTTGATGTTGTTTAGTGTGATTTGAGATCCCGAGTAGGTTCGTATTATGTTTTGGGACTGGTTGGTACGTTTGGATACGGTCCCGGGGGCATCAAGTTTGAAACGGATTGAGAATGAATTGAAACTTGGAATTTAGGACATGCTGATGCTGCTAAAATCTGGTGCCATCGCACCTGCGGAAGGAGTGGCCGCAGGTATGGTCACGCAGGTGCGAAGATTCCATCGCAGGTGCGATTGTCGTGGGGGAAGTCTGGGAGCGCAGGTGCGAGGAAATTTCCACACCTGCGAAGCAGATGCAGAAAAGAAGCGCAGTAGCGGAGGTTGGCCAAGAAGGCCTAGGCCGCAGAAGCGGACATTGTCGCGTAGGTGCACGAGCGCAGAAGCGGAAGTGCAGTTGCGCTACTTGGGGCGCAGAAGCGAGGGTTGTTTGTTTGAGCTGGAGCCGCATCTGCGATGGATCTTCCGCAGGTGCGGAGCCGCAGAAGCGGCTACTATTCCGCAGGTACGAGAAAGCGCTGGGCAGATTTGATTTTTATACGGGATTTGGCCCATTTTCTTTCATTCTCTCTTAGCTTGGGTGATTTTTTGGAGAGCTTCAAGTGGAGGCTTTCATCATCTATGTCAAGGTAAGTAGTTCCTACATATTGTGAGTTAAATACATAGTTTATATGTGGATTTGAACATGAAAATTAGTAAAAATTTGGGATTTTGGTAGAAAACCTAGAAATTGGTATTTTTCGATTTTGACCACAAAATTGGACATGGAAATTGGAATAAATTATATATTTGAGTTCGTAGTGTTATGAGTAAAGTTTATCTTTGAATAGTTTTGGAATCTGGGCACGTGGGGCCGATGGTTGGCTTTAGAGCGGAGTTGGAATTGTTATAAATCGACTAATTATAAGCATTGGAGTATATTTTGATTGAATTGCACATTTTTTGACTAGTTTCAGATCGTTTGGCTTGAATTGAAGAGTTAGAGAGGCATTGGAGCCGGTTATGGAACTTCGTGCGAGGTAAGTCTCCTGTCTAACCTTGTGAGAGGAAAACTACCCCCTAGGTGATGTAATTGTTATGTGATACTAGTTGTGGACGTTACGTATGCACGAGGTGACAAGAGTTCGTACGTAGCTAAACCATGTATATGTCCAGGTAGACTTAGGACCTTATTATGCAATAATTGAATTATTTGAACTCATTCTGCAGGCTTAATTACTTGAACTTATAATTGAAATTTATTTAGAAATAAATATATGTATACTAGGCTGAGCCTTATCACCTTGAGTTGTTGGCTAGTTATTTGAGTAACGGTAAAGATTATCTTCACTTTGTGCTCATGTACTGCATTGTAAGCAAGTGTCTCGTAATTCGACAAATTCCTTCCTTTCTTGTGGCGTGGGCCAAACGCCTCGGCAGTATAATAGATGCATCTATGGTTCATGTTGCTCGACCCTCGGCGGTGTACACATTATTCTCGATCGGGCCGAACGACCTCGGCATAATCGTGCGTTATATCGCTGGTAGTCCGAACATTCACGAGATTATCTTTTTACTGATTCTCGACATCTTATATGGTATGCCTTATTCATTTGATATTGGCACTTGACATTTTGAGTTGTTAAGGTAGAATAAAATTGAGAAATTCATACTTTAAAGGAAATATTTGGAAGATTTTGTAACTTACAGACTTACCCCATTATTGTTGTGTGCTTCATATCTGCTTATGATTTATTATATTGTTTTATTGGGCCTCTAGTTAGTCTCGATGTCGACCCCTCGTCACTACTTCTCCGAGGTTAGGCTAGATACTTATTGGGTACGCATTGATTTACGTACTCATGCTGTACTTCGCCACTAAATGTGCAGGATTTGATTGGTTCATGTGGCGGTTATCTTGGCGCGTAGGCACAGCTGTTGAGGAAACTTTATGTGAGTTGCATTCCGGACTACGCATCGTAGTCCACGGAGTCTCCATCGTATTATTTAATTTATCCTGTCTCATTTACATTCTAGACAGATGTTGTAATATTACTGCACTACTTAGTAAATGCTCATGCACTTGTGACACCAGGTTTTGGGGGTGTTCTAGAACTTGTTATGGATTGTTTTACACTGATTCACTTTCACTTATTATGTTAACGAAACTGTACGTAACTACGATTTATTTTAATGCGCTAATCTCATCATCCAAGAATGACTTATGGTTTTAAAAATGATAAAATGAATAATTAAGTATTGGCTTGCCTAACAGCAATGCTGGGCGCCATCACGGCCTATAGGAGAAATTGGGTCGTGACAACATAGTATCAGAGCTTTAGGTTCAATTGGGTCTCACATGTCATGAGCAAGTCTAGTAGAGTCTTTTGGATCGGTACGGAGGCATTTGTACTTATCTTCGAGAGGCTACAGGGTTTTTAGGAGCACTTCCCTTCTTGATTCCTCATCGTGCGATTTGATTCCCTTGGGGATTATGCCTTTATTTCTTTCCTACTCAATCTTATGTAACGTGAAGTGCTTGTTATCAATTGGGCATCGAGGAGTTGTAGTGGTACTACAGACGTGGTGCAGGATATTTTTTCATGCATATTCGGGTAGGCTACTATTATCGTCTTGCGGAAGGATGTTCTATCAATTCAGATCAGTAGATGTATTTCTGATGGTTTTGAGGCTATGCACAGATTTCTATGATATTCATGCGTTGTTATCGCACAGTATTGATGTAATGGTAGGATGCTTATTTATGGATCGCAACAGTGAATGACTCGAAGGGAGGATTTCTCAGTTCACGGTTTAGAGGTTCGACATCTAATTACAACGGGCGAGGGGCAATCGGTCTATGGATGTTCAGGTTTTGGTTGATAGAATAATGAGACTTGATATTTTCGAGCGTGGTGGAATCTTCAATTGCGACGTGGTGTCGCCGTCCTTGTTTCAATGTATTAAGCTTCATTGGTGTTATGGTCTTCTTTGATTTGCCTTCGGGGTAGAGTGTGGTGAAATAGTGTCTAAGGAGCGGTTGTCAGAGATGGCGATGTGTAGCGATTTCAGAATTGAATCGGTGCTTCGAAAGCGGATGGATCAAGAAATATGATATTCGAGGAGGCTTAGAGTTGGTAGCAATTTATTAGTTCAGGGGATACAGGCGTAGATGGCAGGAGTACTTCCATAAACTCCTGAACAAGGAAGGGGATAGGAACATCGTGCTGGGTGAGTTGGAGAACTCAGAGAGCCGGAGAGATTTTGGGTTTTGTAGGCGTATTAAGTGTGAGGAGGTTGATGTGGCTATACGGAAGATGAGTAGGGGTAAGGCGACTGGGCCTGACGAGATCCAGGTGGAATTTTGGGAAGAAGCGGGTAGGGTAGGCTTGGAGTGGCTTACTAGCTTGTTTAACCGTCATTTTCAAGATGAAAAAGATGCCCGAAGATTGGAGGTGGAGTTTGATGATTCCGTTGTACAAAAACAAAGGTGATATCCAGAACTGCAACAACTATAGGGGTATCAAGCTGCTGAGTCACATTATGAAGGTCTGGGAGAAGGTGGTAGAGAAGAGAGTGAGGACATGCATATCTATATTTGAGAACCAGTTCAGATTTATGCCGGGACGGTCAACCACAGAAGCCATTCACCTTGTGAGACGATTGGTGGAGCAGTATAGGGAGAGGAAAAAGGACTTGCACATGGTGTTCATTGACCTTGAGAAGGCCTATGACAAAGTCCTGAGGGAGGTGCTATGGAGATGTTTGAAGGTTAGCGGAGTCCCGGTAGCATACATTAGGGTGATTAAGGATATGTACGAAGGCGCTAAGTCTCAGGTGAGGACTGCGGGAGGAGACTCGAAACATTTCTCAGTTGAGATGGGGTTGTATCAGGGATCAGCCCTTAGCCAGTTTTTGTTTGCACTGGCGTTGGATGTCTTGACATGTCACATACAAGGGAGGGTGCCATGGTTCATGTTATTTACTGATGATATAGTACTGATTGATGAGACGCGAGGGGGTATTAACGCTAGGTTGGAAGCTTGGAGACAGACGCTGGAATCCAAAGATTTCAAGTTGCGTAGGTCGAAAACTGAATACTTGGAGTACAAATTCAGTGAGGAGAGGCATGAGGAAGAATTAGAAGTTAAGATTGATACCTAAGTCATTCCCACAAGAGATAGTTTCAAGTATCTTGGGTTTGTAATCCAAGGCAACGGGGAAATTGACGAGGATGTTACTCACCGCATTGGAGCGGGTTGGATGAGATGGAGGCTAGCTTCGGGGTTTTTATGTGATAAGAATGTACTAGACTTAAGGGCAAATTCTACAGGTTGGTGGTTAGACCAGCTATGTTGTATGGAGCTGAGTGTTGGCCTGTCAAGAAGACCCATCTCCAAAAGATGAGCGTAGCAGAAATGATGATGTTGAGATGGATGTGTGGTCATACTAGGAAATACAAGATCATGAATGAAGTTATTAGGGACAAGGTGGGAGTGGCACCCGTGGAAGCCAAGTTACGGGAATCGAGGCTGCGATGTTTTGGGCATGTTAATAGGAGAGATATAGATGCCCCGGTCAGGAGGCGTGAGAGGTTGACCATGGAGGGCTTGAGGAAGGGCAGGGGTAGGCCTAAGAAGTATTGGGGAGAGGTGATTAGGCAGGACATGTCGGTGCTTCACCTAACCGAGGACATGAGCGATAGAAAGTTGTGGAGGTCGAGGATTAAGGTGGTGGGTTGACAAGTAATTGCGAGTTTTTCACAGGTTCACTAGTAGTACTAGTAATATTCTTATTGTGGGTTAAAAGTTACTTCCTTCTAGTTTGTTATTGTATCTGGTACTTTGCAACCACGTCCTTTATTTTTGTAAATTGCTAGTGGGATTGTTGCTCTCTGATTGTTACTATTTGATGCTATATTTTCTCCCATTTTACTGGATATTGTTACTCCCTGATGGCTACTATTTGATGCTACTTTTTCTCCTCTTTGCTTATTGCCTTTCTCCCCCCTCTTCCCTCCTCTTCTTCTTCCCTACTCTTCCTTTTCACCTTTTCTTGAGCCGAGGGTCTATCGAAAATAGCCTCTCTACCTCTCCAGGTATGGGTAAGGTTTGCGTACTCACTACCCTCCCCAAACCCCACCCGTGGGATTATACTGGGTATGTTGTTGTTGTTGTTATTTCTACAGGTATGGATTTTGATTGGAGGCAGCAATTAGGCAGCGAAGAATGAAGAAGGACATGGCGGGAGTTGTCTCGCAGTGGTCAAATTACTAGCAGGTCGAGTATAAAGAGCAGAGGTTGAGATGTTGCTTAAAGGAGGTGGTTTAACCGAAGTGGGAGTGGCAGAGTAGCATATAGATTCTGTGGCAGGGAAGCCACTTGCCTTGAGAAAGTTTAGGGTGATTTGGTCTATGGATTTTATTTGGGATGGTGGCCACCGTACCGAGGAAGATTGAATCTGGCAAAGAGAAGTTTGCTTGAAATGTGAGGGGTGTGAAAAACTTGATTATCGATTTGGATGCAACGTGACTTCGAGTTTGGAATGTATCATCGAACTTTCAGTTGATGTCAATGGGTAATGAACAGACTTGTACAACTGGTGGGAGAGCATGGGCTCAGGAGGGTTTACTGAGTTCGCGGTGGTGGTACCCAGTGCAATGTCGTTGGAAGATGTCGGTATGGAATTTCCATAGGTGGGTTATCTCTTGTGGGAAGGTTAGCGATTGCGTGATTTTGATGAAGCTTCTACAAAGAGTTCTACTTGCTACCTAATAGGAGATTGAGTGTGCGATTGTGGCTGATAATTCGGAATGTTTCATGAAAAGCTTAACAAATGATTCGAGAAATTTGGCGGGTTAACGGTGCGAGATCATGGTAATTGAGAAGGAGGAATCCTTGTGGGTTCTATATTTATGTGATTATAGCTTAAAGCTAAGTGGGGGAGCCCCACCATCTACGATTGGATCGCGTGGTTGTCTGCTGGTGCGGTTTCTGATTATCGGTGCATTGGTGGGTTATTATGACTAAGAAAATAAAACATTAGGGGTAATTCGAGTGGGGAACTTGATGGATACATGCTACACTTTGCCTTATCGATTCATGTGCAGTTTTGGGAAGATTCAGAGTTTATGCTTTTTGTGGATGTGATGTACAAGGAAAAGAATTCAGTCGGTTGCTTCTTTGAGAGGGTGTTTATGTGCTAGCAGCGCATTGGAGTTTGATTATATTCGGGACCAGGTCGGAGTGGGTGACTCTCGATAACTGTCCTAGTGGGTTCAAGAATTAAAGTGCAGTGCCTAAGGATTTCGGGTCTGTTATGTGATTAAGATTCAATTTTTTTGCAGTGGATTACGAACATAACTTGGAATGTTCTATGTTATCATCAGGTATGCGGTGCAGTATTGGAGGAAAGGAAGAAATAGCTTCGGATTCACGGAAGGTCTTGCAGAATGGGTGTACCAGTTAGAGATGCTATTGTGCACATAATGAGGGTATGAGATGGTTTATGAGTATTGAGACGATGTGTTCTCGTGATGCGGGTCACTCGAGATGAGTGCGGATTTGGTTCGTTACGTTTTTGAATGGAGCTATTATTATTTCTAAGGCAAGTCGAGAGTAAATTGGAAGAAGTTGGGTCGGTTAGTAATGGTTGAATCAGCCTGATTGTGGCAATGATCAGTTCCTTCAGCGTGTGAAGTCATACATGTGGTTTTTGGTTGTACGTGCAGGCTTGACAGCCACCACAACTTGATTTATTTGGGAGGTATTTGATTCAAATGGCCTTGTTGTGTAAATGGATTCCGGAAGAGTCATGACGGGTTAGATCACGACTTGAGGTTTATATTTTCTGTTGTTGGGAAATTCAATTGCGTGTTGCATTGGTTCTTCTTAAATGAGCTAAGTGAAAGGTTTCTAGCCAATGAAGTGTTTATTCTCGTGTAGCAGCATGATAGGTGCAGTGAGCGGTATGGGAATTTGAAAGTTGAGGATCAAGGTTGCAGTTCGGTGTTGACAAGAATATCATGAGCTAGGATGAGCAGGGGAGAATTCAGATGTTCAGAGTAAGCTGGCATTTTCTTTAGTGTCACCTGAATACGGTGTTTGGTGCAAGAGGCTTTGCGTATTGATTTATGGATTCTTGATTTGCTTTACAGAATTAGTATGGTTGGTGGTATGGATGTGCGAACTTTGCTACCTGGGCGGAAGTCGTGGCAGCGTACCCCACAGGAAGATTTGTATAAGTGTGACATGTTAGTCACTTGATTGTTAAAGATTGAAACCATGTATGGAGAGTTTTGGTACTATCGTTAATGTGAGGGTTTATGTCTGGAAGGCGCACTATTCCTTTGGTTGTAAACTATGGGAATTTGGTCTAGGATGGACGACTTCTCGTGTGTGTCATGAATAGGCCATTGTGGATCCTTGGAAGGTTATTGGCCCAGTGTGGTATGATCAGAATCGGTTTGAGGTCTGTTGGTGGGTCTAATGTGAATGTGTGCTCTACATTAGGTCAGATGTGTTCATTCATCATAGAATTTCTTACGGGGGAGTCGTCGGGCATTGGATATTATTCCCATCGTCAGCTATTCCGTGTAATCTCTATTGTGCTAAGTGGGTTGTGAGACGGCTTAATTATCCGTACATGTATTGAGGTCCCGTGTAGCTAGTGGTGTTATATGAGCAGAATGGCTCTCGAGATGCAGGTCAATTATTGCACCTTAGTTTTGCTTAGGTTTCGTAGCGTATGGCGCTATCCGTCTCCCCAGGATTTGTATTATCCACTTGACTTGCTTGTGGTCGATATTCGGGCATTTCGTAAGTATAAGCATTACGACTTAATGTGTGTTTTCTTCATGATTGTTGTATGCGGATCGGGTGGCACGCCGCCACGGGTATATTGTTTGGATCGGATGGCACGCCGCCACGGGCATTTTGTGTGGATCGGGTTGCACGTCGTAACATTGTCATATTTGGATCGGGTTGCACGCCACAATAGTGTCACATTGAGATGTTGAGTATGGTTCCCTATACTTATTTTTGTCTATTTGTTTCTCATTCTATGAGAAAGGTTCATAGCGTCTCTTCAGCCGTTTTATTAGTTACGCGGGCCGGGTAGTTCTTTTTCTAGAGTTCGTTCTCCCTTATGTGGAGTTGCAGCTTGTCGGCACATTGATGGCATCATATGAGATTTGGGTCAGTGTTTAAGATGGCTTATTGCCTGAGCATCTTGTACTGGGTGAGACGAGATTATTGGACCTGAAATCAGCAAAATTAGATCTATATAAAGTATATTAAGAGCAAATATCATTATTCAGTTCAGAATGAGGTAATGGTCCTTGTCAGGGGGAGAGACTCCATGATTTATTAATTTGGCAGGTGGTTATGAGCTTCTACACATGTCTTCCGTTGTGGCAGTATTGCGAGAGTTGGAACATAGCTTCGGGTCAGTGAAATTTCAGCAGTTGTTCTTGGAGGAGGTTGCCTTGGGCAAATGAGTTATGCGGAGCATTGTGCGATGTCAGCATGGGTGCATGATATGTTTTGGTACAGTGTGTAGTGATTGATACGGTGTTTACAATGACCCGACCGGTCGTTTTGAGCTCCAACGCGTCGTTCGGTGGTTTGAGGCCTTGAGTAGTTTCACTTTAGGTATTATGACTTGTGCGCGTGGTCGGAATTGAATTTCGAGAAGTTCGGAGTTGATTTGGAAAGAAAATTCTAATTTTGGAAGCTTTAAGTTGAAAGAATTGACTAAGGTTTGATTTTTGAGTAAACGACCTCGCAATCGGGATTGGAAGCTTCCAACAGGTTCATATGATGATTTCGGACTTGGGCGTATGTCCGAATCGAGTTTTGGGTGACCTGGGAACATTTCAGTGCTCATTATGGAAGGTTAGCATTTTGGAAGAATTTCATAAGTTTGGATTGAAGTGTATTTTAATGTTATCGGTGTCCGTTTGGAGTTCTGAGTCTTGGGATAGCTCCGTATGGTGATTCTGCTCTTAGGAGTGTGTCCGGATGTGGATTTGGAGGTCCGTAGGTCATTTTGGGGTCAATTGGCGAAAGTTGGAAATTTGAAGGTTTTTGTAAGTTTGACCGGGAGTGGACCCTTTTGATATCGGGGTCGGATTACGATTCTGGAAGTTGGAGTAGGTTCGTAATATCAAATGTGACTTGTGTGCAAAATTGGAGGTCAATCAGACGTGATTTGATAGGTTTCGGCATCGAATGTGGAAGTTTGATGTTCTAAAGTTCATTAAGCTCGAATTGGGGTGCGATTCATGATTTCAATGTTGTTTGGTGTGATTTGAAGCCTCGAGCAAGTTTGTTATGTTATGTGACTGGTTTGGGTGATTGGACGGCGTCCCGGGGGCCTCGGGTGTGTTTCGGGGTGGTTTCGGACCAAAACGGAATGATTTGCTGCTGCTGTTATTGCTATCTGGTTTCCTTCTTCGCGAACACGAAGGGACTCATGCGTTCGCGAAGGAGAATTTTGGGGGATGTTGAATTCTGCCCATCGTGAACACGATGGGGGAGACGCGAACGCGGTGAAGGGCTTGATGGACCTACGCGAACGTGATTGGGCAGTCGTGATCGCGAGGGTGTTTCCACGATCGCGAAGAAGGGCAGTGCTAGACAATTTCATTTTAAAGACGGGATTTGGCCCAATTTCCTTCATATTTCATTTTCGTTGGGCGATATTTGGAGATTTTGAAGAGGAGATTTCACCATCTATTATGAGGTAAGTAATTCCCGCACATTGTGAGTTAAATACATGAGTTGTATATGGATTTAAACATGGGAAATTGTAGAAATTTAGGATTTTGAAGAAAAACCTAGAAATTTGTATTCTTGGATTTTGATCACGAATTTGGGCATGAAATTGAGAATAAATTATATATTTGAGTTCGTAATGCTATGGGTGGTGTTTGTCTTCAAAAATTTTCGGTATCCGGGCACGTAGGCCCGAGGGTTGCTTTATCGACTTTTCGAGCGGAGTGGAAAATTGTTGTAAATTGAATTATAATGAGTATTAGAGTATATATTTATGGATTTTCACATTTATTGAATAGTTTCGGAGCGTTGGGCATCAAATTGAGTCGTTTGAAAGGCTTAGGAGCCGGCTATGGAACTTCGGAGCGAGGTAAGTCTCCTTTCTAACCTTGTAAGAGGGAATTAACCCCATAGGTGAATCAAATCATTATGTGCTTCTATTTGTGGGGGCTACGTACACACGAGGTGATGAGAGTCCGTGCGTAGCTACTATTATGCATATGTCCGGGTAGTCAAGGACCCATATCATGTTGTACTTGCGATGTTGCGCCCTACTTGTTAATTTAATTGTTTAAAACATTTAGAAACTCGATAAAGGAATTGTAAAAAAGCTTAAACTTCATTTACTTGACCGTTAAATGGGAATTTGAAATTCTTTGAATATTTTCCCCTTAATAAATCTTGAATTGGTTGTTTAATGTATTTTCTCTTTTGTGGATCGGGCCGAACGCGTCAGTAGCAGATTAGATGCATCTATGATTCGTGTCGTTCGACCCTCGGCAGTGCACAATTTAAATATTTATGTTGGATCGGGTCGTACGACATCGGCATGATTTGCGCATGATTGAATTGGTTGCTTTAGAATTTATGATAATTGATATTGCTTCATTGGCATGAGATACAAAATGATAAACGATGAAGAATAAATTTTGAAATTTCTTGTTAACAAAAATATTGTTTACTTAGTTCATGATATTGAGCTTACAGTCGTTCTACGTAATCCATGCTAAATTATATCATTGGTATTTTATTTATAGCCCATATAGTGTCAGAGTCGACCCCTCGTCACTACTTCGTCGAGGTTAGGCGGGATACTTACTGGGTACGCGTTGATTTACGTATGCATACTACACTTGCTGCACATGTTTGTGCAGGTACATTTATGTCTAGTGGCCTTGTGGGCGCAGAGGCGCAGTTATAGCGGGGACTTAGGTGAGTTGCACTCTATACTACGATCCGCAGCCAGCAGAGTCTCCTTCAGAGTATTTATATTTTCCTGTCCAATTTGTATTCCGGACAGATACTGTATTTTATTTTACATTCCTAGTTGATGCTCATGCACCTGTGACATTGGGTTTTGGGGTGATTAGGGGTTGTCCTGTATTGAAATTGTTAAAAATATTATTATTTATACTGTAAATTTCATCTTTTACTATTTAATTGAAGGAAATATGATTTTAAAAATATTAAAATGAGAACCAATATAAGTATTTATTTTTGACTTGCCTGACAGTGGGGTCCGGGGCCATCACGACCTTTAATGATTTTTGGATCGTGATAGTGTTCGTATGTTAGAATCATGTCTTGTAGAGATATTCAGAGGTTAGAATTTGGTTCTAAGGCTTATTGACCAAATAATAGGGAGAATCTTCAGTCTGGCTCGAGCTAATGTTCTCAACTGGGTTATGGTGGCACAGGTAGGTGCATAAGGTGTTGAACAATGATTTTGGTGCAACTCTGGAGCAGTTCTTAGCATGTTCGAGGACGAATGTATGTTTAAGTGGGGGAGAATGTAACGACCCGACCGATCATTTTTAGCTCTAGCACGTCGTTCAGCGGTTTGAGGCCTTGAGTAGCTTCACTTCATGTTTTGTGACTTGTACGCGTGGTCGGAATTGAATTTCGAGAAGTTCAGAGTTGATTTGGAAAGAAAATTCTAATTTCGGAAGCTTTAATTTGGAAGAATTGACTAAGATTTGACTTTTTAATAAACGACCTCGGAATCGAGATTTAAAGGTTCCAATAGGTTCGTATGATGATTTTGAACTTGGGCGTATGTTCGGGTTGAGTATCGAATCACCCGGGAGCATTTCAGCGCTTATTGTGGAAAGTTGACATTTTGAAGGTTTTAGAATTTCCTGAGTTTGGTTTGAGGTGGACTTAGGTGTTATCGATGTTTGTTTGTGATTTCGAGTCTTTGCATAGGATTTCAGCGCTTGCACGCAAAGTTTGGCGTCATTCCGGAATATTTTGGTATGATTCAGACGCGTTCGTCGAAGTGTAAAAGTTTGAAAGTTTAAAGAAAGGTTTTGATAATCGATTTGCAATTATGATGTTATTTGGTGTAATTTGAGACCCCGAGTAGATTTTTGTTATATTTTGGGACTGGTTGGTACGTTTGGATAGGGTCTAGGGGCCTCGGGTTTGAAACTGATTGAGAATGGATTGAAACTTGTAATTTAGGACATGCTGATGCTGCTGAAATCTGATGCCATCGCACCTAAGGAAGGAGTGGCCGCAGGTGCGGTCACGCAGGTGCGAAGATTCCATCGCAGGTGCAATTGTCGTGGGGGAAGTGTAGGAGCGTAGGTGCGAGGAAATTTCTGTACCTACGAAGCCGCAGATACGGAGAAGAGGTGCAGAAGCGGAGGTTGGCCAAGAAGGCCTGGGCCGCAGAAGTGGACATGGTCACGCAGGTGCGCGAGCGCAAAAGCGTTTGAGGCCCGCATAAGCGGAAGCGCATGTGCGCTACTCGGGGCACATAAGCAAGTGTTGTTGGTTTGAGCTGGAGCCGCACCTGCGATGGATCTTCCGTAGGTGCGGAGCCGCAGATGCGGCTACCGTTCCACATGTGCGAGGAAGCGCTGGGCAGATTCGATTTATATACGGGATTTGGCCCATTTTCTTTCATTCTCTCTTGGCTTGGGCGATTTTTGGAGAGCTTTAAGTGGAGGTTTTCATCATCTATATCAAGGTAAGTAATTCCCACATATTGTGAGTTAAATACATGATTTATATATGGATTTGAACATGGAAATTAGTAGAAATTTGGGATTTTGGTAGAAAACCTAAAAATTGGTATTTTTGGATTTTGACTACTAAATTGGACATAGAAATTGGAATAAATTATATATTTGAGTTTGTAGTGCTATGGATAAAGTTTATCTTCGAAAATTTCGGAATCCGGACACGTGGGCCTAGTGGTTAACTTTATTGACTTTAGAGTGGAGTTGGAAATTATTATAAATTGATTAATTATAAGTATTGGAGTATATTTTGATTGAATTGCACATTGTTTAACTAGTTTCGGATCGTTTGACTTGAATTGAAGAGTTAGAGAGGCGTTGGAGTCGGTTATGGAACTTCCGAGCGAGGTAAGTCTCATGTCTAACCTTGTGAGGGGAAACTACCCTTAGGTGATGTAATTGCTATGTGATACTAGTTGTGGGTGTTACGTACTCACGAGGTGACGAGATTCCGTACGTAGCTAAAGCATGTTTATGTCCGGGTAGACTTAGGACCTTATTATGCAATAATTGAATTATTTGAACTCGTTCTGCTAGCTTAATTACTTGAAGTTATAATTGAAATTGATTTAGAAATAAATATATGTATACTAGATCGAGCCTTATCACCTTGAGTTGTTGGCTAGTTATTTGAGTAACGATAAAGATTATGTTCACTTTGTGCTCATGTACTGTATTGTAAGCACGTGTCTCGTAATTCGATAAATTGCTTCCTTTCTTGTGGAACGGGAACGCCTCGGGAGTATAATAGATGCATCTATGATTCGTGTCGCTCGACCCTCGGCAGTGTACATATTATTCTGAATCGGGCCGAATGACCTCGGTATAATCGTGTGTTATATCACTGGTAGTCCGAACATTCACGAGATTATCTTTCTGCTGATGCCCGACATCTTATATGGTATGCCTTATTCATTTGATATTGGCAGTTGACATTTTGAGTCGTTAAGGCAGAATACAAGATTGAGAAATTCATACTTTAAAGGAATTATTTGGAAGATTTTGTAACCTACAAACTTAGCCCATTATTGCTCTGTGCTTCATATCTGCTTATGATTTATTATATTATTTTATTGGACCTCTAGTAAGTGTCGATGTCGACCCCTCGTCACTACTTCTCCGGGGTTAGTCTAGATACTTACTGGATACGCATTGATTTACGTACTTATGTTGTACTTCGCCACTAAATGTGTAGGATTTGACAGGTTCATATGGCGGTGATCTTGGCGCGTAGGCGCAGCTGTTGAGGAGATTTTATGGGAGCTACATTCCAGGCTACGCATCGTAGTCCAAGGAGTCTTCATCGTATTATTTAATTTATCCTATCTCATTTACATTCTAGACGGATGTTGTAATATTATTGCACTACTTAGTAAATGCTCATGATCTTATGATATCGGGTTTTTGGAGTATTCTAGAACTTATTATGGATTGTTTTACACTGATTCACTTTCACTTATTATGTTAACGAAACTTTACGTAACTACGATTTATTTTAATGCACTAACCTCGTCATCCAAGAGTGACTTATGATTTTAAAAATGATAAAATAAATAATTAAGTGTTGGCTTGCCTAACGGCGATGTTGGGGCCATTACGGCCTATAGAAGAAATTGGCTCGTGACAAGCACAACTTCCAAAGACAACTCGGGAGCGGCGTTCTTCGCCTTTTTATTTTTTTCCCCAGCTGTGGAGGAACGTCTTCTTTTTGGTTTCTTGTTCTCCTGCTGGGGACTCCGTGAAGAAGCACTCACACCAGAAGTAGGCCCGGAGACACCTGTTTGTATAAAAGCCTCCGGCAGTAGCCTCGCCGCATCAGCAGGATTAGCCAAGCTGTCCTTCTCGAGGACGACAATTGAGCCCTAGGGTAGACCTGAATCCAAGAGGAGAGAAAGGTTAAACAACTTCCTTATACGAAAAGCACAAAACAAGATGAGTTTGGCTTACCATGATTTTTGGTCTTCCACCCATATTTAAGGGACAATTCTTTCCACGTACAGGTCTCGAGCATAGTAACGTCCAAAGTTTTCTGGACCTACTGGTCCAAGCCTTCAACCCTAGGTGGAACCCACTGAGTCGCTGAAATAAGCGAAAGAAGAAGGGTCAATAACGATATGGAATGGTCTTTAATGGAAGAAAAGACAAATGGTGAACTTACGAGTGTGGTTCAATAATTACGGAAAGGATGAAGCCGCAGCCGGAATGATATCACTGGTGGCGACTGAAACGAACCGTTCCATCCATGTCATCATTCATGCTGGATAGCAAAGCATGGTGGCCGCGCTTGCTGAAATTTATCATTTCCCCATAAAAGATCTTGGGGGAATAGAGGTTCATCAATCGAGCTAGGGTTATATCTTCTCCTGTCTCCTAGCACAGGCGCCGAAGACAAACGACTGTCTTCCACATAGAAGGACTTGTGCCAAGCACACCTGGTAGCGGATGCAGAACTCCATGCTGACGGAGTCAAGCTCTCCACTCAAAGAGAACGGTCCCAAAGTGAACAGATATGTGTAAAAATACGTAAAATCCTTCCTGGGTAAGGTTATCCGCTCCGTCAGATCGGGAGCGATAATATCTAAATCTTGACAGTGGGAATCTTCCTTCACAACAGGAATACTGGAAGGATGGATGGAAGAAGGATATACACTAACGGCCCACGTACGAGGGTGAGCGGAAGGATAATTCTCTTCAAAGTCTTTGGCGGTGACAAGACTCTTTCGGATGATGGAACTCACCGTAGGAGGAGCAGCATCATCAGCTTTACCTTTGTTCTTTGAAGAACTAGGGTTTCTGGAAGAAGAGGCCATTTTTTATCAGAAAGGAGGGAAGGTTTTCTCTCAAGAAAAAGGTTAAAGAAAGGTTGAAGACAAAGTACGAGTTGAGTAAAGAGAGTTTGAGAAAGTGTAGAGAATTATGAAGTGTAAATGAAGAGATTTGATGCGTATAAGTAAAGGTATAGGCGGCTAAAATCGTGGCCATAATTACCTCGATAACCGGCAAAAGTGATGCTAAATCATGGGATGACGCGTGTTCGGGGCATTAAATGCGGATAGACGTGCGTTTAAACAACCATCAGAAACTTTTCAGAGGAGGTCAGAGAATTTCACGCCAAAAAGGTATTTCTACCAAGTTCCCGGTGACATAAAGTTATGCCACCGAAAAGGAGGGGGACTATCTGTATGGGGTAAAATATGTTCATATTTAATGATCGCATGAGAAAGCGACACGTATAACCGAATGAGAAGATATCTAAACTCGAAGGCAATGATCTCGCTTATCATCGGAGACAATGATACTCATAACGACAAAATTAATAACGCCATCCGGTAGCATTCAATGAAGAATATTCTACAGCATTAAGTGCATGATCCATTACAGAGAGTATGACATTCACTACCCACAGTTACACATCCTTCAATAGCCCTCATAATTATCATTAAAGAGGAGCTTGATCCTAGGACCTTGTTCCCTAGGTGCAACTATAAATAGAGAGCTTTATTATCATTATAAATGACACAAATTTTCTCACAAGCATACACTATATTCTATCAAAAGCTCAATAACATTTTACTTTCTTGCTTATTTGTGCTGTTCTTATTATTCCTGGTAGCTCTGCGCCCGGAACCAAGATGTCGTCTATTTCAATTTTAAGGCTAAGTCTTATATTTCTGTCTAATTCATCTATTATTTTTGAATTAAATTAATTCACTTGTTTATAAATCACGCATAAATTCAACTGTACCGTTTTACGGGTAAACAGTTGCCTGAATCTCCGAATTCATTCCTCCATCTTTTGAATACATGACCTTTCGATGACCATAATCTCAAGCCTTCCGAACTCGGCAACGGGTCCCATCCCTTGATTTTTAGATCATAATTGCCACGTGGGACTTTTTGATCAGGCTACTTGGAGAAGGTAATTTTTACCCATACAACAAGCACGGGTGAATAACCACAGTATATTCAAACGGGTAGTTGTAATTTGTTTGTCTTATTTGATAACTGATAAACAAATCTCGGTCCCAATTCGCAATATTATCTAATAGGCACATGATGATCATGAACGTACAAAAATTGTGGTAAAGTTAGCGGTTAGCCACCCTAACAACTACTGTAGTATGGAAGTTTGAATTACACTTGTAAGAGGAAAAAGGTTAATATTAACTAGTTTCATTGATTAAGCTGGAGCAGCACGTCAGTGTATATGTGTCTCTTCCTCAGCACCTCTCGTGATTCCTCCTCTATCTCAGCCACCAAAAACCCTTGAAATCCTCCAACCCATCAATCTTTAACACTTGGTCGTTTCTATGTACTATTTCATAATGTTTTTCTTTTCTTGGATATATATATATAAAAGACTTTCTCTAACTGGACTTATGATTCTTGTTGTTTTCTGATTGATTGGTTAGTTTTATTTTGCGAGTAGCAAATAATTATGGCGCGGAACAAAGACGGGGAAAACGAGGAAGATGAGTTTTTCTTGGAAGAATCAGATGAAAATCTTGAAGCTGGTCATATTAATACAGAGGAAGACATGACAGAAGATGATGAACATGAAGAAGGAGAAGGGAGGCCTTCTCGTTCCTCTTCTTTTGTTTCTCAACAGTGGCCACAGAGTGTCAGGTAAGTAAGACACTACTCTTGCATATACATGTTCCTGAACTAAATCAATTTCTGTATATTGTACTGTGTCTCTCCCAGTTGGACCTTTAATTTATTAGTTGCTAGCTTGTCCCAATTTTATATTCGTACTTGTGATTTATTTTCAGCTGGTATACTAAAAGTGGATGAGCATTCACTACTTATTAGTTATATCAGTTGATGGGCATATACAGCGTATGGCTGTAGTGGGCTCGACAAACAGCTGTGCTAGTGATAATAACTGCGCAAAATTAGTTAAATTCGGAGGCAGCCTAGATTGTTTGACAAACCTTGATGTGGCTGAGATGCATTGGCTGAGATGCATTTCCATAACCTCACTGTTAGAGACATAATTAAGTAAATAAAATGTATTCTATCTAATAGGTTAAGGTTTTAGAATGTCATACAATTCAACATGATATTAGAGCATGAAAAAGTACAGCGTTCAAGTCTCGGCGCCATCTAGTATAAGAAAGAATTTCTTCGTGCTTGGCTTATAAAAATAATCAGGTGAAGGGACGTGTTAAATACATTATTAAGTAAATAAATGTATACGAGGTTGTCACACAATTCAACACTCGCAAGGACAATATTATCTTGCCCCTCCATGTGACGTGCTATCAGTAGTCATTAGTGCTCTGAATGACAAACTATTAGTAGTTACTGTTACGGTACAATCATGGAGCTTTCACTGATACAGACATAGAAATCTTATACATCCTTGGTGATGTAACGACGAGGCGAGATCTCCAAGTTATGGTTACTGGCACATTTAACCTTCAGAAATTAGTCAACTTTAGGGGTTTCAGTGGGACAGGTAGCAATATTCAAGGGAAAATTCAACAAGACTATGATTTTACTCTTCTCAGAGCTTTTAGCCGACTCTACTTTCTCTCTCTGGAATATTCTTCTTCTCTGTTACTCTGAAATCCTCAATTGATGGACCTTATTAGCTCATTTGCTGTTATTTCATCACCGTTCCATGGACTCTTGCAAGGGGATAAGAAGTTTTTGATGGTCGTTTGGGGGGACGAACCGAGGTAGTAAATGGAGGGCATAAGTAGTATTTTGGCTCCTTGAAAGCTGCCCGAAGGGCTAACCCAACTCCTCTAGGGAAATAGAAGGTTAAATATGTTGATACAGAGCTATTAACATCAATATCTATTTAAAATTTATTTAATATTCTAAACCTGAAGTGTTCAATGTTGTGGTGATAATTACAAATGATGTAATTGTAGTAGCTTAGGTATACATTGAACTGTTTTCTATGAATTTCCAACTAATTAGAAGATATGTGCTATGTTTCATTTTTTTTTTTCCATGGGAAGGTAGAAGATCAAGTATTCATATTTACAAAATGTTGTATAGCTTACAAAAGTTAGTTTTCCAATTGTATATGCCTCCTTATTGTCACTATTTTTATGTATGAGCTATTTCATATTTGTGTTGTTGGAACTGAGAAATCGCTGATGGCCATGGACTGTTGTGAAGTACTTCAGTGCAACCATAGTGAATTGCAGAAAGGTTACTGAGTAGGGCTTGTCCCATGAGTTGGAATTAAAACTCCAAGGTGTTTCCTAGTGGTTGTGACATTCTTAAGTTTTGCTTAGACTAAGGTTTTATACAGTGGGAAATTTGAAGATAAATTGATTCTGATCTTTGTATTGCTCTGGGATGTTGCCAGGTATAAATGAAATTTAGAAAAAGTGAAAGAGAACAGACTAAAACCTCGATCAAAATATTTAGATCATTGTGTTAAGCTATTGCTGGATGCTCCTTGTTTCCGCTCATATGGCTACTGCTTGTACTAGAATTAGAATTCATATGGTAACTTCAGGTGACATCAATTAGAGGCATAATTTATGATTGATGGATTACAGGCACGTGTTTAGCTATGTTCAACTCGTTTGAAACTATTCGGGCCTTAATTCTCTTCTGTTTTCCATTTCCAATTCTTCTTTCAGGGAGTCTATGGATGTTTACACAATTGCTGCATCACCAAACTTTGGATCCTTTCAGCGTGTAGCCAGCTTTAAGTTTTCAACTTCTGATATCTCTAGTCAAAATAACTTGGTTTGGAGTGTAAAGACCCCTTTGCTGTCTATTGATGGGAAGAGTCACCAGAAAAGCGACCTTGATGTGCCCTGGAGATCACAAGTTTCATGGCCAGAAAAGGTTTCATCACATATAATCACTGGAGAACTTCCAATTAGCCACGGATGTAGCCTTGTTCAAACTATATTCAATGGTTAGAATCATCACTGTAATATTCTGGGAATGCAAAATCCTTTGTTTCTGGATGGTTATTCTATCTGCAATTTCTGATCATGATTTGGGCTCAGGGAAGAATTCTAGAGAGGATATATAGTTAACAATAGAACAAGGTTAAAAGATGAAGAGAAAGGAAAATAGAACAAAATCAATGAAATAAAAAGTTTACACTTAGTGGGAACGGTCAATTCCTTTTGCGTCATTTGCAGCACCTGTTATCAATATAGTGGTTTTCTTCTTTAACTTTTTGGTCATGATTACATTCCAGTGATTCTTTGCTTAATTGAATTGTTTTTATTTTATGGAATTTCAAGGGCTTCTCATGCTATGTAACAGGGACAAATGTCATGGCTGGAGTTGGACTTCTTTCTACACCTTATACAGTGAAACAAGCAGGTTGGGCAAGCATGGCAGTGCTTGTTCTTTTTGCATTAGTCTGTTGTTATACTGCTTGTCTTATGCGATATTGCTTTGAAAGCAAAGAGGGAATTACATCATTTCCGGACATGGGAGAAGCTGCATTTGGAAAATATGGACGTATTCTAGTATCTGTAAGTTCATAAATTCAGCTTTGCACCTAATTATAGGCTAGTGGGCTAAGGAGATATTTGGTTATTATGTCAAAGACCATGAGGTTTGTATTATTTCATTTGATATATACAGTTAATTACCTAGTTATATGCTAGTGGGCTAGGGGCTACTATGTCAAAGACCATGATATCTCTTTTCTTTCATTTAATGTAAACATGGTGGCTTACTAGCCCGACAAAATGTTTGCTACTTTCAGCAATTATAGCCTGTATTAATATGCCTTTTCTTTGCTTTTAAAGAAAATCACCTGACAAGTCCTCAGAAGTCGCAACTATAAGTATTCGTCTGAGATTGCTTCGACTAATGATCTGAGGGCATAAAGAATCTTGGCCATTTCGGGTGACTGAAATAAGAGGGAAGGGAAAGAATAAAAACATAGAAAAATAAAACAAGTCAATGAAGTGGAAAGGATTAAATATGTGGAGTAAGAATTATATATAGCCAATAATGAAAAGGTGGTCTCTAAACTACTGCATGTTAACCCTGTGGTTTTCTTTCTTTGGTACAGATTATTTTGTACATGGAGCTATATGTAAGAGATGCACTCCTCAGCTGGATTTGCAGATTGTTTGGTCTCATTTGACATTGCTCAATTCCTAATAAGTCTTTCTTGACTTGCAGTCCTCTTGTGTAGAATTTATCATACTTGAAGGGGATAATCTCACGCGGCTATACCCTGGAGCACACATTAACTTGTTTGGTTCTCGATTGGACTCCATGCACTTGTTTGCAATCATTAGTGTTCTTATCATTCTGCCCACAGTTTGGTTGAAAGATTTACGATTGATCTCTTACCTTTCAGGTTTCAAAAAAGTTCTACAGCGGCTACCAATTTTTAGTTCTTTATCAGACCATAATACTACATTGCCCTTTTTTGCAGTCGGAGGCCTCATTTCGACAGCTCTAGTGGTCGTATGTCTTCTCTTACTTGGGACAGTAGATCAAATTGGATTTCGTCAGACGGCTCCAGTGGTAAATTGGAGTGGTATTCCATTTGCAATAGGTGTCTATGGGTATTGCTATTCAGGGCACTCTGTTTTCCCAAATATCTATCAATCTATGGCCGACAAAACCAAATTTACAACAGCAGTCATTGTGTGGTATAGAGCGCTTTATGATTTTTATTGATCACTTTTTTTTCACAGCCAGTATAATTTTTGGTTTTGGGTATTGTGCAGCTTTACTTTGTGTATTCTCTTATACGGTGGTGCTGCAATCATGGGATTTCTTATGTTTGGTCAATCTACGCATTCACAGATTACTCTGAATTTGCCAAAACATGCTTTTGTTTCTAATGTTGCATTATGGACGACAGTGAGTTTTGTTTGCTCTCCTCCCTTAGAGCTGTCATTATCGTTTTATATTTAATTTATTTCATTTCATTTGCAGGTAGTAACTCCAGTTACCAAATATCCTTTTATGAGATTAAGTTTTCTTTGAAGAAGCTTTTTCATTGTTGTCAATGTTCTTATCAATTTCTAGTTGAGTTCCTTAACTTTTCACAAATACTCCTTGTTACTGAACCCGTTAGCTAGAAGTATTGAGGAGTTGCTTCCTGCAGCTTTGGCTACTAGTTACTGGTTTTTCATTGTCCTAAGGACAGCATTGGTTATATCTACACTTTGTGTTGCATTTCTTCTTCCCTTTTTTGGTAAGTTATTTTAAACCGTTTAATCTTCTTTCTTATTCATTGATTCAGACTGCACTATTCGTAATCAATTTTGCAATTGTTATGTTTCGTTTAGCTGCCTGTTGACACATATGTGCGCATGGCTGCTTTTGTGCTGCTTGTGGTAGTTTACCAGTTTATCTCTGCTTATTATATCAAAAAGTACGGCGTACTCTGATTTTCTTTGAACCCGAATATCACTCAGTATACAATCAATGAACCAAAAAGGGAGTCTTGGAATAGTGGTAAAGTTGTCTCCATTGTGCCTATAGGTCAATGGTTCGAATCATGGAATCAACCATTAACGCTTGTGTTATGGTAGGCAATCTACATCACACCCCTGGAGTACGGCCCTTCCCCAGACACTGCGTGAACACGAGAGACTTTGTGTACTAGGATGCCCTTTATACAATCAATGAACAGAATATTGTGTGCATATTCTGTTACTCCTAGGAATCATAAAATGATTCTCTAGTCCAGGATACTTAAAAGAGAAATCTTAAAAGTAAAGATCAACTTTGGTTACTTGAATGGCCTAGGGTTGTTTGAACGTTTCACTTTGATCTTTTATTTCCATCTTCTATGCTTTATTATGGTAGATTGCCTCTTATAAAGATTCTTTTCCTGCTTACATACCTACTGTTTTCATATTACATTCTTATGCAGCGACTACTATGAATCCTTTAGCTTATACTCAGATTGGTCTCCCTGGCCTGTCATTAAAGTTGTTCCTGCAAATGTACCCCTCAACACATTTTGGTTTCCTTTTCTTTGAATTCTATCAACCTTAGTTTATGTATCCTCATACAATGGAGAATTAATTTATTGAGATTTTGAAATTTAACTATTTATTTAGTACAGGGCTATTTCTGAAGTAATAATTGATAAACTTTTGATGATGGTGGCAACTAGAATCAACTGAACAAATACATCTATCCGAAAAAGAAATACATAGATAGAAATAGATAAGTAGGGAAAGGAGACTCCATGTGCTACGAATCATTCATGCCAAGCAGCTCACCACGAAGTTTCTAATAACACTCATACTCAGCTCAAGGGTTCCGCCAATACCACTCTCAGAACCTGCATAAAAATGTGCAAAACTGTAGTATGAGTACAAACCACAGTACCTAGTAAGTAGTAAGTCTAGTCTCGAATAAGTAATGGTGAGGGGTCGACTCTGACACCTACTAACAACTCAATAAGCATATGAATCATGAATATAACATAAAATAAAGCATAATATCATGAATCACGTTTGTCAAAAAAATCACAGTAAACTCGAATTTAGACATGCTTTTCAGGAATATCAGTCAAGGCGTCAACTTTTCCATATAAATAACTTAGACAGAGATTTTCAATGTAAATTGTGATTTCAAGCTCTAAACATCAAGTAGAAACATCAAGACCAAATAGCACGAGGAAAATATTACTCTATTCCTGTATGTCAAATACACATTCCCAAATTAACAATATCGCAGTTAAATCATCAAGTATTAACAATCTCAGCACATTCATAGTGTCTGGTACAAGTACCCCCTAATCATACTTTTAGCACTCTCATGGTGTCTGGCACAATGCCCCTGAATCACCACACAAACGCTCCGCAGTATACGGGCGCCTAACATAAGTCCATCACTAAGCACATATCAAGTGTATGCGCTCACAGGACCCAAGGTAACATGGGTAATCACTTGACTCCGGAGGGACTGATCCATATCCAAGCGTCGTAGTGGCGTACTACCCGATCCACAAATATTCCGTTGGTGGCGTGCCACCCGATTCACACATGTACTTGTGGCGGCATGCCACCCCATCCACACACATACCCGTGGCAGCGTGCCAACCGATCAGAGCATAAACACGTGGCAGCGTGCCACCCGATCCACACAACATTATCAATAACTGATACCCGCTCATAATATCTATGGTGCCAAAATTCTCATTTTTTTACAATATTCAACTCTCAAACTCATAGATATATGTATGAGGCAACATAATAAAAAGGAACCAAGTCATAATAATAAAAATACGGATAAAAGCACATAAGGCTAAAATATGGCTATAGCTTATCATATAATTCAATTTTTCTCAACAATTCAATAAGCAATTTCATCGTTCAAAAGTTTTATCTTAATATTTATCCTGAATGAGATAAGTCATTTAAACACTGAATCATGAATCAATAAAATAAGTATATGACTATGGCTCGATAAAGAATCTCAACATGGAAATTAATCATTTATACCCAATTAACAAGTCATTACCTTAAGCATGCTTCTAAGCCACAACTTCAAGTCATCACGTAGTCAAAGAATCAACAAAACATGAATAAGGAGTCCACATAGTCCAAACAAGAAATAATCATAAGTCAAACATTTACCTGATATGGTCATAACCTAGCTAATCATATATGCTCATCACCCTACATATACGTAGCTCTTAAATCAAACGCATTGGCGTAAGAGGGTGGTCCTTTCGTCATCACATTCGCGATGGTTTATCCGCATTTGCGGTGAAGTCTTTCCAGACGAGTGTAAAGTTTTTCTTCGCGATCACGAAGCAGTAGACCGCGATCGCAAAAGGTAGTGCTGGGCAAACTTATTAAGTTGAAAATTTTGGGATTTTACATATTCGTTCATTTTTTGAGCCCTAGACTCCGAAAGGAGGAGATTTTGAAAAGCAATTTTACTACTACTTTGGAGACTTGAGTCATTTCTAGTTGGATTTGAAAGGAAACATGGTTTGTTGTTAATTAAGGCTTGCTGGATGAAGGTAAGTATCTTGTTTATCCTTGTAAGAGGAAATTCTCCCCATAGTGATCTATATTTACTACTTATTGCTTTTCTAAAAATGGAGCAGTTAGGAGTTTTGGAATTCCCTCCGTGAAGTTGGCCTATTGCAGCTAAATTAGATCTGTCCTATTAAATGTATCTGTTATACCACTAGAGTATGTTTCATGAGTGACGTTTGGTGTGGAAGATGTACAGAACTTTTAAAATCATTTTTCATCCGTTCTACTCTATCTTTTTATGGCTAGATTATACTGAAACGTCCTTCTCAAAATGCAGGTATTGTCTATGAGACTACACAGGCACTCATGGAGAAGCTCGTTGTCGAAGCTTTAGAGGTTGCTCTGGTCAGTCTCTCTCTCTCTCTCTCTCTCTCTCTCTCTCTCTCTCTCTCTCTCTCTCTCTCTCTCTCTCTCTCTCTCTCTCTCTCTCTCTCTCTCTCTCTCTCTCTCTCTCTCTCTCTCTTTGGCGAACTGGTCAGTCATCTATATATGTAAGTGATAACTTCGCTGCTGGAGTGGTTTGATACTTCTAAAGCATTGAATATTTGTTAAGATGTAACTTCCCTTTGGATAAGTTGTATTTCAAATGACCTTCCTTTCTGAACATGCCCATTAAGGAAAGTGTTTCTCTAGAGTTGCTTGTTATCTTGCTATATTTTAAATGAGAAGCTAAGTTGGTGATGAATATTTTTCAAGGAAAAGACATAAGTTGCACATTACAGTTGTCCTGAAAAGTCAGTTACACACTTAACTTTTAAGAGCGATCTAATACCCCCTTATTCTTGTCCGAAGTGAATTAATACCTCTTTGAGATATATACAATCAGTCGCATGGTGGATGGTGTTGCACACTCTCCCTATGTCTTCGCCACGTATTCCCACATTAGATTCAATTTGAAATTTCCCCCTTTTTTTTCTTTTTATTTTGAAATTTCTCTCTTTTTTAATTTTCGTCACCTTCGTTATATTTGTTGTCAAAATCTCTTCCCCTAGACTCCCTTCATTCAGTACCATCATTCACCCCAATATTTCAACTTGATAAATTAGTATGCAAGTTAATTGTGATGATTTTTGGCATTGTAATACCAAGAGAAAGGAGGTTGAGATGAGAGATATGAATGTGGTTAGAGGTTGACAGGAGAAAACGGAAGCTTGCCGGAGAAACTTTTCTGGCAAACATCCGGTGGGATAATATAGTTTAATTTGAATTTTACCTTGTTAATGCATTTTCATGGGTTTTCAATAGTCAACAACAACAACAACAAACTCAGTGTAATCCCACAAAGTCGGGGGAGGGTAGTGCGTACGAAGATCTTACCCATACTTTGTGAAGATAGAGAAACTATTTTCGATAAACCCTCAACTCAAGGAATGATGAAAAAGAAGCAGTAGCAACAAGCATTGGCAATAATACGATAATAGAATAAGCAAAGCGAAAGAAATATCAGGAAGTAAAAGTAAACTACGAATAAGGAAGTACAAGAATAATGCTAATATAATTGGTATGGAAAAGCAATACACTCAACTACCTACTAGCCTTTTAACCTAATCCTCGACTTTCACACCCTCCTATCAAGGGTCATGTCCTCGGTAAGCTGAAGTTTTATCATGTCTTGCTAATCACTTTTCCTCAATACTTTTTCGGCCTATCTCTACCTCTTCTCATGCTCACCAAGGCCAACCTCACCTCCTTATCGGGGCATCTGTGCTCCTCCTCTTCACATGCCCAAACCATCTCAGCCTAACTCCTTACATCTTGTCCTCAACGGATGCCACTCCCACCTCATCCCGAATATCTTCATTCCTAATATTATTTCTTTTAATATGCCCACATATCCATCTCAACATCCTCATTTTTGCCATTTTCATTTTCTGGACATATGATTTCTTGATTGGCCACCATTCTGCCCCATACAACAAGGTAGGTCTAACAACCACTCTATTGAACTTACCTTTAAGTCCTAGTGGTATATTCTTATCACACAGAACACAACAATTGAGCCTCTACTTCATCCATCCCGCTCCCATACGGTGTGTGACATCATCGTCAATCTCCTCATCATCTTGGATTACTGACCCAAGGTACTTGAAATTTGCTCTCTTGGGGATGACTTGTGAATCATGCCTCAGTCTTCATCCGCCTCATACGCCACATCACTGAACTTGCAATCCTAATATTCTATTTGATCCTGCTCAACTTGAAATCTTTTGACTCTAAGGTCTGTCTCCACACCTCCAGCGTCGCGTTAACACCGCCTCGTGTCTCGTTAATCAATACTATGTCGTCAGCAAATAACATGCACCTCGACACCTCCCCTTTGAATGTGACGCGTCAGGACATCTATCGCCAAGGCAAATAAAAATGGGCTAAGGGCTAATCCCTGGTGCACCTCGTCATCATTGTATAGTGTTTCGAATCTCCTCCACTGTCCTCACTCAGGTCTTAGCTCCGTCATACATGTCCTTAATCACCTTAGTGTACGCTACATGAACACTTTTAGCCTTCAAGCATCTCTATAGAACCTCCCTAGGGGCTTTGTCTTAAGCTTTTTCTAGGTCTATGAACCCTATATGTAAGTCCCTCTTTCTCTCTCTCTACTGCTCCACCAATCTCCTTACAAGGTGAATACCTTCCATAGTCGATCTCCCCATCATAAATCCGAACTGGTTATAAGAAATAGACAAACTCCTCCCTACCTTCATTTCCACCACCCTCTCCCAAACTATCATGGTATGGCTCAACGACTTGATACCTCTATTATTGTTGAAATTTTAGATATCACCCTTATTAATGTACAACGGAATCATCGTGATCCGCCTTCATTCCTCGGGCATCTTCTTCATCCTAAAAATGACAAACAACCCAGTAAGACACTCCAAGACTGTCTCGCCCACGTTATTCCAAAATCGGGATTTTGTGTGACCCAGACGCTCTTCCCTTGCCCATCTTATGCATAGCCCCCTCAACCTTTGCAACATTAATACGCCTACAATACCCAAAATGTAGATGACTCTCAGAGTGCTCCAAATCATCAAACACAATATTCCTATCCTCTTCTTTGTTCAAGAGCTTATGAAAGTATGACTGCGATCGTCTTTTAATAAGTCTCTTCCACCAATACTTTGTCTTCCTCTTCTTTGATGTACCTCATTTGATAGCATGTACAACTTCTTGTCCCTGCCTTTGGCCCCAGTTCTTCATACATGCGTCCAGACGCTACAGTCTTGGATGCCGTATCCGCTAACTTCGCCTCCTTCTTAACGTTCTTATACCACCCCATATTCCTCTTCTCCTCGTCGTCTTTGTTCTCCACTAGCCTCAAGTACGCTTAAACCTTTGCTATTTTGCTTGTCACGAAGCTTCTAAATCAATTATGCTGGTTAGTATAAGTGACATAAGGTTATTTCTAGGCAGTTTCTGGTGGTGTGATTTATCCTAAAGTATATATTACTGAAGGAAAAGGGAGGAAGGATCGACAAATATGGAGATTATGGGGGTAGAAAAATAAAAGGAGAGAGAAGAAAAGTCGGAGAAACAAAAGGAAAAAGAAAAAAGGAAAAGAAAGGGAAAAAGAAAAGAGCGCCCACAATTAATTAAGTGTATTAGGTGCATAATGTCCAATAAAATTTTACACATATAATTTAATCAGTTTTTAACATGTGTTTTGCTCCACTCACATTTATGAAGATAATTTTTTTTCTTTACCACATCATCTTTCATGGAGATATTAAATTCTTTTCCGACAAGGATGGGGGTATTAGGTCGTTCATAAAGGTTAAGTGGATAACTGACTTGTCCGGGCAACTACATGGTGCAACTTATGTCTTTTCCCCTTTTTTATGCAATGTATGCATTATGAACTATATCATGAATCCTATTACAATATAAATTGAGACATGGATATTTTCCGCTACATTGATACTTTTGAGGTGCTTCAGTAATTGATCTCAGCAAATTACACACACACACCCTCTCTCTCAAACACACACACTCTCTATTCTCTCTTGCACGCACGCACATATACACACACACACAAACACTTGTAAATGTTTGAATGCTTTTTGTTAGAGAGATATCAATTGGTATCACATGTTTGATTGATGATGCAGGCGGTAATTATACCAACTTTGTGCTTTCTGAAAATTTTGGGGAATAAGGCTACAAATAATCAGGTAATCATTGCTCAGGTGTTGTCATGCTTTGAAGCCTTCCAATTTTGTCCGACTGCTAATTAAGAAATTCTTGTTCTTGAGTTCCAATAGCGGCATCAGAGTAGAATTGTAGGAAGCAGAACTTAGTGGCAAGTTCATTGGGGTCAACTGCTGTTGTAAAATTCCAAACTCCTAATTCTAGTAAATTCTTGGAGAGACTTGGTACATAATTTCTTTTGCGTGACAAGCAGATTTCACTTCAATGGATACTGGTAGATCTTCACTAACACAGAGGCACTCATGTCTTAAAGGATTCCTTTGCAGGCGCCAATCCATTTCAAGCCATTCAGCTCAAAAATGTTTTTTCCGTTTGCTAATAGGTGCTGAAACGGCCTAGATTGCATGATTAGAGCCCCTTATATCCCTTCCTTCTTTTGAGATCCCACAAACCATGAGACATAGCAGGTCTTGTTGACTTTGGTTATCCCCATCATACTAGTTGGCTCCTCTTCTTGGACAACTGAGTCTATGTTATAATAGTATGATGATTCTAAATAGAATTAAGATGAGCTAATAGGTGGTTCACCATTTGCAAATTCAACTAGCTAGAGTTTACTTCCGATTACCTATAAAGTTGATTAGTAACATTAAATGTCTTTTGGTCAATTGCTATTTCTTCGTTAATTTATGGTTTTAGCAAATGCAGATCATACTCAGTGTAGCCATTGTCTTATTGGGGATTGTCAGCGCGTTCATGGGAACATACACTTCTCTGTCACGACTTGCTGAGGAATACTGAAATATTTGCAACATGTCCATATAAAGCATTATGTGGGAAGTTGCAAGTGTTGTTTACAAGTGTGTTACTGGTGGAAAACAAATTAAATTCTATAGGGAACCTTAGTAGTTGTATTACATATTAGTAAGTACGGAGCAAGAAAAATTATAATGATTCATAGAGCTCACGTTCTTTAATCAGTTGCTAAATTGTTTCTGCCGTCTTGGCATTGTCTTTCCTGGATATTTGCATAGAATTTGGAGTTCCATAAAATTTGTTACTCTTGGCATTGACGTCTTTGCTTTTTAGTTGGATTGGTTAGCTTATACTTATGTCATGCCAACCATTATGAAATGACATCTATTACTCAATTTGCCGAAAAATATTGTTCCAATATATTTTTCACTTTATATTTTTTCGTTTGACCCTTCCAAGGCATACATTTAGTCATTAATTTCATAAGGTACTCGTTGTGAGTAATATTACTACTGTATTAGATAATTTTTTGCCGATGGATAATAGGGACAAAAAGGGGTAGTTTCTCTCTATATATATATATATATTGCACATTGAAACATTTAATAATTATCCATCCAGCTTGGGAAAAAAGGACGAGTATGTTAAAAAGAACAACTATGTAAGCAACTCCTCAGTCATCCTAATAATGCCATATGCAGTTTATGTAACTGAAAATAAATTAGCAAGTAGGTTCAATATATTTTTCAAACAGGATGAGGAGTTCATTTACAGTTTTGGTAAATTAGAAAGTAGCTACAAGTAATTTACCGTGTATAAAATCCAAAAAAAACAAAAAATATGTATACATAACCGCACCAAAAAAGAAAAGAGTTTCTTTCTTTGTGAAAGCTTATGATTAAACATTGAAAACAAAAAAAGAACAAAGTGAAAACAGTAGGTTATTTGAATTGGCAGAAATAGTTTTTTCTCTTTCATTCAACAAAATAAGTATGCGCTTAGGCATTTTAGAATTAAAGTGAGTTTTCCCTATTAACAATTCTACCTTTAGGGAAAAATTGCAGGTTATTAATGTAAGTGCTGGAGGATCCAATTTTTCACACCTTCAGGGAAGGGAACATAGGGGCACATCTTTTGGCAAGGGGTGGGTTAAAGTTGTCCAAAGCAGATCTAAAACAACATTTTGCAGCTCCACCTGGCTTCACGAAGGCAGTTATCCTAGTAGACAAGTCCGGGCCTTTTTTGGGTAAAAACTAATCGGAAGACGTTTGTAATAATTTGGCTTGCTTTGGGAAAATATGTGCCCAAAGTAGCTCTACTATGCAGAGTTATGTTGCACACAACTCCATTGTTTTTAGGAACGGAAAAGGTCCAAATATGCCCTTATACTATACGAAATTGAGCATATTTGCCCTTCGTTAATACTTTAGCTCAAATATGCCCTTACTGTCACATAGTTGGTCCATATATGCCCTTAGAATTATACAGTTGGCTCATATATACACTTTTTGAAACGGAATCCACCCAAACTAATTAGCTCTTTCGTTAATTGTATTAAAGTGTATTACAAACACTATTTCCTTTTTTATTAGCACTTTTTTTCTTTACCTTACTCTTTTCTTTCATCTTTTTTCTTTTCTTCCTTTTTTTCCTTTTTCTTTCTCCCTTATCATATTTCCTCCATTACCGATATTTTCTCCATTTTCGTCATCAATTTCACTTGACAAAACTCATGAATTCCAATTACTATGAAAATTCTCCCATAAGAATATTTTTATAGATCATATATTTGCCAATTTTTTAATTTTTACTGAACAAATATTTAGTTCTAAAAAATTTAACAAAGTAAGATTGAAATAATATTAATGTAACAAAAAACCCGAAAAATCCAACAAAACCGAACAATCCAAACCGATATAATTGGTATGGTTTGGTTTTGATAAAAACCGAACCAACCCGTTCCATGTACACCCCTAATTTACATAGTTAATAAAAAAAATAGAAAATGTCCAGCTGATAAAAGATGAAAAAAGACTAACAACTCAAATTTATAACACTACAACTTGAACTCTAGGTTTTTAATCATTAAATTATCTTTCTGAAAATAATTTAAATATTTTGATCTTTTGACTATTGTTAAAGGTTGAGATATTTTTATTATTTTAAAGTTTAAACCATAATTTTTGGAATAATTTAATTTCATTTATTTAGAGGGCCAGTGAAATTGGAACTTGATTACCTTATGAGAGATTTTTCTTAGTAATTAGAATTCATGAGTTTTGTCAAGTGAAATTGGTGACGAAAATGGAGAAGACATCAGTAATGGAGGAAACGGATAAAGGAGAAAGAAAAAGAAAAAAAAAAGAGAAGAAAGAAAAGAGAAAGGTAAAGAAAAAAAGTACTAATAAAAAGAAAATAGTTTTTGTAATACACTTTAATACAATTAAAGAAAGAGCTAATTAGTTTGGGTGAAATCCGTTTCGAAAAGGGCATATATGGGCCAACTGTGTAACTCTAAGGGTATATATAGACCAACTATGTGACGGTAAGGGCATATTTGAGCTAAAGTATTAAAAAATGGCAAATGTGCTCAATTTCGTATAGTACAAGGGCATAATGATTGAAATGGGACATTTGGTTTGTGTAATAATGTTAATATTTAGTAATGAATAAAATCTTCTGTGTTACCGGTTTCACCCTATTTTACACGAGTTAAACAGAACACTAACGTATGATACTCTACAAGGTTAATTAGAATTATGAATTCGCCACATAGCATTTATGGTATACAAGGATATATTAACTTAAAATAATATATGTTAAACTCCAGTTATGTAAGGCCCCGTAAAAGTTCACCAAGGATTTAAGGTTTTATAGTGCCAACGTCAAGATAATGTGTACGGAAGATTGTATATAGTTTGCATCATGAAATAGGTGGAAGAATTTGCAGAAAATTGCGATTCTACAACCGCGGATCGGTTTCGCTGACCGCAGAACCATCGCGGAGTTAGAAGCAATTTAATTTTGAGGGTCATTTAGGAGTAGGCTATGCGGACCACATAGCAATTTCGCGGACCGCGTATCCATCACATAATCAGCATGAAAACTTTTGGAAGAAGACTTCGCGGTCAAATGTGCGGACTGCAGAATCGTTTCGCTGACCACAGATCCGTCGCGGTCTTGACGAGACCCAAGCCATATTTAGAGGTCCATTTTGCGGACCGTATAGAATATCTATGGTGCATTCCGTGATCGCAGATTTGATATCGGGAATTTTTTGGAATTTTCAAACCCGACGCTATATTAATAAAAAAGGCTTAAAGAATTATTTTAGAAAGAGAGTCAGATCATTTGAAGAGAGGGGAGAAATTTAGAGAGAGACGGAGAAGCTCCAAGCCGTTTTTCTTCAATTTCTTGCTCAATCTTGGAGATTCAAGGAAGATATTCACCAGATCTTCAACTAACCGAGTAAGATTTTTCCCCTAAGCTTTCATCCAATACTTTGTAATGAGTTCAAGTAAGACTTTTTTATGTTGGGTCTTATGGGATTGTGATCGGAAGCCATAAACCCTTAACCTCGATTTTGGGGCGCATGTGATGAATGGGAGGTGAGGTTCTTGAGTTGGGAGTAAGTCATTAGGCATGCATGTACCAATGAAGGTGGTATGAAGGTTGCTAAACTATTATAGGTGAATTGTTGACTTGGGTATTGGTTGTGGGGTAAAGAAATCCCAATGTAGGAAGTTGTAGTCAAGTATGTACACTTTGTGTTTGATGAAATTCCTATATGACCTTGACTATGAATATCTTTCTAGTAATGGTTCAATTTGTTTATGTTGCTATAGATTGAAGTTACTAAGAGTAGTGGAATATTGTAGTTGTAACACCCCGAAAATTTTTGAAGAACTTAAGTGTAAAGCCCGATAAAATTTACAAAGAAAATAATATTTTATGGTGCCGGACTCGCCGCGGTTCGGACTTTTTGGGTTGAACAATGCACGGGAAAGTAAAGAAATATTTTTGACGGAACTGTGTATTTCTGCGGTCCATTATGCGATCGCAGAATCACTTTGCGGACCGCAGAGTGACGCAGTTGTTTGGGTCTGTTGGAAGCAATTATGCGGTCGACTATGCGACCGCATAACTGTTATGCGGACCGCATAGTGACCGTAGACTCAGGCAGATTTTTGGTCATTTTGGACACCAATTATGCGACCGATATGCGGTCCGCATAACCATTATGCGGTCGCATATGCGACCGTAGAACCTGTCCGGAGCTTTATTTTTGGATTTTTAAAATCCGACCCTATTTTGTTAAATACACTCTTTGGGCCATTTTTGAAACATAATCTGATATTTTAGAGTGAAAGAGAGTGCCCTAGAGTGAGAAGGTGTTCTTCAATAATTATTCTTCAAGTCTTGCTCAAATCTTGGAAGATTATCAAGGGAAACTCACAAGTTCTTCATCTAAGAGGTAAGGTTCCATACCCTAGTTTTCAATTTCGAATTTGGGTAAAAGATGGTTGATTAGGAGTATGATTCATGGGTATGAGAGTATTATTTATACATGCATGTACCAACAAGAATTGTGGGAGGATTGTTGAACTTAAATAAGTAAGTATTGGGTTGTGGAGTGAAAGAAATCTTGTAGGAGAACCTTGTGGTTATATTTGCATACCTAATGTTTGATAAAATGCTCAAATGAGTTGAGACCATGAATATCTTCCTAATTATAGTTTAATTTTGTTATGTCTCAAATAGATTGGGATTGCTAGAATTTTCGGAATGTTGTAGTAATTTAAGAAAAGCTCAATTGAGGTATGTTGGCTAAACTTTCTCTCTTGGAATTGAATTTCATAACGTTACCGTGAGTTTCAAAGTATGGGTTGCGTATTAGAATGCTGTGGGAAATTTTCAATATTCTTAAGACTCTTAATTGCTCATATGTGTACCTAAAGTCTTGATTCGGAATGTCTTATTGTTGATAACCTATAAAGATGGTTGGAAGTGAAATAAGTGAATTGGGAATATAATGTGTGGCCAACGTGCCAACAGTGAAAGGTATACTTGTGTCCAATGGTGCCGATGTAATGAAATAATGTGAGAAAGGTTATGAAATGAACTTTGACTCAACTATTCCAAAATTTACTTCGACAATATAATCGGCTAAAAGTTTATGAACTCAAGTGATGCCCATATGTGGCTGTTTTAGCTAATGCTATGCTTTGTATTCTTACACATTCGTGAGTGGAAATTGTGTATGATTATAATTTTTGCTTCGATTTCCAATCATTTTACTCCATTTATTGGAAAAAAATCGATTATGTTTAAAGCCTTCATTACTAATGAACTTAAAGTTGTGATTTCCGAAATATTCTACTTGTTGATAATTATGATGATGATCTATGAAAGGGAAGAAATAAAAGTGTGGAATATTAAATTAGGCCATTGTGCCATGAATAAAGAATCATATGTATGGCCAAGAAAGCCAATGAAATAATAATGTTGTAAGCGGTTGCAAGTACGGATTAGGTGATATGTAATGTGAAAGGTTATGAGATGTACGTATTTGTACTTTTGTTTCCAATATGTTGTGAAACCCTGTGGATGGTCTATGAAACGCATATGTACATTGTGTTATGAAATTCTATGGACGGTCTATGAAACGCATAGGTACATTGTGTTACGAAATCATGTGGACGGTCTATGAACGCATAGGTATATTGTTTTATGAAATCCTGTAGAAGGTCTATAAAACGCATAGGTACATTTTGTTATGAAATCCTGTGGACGGTCTATGAAACGCATAGGTACATTGTGTTATGAAATCCTGTGGACGGTCTATGAAACGCATAGGTACATTGTGTTATGAAATCCTGTGGACGGTCTATGAACGCATAGGTATATTGTGTTATGAAATCCTGTGGACGGTCTATGAAACGCATAGGTACATTGTATTATGAAATCCTGTGGACGGTCTATGAAACGCATAGGTACATTGTGTTATGAAATCCTGTGGACGGTCTATGAAACGCATAGGTAGATTGTGTTATGAAATCCTGTGGACGGTCTATGAAACGCATAGGTACATTGTGTTATGAAATCATGTGGACGGTCTATGAACGCATAGGTATATTGTTTTATGAAATCCTATGGAAGGTCTATAAAATGCATAGGTACATTGTGTTATGAAATCCTGTGGACGGTCTATGAAACGCATAGGTACATTGTGTTATGAAATTCTGTGGACGGTCTATGAAACGCATAGGTACATTGTGTTATGAAATCCTGTGGATGGTCTATGAACGCATAGGTATATTGTGTTATGAAATCCTGTGGACGGTCTATGAAACGCATAGGTACATTGTATTATGAAATCCTGTGGACGGTCTATGAAACACATATGTACATTGTGTTATGAAATCCATTGTGATATGAAATTTTATGGACGGTCTATGAAATACATAGGTGCATTGTGTATAAGAGGTGTAGCTGTACGATATGAATAGACACTATGGACGGTCTATGAAACGCATAAGTGTATAACATGATATGTGAACACTAAGGACGGTCTAATGAGACACATTATTAATGCAGACAATAGGTGCCCCTTTTGTTGTCCTTGTTTGTACAGGTTGTGGGTTATGGTTGATGTTGGGAATTGAACTAGAAATGTTGGTACTTGAAAATTATGTTTTTCATTAATTCTATAAACTCGTAATGTTTTGGAAATTATGAATGGAGAGCTACTAATGGAAATGAAAAGAAAGTTGTTAATAAAATCTTTTCAGTGATTGATTAATGGAGTACAACTCCTCTTTATTCATGGATGAGTTTGGGTAGAAGGAAGTCTAATAGGCTTGCTCGGCCTGGTTCTCTCGGTTGAGCGTCGGTCGCGCTCACTGAATTTGGGGCGTGACAGTAGTGATCCTAAGAAAATTTTAATCAAGGTATGTTCGGTTAAGATCCTTCCTATAAAATCGATTCCTATGAGGTTCTCCATGATCTTCCTAAGTATGATTTCCACATGCTCCATGCCTTAGCTTCCAAATTGCTAGAACATGATTATGGGCGACAAGTAATTATATGTTACCCATGTGTTCCTTCCCAAGTCATGACTTTTATGCTACGAAACTACATGATTGAAATGCTTTAAAAGATTGAATTACTAAATGCGCATGAAACTCTACATATTTCTTATTTGCTAATGTCATGCTCTATTCCTTCAAAATTTCTCAACGTCATTAGTTTTCAAATGCACATGAACATAAAGTTATATCCTTCCAATGATATAAATACGTCCCTATGGTTTTCAATGAGTCAATGCATATGTTATGAAATGAAAGACAACCAATCTTCATTCTTCATTGTGCGAAGAATGAAGATTATAATGTATGGCCAAAAGTGCCAATGAAATGAAAAGATCTTATAAAAGGCTATGAGCTATATAGTTCTTTTTATATAAAAATATTTTTGGTAATATCATTAGGTCACCGAGGAAGGGTGGGTTATAAAGGTCCAAGCCCGAAACTATACGTACCGATGTAGGAGATGATTGAGGGACATATCCCCTTTGTATTATGTCAAGATTATTTTTCATTGATTGGGATGAATTGATTGCTAGCAAAGACCATATCGACCCATACGACATTGTGGTGAGATGGCCTAGCCGATCAGGCGGAGATCGAATGTCATGCCGCAAACTTGGTGATTTCGTATTTCTATATCAACCCACATACATTGGGATGAGACGGCCTAGCCGATCGGGCCAAGATCGGACTCCATGCCACGTGCATGGTGGTGTGTCAGTAACAAATAATCTTCCAACCAAAAATGTTAAGGCTTATTTAAAAATTGATTATGTTTTAACTTGGTATTTAAATATTATTAATTTTATTATTGCTTCCATGTTTTTCTTTTCTTACATTGGCATTCCATTCCATATGAGGGTACTTAGCTTTACAACTAGTACTATTCCATATGAACTAACGTCCCTTTTATCGGGGGTGCTGCATCTTTAATAGATGCATGTGGTTGCTCAGCCGGTGGCACAGGTTCTTGATAGGTGTACCCTCTTCTAAGCTGATTTGGTGAGCCCTACTCCATATTGGGGTCTTATGTCGTTTTGGTTCTTGTACATTGTATTTTTGAGGTATAGCTGGGGCCTTGTCACGGCTACTTCCATATTACCCTCATGTTTGTTTAGAGGCTCTGTAGATATACTGCGGGTCATGCCTTGTATGAAAAAAACAAACTAAAAAAATCGTTTTGTCGGATGTTTCTACTTTTACCCATGTACTTGTAATATTTTGGTAATTATCAATGAAACTTCTTTAAGTAATGAAAATTAGTGTTGTACATTTTATCCTCTCGTTTTTCTAACTCTTGTAGTTTATTTTTGATTAATTCACGAGCAAGGCTGGGTAATAGGTATCAAGTAGGCTTGCTCGATTAGGATATCTCGGTTGAGCTTCGGTCCCCCTCCTCAAGGCCGGGGTGTGAAAACTATTGAGATTCTAGGTAAGAGTTCATGTTATCTCAAGGGGAAGGGGTTAGGCATCCCTCAAGATCCGCTAAAGTGTGATTTCGGGTTGGACTTAATTAACTAAATGAGGGTTTTAGGTAAAGAATGTTTGGTTCAATATTTATAAAACAATTATGAAAAGAATTTGATGAAAGAAATAATCAATTATGAATATTTACATGTTGTATATATAGTGAAGTAGGTAAACGAAATACATGGGAGGATCGTGTGTGAAATTAATGGAACAAAAATATTAAGAATACAATTTGATATTTTAAAAGAATTGGTGGTGTAAGTAAATAAGTGAATAATGTATGTATTTGACTAAAGTAGGTAATTAATAAAAAATAATTTATAATGAACAAGTCAAGGTTAGAGAATGCACAAACACAATTTCTTGCGATTGTAATCTAATGAATCACTAAAATATGAATGTTTTTTATTTAAAGTGAACGAATAAATGTGAGAAATTGCTACCAAATTAAGAGAGTACGTAGTACAATAAAGCGTCCTAGATTTTGAATTTTAAACATTTAACCTAACACTAAAGAACTGATTTGTTGCATAATCATACCGCTAGCTAACAAAGAATTGCTATACAAATTGATCTTCTCGAATATGGTAATATAAAAATATTTAAGAGATTAAATAAAAATAGCCTAATATTTCATGAAATTTTGTTAAGCCAAACTAAGTTTATTTTACAAGTGCATATTTATTATAAGTATGCTAACTAATAACAAAGCATATGAATATCATAAAATTATGTTAAAGCGCATTCTAAAGGCTTAGATACTGAGGCGAGCTAATTGGTCTATAATTGTAATGACCCGGCCGGTTATTTTATGTATTTGAGTGTCAGTTTCCTATTTGATACTTTTCATATGCATGTTTATTATTTTATGATTTGTGGGGATGGTTGGTTTGGTTTTGAAAAGGTTTGGGAGTTAATTAGAATACTTAATTCTATTATTGGAAGCTTAAGTCAAAATGGCGATTTGATGATTCCAATAGGTTCGTATGGTGATTTGGGACTTGAGCATATGTTCGGATTTGGATTGGAGGTTCCTACAAAATTTTGGTTCTATTTACCGAAAGTTGGCAATTTGACGGTTTTGAGAGTTCATAGGTTTGACCGGAAATTGTCTTTGATTTTATAGAGTTCCGATTGTGATTCGAGACTTGAAATAGGTTCATTTTGTTGAATAAAATTTGTGTGCAAAGTTTGGTGGTGATCCGAAGTGGTAAGGCATGAATAAGATGTTTGGTTGGAAGTTTAGAAGCTTATGAACTTAAGAGAAATTCAAATTGTGGTTAGATCCATGATTCATAGATGTGATGATCTCATAGGTATTTATATGTTGTGGATAGATCCGGGGTAGTATTTATGGACTTGTTGGTATGATTGGACGAGGTTTCGGATGGCTCGGGATAGTTTCAGACCACCTCGAGCATGTTTGATATTGCAGATTTTGTTGGTGTCTGGTGTATTTTGCTATCACAGAGCAAGTCTCGTGATCGCGGCGAAGGATTTGGAGCTGACTGGTTTTGTTATTTGCATTCGCAAATAGAGATTCGTGTTCGCGATAAGTTGTGGTAAGTTATTTTTCACGTTTGCGCCTGTGTGTCATGTTCGCAGAGCAGCGAGGTAGGTTGGAGTATAGCCTTCGCGATCACATTTAGGGGGTCGCGTTCGCGTAGGCTGGGGCATCTGAATTTCAGGTTCGCGAGGTCTCTTCCACATTCGCACAGAGATTTTTGAGAATGTGGCTAGTTTGGCCTTCACGATCGCGAGGAGCCTGTCGTGATCGCGAAGGGTAGCACTGGACAAACTAATTTAAGTTCTAATCTCGGAATTTTAGCTCATTCTCTCATATTTTGAACCCTAGACTCGGAGATGGGCGATTTGTGAAGGAGATTTTCATTTAAGGCAAGAGGGCAAGTGATTTCTACTTGATTTTAATAATATATCTTATTTCCCTATGGATTATTACACATATATTATGAAATTTCGGGGTTTTATCTATAATTTTTGAGAGTATTGAAAATTTGGGAGTCGATTTGGACTTGGTTTTAGAATCTAATAATATATTTGAACTCGTGGGGTTGTGGATAGTCCAGATCTACCTCTAGATTCAGGTTTTGACAATGTGGGCCCGGATTATCTTTTGTTGACTTTTGGAAATTTGACTAAAGATTGAACTTTAATGTTTGGAATTTATTCCTATGACTTTATTTGACGTTATTGAGTTGTATTGACTAGATTTGATCCATTCAGAGACCGATTTGAGAGTAAAGGAGTCTTGGAGTATTGATTCTCGGTCATTCGGGGTAAGTATTTTGCCTAGGCTTACCTTGTGGGTATTTTCCCGTATGCTATGATGCTTGTTCTATGTTAGGGGTGACGCTTATGCCAGGTGATGAGTGTATATGTGTCCCGTAGTTATTCATATTCCGGCTAGACCTTAGGCTATTATATGCCTTATTTTGCTATCATGCCTCTTTGATACCATATTTTTCTCCACTTGTTTGACTATGTGAGCTATTATTCATGCTAGAAATTATGTCTAAGTTATTTGCTTATCTGTTTGAGATATGATAGTGCTATGTTTGCTATGTTGAACTATTTGCCTTAGCCATAGTAATATTCTTAAGTCATGATATTTTATCCACCTATTATATCTTTGTCTCCGTGCACTCTTTGTATGTTATCTCTTATGTTTTTAGTGTCCTTGTGTGTGACACGAGTTTGAGCTGAGTTATGGGACACCAGTATGTTTCGTGATGTATTTTGAGTATGATATTGTGAGATGTTGGCATACTGAGACTTGAGGAGATTAACGACTGATCTTGGGCCATAGAGCCATGCTGATATTGATATTGAGGTGAAACTTGCATCAAGACCCCATAATGGGATGAGTGATATTGATCATTGGCTTTGTTCCGATCAGCGCTTGGACTGGGATCCACCCCTCCGTAGGTAGGTGATAACCCATGTTACTTTGGGCCCTATGAGTGCAAGCACACGAGATGTGCTTAGTGAGGAACCTATGTCAGAAACCTGTATAGTGTTGAGTGTGTGTTTGTGATGATTCAGGGGTATTATACCTGGCATCGTGAGAGTGTTGAGAGCATGATTAAGGGGTACTTGTGACAGACACTATGAGCGTGATGAGATTTTGTATAGTTGATAAATTAATTGTGATGTTTCTAATTTTGGCATGTAGGCATAAAGTTGTATTTTTCTCATGCTAATTGGTATTTGATGTCTCTACTTGATGTTTGGATCTTGAAATCACAATTTACCTTGATAAATCCATATCTAAGTGATTCTTCTGGAGAAGTTGGTTCCTTGACTAATATACATGAAAAGAATGCCTATTTCTCCTCTTATTGTGTTAGAGTTGAGCCTGTTATTATTTGAGTTGGTTTTCCTTATCTTCCATTATCCTGTTGTTATTGTTGTTGTTAGTTGTTGAAAGTGAGAATCAGACTTTTCCAACCTTGTCACTACTTTATCTAAGGTTAGACTTGCTACTTACTGAGTACATGGGGTCAGTTGTACTCATACTACACTCTGCACTTCTTGTACAAATCTAGGTGTCGTTGATAGCGGAGGTTGCTAGTGAGTTGATGTAACCCGACCTACCTTTTTGAGCATTTGCATTCCGTTTGCTAGTTTGAGATCTTGATTTGCTTCATATGAGGTATTATGACTTGTGTGTATGGTCGGTTTCTTTTTTTGAGTGGTTTGAGGTTGATTTAGAAGAATGATACTCATTTTAGAAGCTCTAAGTTGGAAGAGTTGACCAAGTTAAAGTTTTGTGCATTTGATCTCGGATCAGAGTTTTGATAGTTCCAGTAGGTCCGGATGGTAATTTTGGACTTGGGCGTATGCCCGAATTTGCATTTGGATGTTTCTAGAAGGTTTTGGCTCTATTTGGTAAAAGTTGGCAATTTGAAGGTTTGAAAAGTTCATAGGTTTGACCGGTAATTGACTTTGATGTTATTGGGTTCAGATTGTTGTTCCGGATGTTGGATGGGTTTGTTATGTCATTTGGAACTTGTGTTTAAAGTTTGGTTGGATTTCGGGTTGGTTAGGCTTGAATCAGACGCTTGGTTAGAAGTTTGAAGTTTATAAACTTAAGAAATTGATCTTGATTGACGATTCGTGGTTTTGATGTTATTATGTGTGATTTGAGGCCTTGAGAAAGTCTGTGTTGTATTTTGGGACTTGTTGGTATGCTCGGGTAGGGTCCCGAGGAGCTTGGGTGGGTTTCGGACCACCCGAAAGATGGATGAGTTTGGCTGAAGGTTGGCAGTCCTTGTGCAATTGCACCTGCGAAGGGAGGTGCGTAGATGCGATGGCACATCTGCGGTAATTGGTGCGCAGAAGTGTAAGAGGTAGCTTGGGAGCACATTCCGCAAATCCGAAGATTGCTTACAGAAGTGAAAGTGCAAATGCGCTAGGGTGTCCGCATGTACGATGTTAGCGGAGGTTGGGTGTGTGCGCAGATGCGAAGGTCTTTCCACATTTGCGAGTCCACATTTGCGAGGGTGTGTCCGCATATGGAGTTTGTCGGGGCTTCAAGGGAACTCATAGATGTGAGGTATTTGACGCAGATGCGGCTGTTTGGTCCGCAGATGCGGAGATGCCTCGGCATATTTTATATATTCGAGGGTTTTACTCATTTTACCACATTTTGAGATTGGGAGCTCAGATTTAGGCGATTTTGGAAGGGATCTTCACGATTTGGATTGGGGTAAGCATTTTTGACTCGGATTTGATTATATTACATGATTCCATCTTCGATTTCGGCATTTGATCGATGAGTCTAAAAGAGAAATTGGAGGTTTTTTTCAAAAACCTTTCGAAAGTGAATAATTGAGTTCTGAAAATCGATTCGGAGTCAAAATGGAATGAAATTAGTATGACTGGACTCTTAATTGAATGAGTTGTCTGAATTTGTGAGTTTTGTCTGGTTTTGGGGTGCGGACCCAGATATAATTTTTGGTTGGCATTGAGTATTTGATTAAAGATTAAACCTTTATCATTTGGGTTTGTTTCCTATGACAGTTTTTGGTATTTTTGAGTTTCTTTTGGCTAGTTTCAAGCCGTTCGGAGGTTGATTTGCACGGGATGGCATTTCTAGAGTATTTTTTAGCTTGTTCGAGTTAAGTAACATATCTAAACTTTGATTTGAGGGAAATTATTCACGAGAACTATGATATTTGAGATGGGTTGGGGGTTACACACGTGCTAGGTGACACGCAGGTGTGCGTGCACAGTGGTATTCATGATCCGGGTAATTAGGCTATTATATGCCTTGTTTTGCTATCATTCTTTTTTGATATCCTGTTTTCTCCATTTGTATGACTACATGAGTTATTATTCATGCTAGAAATTATGTCTATGCTATTAGCTTAATTGTTTGAGGCATTATAGGGCTGTGTTTGCCATGTTGAGCTATTTGCCTTAGCCACAGTTATACTGTTCAGTGAAGATGGTTATATCCGCATGTTATATCTTTGTCTCCGAGCACTTTTAATATGCTGTCTTACATGTTTTTGGTGTCCTTGTACGTTACACGAGTTTGAGTAGAATATGTGGCACATTGTGATATTTTGTGTTGTATAATTGAATTATGCTTTTGTGAGATGCTGCATATGGAGACTTAAGCAGATTGATGACTGATGTAGGCCATAGAGCCATGGTGATTGATAATGAGGCGACGCTTGCATCGAGGCCCCATATTGGGCTGAGTGTTATTGATACTGAGGTGATGCGTACGCCAGACCCCACATTGGGCTAAGTGGTATCGTTTAGGGGCGACGCGTGAACCAGGCTCCATGCTGGGCTATGTGGTATTGATTGTTGATTAGTTCTTGGGCAAGATCTGGCCCTCCGGAGTCTGGTATTCACAGTGAGCGCAGGCATAAGGATATATATATATATGTGTGTGTGTGTGTGTGTGTGTGCTTTGGCGAGGGGCATTTGTTCCAGGCACCCATACAATGTTGAGTGTGATTGTGTGTGTGATGGTGAGGGGAATTTGTGCCAAGCACCGTGAGCTTGCTGAGTGTGAGTATACTTGATATCTTCGCTATGATGTTATTGACTTGACATGTATATTTGACATGTAGGCACAAAGATGTCTTTTCCTTGTGCAAGATGATAAATAAAATGTTTTACCTGTTGTTGTTAATATGGAAATCACAGTTCTCTTGATAAATTCATGTTTTAGTGATTTCGGTGGTAAGATTTGGGACTTTGATTGTTATACTTGAAAAACATGTCTAATTTTCCGTATTTGTGAACGATTTGAACATGATATCTTTCGAGTTGTTCTCTTTTACTGTCATCATTATATCATGTGTCTTTATGGATTATTTGTCTGTGAACACTTGCCTTTCTTCCGAGCTCATCGCTGCTTTCAGCCTGAGGTTAGCTTTGTTACTTATTGAGTACATGGGGTCGGTTGTACTCATACTACACTCTTGCACTTTGCGTGCAGATTTTGGAGCTGATGTTGCTGTGTATGTCGGGAGCTGGCATTGAAGATGCACATGCCTTTCTGGGCATAGCTACCACTTGTCCTTGGTAGTTTTAGATTCATATTATGTTTATGTATATTCCAAACAAATATTGTATTTGTTATCATACAAACTTTGTAAATTTAAGTCTTAGTGGCTCATGATTTGTACCACCTATCCTTGGGTTATTGTATAGAAATTCAGTTATTTCACTTATTGATCTCTTATTATTTTTATTTGAATTTTGTAACTGTTGCTTAGCTTGCCTAGCGGATTAGATTAGGTTCCATCATGACATTTGGTGGATTTTAGGCCGTGACAAATTGGTATCGAAGCTCTAGGTTCATAGGTTCTATGAGTCATGAGCAAGTGTTCAGTAGAGTCTGGCGGATCTGTATGATGACGTCCATACCTATCCTCGAGAGACTACATGGCATGTAGGAAACTTCCCATCTTTATTTCCTATTGTGTGGCATTGATGTAGCTTGGAGCATAACTCTTTGATTTCTTTCCATCCACTCGTATATTATGTTGAGCAATCGGTACTAGTTGTGCATTGACGGTTTATGATGTCACAGATGAGGTACGATATGTGCTCTCTGTGTTGTGGAGATAGGCCAGTCTGGAGGACTTGAGGCCAGGTTCAGATTGCATCTTGGGCTCGGTGGTTTCAGTTGTGTGAGTAAACGTATTTGGACTCATACGTTTGGTAGTACCCCTAAGAGTGGGGTTGATGGAACAATGAGTTGTTGGATAGCTATATGATGAGTATTATATGACTGAGGACTATGGTTAGATGATTTGGATGCGACGAGAAGAATTTTTCTTTGGGTGTGAAAGTATTATGGGTACTTGATTTCATTCTTATGTGTTGTACAGTCTCGAGTTTCGAGTGTGTTGAGGGATATTTTAGTTTTACATTCGTGGAATAAAGTAGATTCTTATGTCTTGTTGACGAGTTTAGACTCGGGAGGATTAAGTGATTGCATAATGGGTGTGGCTATGAAAGTTCATAGAGAGATGTCAGTTTGAGGCTAAGCAAATGGGTTAACTTCCTGCAGGATGTTCTAAGGTTGTGTGATCCTTATGATGTTTCTGTAAAGAGATTTCTTTCTACCCAGTGGGATGTATGTGATGCAATTTGAGTTTAGTTCGCCTGATGAAGGTTGCACGACTGTCACGAGGATTGATATGCGCTTAGCAGAAGATTTGAGGTATTTTATGATTAGTGCTACATGAGCTTATGAAGAATTTAGTTGAATTACAGTTTGGGATCATGAAATATATGGAGTAAGGGTATTATGGGTTATCGAATATTATGTTCTATGGCTTCGAGCCAAGTAGGGGAGTCTGCTATCGACGATCAGATTGTATGGTCATGTGTTATGTTAGTTTTGGTCTGAGGCATACTTGTGGATTAGTTACGACTTAAAGAGGTTGATTTCGAGGATGATTCAATTAAGGAAGTTTCTGGATGCATGATGTATTACACTTTATGGATATATGGAAATCTTGGAGTTATTCGGGTTTGTTATTTGTGGTGGACGTAGTGCGCAAGGACAAGGGATCCGCTCGGTTGCTTAAGGCGGGGGTTACTTCTTTAGGTGTTTGTATGCTAATGAGGCACAAGTTGTTCGGATTGTATTGGTAGTGCATTGGAGATTAGAGTATAGTAGGTGACTCTCGAGAAGGTTCTAATGGGTTCAAGATTTGAATGTGGCATTTGAGGTTTACCTGGATTTGTATATGGCTAAGATCTGGGATTTGCATTGGTTGGTGTCGAGACTTGCGCCATTTATATGTCATTATTGATTCTACATTTCAACAGTTGAGAGGTTAAAGAAACAACTTCAGATTCATGGAAAGTCTCTTTAGAGTGGGCATTGTGGTTGTGGTACTATTGTGTGCTTAAGAGATAAAACAGTGGCTTATGGGCCTTAGGACGGCATGGTTTCATGCTAAGATCTCTGGGAGGGAGATTTAGGTTAAGGATCATAGTGTACTGGCTAGGAGAAGTGTTAACTTGAAGGCAAGTCGAGATGGGTTGGAGAAATAGGTCAGTTAGGTGGTGGTTTGGATCAACATAGTAATAGAAATGATCGGTTCCTTTGGTGGTGGAACTCTATAGGTATTCTGTGGAAATACTCTTGGTCTTGGCAATCTGCGTGACTCAGTTGAGTTAGACAAATTTAGTTATGATGGCATGGTTTTGTGCAGATGGGTTTCGAAGAGTTCCCGATGGTTCAATCATGGTTTGGGACGATGTTTTCCACAGGTTTGAGGAGTATGTTGTGTGTTGTAATTTTCTCTTGGATGGGGGTTAAGTGGAAGGTTCCTGGTTGATGGGGTGTCTATTCTATTGGTGATTTGGATTTGATAAGGGGATTCTCGTGTTTTCATGTGATGGCATGATAGATGGGCTATGTCGTGAGGGATTGAGATTTACATGTACAAGGTTGTAGTTCAGTTTCGAAGGAAAGGTCATGAGCTCTAGTTAGCATGGGTGGTTTCAAATGTTTTAGAAGAATGATTACACTATCTGGTATCACCTGAGAAGGGTGCGCATTTTAGAAGGCATACTATGTTTTGACTTGCAGATGCTTGACTATTATGGTTATCGCCTAATTGATCAACTACCAATGTTCAGATTTTGCTATGTGGAACAGAAAAAATTATGGAAGTATTTCTCGTGAGATGATTGTGTTAGAGGGATATGTCAGTCATTTAAGTGATGGAGTTGGGATCGGACATGGAGATTATTGTATTCTAGGGATTTAAAGACTAGGAGGGTTCTCAGAGGCAGATTATTTCTTGATTGCGAATGGTGAAGGTATGTTAAGAGGTTGATAGTTGATTGTATGTGTTATAGATAGGTCATTGTGAACTTTTCGGAGGTTATCTACCTATTTCTGGAGGATCAGAATTGATTCAGAGGCCACGAGTAGGTCTAATAAGAATGTGTATTCTACACCGGGACAAATTTATTTACTCAGCACAACTATTATTGAAGGGTGTGCCATCAGTTAGAGTTGATCTTATTTGTGTTCTTATATGTTCCATGTGTTACACTCCTATGGTACGATGAGTTGCGATACCATTTACTACTTGTACATGATACGGTTCTGTTTGGGCCTTGTGGAGGAATTCGAGCGAGATGGCTCTTGGGATGTTGAATGAACAGTGGCGCCTTGGTTATGGTCTTCCTGTTGGTGGTGTAATGTGCTGTCTGTTTCTCCATGGTTATGGTCATGCACTTCGCGTGTTTTTTGTTGATATGCATATGGTTGTTGTTTGTGAGCATCATGGCTCGAGGTATTCCATGTTGACCGATGTGTTTTGGATTGGGTCACACATCGCATCAGAGTTATGTTGGGATATGATCCTTTATGCTTATTTCATGTGTTTTGTTTCTCCTTTGTGTGATGGGTTCATATCATTGCGCTTTGTGGTGGTATCTGTTGAGCTTGCGGGACGGTTCTCTTATTTGATTCTCTTTCCATCATTAGGTACATTTAAGTTGTTTCTTGTTTGGTGTACAGATTGAATGTTATGTGGCTCAAGGTGGTGCTGGTGTGACATGTCGTCGAGTAGCTTGTACTAGATGAGATGAGGTTATCGGACCTAGAATGAGTGCTATTGGATTTGATTAAGGTATGTTTGAAGGAATAATGTCAGTAATCAGCTTAGATTTTGGCTATGGTTCTTATTGGGTAAGAGAGCTCCATGACTTATTGATCTAAGGAGTGGCTATGAATTCCTACCTGTTTCTTTCCTCCTTGACAGTTTAAGATGTTTCAGAACACAGTTTTCATTTGAGATGAGGTATGTCGCTGGTACCGGGTTTAGTGATGAGCAACTATTGTGGTCTTAAGGTATTAATATGAGTACGTGAGTTATATAGTATATCATGTGATTATATCTTGGAATATGGTTATGGATTGATACATATTTTTCAGTCTTATACAGTGTATAGATGCATGAATCGGGTCTTATAATGAATTTCAGATGTTGGAAATTGGGTTCTAAGTTTTATAGACTAAGGTTGAAGCAAGGTTTTTCAGCTAGGTTGTGTTGTTAGGCTTATATGAATTGGGGTGATGTGGGATAACCCATAGGTATGTGTACGGTGAGTTTATGCAGTGATTTGATGGTTTTGGAACGACTCTTGGCACGTTCAAGGACAAAAGTATGTTTAAGTGGGGGTGAATGTAACGACCGGACCGGTCGTTTTGAGCATTTGCATTCATTTTGTGGTATGAGGTCTTGAGTACCTTCATATGAGGTATTATGACTTGCGTGTATGGTTAGTTTTGTTTTTTGAGTAGTATGGGAGTGATTTGGAAGAATGATACTCATTTTAGAAGTTTTAAGTTGGAGGAGTTGACTAAGTTTGACTTCTATGTATTTGACCTCAGATTGGAGTTTTGATGGTTCTTGTAGGTCCGGATGGTTATTTTGGATGTGGGCATATGGCCAGATTCGCATTTGGATGTTTGTAGAAGGTTTTAGCTCTAATTGGTAAAAGTTAGCAATTTAAAGGTTTGAAAAGTTCATAGGTTTGACCTGGAGTCGACTTCGATGCTATCGGGTTTGGATTGTTGTTCCGTGAGTTGGGATGGGTTCGTTATGTCATTTGGAATTTATATGCAATGTTTGATTGGATTCAGGATTGTTTTGGCTTGAAATTGGATGCTTGGTTTGAAGTTTAAAGTTTATGAACTTAAGAGATTGATCTTGATCGACGATTCGTGGTTTTGATGTTATAATGTGTGATTTGTGGCCTCGAGTAGGTCCGTGTTATATTTTGGGACTTGTTGAAATGCTCGGGCGGGGTCCCGAGGGGCTCGGGTAGGTTTCGGGCCACCTGGAAGATGGTCTAGTTTGGCTGAAGGTTGGCTGGCCTAGTGCAATCGCACCTGCCAAGGGAGGTGCACAGATGCGATGGTGCATGTGCGTTAGGGTGTCCGCATGTGCGATGTTAGCGGAGGCTAGGTGAGTGCGCAGATGAGAAGGTCTTTCCGCATATGTGAGTCCACAGATGCGAGGGTGTGTCCGTAGATGTGGTTAGTCAGGGCTTCAGGGGAACTCGCAGATGCGACGCTGCAAATGCGGTTGTTTTGTCCACAGATACGGAGATGCCTGGGCTATTTTTATATATTCGATGGTTTTTCTCATTTTATCATATTTTGAGATTGGGAGCTCGGATTTGGGTTATTTTCGAGGGGATCTTCATGATTTGGATTGGGGTAAGTATTCTTGACTCGAATTTTATTATATTACATGATTCCAAATTCGATTTTGGCATTTGATTGGTGAGTCTAAAATAGAAATTGGAGGTTTTTGTCAAAATATTTTCTAAAGAGAATAATCGAGTTTTGAATATCGATTCAGAGTCGGAATTGGATGAAATTAGTATGGTTAGACTCGTATTCGAATGAGTGTCAGAATTTGTGAGTTGTTTTGTGTTCCGAGGTATGGGCCCGAATTGACTTTTTGGTGGACTTTGAGTATTTGATTAAAGATTCGATCTTTATCGCTTTGATTTGTTTCCTATGGAATTATTTCATGTTTTTTGAGTTTCTTTTGGTTAGAATTTTGATTTCCCTAAGAACTATGATATTTGATATGTGTTGGGGGTGACACACATGCTATGTGACGGGTGTGTGTACGTGCACCGAGGTATTCATGATCGAAGTAGTTCCTAGGCTATTATATGCCTTGTTTAGCTATCATGCTTCTTTTATATCATGTTTTCTCTATTTGTATGGCTACGTGAGTTATTATTCATGCTAGAAATTATGTCTAGGCTATCTGCTTAGTTTGAGACATGATAGGGCTATTTTTGCCATGTTGAGCTATTTGCCTTAGCCGTAGTCATACTATTGAATCATGATGGTTATATCCGCATCTTATATCTCTATCTCTATACACTTTAAATATTCTATCTCACATGTTATTGGTGTCCTTGTACGTCACACGAGTTTGAGCAGAATATGTGGCACATTGTTATATTATGTGTTGTATAATAGGATTATGTTTCTGTGAGATGTTGTTGGCATATGGAGAATTGAGCAAATTGATGGCTGATGTATGTCATAGAGCCGTGGTGATTGATAGTAAAGCTACGCTTGCGTCGAGGCCCCGTATTGTATTGAGTGTTATTGATATTGAGGTGACGCGTATGATAGGCCGCACATTGGGCTAAGTGGTTTGGTATAGGGGCGTCGTGCGCACCAGACCCCATGATGGGCTATGTGATATTGATTATTGATTAGCGCTTGGGTAAAGATCCGCCCTCCAGAGTCTGGTAGTCATAGTAAGCACAAACACAGAGATATATATGTGCATTGGTATGTGGCACTTGTGCCAGGTACCCGTATAGTGCTGAATGTGATTGTGTGTGTGATGGTGAGGGGCATTTGTGCCAAGCATCGTGAGCGTGCTAATTGTGAGTATACTTGATAGCTTCACTATGATGTTATTGACTTGACATGTATATTTGACATGTAGGCATAATATGTCTTTTCCTCTTGCTAGATGGTAATATGGCGTTATTGATTTGACATGTATATTTGACATGTAGGTACATATATGTCTTTTCCTCAAGCTAGATGATAAGTGAAATGTTTTACCTATTGTTGTTAATATGGAAATCACAATTCTCTTGATAAATTTATGTTTTAGTTATTTTGGTGGTATAATTTGGGACTTTGACTGTTATACTTGAAAAGCACGTATAATTTTCTGTATTTGTGAATGCGTTGAACATGATATCTCTCAAGTTGTTCTCTTTTATTATCATCATTATATCATGTGTCAATATGGACTGTTTGGTGTTGAACACTGGCCATTTTTCCGAGCTCGTCACTGCTTTTAGCTTGAGGTTAGGTTTGTTACTTATTTAGTATATGGGGTCGGTTGTACTCATACTATACTTCTACACCTTGTGCAGATTTTGGAGTTGATGCTGATGTATAGCGGGAGCTGGCATTGAAGATGCACATGCTTTTTCGGACATAGCTACCACTTGTCCTTGGTAGTTTTAGATTCGTATTTTGTTTATGTATATTCCAAACAAATGTTGTATTTATTATCAAACCAGCTTTGCAAATCTAAGTCTTAATGGCTCATGACTTGTACTACCAATCCTTGGGTTATTGTATAGAAATTTAGTCATTTCACTTATTAATCTCTTATTATTTTTATTTGAATTTTGTAACTGTTGCTTGGCTTACCTAGCGGATTGGGTTAGGTGCCATCAAGACATTTGTTGGATTTTGGGTCGTGACAGTTGTTTATCTAGATTTGCTAGGAGATTTCAAGGTTGCACTGCTAATTACGTTCGCAGGCCTTGAAGTCACCTCCTTTATCTTATGTTATTACTATTAATCTTTCAAATAGTATTATATTTAGTACTCTATAGAGCTCATGCACTAGGTAACACCATATTTTTGGTGGTTTCAGTTGTATTGTCATTATGACTTCAATTATTTATGCTATTCTGCCATTTGAGACTTTCTTATCTTTTTGAAGTTTAATTTCGCATATCTGTTGCTGGCTTGCCTAGCAAGCATTGTTAGGTGCCATCATGACTCTGATAGAATTTTTGGTCATGATAAGTTGGTATCAGAGCACTAGGTACATATAGGTCTCACAATCACGAGCAAACCTAGTAGAGTCTTGCAGATCGATACAGAGACGTCTGTATGTATCTTTAAGAGGCTATAGGGAATTAGGAAAAAGTTCCCTTTCTTTCATTCCTTATTGTTTGATTCGATCGATTCGAGTCTAAGCCATATATATATATATATTCTCTTACATATGGCGAGGACTCGCGCATCAGCTGGCAATCCAGAGCCCGTCCCTAGAGCCGGATCCATGAGAGGCAGGGGAATGGGCACAACTAGAGGGGAACGCGTGGCCCAGCTAGAGGGCGTGCCAGGGAACCTTCGGTGTATCCACCAGTATCTTAAGTAGATGAGCAGGCCCAGAAGCTTGTGGAGCTGGTGGGACCAGCTTAGGTTCCCTAGGGTTTATTTGCTAGGCCAGTTGTTTAGGATGATTTGGTTCGTATTATTGGTTTATTCGAGGGTTTGGCTCAGGCTTGGGTGTTTCCTACTACACCGGCCACTTCTCAGTCAGGGGGCGGAGTGCAGACTCCAGTTACTCATACCCTCGAGCAGATTGATCTAGATTCTCAGACACTAGGAGTGGTTCCAGCTATTGCATAAAAGTAAGTTGTTGTTTCCGGACAAGTTGTTGAGCCTGCTTTGTCTGTAGATGAGCAGAAGAGGTTGGAGAGGTTCTGGAGGATGGATCCTCCACATTTTGATGGTTCTCCTACAATATATCCCCAAGATTTCCTTGATGGTTTCTATGAGGTTCTTCGGAATCTCGGACTCGTGGAGTCCAATAGAGTGTATTTTACCATGTTTCAGCTTAGAGGGCCAGCCAAGAGGTAGTGGCAAACCTATGAGTAAGGTAGAACAGTTGGTTCTCTTCCTCTTACTTGGGCTTAGTTCTTCGGTGTCTTTTTTGAGAAGTTTGTGCCCAGGAGAGATGAGTCGAGGAGGCAGTTTGAGTATCTACAGCAGGGTCAGATGTCAGTTACTAATTATGAGATGAGGTTTTCGGAGTTATCCCATCATGCTGTTATTTTGATTCCCTCCGAGGAGGAGAAAATTAGTAGATTCATTGATGGTCTTCACCATGGTACTCGCCCTGCTATGGATTGAGAGGCAGAGATGGGGACTTCATTTTAATAGGCTGTGGAGATAGCGCATCATATTGAGCGCATCCACGGTGAGACTAGATAGATGATGCAAGGTAGGAACAAGAGATTTCGATATTTAGGTAACTTCAATGGTTCCTTATCTAGAGGGAAAGGTCAATTTGGGATAGGCCATTCGAGCATGCCAACTTATCATGCACTAGCATCTAGTCGAGGAGCTCCAGCACAGTCTTCATTCAGTGCACTTCTAGTGCAGAGTTCTCATCGTGCTCCATCTATTCAGAGTTCATTTGTATCGGGCTCTAATAGTAGATATTATGGTTAACGGGTCTGACTCTGGCCCCAATGTCATTTCTGGTTAGAGGTTGCTATGAGTGTAGAGACTTGGGGCATTCCAGTAAAGACTATCCTCCTTTTCATAGTGGTTCAAGGTATTTGGGAGGTCAGACTATGATTCCTGCGCCATTTGCTACACCACCCGCTCAACCAGCCCGGGGTGGAGGTCATATAGGACATGGTCTTCCTAGAGGTGGAGCTCAGTCTAGTGGAGGTCAGGCTAGATTCTATGCATTTCCAAGGAGGCCTGAGGACGTCACTTCTGATGTAGTTATTATAGGTATTGTTTCTGTCTGCCACAAGGATGCTTTGGTATTGTTTGATCCTAGCTCTACTTATTCATATGTGTCGTTATAATTTTGCTTCTTGTCTAGAAATGCCATGTGATTCGCTTGATGCCCCTATCTATGTATCTATACTGGTTGTGGATTCCATTATGGTGGATCAAGTTTATCGGTCCTGTGTGGTCGCTATATATTGTTTTGATATGAGGGAAGACTTTCTATTGTTAGATATGGTGGTCTTTGATGTGATCTTGGGTATGGATTACTATCTCCTTACCATGCTGTTGTTGATTGTCATGCTAAGACCGTGACTATGGCTATGCCAGGGTTTCCAAGGTTGGAATGGAGGGGTTATCTTGGTCACACTCCTAGAAGGCTCAACAGATGGTTGAGAAGGGATGTTTGGCATATCTAGCTTTTGTAGGAGATGCTAGTGCTGATACCCTTATTATTGAGTCAGTTCCAGTAATGAGGAAGTTTATGAATGTGTTTCTTGCAGATCTACCGAGCATGCCACCTTATAGGGATATTAATTTTGGCATTGATTTGGCACCAGACACTCCGTCTATCTCTATTCCTATGTATCATATGGCTCTAGCTGAGTTGAAAGAGCTAAAGGAGAAGTTGCAAGAGTTGATAGATAAGGGGCTCATATCGTCACTTTGTAGAGGGATTTTCATCGATTACAACTCCATTGACCATTTTGACTCAGAAAGGCGCTCCATTCAGATGGTCTGACGAGTGTGAAGATAGCTTCAGAAGCTCAAGAATGCTTTGACTACAACTCTAGTTTTAGTATTACGCTAAGGATCGGGTATATATATATACTATCTATTGTTATGCTTCGCGCGTTAGCCTTGGGGGTGTGGTGATGCAGGACTGTAGGGCAATTGCTTATGCATTGCTCCAGTTGAAGCCTCATGAGATGAACTATCCGGTGCATGATTTGGAGTTAACAACTATTGTGCACACACTCAAGATTTGGAGGCATTTCTTGTATGTCGTGTCTTGTGAGATTTACACTGCTCATCAGAGTCTTCAGCATTTGTTCAAGAAAAAGGATTTGAATTTGAGGCAGCGTAGGTGGTTGGAGTTGTTTAAAGATTATGATATCTCTATCTTGTATCACCCACGGAAGGCGAATGTTGTAGCAGATGTCTTGAGTAGGAAAGCAGAGAGTACGGGGATTTTGACATTTATTCCAGTTGCGGAGAGGCCTTTGGCTATGGATGTTCAGGATTTGGACAATAGATTTATGAGGTTGGATATTACTGAGCCCAATAGAGTGCTTGCGTGTGTTGTTGCACAATTGTCCTTGTTTGAGCGCATTAACGCTCGTCAATATGATGATCCCCATTTGATTGTCCTTAAGGACACGATGTTGCGAGGTGGTGCTAAGGAGGTAGACATTGGTGATGATTGTGTACTGAGCAATCAGGGTCGAATTTGTGCTCCTAATATAGATGGTTTGAGGGAATTAATTCTTGAGGAGGCTCACAGTTTGCGGTATACTATTCATCCAGGTTCTATGAAGATATACTGCAATTTGAAGCATCATTACTAGTGGCGGAGGATAATGAAGGACATTATTGGACAGGAGTCGCGATGTTTGAATTGTCAGCAGGTCAAATATAAGCATCAGAGACCGGGTGATTTACTTCAGAGGTCACCAGAGTGGAAGTGGGAGCATTACCACAGATTTTGTGGTGGAATGCCAGGTACTTTTAGGATATTTGACTATGTTTGGGTCATTGTGGACAGACTGACCAAATCCATGCATTTGATTGCGGTCATGACTTCTTACACTTTAGAGAAGTTGGCTCATATCTACATTAGAAATATTCTCCGCTTGCATGGTGTTCCTGTTTCTATCATCTTGGATCGGGGCACTCAGTTTACATCGCACTTTTGGAGAGCCGTTCAGCATGAGTTGGGAATGTAGATTGAGTAGAGCACTGCATTTCACTCTCAGATGGATGGACAATCCGGGCGGACCATTCAGATTTTGAAGGATATGTTGACGACCGTTGGGAATAATTAAGTCTATTTAATTTTATTATAAAAGGGCTCAAAAACATAAATAGGCTACCATTGCAATGATTTAATTTCAATTCCTATCCAGCTAATTTTGGCCCAAAGCACATGCCCAAGGCATCATGACCCGGTCTGGCAACCCCATCTCCGTCCAAGTTGGCAATCCATGTCATTCCTTTTCAATCATCGCCACATACCACGTTACCCCTCTCCAAACACTCACATAAGAAGCACAAATAATCTGAACCATTGATTGAAACCATCAATGGTCCATAATTAATCCCAACTTCTTTTATTTTTAAATCCTTTAGTGCTTCATATCAACCGTTGGACCAAAAGGATCCAACAACTCTCATTGTTTCCATATCAAACCTTTTATCTATTTTTAACCTCTGAAAATCCGGATTCGATGCTCAAAATGATCGAACGGCTCCCTTCCCGTCTCTCATTTTAACTAGAGAAATACCTCTAACCCTAATCATTTCCCCCTATGAACGGCCGCTTCTCTTTCCCTTTCCTCTCTATTTTCTCTCAACTTAGAGACCTCCATCAGTCCTAAAACCTTACACAAATTCGTGCAAGGTTACTCTAATTAGCCAAAAAACATCCCTATTGTCTCATTCAATCGAGAATCTCGCCGGCTTTTTCCCTTTCCATCATCACAATTTGAATCACAAATCCCCGAAACCCTAGATGAAAAGATGCAACGTTGAATATCATCATTTATTTCCCCTGTTCGTTCAAATCAACATATGGAGGCTATGAATCTTGACCAAATCATCGCTATTCTTTGTCCAGAGGTCAAACGCAGTGATCTCTGGACATGGGGATTTGACTGATGGCCCTTTGCTCTTCAACGGTCGACTTCTTCCACCATCTTCATCCCAAGGTAAAAACGACTCTGATTTCCCTCAAATCTCTTTAGTTTTTACCATTTTGCTTTCATAATCCTTCAATCATTACTTTCCACTATCTCTGTAATGAATCCCTAAGGCTTCAATGCTACTATAAATAGAGCTTTAATTTTTCTCACCAAACACACAGAGAAACATTGAAAGAACACATTGAACTACTCTAAACAATCTAAGAAATTTATCATTAGTTTAAGAATTTGGAGGTTCTTCTCTAATTTTTTTCTCTTTCCTTCTAGTTCACTTTTGATTACCGTAAGTTGGTTGTGAGGTTGGGTTCTTAAAAGGCTACAAATCATCCTTACTTGGTTTGCTACTCTGAAGAAGGTCACTGAACACTGACCTCCCTCTTTCATTCTTCAATTATTTATGTGGCTCTCTATTTATTATGTCTACCTATTAGTTCTCTGTTGTTCATGATGTTAGTCAGTAATATGTGACCCTTTATTGTATTTAGTATTTGTGTTATCCTTGTTTTAAAATTAATGACGCTTTCCTGATGGTTATCTTTGTATTATTATTAAGTCTATGATGGTTATCAAACTTTATTTCTCATTACTTAGCTAGTTAAAATGATTCTATACCGTTGATTGCTCTTATGATCAATCTTGTTGAGCCTTCATGTTAGTTGAACTAAACACTATGTTAGTAATTACATGTGGTCTATCCTTGTTGATTGAGTAGTAGCCACATTTATATTGTCATGTTGACGAAGTTGACTGAATCATGTCCTTGAACTTCTCCTGATATCCTGTTAAGACCTTCACACCCGTAGTAATATGATCTTCATGCCTATGATATTATGTTACATTGTTTAGAAATGAATGATACTCATTAAGGGTTCTTCTCATATTTCTCATGTTGATATGTTTGCCTAAATGACTCTAGTTGGCAGTCTTGTTCATGATACTCTGTTGTTCTGCACATTTAAGATAGAATGATTCATGTGTGCCTATCATGACAACTTGTATTAAAGAAAATCATGGTGAAATTTGTTGGCAAAACTTGCTAGAGGACCTGCTTACATGTCCAAATGGTAACTTGCTGTGAGTTTTGTTGGGTTCTGGGATTGACTTTTGTGTTGACTTTGCATAATTGAACCAAGATCTTAGCTTTATTTTTTGGGCTTGTTTCCTATGGATTTTATAGATATTATTAAGTTATTTTTGCTAGATTCAAGCCATCCAGAGGTTGATTCATACTGGAAGGGCTTCTTAGAGTAAATAATTAGCTTGTTTGAGGTAAGTATCTTGCATAACTTTGTGCGGGGGAATTACCCCTTAGAATTTGGCTTAATTTCTTATTTGTGATATTTGTGAACGACGTGTACACGAGGTGACGAGTTGTACCCGGTCGTATATGTGATTTATGATCGAATTTGACCCGAGGTTTCTCTTATTGCCTTGTTTTGATTAAGAGATCTCTGCACTACGTGTTTTCACTTTGGTTGTTTACTTGAGTTTATGTTCCATGCTATAGATTTTAGGATTGTAATTCCTTAATTGGCCATGTTGGGCGTTTGTGAGATTGTTGCTAATTTAAGTTAGTATTCATGTTTATATGTTAGACACCTATCCGCATTTCCTTATTGAATTGTCCTTGTGCACTAAATTGGTAGATTGTGAATTTATGTCCTTGTGACAATTGTTGGCATGTTATGTTGTTGTGATTATGGCATATGTGGACTTGATGAGAGGATTTTTCTGGTGTTAGCACGAGGTTTCTTCCGTACTATTATTATTATTATTATTATTGATATTGCATATGTGGTGAGACAAGGCGGGCTATATATCGGGTTTGCACTTGTGGCGAGACAAAGTGGGCTGATTTGTTAATATGCGTGTAGCAAGACAAGGTAGGTATTTACTTTACTATTGCGCACGTGGTGAGATAAGAGTAGCAATGTGGGGATGATATGTGATGGCATGGGGGCTTTTATTGACGATGTTAGTGTGGTGGTAAAAAAGGATATTCTCGTTTGTTCTTATGACTTCCTTATGTGTGTCATGTATTTTTTTGATCTTGTTGTGTGATTTCTAATGTGCCAATCTATGCCTCTATTATTACTTGATGATTTGGTTGCCAAGATGGATTTACCTACGTGGAGTTGTTATCTTGTATTCCATTGAGTTGTTGGAAGCGTAACAAATTGAAATAAAAAGAAAGTTGTTATCATCCATTACTTTAATTTATTCTTGGTTATTCCCTCTTGAATATGTTATTGGTAACTGACACGGGTATTGTACATGTTGGGGCACGAGGTCTTTGCTGTGCGAGTGAGGCACGAGTTTTTTGCCGTGTGAGTATAACTTCTATTGTGGCATGAGGTCTTTTGCCGTGCGGGGTGTGACTTATGTTGTGGCATGAGGTCTTTGCTGTGCGAGGGTGATTGATGATGTGGGCACGAGGTGCCACACGTGTACGATTCCATTTGATGACTCATTGTTGAAACTGAGCCTTTATTTGTATTAAATTATTACTATTTGTTTTAATGAGATTTATAGTTATTTCCTTATGATATTCTTTATGTTGCCAGTCTTTGATATCTTGCTTAGGTTTATTGACTAGTGAGTGTCTTGACCTAAACCTCGTCACTATTCAACCGAGGTTAATCTTGATACTTACTGGGTACCGATTGTGGTGTACTCATACTATACTTTAGCATATTCGTTTTGCAGATCCAGGCACCTCAGATTGCGCGGGTCGTTAGATAGTGGTACCGAGCTGTTGGGGACTTCAAGGTATACTAGCTATTTCGCTCGCACGCCTCAGAGTCACCATTCTACTTCTTTTCTACTGTTTATACCTTCCAAAACTGTGATGTATATTTGAGACTTATTGTGTATTCCTTATAGAGCTTAAGACTCAATAGAACTAGATTTTGGGAAGTTGCTTATTATATTCATGTTTGGCAGCTTTATTATATTTTGTAGCTTTTATTAAATTTTAAAGTTGTTATATTCGGCCTGGTATCGTGATGTGATAGACTTACTTTGTCTTAGGAACTAGGTGCCATGAGGACCCCCATGGTGGCCGTGACAGGGAGTGGAGCTTACAAATCACGCTGATGTTTGGTTCTATCTACTAGCAAGGTCTATCTAGTAGTCTATCAGAACCTGGAGGCATGAAATACAACACCCTCGGCAAAAGGGGTATTAGTATGAAATAATGTGCCGAGTATGTAAGGCGATAAAATAACTGAAAGATGAAGTTCAAATAAAGTACATATAAATTGAAAGCCAAAGAATGCTCTGAGATGTACTCACCTGTCTCGACTAAACACAATGCAATATAGTAATATCATAACTAGCCAGCCACATATAGGGCTCGGCGTACTTCTCTCTAATCAAGGGGCCACACAATAGTAAACTCTCACTTACCGTAAAGGCAGGCAAATATAAACACTCACTGCCTATAAGGCCAGGCAATAATATCTCTCACTGACCATGTGGCCAGGTAATAGCAATATCTCACTAACCAAGTGGCATAATTAGCCAGCCACATATAGGGCTCAGTGTACTTCTCACTAATCAAGGGGCCACACAATAGTAAACTCTCACTTACCGTAAAGCCAGGCAAATATAAACACTCACTGCCTATAAGGCCAGGCAATAGTATCTCTCACTGACCAGGTGGCCAGGTAATAGCAATATCTCACTAACCAAGTAGCCAGGCTATAGTAAACTCTCACTGACCGTAAGGCCAGGAAAATATAAACTGTCACTCATAATAAGGTCAGGCAATAGTAACTCTCACTGACCAAGTGGTCAGGTTATAGAAATATCTCACTAACCAAGTGGCCGAGCTATTGAAAATATATGTATACGATGTGGTATATCATGTATATAGTAGAATGTACAGAGGTAACTATGTAACTCTCTATCTTTTTCCAACATCATGGAATAACATAAAGCGGATGAGAACCCCTCTCAATAAGATACGATTGAATTATACAGAAAGATGTAACACCTATTGAGACACGGGCTCTACAATATGCGTTTCTCGTATAAAATTCATCCAACTCATACTTACTACGGATTCATGCCAATAAAATAAAAGGGATAGCCATTACATACCTTTGATGCTTAACCTATGACTCAATATGGATATGCTTCCCATAGTTCATCAACCTATATTAAGACGTTAAAACTATGGTTATGTTACGGAAGAGCTTAAACGTATTTCTAAGCTAGTAGCTCATTTCCAGAAAATTGGGCAGCACTTCCCCTATATTTTTCACTTCCTTCTAATTCAAACTAACTCTAAAAACGACCAGAATAATAGCAACAGCAACCTGTCCAATTTACTACATCAAGAACTAGCCAAAACAAGGTCCAAGGACACCTCGAAACAGCCCACACACACGACACTCTAAATCAGTCCACACGTTACAACATTCAACAATAAACAGAATAGCAACTATGACATACTCTAGTTATTCCTACTGATTTCCAGTCACAATACACTATAAATATGACCTAATAACAGCCCAAGACCTACAACAACCTAAAAATTATATTTCAGGTTATTAAAAAATATGTTTCCGACTTTTCTTCTCTTAAATCGAGCAACACATTATATTTACCATCAATTGGCACCTCTAGCCAGGAAGTCATTGCTGCCTCTTCTATACTGTTTGTACTTACACATTATTCTAGAGTCATTATGCATTTGTAGGGTTTGAGTAAATACAATCTCATTCGTTTCAAACCTTTTGTCGTAATCCTTCTTACCGCTCTATCACTAAGTGAACCGCATGATTCTACCTCGATACTTTATTGTACCATCTTCCCTTGGGAGAGTAATTAACATCTTATTCTCTTGAATTCCACTCTTGTAGAGGTCATATCATTATCTCTTCATATTTTTCTATTCTTTTCACTTCCGATGGCTTATAACTTGCCTTGGGGTAATCTTTCCATACTAAAGCAACTGGATCACTTATATGCATGTAGTGTTGTATACTCATAACTAGCATGCTCGACCTTGATGAGCTTAACTTTGCTCATGATACTTTTCTCAGGGAGATCTCTTTCTACTAACCTTTAAAGGTTGTTCCATTATCATTCACCCTCTTACTGCCTAATTATTTACTTTGTAAATGTCACAATGCCAACTATTACGGAAATTCTTTGAATTTCTAACTTGCATCTCGTTAACTTAGGTTACTACACAATATTGGTATTTCTTAATAAAGAGGCTAGATTTGTCTTTTGATACCTCTTATTGAAGTCGATAATTCACTTCTCGTGGTTACGACTTATACCTAATATATAATTAAAAACTTCACGTCTCTTGCTTTCTATTCTTCTTGCTTACGAACCTTGTCGTACTACCATAATTTAGCTTATAACCGTCAATAATTTCTCGTATCTACTTATAACATTTCAAATATCCTATCTATTCTTTACTAACATTACTATCTCGTATCTTCCTTTGGAGGGCTCAAGCGAGACATTCTTTTGCTTCCAGGTTCCTCCGCTTCATTCGGCCTTATTCTTCGGTTGCTTAATATCACTTCTTCACTGGAAGCACGAATTACATTGAAGTGAATACGTATCCCTTATACACAAATTCAATTACCTAATCTCCAAAACTTCTAATCACTCGAGAAGTCATACCCGATTATACAATTCTGGAGTACCCCACCTATGTGCCTCATAAAAAGGAACTATCAATATATTTGTAATACCATTCAATAATATCGTTTAATTATAATAAAAAAAATATCCATTACCAAGGATTACTCTACCCTCACTAGAGCCTGAAATTTCCATTCTTTTCTAAGGCTACGTCTGTTGATGCCTATAAGTCATAAGCCCAGTGGGTGCTAGTAACTACACCTTTATCATTGCTGAAAACATAATCGTAATGCTTGTTTCCTTGTGTTTGAACTCTGACTACTTATAATCTTCTCTACTTGGGTACCTCGTCCCTCCTTTACCTTATATCATTTACTTTTTGAAACTCGTATCTACCTTCAAATGCTCTCATAAATTTTTACCACATGGGTGGATAGATATTCATGCCTTAGGGCTCCTTATCAAAAGGCTTACACATCTTAGTACACACAAGATCTGCTAAAGACCTCACATTTACTCATCATAAGCATGATGCAAAATCGAGTTCCTGTGACTCAATTCTTCCACAACCAAATTCAATCTCTTACCATTCGCCTTCTTTCTATATGTAGGCATCACTGAATTAAGAAGAAAATAGAATTTAGGAGTTTGAATTCTTATGACTAAGCTCTACCACACGATCTAGAGTAAGAAGAAAGAGTGACAGTCCTAAATACCCCATAGCCTCCTGCTTATAAGTGTAATGAATAACACGCCTATAAACAAGACTCTACTAGACACAACTTGTACACTTCCTAGGACAGACCTACTTTGATGCCAAGTTTGTCATGCGCTGAACCTGGGGAGGCATGGTCGGCACCCGGTGCCATACTAGGCCCAAACGTACATTTCAAAACCCTGAGGGGCAACCCTCAACTTAGGCCGACAAGGCCTACCTACAAGCAGGCAATACCAACTAAGGCTGACTAGGCTGTACACTAAAATATTCTAAAGATAATATCTAACTCAGTTGAAGGGTAAACATACCCAAACATCCATACATAACTATGTAGGCCGATGAGGCCGCCATAATTATCTACAACCAGCAATGCCAAACTGAACATCTATAGAGGGCCAACAAGGCCATAATACTGACATACAAAACATACATGACTCGTTTACAAGCCTCTAGAGATAACAAAAATGTATCATGGTCAGCAAAGTTCCTCGACTTGCCATTCTAGTCTATATATACAAAATGTACTCCAAAGTCAAGACCTAGTAACTCCGGGGAAGTGGAGCTTACCAATCAAGATGATGTCTAGCCCTGTCTATTAAGAAGGTCTATCCAACTGTCCATCAAAACCTGTAGGCATGAAATGCAGCGCCCTCAGCAAAAGGGACATCAACACGAAATAATGTACCGAGTATGTAAGGCAATAGAATAACTGAAAACTGAAGCTGAACTGAAGTACATAGTAAAATGGAGACAAAGAATGCTTTGAGAGATACTCACCTATCCCGACTCAACACAATGCAATATAGTAATATCATAGCTAGCCAACCACATATAGGTCTTGGTGTATCTCTCACTGACTGTAAGGCCAAGCATATATAAACTCTCACTGATCATAAGGCCAGACAATAGTTACTCTCACCAACCAAGTGGTTAGGCCATAGCAATATCTCACTAACCAAGTGGTCTGTTTATAGTAAATTCTCACTAACCGCAAGGCCAGGCAAATATAAACTCTCACAGATCATAAGGGCAGGCAATAGTATCTCTCACCGACAAAATAGATAGGAAAAAAAATATCTTACTAACCAAGTGGCCAGGCTATGCAAAATATATGTATACAATGCTGTATATCACATATATAGTAGAATGTGCGGAGGTACGTATGTAGCTCTCAATCTTTGTCCAACATCATTGAATAACATAAAGTTAATGGGAACCCCTCTCAATAAGATACGATGGAAGTATATAGAAAGATGTAACACCTATTGAGACACAAGCTCTACAATGAACGTTTCTCGTATAAGATTCATCCAACTCGCACTTACTGCAGATCCATGCCAGTGAATGAAAAGGGATAGCCATTACCTTTCACATTTAATCCATGACTCAATATGTATGTGTTGTCCAAAGAAATCAACCTATATTAAGACATTAGAACTATGGTTAAGTTACAGAAGAGCTTAAAACACATTTTTAAGTAGCTCATTTCTAGAAAATTGGGCAGCACTTCCCCTATATTTTTCACTTCCCTCTAGTTCAAAACAACTATTAAAATAACTAGAACAATAGTAACAACAACATGTCCAAGTTACTACATCAAGAACTAGCCAAAACAAGGTCCAAGGACACCTCAAAACAGCCCACACACACAACACTCCAAATCAATCCACACGTTACAACAATCGACAATAAACAGAATAGCAGCCGCGGCATACTCAAGTTATTCCTACTGATTTCCAGTCGCAATACACTATATGACCTTATAACAACTCAATATCTATAACAACCTAAAACTAACTTTTCAGTTTATTAAAAATTCTGACTTTACTTCTCTCAAATCAAGCAATACAACCAATAGTACCTAATTAAACCCTTTCTCATATAAACCAGCCTTAAATTCAACTTAAAAATGAGTTCACCACACCCAAGAAATGACACAACAACAACATCACACTAGCTCTTTCGAAATATACAAATTTTAGCCTTTATGATCGAGCTACAACTCGCAAAAGTTTAGATAAAGAAAGGAGAAGCATAAACTTACTTGGAACTGAGTAGAACCCATGAAACATAGGCTCTCTTCATCTGAAATTAGTCCCCAATGCAGCTACAAGAAGGAGAAAGGGAAACTAGCAAGCAATTCGGGTTCTTTGGAACTAGAATCACTTGAATCCCATGAAATCACTTAGGGTTTGTGTGAAATTTTTGAGAGAAGTTTGCAGGGGTTTATTCTCTGATTTTAGGCTCTAAATATTAGTGGAATAATGAGTGAAACCTGCCCTTAAAAGGGCCCTTATGGACGACTCAACTAGCCCCTTTTTGGGGACATAATTGGTCTTTTCATTTAAGCAAGTAGTTGACACACCTTTTGTCACCTACGCAGTCTGCGCAATCTCGCAAAAATACAAATATCTTTTTACTATGATGTTTCATTGACAAAAGATTTAATGAGTAGGAAACTAGACTCATAGAGCTTCAATTTGGTGTGGATCACCCCATAAATCCAAGTATATTGGGTGAAAAACTCAGTAACATTAGACCCAAATTTCAGTAAGATTATGAACGTAACTTGTAATAATTTTTTTTTGACTTTTGTTATACAACTTGTTTGACTTCAAAACCTAACATACGAATATTATAAGATTCAAGTACCTTAAAAAATGACCTCCTTAACCTATCAAGCACTATTATGTTTACCCCAAAAGTATGGTTTATAACATCTATGATTCGTTTAGCCTCCACCCTCACAATACTTCCTCAACACTTGTTTTAACCCATCATTATCTTTGTAAAGGTCATTAAACTCTACGGATCATATTGATTCATTTAAGACACATTTTAATATGAAATTACGGCATGTAACAGAAAGGCTATTTTACAAGGTTGATTTGGGCTTGCTTTAGTAAGTATCTTGCCTAATCATATGTGTGGAAAACCCTTAGGATTAAACCTTATTTGTCTAATTGTATATGTGAAAAGTGAGGTATATGCGAGGTGACAAGCATATATGTAGGTGCTATGCATGATTTATGACCGGATTAGACTTTTGGCTTTTAATATTGTCACGCCCCAAACTCGGAGAGCGCAACCGGCGCTCAACCGAGTGAACCCGGCCGAGCAAGCCTATTAGATTTTATTCTACCCAAACTCATCCATGAATAAAGAGGAGATGTACTCCATTAATCAAACATTGAAAATGTTTTTTTTAACAACTCCCATTTCATTCCATTAGCAACTTCATTCATAATTTCCAAAGTATTATAGATATAATGAAAGACATGTTTCCCAAAGAGCAACATTTATAGTTTAATTCCCAACATCATACACCACCCACAACCTGTCTACGGAGCCTCTAAGTACAACTGAAGAGTAATATGGAAATGCCGGCAAAAAGGCCACGGCTATACCTCAACCACAAAGTACATGAGAAACAAAAGATACATGACCCCGAAATGACGTGGGGCTCACTAAATCGGCTGAAAAGAGCGACTGCTATCATTGATCAATGCCACCTGCTGTAGAACCACCTGCATCCGTTAAAGATGCAGCGCCCCTGGCAAAAGGGACGTTAGTACTGTCGAATAGTACTAGTATGTATAGCTAGAAATACTCTTTCAAAATAGAATACCCATATGATCTATACGTGGAACACATAATATAATGTAATTGAAACAACCTGTACAAATAAGGACACGAAAGTGGCACCTATTGTCTGCATTAATAATGTCTCATTAGACCGTCCTTAGTGTTGACATATCATATTATATACTTATGCGTTTCATAGATCGTCCATCGCGTTTATTCATACACGACACCGATACTTCTTACACACCATGCACCTATGTGTTTCATAAACCGTCCATAAGATTTCATAACATAATATTCATAGACCGTCCACAGGATTTCATAACACAATATACCTATGCGTTTCATAGACCGTCCAAAGGATTTCATAACACAATAGACCTATGTGTTTCATAGACCGTCCACAGGATTTCATAACATAATATACCTATGCGTTTCATAGACCATCCACACGATTTCATAACACAATATACCTATGCATTTTATAGACCGTCCACAGGATTTCATAACACAATATACCTATGCATTTCATAGACCGTCCAGAGGATTTCATAACACAATATACCTATGCGTTTCATAGACCGTCCACAGGATTTCATAACATAATATACCTATGCGTTTCATAGACCGTCCACAGGATTTCATAACATAATATACCTATGCATTTCATAGACCGTTCACATGATTTCATAACGCAATATACCTATGCGTTTCATAGATCGTTCACATGATTTCATAACACAATATACTTATGCGTTTCATAGACCGTCCACAGGATTTCATAACACAATATACCTATGCGTTTATAGACCGTCCACAAGATTTCATATCACATTGGAAACAAAAGTACAAATATGTACATTTCATAACCTTTCACACCACATATCACTTAATCCTTACTTTCAACCACTTACAACATTATTATTTCATTGGCTCTCTTGGCCAAACATATGATTCTTTATTCATGGCGCAATTGCCGCATTTCATATTCCACACTTTCATTTCTTCCCTTTCATAGATCATCATCATAATTATCAACAAGTAGAATATTTCGGAAACCACAACTGTAAGTTCATTAGTAATGAAGGCTTTAAACACCATAGATTCCTTTCCAATAAATGGAGTAAAATGATTGGCAATCGAAGCACAAGTTAAAATCATACACAATTTCCACTCACGAATATGTAAGAATGCAAAACACATTGAAAAATACTTACAAGCATAGCATTAGCTAAAACAACCACATATGGGTATCACTTGAGTTCATAAGCTTTTAGCCAATTATATTATCGAAGTCAATTTTTGGAATAGTTAGTCAAAGCTCATTTCATAATCTTTCTCACATTTAATTCATTTCATTGGCACCATTGGCCTCAAGTATAACTTTGACTATTGGCACATTGGCCACACTTTAGTAAGTATCTTGCCTAATCATATGTGTGGAAAACCCTTAGGATTAAACCTTATTTGTCTAATTGTATATGTGAAAAGTGAGGTATATGCGAGGTGACGAGCATATATGCAGGTGCTATGCATGATTTATGACCAGATTAGACTTTTGGCTTTTAATATTGTCACACCCCAAACTCGGAGAGCGCAACCAGCGCTCAACCGAGTGAATCCGGCCGAGCAAGCCTATTAGATTTTATTCTACCCAAACTCATCCATGAATAAAGAGGAGATGTAATTCATTAATCAAACATTGAAAATATTTTTTTAACAACTCCCATTTCATTCCATTAGCAACTTCATTCATAATTTCCAAAGTATTATAGATATAATGAAAGACATGTTTCCCAAGTAGCAACATTTATAGTTTAATTCCCAACATCATACACCTCCCACAACCTGTCTACGGAGCCTCTAAGTACAACTGAAGAGTAATATGGAAATGCCGGTAAAAAGGCCACGGCTATACCTCAACCACAAAGTACATGAGAAACAAAAGATACATGACCCCGAAATGACGTGGGGCTCACTAAATCGGCTGAAAAGAGCGACTGCTATCATTGATCAATGCCACCTGCTGTAGAACCACCTGCATCCATTAAAGATGCAGCGCCCCTGGCAAAAGGGACGTTAGTACTGTCGAATAGCACTAGTATGTATAGCTAGAAATACTCTTTCAAAATAGAATACCCATATGATCTATACGTGGAACACATAATATAATGTAATTGAAACAACCTGTACAAATAAGGACACGAAAGTGGCACCTATTGTCTGCATTAATAATATGTCTCATTAGACCATCCTTAGTGTTCACATATCATATTATATACTTATGCGTTTCATAGATCGTCCATCGTGTTTATTCATACCGTACACCGATACTTCTTACAAACCATGCACCTATGCGTTTCATAAACCGTCCATAAGATTTCATAACATAATATTCATAGACCGTCCACAGGATTTCATAACACAATATACCTATGCGTTTCATAGACCGTCCATAGGATTTCATAACACAATATACCTATGTGTTTCATAGACCATCCACAGGATTTCATAACATATTACCTATGCGTTTCATAGACCATCCACAGGATTTCATAACAAAATATACCTATGCATTTCATAGACCGTCCATAGGATTTCATAACACAATATACCTATGCGTTTCATAGACCGTCCACAGAATTTCATAACACAATATACCTATGCGTTTCATAGACCGTCCACAGGATTTCATAACACAATATACTTATGCGTTTCATAGACCGTCCACAGGATTTCATAACACAATATACCTATGCATTTCATAGACCATTCACATGATTCATCACACAATATACCTATGCGTTTCATAGACCGTTCACAGGATTTCATAACACAATATACCTATGCGTTTCATAGACCGTCCACAGGATTTCATATCACATTGGAAACAAAAGTACAAATATGTACATTTCATAACCTTTCACACCACATATCACTTAATCCTTACTTTCAACCACTTACAATATTATTATTTCATTGGCTCTCTTGGCCATACATATGATTCTTTATTCATGGCGCAATGGCTGCATTTCATATTCCACACTTTTATTTCTTCCCTTTCATAGATCATCATCATAATTATCAACAAGTAGAATATTCCGGAGACCGCAACTATAAGTTCATTAGTAATGAAGGCTTTAAACACCATAGATTCCTTTCCAATAAATGGAGTAAAATGATTGGCAATCGAAGCACAAGTTAAAATCATACACAATTTTCACTCACGAATATGTAAGAATGCAAAACACATTGAAAAATACTTACAAGCATAGCATTAGCTAAAACAACCACATATGGGTATCACTTGAGTTCATAAGCTTTTAGCCAATTATATTATCGAAGTCAATTTTTGGAATAGTTGAGTCAAAGCTCATTTCATAATCTTTCTCACATTTAATTCATTTCATTGGCACCATTGGCCTCAAGTATAACTTTGACTATTGGCACGTTGGCCACACTTTATATCCTCAATTCACTTATTTCATTTCCAACCACCTTTATAGGTTATCAACAATAATACATTTCCAATCCAGACTTTAGGTACACATATGAGCAATTTCGAGTCTTAAGAATTTTGAGATTTTCTCACACAATTTGGCATACTAGCTTTCATTTGAAATACGATTCCAAGCCACAATATTTTAATACGCAACCCATACTTTGAAACTCACGGGAACATTAGGGAGTTCGATTCCAAGAGAGAAGGTTTAGCCAACATACCTTGCTTTGAGCTTTCCTTAAATTACTACAACGTTACGTAAATTCTACCAATACCAATCTATTTTGAGACATAACAAAATAGAACCATTATTAGGAAGATATTCATGATCTCGGTTCATTTGAGCATTTTATCAAAAACTAGGTGTGCAAATTTAACTACAAGGTTTCTACAAGATTTCATTCACTCCATAACACATTCTTTACTTATTTGAGCTCAACAAGCTTCCCACAAATCTTATTAGTACAAGCATGTATAAATAATGCTCTTATACCCAAGAATCATACTCCAAATCAACCATCTTTTACCCAAATTCAAAATTGCAAACTAGGGTATGGAACCTTATCTCTTAGATGATGATCTTGTGATTAGCTTCCTTGATTCTTGAAGATTGGTGCAAGATTGGATGATTATAATGTTAGGTTCCCTCCTTATCTCTCTAAAATACTCTTACCTCTCTCTAAAACCCTCAGAAAAACACCCCAAAATAAGCCCCAAAGCCTATTTATCAAAATGGGGTCGGGTTATGAAAAGAAAAAAATTAACCATCCGAACTTAGCTATGCGGTCGCACAATGGACCGCACAATTGGTGTGCGGGTCGCACAAATCGGTGCCCAGAATTGGGCTGTTCTGATCCATTATGCGACTAGTTTGCGGTCGCATAACCATTTTGGGATCACATAATGGTTGCAGAATTGGTCGCAAATATCGCATTCTATCAGCCTTAGGTAATTTGGTCATAACTTCTTGTAGCAATGTCCAAATGACGAACGATTTGAAGTGTTGGAAACTGGACTCAGAGGGCTATAATTTATTAGGCAATACAACATATAAATCTTCATATCTGGAGAGGTATACTTGTTTGAACTTAGGTCTTGTGCGAACTCACTTGAAACTTTATTCTATCATGAAATTTTCAACTTGCCTTAGCCTTGGGGCTCTTCTTAGACCATAAACCATTCTTAATGCACTTCATACATATATTATTATGATCAATTTATATCATTCATATAATAGTCCTTGTATACACATAAAATAATATAATTAGCGCACATCGACTTTCTTAATAACGCTTAAGTACTTTGAAATTTTCCGGGGTGTTACATTCTCCTCCACTTAAGAACATTCATCCTCGAATGTTTTACAAGTCCCTTATAAGAATAGAGTTACCATCATTTTACCTCCAACCATTATACATAGGAACTTATGACTACCTCGGTCTTATACATTCTTTCCAAAATTTCAACTTACTTATGGTCCTTAAGATTTGGCTATCTTTACAAATCCTTAAAAATTTTGACAGAGTTTCCCTATAACTGGGCCTATCCACCTGTCAGAGAATCTCAGAAATCAATCCTAACAATATATCCATTACTCAACAATGCATCACAGTATATATCAACATCACGAATCTCAACATTACGTGCATTACATTATCTCAAGTAGCATCTGGACAATAACTGCACATATATAAATCGTAACATAAAGGGAGTACCTTTCGATCCACAATTATTTAACTATACACTCAAGTGGGAATATTTTATTTCCTTAACATTTTTCCCCTCAATGTAGTCTCCTCGACTTACATACTTCTCCATCGGAGACAATCTCGACTCCCGGACTTTTCTAACAAGGACACGAAAGTGGCACCTATTGTCTGCATTAATAATATGTCTCATTAGACCGTCCTTAGTGTTCACATATCATATTATACACTTATGCGTTTCATAGACCGTCCATAGTGTTTATTCATACCGTACACCTATACTTCTCACACACCATGCACCTATGCATTTCATAAACCGTCCACAAGATTTCATAACATAATATTCATAGACCGTCCATAGGATTTCATAACACAATATACCTATGCATTTCATAGACCATCCATAGGATTTCATAACACAATATACCCATTTGTTTCATAGACCGTCCATAGGATTTCATAATATTTATTTGGGAAACATATTTTTCATTATATCTATAATACTTTGGAAATTATGAATGAAGTTGCTAATGGAATGAAATGGGAGTTGTTAATAAAAAAAAAATATTTTCAATGTTTGATTAATGGAGTGCATCTCCTCTTTATTCATGGATGGGTTTGGGTAGAAGAAAATCTAATAGGCTTGCTCGGCCGGGTTAACTCGATTGAGCTTGGGGCGTGACAAACTTGGTATCAGAGCCTAAGGTTTTAAAGTGTCCTAGGATGTCTCGGAGCTGTGTCTAGTAGAGTCCTTCTTATCAATGTGTTGTCGACCACATCTATAATGGGGAGGCTACTTGGACATTTAGGAATTTCATACTTCTTTGATACTCCATATCGTGCGATAGAGCTCAAGATAGGAAACTAATTTCCTCATCATGTCTCATTTTCCATATGAGTAACCCACAAGTTTGAGGCAGCGAGGAGTGAATGAAAGAACCGATTGCTAGGGGAAGTGTCCCTGTTTTTTTTATTAATGTTTCCCCGCCACCAGTTTATGTGGTGAGAGCACCTAAGAAATGAAAGAGGATTATTGGCATTAATAAGCCGAAATGTTTGATATCAAAGAAGAGCCACTCGGGTTTAGCCACTCGGTTTATGTTGGATGATTCTTGAAATATGTTATAGTTGTGGAAAGAGGGGGCATAAGAAGAACAAATACCCTTAGGTTGGATACACCTATTACGGTCTGTCCGATATGCGGGCGAAAATAATTTGCGTCATGTTGTGAGTATGCTCAGAAGCGTGTTAGGGGTGGTAGATTTGGAAAATTCCAAAAGTCCATACAATGAGCAGTTGCAGATATTGTTACTCCCGCCATGAAGGCTTGGAGGGAGACTAAGGGAAATACTAAAGATATATGCAAAAAGGGTAAGTATCAGGTAAGTGGGGCGAGTTAGTTTAACAGACCCCATCCTTGTTGTGTGAAGTTTATGAGATGTCATTTGGGGGTATGTCACTATGGTACTAATGTATGTTTTGTATGCGGAGTAGAGGAGTATCAATTAAGATATTGTCCTGTCAATCTAAAGTTATCAAGTGAGTCACTCCTTAGTACATCATTATGAACACCACATTATTTACCTTGTTGTATATGTACATCCATATTGAAGAGCCTACATAAATATGGTCTTAACAAAAATGTTGGATCACAAAATGTTGCATGTACCTACTCTTTGAACGAGACGCATTATTCGTGAATCCATTCTAACACAAATTCTCTTATTTACAACCTATTGTGAAATTGAGATATATAATTATGTCCTCGAATTGAGTTATAACTCTAGGATTAATAAATCCCACTTGCTTCCCTAAATTCTCAACAAGGGACTATATCCGATGAATTTCTTATAGAACCTTTTGAATCGAATGAATAACATCTGCTCATCTGTGCCTATGCACACACCATCGTAATAATTACCTACGTGGTATCATATCTAATGTAAGGCAACCTAGTATTGAGACCCTTCTTAAGCAACTCTTTCTTTCTCCGGTATATGTGGCTCATATGGCTTGAACAATGACATATTCCTCATAAGGCAACCTAGGGATGAGTTGTACATTGAGCTTGAGTATCTGCGCGACCCCCGACCCACTACCTTATACCTATCCGCTAACCTGATTCGCCTCTCATTAAATCATGGCAGTTGATCTACAAGATCAACAGCCCACAACCTCCCCCTCTTTTTATTATCCACACCCTTGAAACCCTAACCCATTATCTGGAAAGCGCCACCCCCAAACACATGCAACCCTCCTCTTCTCTCTTTTGTGAAACCCTAGCAGTCGCCTCCCCTAATCCTCTCCGATTTTGACCTAAATATGGAATCATTCCATGATTCACTTACCTTATGTGCTCTTCCTTGTTGTTACTTACATTATTATGGTATTACTTAGTACAGGGTAATTTGCAAGTACCAAGCTCCGAATCAAGGGAAATCGGCTTCACTCATTAAGATCCAGATGATATTTCGTCTGTATACGTTCATAGCAAGCCTATATGGGTCTGATTCACTAAGATCATCTGCCAATCTTCGTGTTAACTTATTGGTGTATCCATGAATCATGTGATTTCTAAGTGCTAATACTGCCTGAACTACTAAATAACATAACATTCTTCCTCCTGCTTGTAAATTGAAATATGCACTCTCTAGATTGTACAGATTCTTTAGTGCTGCCTAAGGCTTTTAGTGCCTATCTCAATATTATCCTCTAAATGATATCAACTGGTGTTAGCTTAGATGTATGCATACCCTATTGACCCCAAGCGACATGCCTCTTGAACTCATCTAATGTTGTGACCATGTTCAGCATGCTAAATTCTTTCCCATGTTGAATAAATGGTTAATCATGAACATGTATTTTTGGTCTTTCCATGTTAAACTTATCATGTTGGGACTGAGCTCTATTGATTATCCTAGCTTTCATGTTCACACCCCTTGTATGAGAATGCCTTAGGCTAGTCCTGGCCATGTTTTGTAATCTTATGCGAAAATATTTTGTAACCTCTTGATGGCTAATCCTGTCACCTTAGCTTCTAAAATGCAAGTATGAATATGCCTTAGGTGAGTCTTGCCAATGTGTCATATAATCTTGTCTCTATGTCCTAATGGGAATTGCAGTTAGTAGGCTTTCGAGCTGTTTAATTAATTGCCATGTGTAGTTCATTAATTTATGGCTAAGTCATTCATGTGCAACTGCTAGGTAAGTGACTTCTCCATTTAGGCCTAGTATGGGCCCATGTATGAGTTTGAGCCATGCAATTGACACACTCTTATGCTTTGGGGTATACCTGGATCTGGGTTTGCTGTTTGTGTGAAGAGTGAGCCTGTTGAAGGACTAGAAACATTACTAGGTTATTTTCCCTTGGGCATGATCTGTTTATTGGGCCTGTGTCTATTTCAGTTTGTAACTTAGGCATATTCGAGAATGTATTCTTTATTTGGGCCTGTTATAATTTGTAATAATAACAGTTGGGGGATTAGTGGAAATGGGGAAACTGTGATATTTTATCTCTTGCATGAATGGGTATAGAACATGCCTATAGGATCCTAATTGTTTTGTTTTCCATGTCTTATTCTTCGAAATTATCTGTGTACATGCTATTCATTAAGGAAACATTACTTAGGGCTAATATAATGACTTATAATGTTAAAGAGCATGCCTATAAGATCTGGAATTGGACTTGTCGCACTTACTTGTTATGCCTATAGGAGTTCAATACAAATAACTGAAAATGCATGCTTTGGGTGACTTCTTTAAATTATGTGACTCACCTAGATATCATGACTGTGGGCTCTCAACTTAAGTAACTAAAGCTGTTATTGCTGCTACTCTCTTCTTATTTCACAACCCGCCTAAAAAGCATGCCTATAGGGATAATGAACGAATCTGCGCTCTCATTGACTTCAATGCCAGTTGCAAATCGCTTAGAAATCATGTGTATATGATACTATTAATCACCTAGAAAGCATGACTATAGGATCTTTTAATGTAACAATGTATTAAAAACAACTACTTCATCGAAAAGTAGTTGCCTAGAAATCCTGCCTATAGGACTTTGTTTTAACTGCCGAATTGTTTAATCACATAGGAACCATTCCTATAAGGTTGAACTACATAGCATGTTACAAATTTAAATCTACCAATTATGGTTCCCGCCAACAAATTCTGAACTCAGTCATAACTGATTGCTAAAATTGCCTGCATCTAAGTCTACACGAGGAGGTAAATTTGAGCCCTTTTATGTTGTCTACGTGAAGTCTTATTTGTTTTTTTATTGTGCGCCTAGTTTTCTCATTTTTGAGTAGTCTAAGGAATGTCTAGAACCACCAAAATTGTATGTCCAAAGGCCTCCTGGACCATAGGCATGGGACGTGTAAAGCACGTATAGGACGCGGTTTAGAATTGAACTAGAACACTTTTAGGTAAACAACTTCAAGATAGTAATTGGATAACAGGAGATGATAGTCTATGCCCGCTCCATAATATGAGCAACCCTTATACCTAAGCGATTTGCGAAGTATTATTTATGTTGCACGTGGTGATCCGTTAGGCTAAAAACTTAGGACCCCCCACACATGTTGTTATTTGTGCACATATTTATTTAATTAGGTTATACCTTGTAATACTCAAAAGATTGTACCCATCACTTATTAATGTATAATCCACTTCTTTCATATGTGCAATCTCTTAATGCGTCTTTCATCTTGTAATTAGTTTTTTTGGATTCCTCGCTCTTCTTTAATTGATATGATCACATATGGTAATTATAATTCAATAATCCTCACATAGTGTAAAATTTGGCTGGGAACCATAGTTGTGACCTCGAAGACTGCCTAACCCTTTCTCTTTGAGGTAGTTTGATCCCTCACCTATTGCACCTTAAAAATCGTTAGGTGGCGACTTTTCTCTTTTAATACCCGTTTAAAGGAGTTGTCGCATGTCGAAACCCGCTTTTTCAAGAAAACAGGACGCGACACGGGTTGTGTAGCTGCGGGTGCTGAAATGATAAGCTAAGTGCCCTGCTATGGAACCCTACTCAATAGTCTCGAGTAATATTTCTTGAGATGACTCAAGTCCCCAAACTCAAAACAACCTCTCCTTTGACGAAGCTGCTGACCATGATAATTTGAATAGTTACCTGTGGAACCCTATGTAGATAAAGCATGATAAGAACTCTGTGATGCCAATGCACTGAATTATGACTGAGCTGGGCGTACACTGTAGGAACAATGTCTAAATGATGAACCACGAGGAACATGGCGAGATGCCTGAACGGGTCTAGAAGGATGACCTCTGCTGTAATATGACTGGCCTCCTGATGAGGCACTGCTGAAACCACCTGAACTACGAGGCCTCTTGGCCTCCCGCTCCTCATGCTCTATCCTGCAAACTTGCTCCAAACGTCTAGCAATCTCCACCATCTGATCAAATCTAGCATCTGTCTCAACCTCTTAAGCTATACTAAAACACAAACTATAGTTGAGTCCATCAATGAACCTCCTGATCCTCTCCCTCTCAATGTGAACTAACCATATAGCATCACTTTCCAATTCTGCAAATATCATCTCGTTCTGGGTCACCGTCATACCCTCCTGGCATAGCTGCTCAAACTCCTTATGCAACTCCTCTCTGCGAGTCTGCGGGACAAACTTCTCTAAGAAGAAAATTGAGAAGTCATACCATGTAAGTGGGGCTGCATCGCCTGGCCTGCTCAACTCATAAGTCTCCCACCATCTGTAAGCTTCCCCTGTAAGCTGCAAAGAAGTAAATGCAACCCCACTGGTGTCCAAAATACCTGTTGTGCGAAGAATCCACTGACACCTATCTAGGAAATCCTAAGCATCCTCTAACTTTGCTTGGCTGAACTCTGGAGGCTTGAGCTTCCCAAACCGCTCTAACCTCTTCTTCTCCTCATCACTCATAGGTGGACAAACCTCAGCACGGGCAATGACAACCGGCTAGATCGGTAACACCCCCAGTGTCTGAAGACCCTAAGCCAGCTACTCTGGGGTACGCGCCGTCTAGCTCCATGGCACCGAAAATGTATCAGGGCGGTGGGAGTCTAGGCACCTCCCCCAGTGTGTGAGGTGGTTGGTGCAGCTAGAATCAAAACTGCCTGAGCCAGACTCGTGCACGCAGTCAAAATCTGGGCCAAGATCTCCTGAAGTCCAGGAATAATAATAGGCATTGCTGGTGCCAGAGCTAGTCCCATCGGCTCAACAATATCTAATACCTGCTCCTCAGCTGGAGCAACTGGTGGCTCCATAAGTGCTGCCCTGACTATAGTGCGAGCCCCACCTCAGCCACTACCGCGGCCTGGCCTCCTACGCCTCAAACTGGTGGTACTGGTGGCCGTCCGCCTGACCTGGTCGCACGTGTCCTCACCATCTATGAGAGAATAGAAGTGTCAAGTTTAAAACATCAGAAATAACAAACCCAAACGACAAGAATGCAAGATAGTGAAGTCTCCTAACAGTTCGGTAGCCTCCCGAAGATAAGTATAGACGTCTCTGTACCAATATGCCAGACTCTACTAAACTTCCTCATGAGTCGTAATACCTATGAACCTAGGGCTCTAATACCAAATTTTCGTGACCAAAAACCTAATCAGTCGTGATGGCTCCTAACACATTTGCTAGGCAAGCCTGACATAGCATTAAATAACCAAAATAGCGGAATTTACAGAAACCTCAAAGTAACATAATAGTGCCAATACATGATAACTCCCTCAGAACTAGTAAATATAGAGTCATGAGCTCTAATACAGAAAAATAAGTCTTAAATAACGAAATACAATACTGTCTGAAATAAAGACAACGGTACATTAGAAAGAGATGGCGGTACTATGGTCGAGAATGCAGTTTTACCTCGTCTCTCAATAATCAGCTCTGCTACAAGCCTCAACTATTGATGACTGGGTCCGATATCTTGATCTGCATAATTAAGTGCAGAGTGCAGCATCAGTACAACCAACCCAATATACTCATCAAGTATCATAACTACCTTCGGATAGGTAAAAGAAACAAGAATTATAAATGATACTTTCTATAACATGTACAATTTCATCAATTTAACAAGTACAAGATAATAATGTGATCAAGTCATAGAGCACAGAAAGAACCATCTGTGTGTGTACGCTATTACTCAAGTTCTCTGCATAGTCAATGATACATCATATAAATATGATATGCAAATAAATCAGGTAATTAACCACGAAAATTTCAAGTAAAGAAGAAATGCAAAATCCAAAACAATGTTGGCCAGATTTTCCTCAATAATTTCATAACCGTACCAAAGCACATATCAATTTCCTCAAATCAGCATGTACACCATCAAGAGAGAAATATGAGAGGGTGACCCTAGAGGGATGGATCAATATCCACACACTGCACGGACAACTCACGTTCTAATAATATCAACTACACGGACAACTCACGCACTAACAATATTAATATCTGGATCCGCACGGACAACTCACATGCTAACAATACCAACTGCACGGACGTGCCGATAATCATAATCCGCCCGACGTGGTCACATGCTACCAGTCCAGATCATAATACACAAAAAGCAATATACGAGAATACATGTACATAATCAATGATTATCATGTCTCATCCTTCTGGACTGGTATAAGTAACATGCTATGGTGTAGGCATGTTCAATGTGTGCTATCACAACTAGAACATACAATTTCATCATGAAATAGCTGTTTATCAGGTCTAATCAGGAGGATAATATCAACGTAATCTCAAATGTTGTACAAATAGCTCACGAGGGGGGAGGGGGGTACAAATAGGAGAAATATTACAAAATGAAGTTTAGCAATCAATTCAAGGCGTATCATAGCCTATGCACTACCCCAAGCATGTAATAGTACCCATGTGCACTCATATGGGCTCAACCCCACGCATATGCGCAACTCATAACACATAGCTATAACAAATAATTCAGGGAATTAGTGCCTTAACCAGGTTTTGGTAAGATACTTATCGTTTTGAAAATGATGGGTTGCCTCACATCAAGCGCCGCATTTAATGTCGTGGCAAGACAACTACCAACTTAACCACTTTTCTCTTCACTCGGAGGATATGAATTGAGAACCTAACTTGGAATAAAGTTTGTTACCATGAGCAGCAGGGGTGGTATGTAGATGATCAAGCCAAATGCCATTTTTATTTTCCATTTCTTGGCTTTCATTTGAGGAATGTCATTTTGCCTTCTTGCGCCTTCAAATTGTAAAATGTACGACCCATGCCTTTCCTCTCCGCAATCCCTCATTGTTTTGTGTAATTCAATTCCCATATCTGTCATAACCCAAAACCTAAGCAGTCATGCTGACGCCTAACACACTTGCTAGGAAATTCGGACATAACAATAAAGAACCAAAATAGCAGAATTTATAGAAATATCATAAGTCTGAAACCTCAAAATAACATAATAGTTCCAATACATGATAACTCCCCCGTAATTGTAAATAAAGAGTTATGAGCTCTAATGTGGAAATACAAGCCTGAAATGATCAAATAGAATACTGTTTGAAATAAAGACAACAGCACATAAGAAAAGAGACATCAAGACTATGGTTGAAAATGCAGTTCTACCTCGTCTATCAATGATCAGCGCTGCTACAAGACTCAGTTACTGATGCCTGGGTCAGACACCTAGATCTGCACAATTAAGTATTGAGTGTAGCATGAGTACAACTGACCCAATGTACTCAGCAAGTATCATAACTAACCTCTGTGAGGTAAAAGAAACAAGAATTATAAATGATACTTGCTATAACCTGTACAATTTCATCAAATTAACAAGTACAGAACAATAACATGATCAAGTCATAGAGCACAGAAAGAACGATCTCTGTGTGTGTGCAATTACTCAAGTTCTCTGCCCGGTCAATGATATAGCATATAAAGATGATACAAAAATGAATCAGGTAATTAACCATGGAAATTTCAAGTAAAGATTAAATGCCAAATCCAAAACAACACTATCAAGATTTTCCTCAATAATTCCATATCTGTACCAAATCATTGATCAGTTTCCTCAAATCCACGTGTACACCATCTAGAGAGAAATATAAGAGGGTGACCCTAGGGGATGGATTCATATGAACACGCTGCACGGACAACTCACGTGCTAATAATATCAACTACACGAATAACTCACGTGCTGCACAAACAACTCACATGCTAATAATATCAATATTTGGATCCGTACGGACAACTCACGTGTCTACAATACCAACCGCACGAATAACTCATGTGCCAATAATCACAAGCTGCCTGGCGTGGTTAGAGGCAACTAGTCCAGATCATAATACACAAAAAGCAACATGCTATAGTGTGGTCATGTGCAATGTGTGCTATCACAGCTAGAACAAACAATTTCCTAAGGAAATAGCAGTTTATCAGGTTCAATCGGGAGGATAATCTCAATGTAATCTCAATCGTGGTACAAATAGCTCACAGAGGGGGTACAAATAGAAGAAAAAATACATCATGAAGCTTAGCAATCAATTCAAGGTGTATTATAGCCTAAGCCCTGCCCCGAGTATGTAATAGTACCCCGGTGCACACATATGGGCACAACCCTACGCATATGCGCCACTCATAGCACGTAGCTATTACAAATAATTCAAGCAACTAGTGCCACAACCAAGTTTCATTCCATACTTACCTCAAGCAAGCCAAATCACTCCTCTAACAAGCACTTCCCACGCATATCAATCTCCGGACGGCTCGAATCTAGCCAAAATAAATTAATACCATCAATAATAGAAGTAGGAAACAATTCCAAATAATAAGGCCAAAGCATTGAATCAAATATGCAAAGTCTACCTAAAAAGTCAACCCCGGGCCCGCACCCTTGAACCCGATAAAATTCACATACACCAAAAACCAATTTAATTAAGAGTCCAACATACTAATTTCATCCGATTCCATCCATAAATGGACCCTCAAATAGCAAAATCTCACTCTCCAATACCATGTTCAAAAATCCCCAAAATTCACTTCAAATTCGCATAAAGTAGGTGTAATAATCAATGGGTAATCAATATTTATTAACAAAAGTGATTAAACCTCACTTACCTCTTTAGTTGTAGCAAAAAGTCTATAAAAAATTGCCCTTAGCAGAGTTCCAAATCTCCCAAAATTAGAAAACACTCAAACCCTTTGAATATAAGAACCTGCTAGTGAAATCGCACCTAAGATCCAAAAATTCTGCTTCTACAGTACCGCTTTTGCGGTCAAAACCATGCACCTGTGCATTTCACTTAAGTTCCTACCTACCGCTTATGCGGTTAAACTCACGCTGCTGGCACGTACGCACCTGTGGAATCCTTTCGCATATGCGATCCTAGCTCTGCCAGCCTTCCTCCGTTTCTGCATCCCTTTGTCCGCATCTACGGGCTCGCACATGCGGTAAATATTTCGCACCTGCGACCTTCACCAGCCCCAGCCATGCCCGCATCTGCGATCACATGGCTACTTCTGCGGCATCACACCTACGGCAAGTCCCTCGCAGGTGCGATTGCACCAGAACTCCTAGGCTTTAATAACCCTCCAAAGTCCAAAATGATCCGCCAACCACCCGAATCACACCCAAGGCCCCCGGGAGCCCATCCAAACATACCAACAAGTCCTAAAATAAAATACGAACTTACTCGAAACCCCAAATCACATCAAATAATATCAAAACCAGGAATCACACCCCAATTAAAGCCTAATGAAACTAATGAACTTCCAACTTCTAAAACTCATGTCGAACCATATCAATATAACTCCAAATGATCTCAAATTTTGCATACTAGTCTCAAATGACACAAGGAACATATTCCAAACCTTCAATTTTCCAAACCTTCTCAACCTTCCAAACCTTCAATTTTCCAACTTTTGCCAAAAAGAACCAAATCAACCTACGGACCTACTAATCAACATCCGAACATACGGCTAAGTCCAAAATCACCATACGAAGCGATCGAAACTATCAAAACTCCATTCCGGAGCCGTCTACACAAAAGTCAAACTTCGGTCAACTCTTTCAAGTTAAGCCTTCAACCTTGGGACTAAGTATCAAATTCACTCTGAAACCATTCCAACCACCCCAGCAAGTCACAATATTAAAGATGAACACAGAATAAGCAATACATAGGGGAATGGGTCTACAATACCCAAAATGACTGACCAGGTCGTTACAATATCACCACACAACTCTAATATTGAGAAATGCTTGGAATGAGATATTTCAAATTGTAATTTTGCCCGAATCATAACATCCTTTTCCCCCCCGAACTAGAGTCAACTTTAACCATATTTTTTATTACACCGATTGAATCTAATTCAAAAATTTTCTCGGCATCACCAACAAGTATGAAGTCGGTTGGCGGATGTTCAATTCTTGATTCCTCAAAATGAAGCTCACTTTCTTCCTCGAAGTTGAACTTTTCTTGTCATCTTTCAACACTCTCAAGTTGGTGAGCATTATGAGCCTCAACCAATGGTTTCATTTGATCTTTCAAGGTGCGGATAGTCTCATCATTTTGATTTAATACTTATTTCAAGTCCTCAAGTTCCAAGTTTTGCTTCTCCTTATTTTAAAGAATGGCCTCCAACATAAGCATTATCCTCTCATTTTGAGCATTTGAGTGTGTTTTTTGATTTTGATCTAGTGCCAAAGAAGTATTTCCGGTTTCAACCTCTAAGGGAGGTTATTGGCTATCATCCACCTCTGACGCTTTTTTGACCATTAAAGCTTCAAGCATTTTTCCCATTTGTGAGTTCAACCCTTCAAGCGCCAAATCAGTTGGAGACTAATTTCCAAATGATCCTCCAAGGTTTTTTTCTCTTTGTTTCCTCCTTCAAGTAGGCATTCCATCATGAGTTTGAACTCTCCATTTTGCCCATGCTTATTTTCTCCCACTTCCAATGCCCTATAAATATCACAACCGAAAGTAGAATCGTCACAATGGGGGCTCAGGGAAGGACAAATAAGCACAATTGCCCAAATGGACATTTTGACCACCACACATCACATATACTCCACTCATATGTTTGAGATTGTGCGCACAGTCCGCCCCTAGGAGAATTTAAACAATTTTGCTATGAGTGTGGTCTTCCGCAATAAGGACAAGGGTCATCAAAGTATGAACAACCACCACCCAACTAATTTTCATTATATGATGCCATTTACAAAAACTAAGATAATAAACAAGAAAATAAACAAAGACAGGAAAAATAACTACATAAATATTCATAAGTTTGGACCATACGGAGCTATCAGAACTATCAAAACTCTATTCCGGAGTTATTTGCACATTATTCAACATCCGTCAACTCTTTCAACTTAGGCTTCCAACCTTGGGACTAAGTGTCCAAATTCATTCCAAACATCCCCGAAACCAAACCGACCCCCCCTCCCCCCGACAAGTCACATAGCAGCAAACGAACAAAGAATATGCAATAAATGGGTGAACGAGGCTACAATACTCAAAATGACTGGTTGGGTCGTTACATTATCCCCCTCTTAAACTAACGTTCGTCCCCGAACGAGACAAGAATCATACCTGGATCCTCAAATAGGTGTGGATAGCTACTCCACATCTCCTGTTCAGTGTCCCAAGTAGCCTCCTTCACTGGCTGACCTCTCCACTGTACTTTCACTGAAGCTATATTCTTTGATCTCAACTTTCAAACTTGCTGATCCAAAATTGCCATCGGCTCCACATCATAAGTCAAATCCTCATCTAACCGAACCGTGCTGAAGTCCAAAATATAAGACGGATCGCCGAAATACTTTCGGAGCATGGAAACATGAAATACAGGATGAACACTCGATAGACAAGGTGAAAATGCAAGCTTGTAAGACACCCCTCCAATCCTCCCAAGCACCTCAAAAGGGCCAATATACCGAGGGCTCAACTTGCCCTTCTTCCTGAACCTCATAACACCCTTCATGGGTTAAACTCTGAGTAATACCTTCTCTCCCTCCATGTAGGAAACATCAAGAATCTTCCGATCAATGTAACTCTTCTATCTAGACTGTGCCATTCGAAGTCGATCCTGAATCAACTTAACCTTTTCCAAAGAATCCTGAACCAAGTCAGTACCCAATAGCCTAGCCTCACCCGACTCAAACCAACCAACCTGAGACCAACACCACCTCCCATACAAGGCCTCATACGGAGCCATCCGAATACTCGATTGGTAGATGTTATTGTAGGCAAACTCTGCAAGCGGTAGAAACTGATCCCAAGAAACCCCAAAATCCATGACACAAGCGTGCATCGTGTCTTCCAATATCTGGATGGTGCCCTCGGACTGTCCGTCCTTCTGAAGGTGGAATACTGTACTTAACTTAGCCCGCATACCTAACTCTCATTGAATTACTCTCCAAAACTACGATGTGCTGCGTGCCCCGATCTAAAATAATGGACACTGGCACACTGTGAAGGCGAACAATCTTGCAGATATAGATCTCAACCAATCGCTCCAAAGAGTAGGTAGTCCCAAATAGAATGAAGTGGCAGACTTAGTCAACATGTCCACAATCACCAAAATAGCATCAAATTTCTTCAAAGTTCGTCGAAGCCTAACTACGAAGTTCATGATGATACGCTCCCATTTTCACTCAGCAATCTCAAGCCTCTAAAGCAAACCACTCGTCCTCTGATTCTCGTACTTCACCTACTGACAATTCAAGCACCGATCTGCAAACTCCACTATACATTTCTTCATTCTCCTCCACCAACAGTGCTGCCTCAAGTCCTGATACATGTTTGTGACACCCAGATGAATAGATTATCGCAAACTGTGGGCCTCCTCAAGAATCAACTCACGTAACCCATACACATTGGGCACACAAATCCAACCCTGAATCTGCAACATCCCATCATCTCCAATAGAAACTTTCTTGAAATCATCGTGCTGAACCGTGTCCGTATGGACCAGCAAATGGGAGTCGTCATACTGGTGCACTCTGATGCAATCATATAAAGAAGACCAAGAAACCACGCAAGCTAGAACTCGACTAGGCTCCGAAGCATCTAACCTCATGAACTAATTCGCCAAGGCCTGAACATCTGATGCAAGCGGTCTCTCACCAACAAGAATATATGCAATGCTACACATACTCACCGCCTTTCTACTCAAGACATCGGCCACCACATTAGCTTTCATGGGATGATACAAAATGGTAATATCACAGTCTTTTAATAGCTCCAACCATCTTCGCTGCCTAAAATTTAGATCCTTTTGATTGAAAGAGTGCTGAAGACTCCGATGATCTACAAATACCTTACAAGACACTCCATAGAGATAATGCCTCCAAATCTTCAATGCATGAATGATGGCTGCCAACTCTAAATCATGAACAAGGTAGTTTTTCTCACGAGGCTTTAACTGGCGTGATGCATAAGCAATCACTCTACTCTTTTGCATCAAGACGCACCTAATAATAATCCGAGAAGCATCACAATACACTATATAAAAATCTGATGCTGAAGGCAAAACTAGAACTGGAGTTGTGGTCAAGGTAGTCTTGAGTTTTTCAAAGCTCTCCTCACATTCATCAGACCACATGAATGGGGCGCCCTTCTGGGTCAACCTAGTCAAAGGCACTACAATGGACGAGAAACCCTCCACAAAGCGGTGATAATATCCGGCCAAGCCAAGAAAACTCTGAATCTCAGTAGCTGAAGACGGTCTAGGCCAACTCTGAACTGCCCCAATCTTCTTCGGATCTACCTTGATCCTATTACTAGACACCACATGCCCCAAGAATGCCACTGAACTGATCTAAAACTCACACTTGGAGAACTTAGCATAAAGCTTCTCCTCCCTCAACATTTGTAGTGAAATTTTCAGATGATGTGCATGCTCCTCCTGGCTATGTGAGTACACCATGATATCATCAATAAATACTATGACAAATGAATTAAGATATGGTTGGAAACCACAGTTCATTAGTTGCATAAACGCTGCTGGGGCATTGGTCAGCCCAAAGACATCACAAGGAACTCGTAGTGACCAAAGCGGGTCCTAAATACCGTCTTCAGTATATCAGAGTCCCGAATCTTCTACTGGTGATACTCAGAACTCAAATCTATCTTAAAGAACACTCTAGATCCCTGAAGCTGGTCAAATAAGTCATCAATGCACGGCAAAAGATACTTGTTCTCAATTGTAACTTTGTTCAACTTCATATAGTCAATGCACATCCGCATAGTACCATCCTTCTTCTTCACAAAAAGAATCGGTGCACCCCAAGACAACACACTAGGCCTAATAACCCCTTATCAAGAAGCTCCTGAAGCTGCTCTTTCAATTCCTTCAACTCTATTGGTGCCATACTATACGGAGAAATAGAAATGAACTGAGTGCCCGACACCAAGTCAATACCAAAATCAATGTCCCTGTCTGGTGGCATGCCCGGCAGGTCTGCATGAAACACATCCGAAAAGTCTCGCACTACCAGAATAGAATCAATGGTAGGAGTATCAACACTAACATCCCTCACAAAAGCCAAAATATGATAAACACCCCTTCCTAACCATCCCTTGGTCCTTCAGATATGAAATCACCCTACTGGGAACATAGTCTAGAGAACCTCTCCACTTGATCCTAGATAAACCCGGCATCGCAAACGTCACGGTCTTAGCATGATAATCCAGAATAGCATCACATAAGGACAACCAATCCATGGCTAGAATCACTTTAAGATCAACCATACTAAGAAATAAGAGATCAACTATCATCTCCAATCCCCCAATGGTCACCACACATGACCGATACACACAGTCCACAACAGTAGAATCACCTACCGGAGTAGATACATGAATAGGCAAAACAAAAGACTCACGGGGTATATTCAAATAATGAGCAAAATACGATACATATGAATAAATGGAACCAGGGTCAAATAATATAGAAGCATCCTTGTGGTACACTGAAACAATATTTGTGATCACTGCGTCTGAAGTATTGGCCTCTGGACCGGCATGGAAAGAATATCATCGAGCATGACCGCCACCTGATCGGCCTCCCCCTCTAGGGCGACCTCTAGTTATCTGAGCCCCACCCCGAGCTGGCTGAGTGGGTTGTGAAGTAATTGGTGCGAAAGTCATAACGTGACCCCTCTGTTAAACTGGACCTCTAAAACAACGGGGACACTGCCTCCATACATGTACAAACTCCCCGCACTCTAAGAATCTCCGATCCACTAATGGTGGTGGAGACTGAATCGGACCCCGAGAACCAGAATAACTGCTAGAAGGACCTAGTATCGATGAACCTTGAATTAATGGAGCACGAGATGAACTCTGAGCTGGGAGGGCACTGAAAGATGACTGACCTGGACGAGCACTGTATGAATCATCGCTAGCTGATGCACCACGATGAACCGGACAAGCCATCTAAGCGGGCCTATAAGGGCAACCCCTGCTGGGGTAGGACTGTCCTCCAAAAGAAACACCGCTAAATCCACCCGAACCATGAGGCCTCTTGGCCTCCCTGTCCTCGCTCTCCTGGATGCGAACATGCTCTAGACGCCTAGAAATATCAACCACCTCGTCAAACCTAGCACCTGATGCAATCTCCCGAGTCATGACGAAGCGCAGTCCATAGTTGAGGCCATCAATAAACCTCCTAATCCTCTCCCTCTGTGTGGGAACCAACCAGATTGCGTGATGAGCCTACTCAAAAAATCTCATCTCATACTGGGTCACTGACATACCCTCCTGGCGTTGCTACTCAAACTGCCTACACAACTCTTCCATGCGGGTCTGTGAAACAAACTTCTCTAAGAAGAGAACTGAGAACTCATGCCACATAAGTGGTGCAGCGTTGGCTAGCCTGCTCCACTCACAAGCCTCCTACCATCTAAAAAGTAGTCAATGAGAGTCCACTAGTCTCCAGAATACCCGCCGTGCAAAGGATCCACTGGCACCTGTCTAAGAAATCCAGAGCATCCTCTAACTCAGCCCTACAGAATGCTGGAGATCTGAGCCTACAAAACCGCTTTAGCCTCTTCTACTTCTTGTCACTCATCGGTGGACCCAACTGGGCCTGAGAAACCACAACTGACTGGGCTGGTAGTACCCCCGATGTCTGAAGTCCCTGAACCAACTACTCTAGAGTATGGGCGGTGAGAGTGTGAGAACCTCTCTTGACCTGAGCAAGGCTGATGAGCGCAAAACATACACTTAAATTCTGCTCACTAATCAAATATAGTATAGTATAATATCATATCCACAGGGATTGGATTTAAACAACATTCTTGTAGTTTCTAGCTTGGTTGTTATCCAAGATGATCAACAGTTGAGGTTTATAAGATGTCTAACTAAAATTAACTAAGAATCTAAAGCTATACTAATGACAACAGAAATAAGGAATAAGCAAAGAAGGTTATCAATGGGAGAAGATAGGTTTTTGATAAGATAGGTGCAAGATAATTGTTTGGGATCTTACTCTAGATAATTCACTTCTAATGTTCACGTGAGTCTCTCGAATTTACTCAATTATTAGTCCAAACGTTCAGCAAAAACTCCTCTCTCGATTAAGTTTTAACCTCACAATATAAACCAATTTAAGCAAATGAAGATATGCAAGAATGCGTAATGGATTGGTCTTTAGGAAATTCTCTTTTGATTATTCTCCTAACTAGGTTTAATCAATTATTCAACTAGCCTCTTTCAATTATTTAAAGAATCTATGAACTCAACCAACAATATAATGCAACGATATCACAAGTTATGCCTCTCTCGATTACATGAACTAATGAATAAAGACGCAACAATTAAATCATCCAAAAAAAATATTCAATATATTAAACTAGATTTGTAATCCACAAACAATCATCAATACACCAAATCCATCAAACCCTAAATGAAATGACTCCATAGATATGGATAAATTCATCGCAAATAAAATTAAAGTATAGAAAAACATAAATTCAATCCAAACTCGGGTCTTCAGTGAGGAAGGAATGATGAAATCCTTGTGCTTGTGTTCTTCCAACTCCTCCTTAGCCTCCTTAGGTCCAAAGTATGTCAAAAGTCTAGAAAATAACATTTTCCCATGTATTTATACCAAGTAGGGTCAGGCCCACACAAAACCAACCTTTCCTAGCCAAAATAGGACTTTCACTCTGTAAATATTGCACAGGCGCGCCGCATGGGGCAGCGCACCATGCAAGGCATTAGTGGGGAAATCTAGAGAGCTGACAATTTGCATGCAGCAGGATTTTGCACAGCCGCGGCTCCCCACGCGCCACGGTAAGGTACTATTCATAGAGTACGACTTCAAACTTGATTTTTGACATCCAAACTTGGTCCTCGACCCCCGAACACGAACCCGGCTTAATCCCATGGGCTTTTACTCATATTTCAAAGCTCCAAATAGCTCGAATTAGCTCCACAACATCTACATAGCACAGAATCACTCCTACAAGGCATAAAACATACAATAAGTGCAAAACACTACCAATTAAAGCTCAACACAAGTAAAGTGCAGTGAATTAGAGTGCAATAAGCGATTGAAACACGAGATTATAGCCTACTATCAACACCCCACACTTAAACCATTACTCGTCCTCGAGCAATCAAATTACAATTCATATGGAAACGACCTTTTTCAACATTTCTCATAACTCATCACACCAATACTATTTAACACAAATTAAGTACAATACTGTAACATCCTTGCCTCAAGATTTGACTCAAAAGCACCACGTATTTTTCACAACCCATTCACTTACTCCAACACACAAGTCAACAACATTACCTTTCCTTCGTGAATCAAGTGCCCTCTCACAACAATAGAGAGTATTTCCACACACAATAAAATTTAACAACAATTAGGAACTCAAAATAGAAAGAATTCACTCAGTCTCAGAAATAACATTCATATGCCACAAAAGACGTATCATAGGTTTGCCCGTAGTGTACTACTCTACTAATTGAGCTTATTTCATCAATGATCAAGTAGGACATTAATTGGTTGTAATGTAGGATATGGGATGGGTAGGATAAATTTAGATATAAAAGAGATTACACCTCCCTAAGCACTTTAATACATACAATTAACCGTTCAAAACCCCACACTTATGTAAAACCATAAGTCCACCTTCAAATCAATATACTTTAACTCCCTACTTCTTGAAGCACAAATACATCAAGTTGCCACTATCAAGGTATATTTTTCACAATCATACACTTATGTTTTCCCTTTCTTTTCCAATTCAAGTGGCTCTTACTTTTTCAAAATAATGCACCATTCTCCTTAGTTCAATAGTTCCACTCAAAAGCCAAACCTCCCACCCACACTTCAAGTTTTACAAAGTTCATAAAAAGTTCAAGTACTCACTAGAGGTATAAGGTTCTAATAGATGGTCAATTCAAACAAATGGGTAAGGCTTGTAATGTGGTTTCCAAAGAAATAGGATTATAGGCTCAAAGGGTTTAACTAAGATACATAACAATTAGGTGGGTAGTAGCACATATCTGGCTCAACAAAGAAATACCTATATCACTTCCAAGACTGAATAAAACTACTATTTCTCTTTGGAAATACACTGGGCAAGTTCTAGACATCACAAATTATGCTCTGAATACACAAAACCTCACACATATATGGCACATAACTTACTCAGGATTAGACTATCAAGACGCTCTAGTCAAAGTAGTTAAGCAAAGTTAAGATCATACAAATTAAGGTACTTATACAAGAGTCAAAAACTGAGCATAAGCATCATAACTAAATCAGTTACCATTCTCAAGGCATAAAAAAGTTAAGAGATATTGCCTTCAATTCAAATCATAGCACAAGGTTTCTTACTCCTAATAAAAATAAAAACTTACTATACTTGGTTCAAACAAAAGCATTGGAAAAGAACCGCGGCACAAAGAAAAACCAAAGGAGGACTTGTTACACTAGCTAACAAAAGAAAATCTTTTTGTCTTTTTTCTTCGACTTTAATCCCTCAAGAAACCTGTCGATGATATCCATTGTCGGGAAAAATCAAAAATTTTAAGATTTTTCCCATGTTTTTCCAAATTTTTTTCTATCTGTACTAACTACAAATAAAAAAATAAAACTAATATACATACATACAAATATCCCCACCCAACACTTTAAGTTGTGGTATGTACCCATTACACATAATTAAAAAGCATAAGGTAAAGGAAACTTCATTGGATATCTATTCGGGGCTTGAGTCGAAGTCGGGCTCCATTCCTCGCTCCCGAACTAATGCACACATCCATGCATATAGCTTTTTCTCAGCCTTTTTGGGGTACACCCCACACTTATCTTTCTCACTCACTGTAGCCTTCGCTTTAGAACCCTTCACTTTCCACGCAATACTTGCAGCTGGTTTTCCTTTCTGCACCCCCTTTTCTACATCTATCTTGAAAGTCTCTAAGCATGAGTTTTCTCTTATGTATATCTAATATAGCTCTGCCCATTGCTAAGAATGGTCTTCCTAGGATGAGGGGGACCTCCTTATTCTCCCCCATATTCACCACTATAAAATCCACATGAAATTCGAACTTATCCACCCGAACTAACACATCTTCCACTATCCCCTCGGTTATTAAAGTCGTTGGTCTGCCAACTGCAACAATATTGGTGCAAACCTTATCTCTCCAATCTCCTTCTCAAGTTTTCTATAAATAGATAGAGGCATTAAATTAATTGAGGCACCAGAATCAAATAAAGACTTATAAAAATTAATAGTTCCTAAAGAGAAAGGTATAGTAAAACTCCCTGGATCTCCACACTTTTTTGGGAGTTAATTTTGCAATATCGCACTGCAATGCTCTGTGAGATTGACCACTGAGGTCTCCTCTACTTTCCTCTTCTTCGTGGCTTGAGTTATTGATAGATTACGATATTAACATTCTCTACCATCCAGGGGAAAGCTAATATTGTAGCAAACACCTTGAGTCGTCAATCTATGGGTAGCTTAGCACATGTAGAGGCCGAAAAAAGACAATTAACTAGAGAGATTCATCAATTTGCTTGTTTGGGGGTTCGGTTAGTAGACTCTGGTAATGGTGAATTTGTACTCCAAAATACTGCAAAATCATCTCTCATAGCTGAAGTAAAGGAGAAGCAGTACGAGGACCCAGAGTTGATCGAGTTGAGAGAGCGAGTTCCGCAGCAGAAGAAGCAGTTGTTAGAACTCAAGGGAGATGGGGTTCTCAGATATAGGGGTCGTTTGTGTGTTCCAGTTGTAGCAGGTCTACGAGACAGGATTATGCCAAAGGCACATTATTCGTGGTACTCCATTCACCCTGGGTCGACGAAGATATATCATGACATCAAGGATGTGTACTGGTGGAACGATATGAAGAAGAACATTGCTGAGTTTGTCACCCAATGTACTAGTTGCCAGCAAGTGAAGGTAGAGCACCAGAAGCCCGGAGGGCTAATGCAGACTATAGAGATCCCGACATGGAAATGGGAGGCGATAAACATGGACTTTATCATGGGTTTACCTCGTTCTAATCGTAAGTTCGATTCCATATGGGTGATAGTCGATAGGCTCACGAAATCAGCTCATTTCCTACCGGTCAGATCTACATATACAACAAAAGATTATGCAACGTTATATATTAAAGAGATAGTGCGACTACACGGAGTACCAGTATCTATTATATCTGACCGTGGGGCCCAGTTTACAGCACATTTTTGGAGGTTATTTCAGAAAGGTCTAGGGACTCAGGTGAATCTCAGCACAACTTTTCATCCACAGACTGTTGGACAAGCGGAGCGCACAATTCAGACGCTCGAAGATATGTTACGAGCATGTGTATTGGATTTTAAAATAAGTTGGGATGAACATCTACCTCTTATCGAGTTTGCATATAATAGCAGTTACCACTCCAGTATCCAGATGGCTCCGTACGAGGCTTTGTATAGTCGTAAGTGCAGATCTCCTATAGGGTGGTTTGATGTAGGAGAATCTGGGTTACATGGGCCGGACCTAGTTCAGTAGGCCATAGAAAAAGTAAATCTTATCCAGGGACGACTGTTGACAGCTCAGAGTCGTCAGAAGTCATATTCTGACGTGCGGCGACGAGACTTAGAGTTCGGGGTTAATGATTGGATATTCTTAAAGGTGTCACCTATGAAGGGTGTTACGAGGTTTAGCAAGAAGGATAAGCTTAGCCCATGGTATATTGGGCCTTATAGGATCATTCGGAGAGTGGGCCAAGTAGCTTATAAGTTAGAATTGCCCACAGAATTAGAGTCTGTCCATCCGGTTTTTCACATATCCATGCTATGGATGTGCATTGGCGATCCTACTCGAGTGGTGTCCACAGATGATGTACAAATTACAGAGAACTTGTCATACGAGGAAATTCCGGTTTCCATTCTAGACCGACAAATCCGCAAGCTACGGAATAAAGAAATAACCTTCGTGAAAGTTTTATGGATGTGGAAGAGATGACATGGGAAGAAAAGGAAGAAATGAAGTCTAAATACCCCCACCTATTTCAAACTGAAGATATGGCTCGAGGCAGGATACCTCAGCACAGCTCTATTCAGGCCGGTAGGTCATCAGGCAAGCTCTTATTGTTGACTTTAAGAATTTATAATAGATAGCTGTGTGAGGCCAAGTGTGGCATGTATTGCATGTTTTCTGGCTACGTGCATAGTGGTTTTAGTCTAGTGTACGAAGGAGACTCTGCAAAAAAAAAAAAAAAATTCCCAAAGTATCTATGAGTAGACATTCGAGGATGAATATTTCTAAGAGGAGAAGGATGTTACATCTCGCATTTTTTGTACGTTAAAGTTTCGTCTTCAGTTAATTAACGTAGACTCGGGGATGATATTTTCTTGAGATTATAAGCATTATGCTATTTCAAACACATGATGAGTAAATTCCTGAAAGAGAGAAGGTAAGTAAATAGAAGAAAATGAGTTTCGTTGAAGGTTGTCGATTTGGGATAAAATACGGGCCGAGCGATAATAATCGATATTTATGGACTAGTACCATGAAATGTACCATATGACTGTGATAGTATGATGTATAAAGTGTATTGAAAATAAATAGAATTTTAAGTAATTTGAGATAATTCTTAATTATGCGGGTAATTGGTTAATTACCGGGTAGCGTGATATTATCTATTAATAAATAAATCATGAGATAAGACAACCCCCCACCCAAAATGTGGCAGCTAGCCACATTCTAAAGAAATGACTAAGAGTCACTTTTTTGTTAGGTGGCATAATGTTACACATTCCATTCTCTCCATTCTAATATTCTCCATATTCACTAAAGACTATACCATCAGAATATTAATCATTCTTACAGCAAAACTTCTTTCAACCAAAAATCCAACGTTAGCCATTTTACAACCAGAACGTCTTTCAACCATAACTTACAACCAAAACGTTAGCAAGCTTTCAACAAAACGTCTTTCAACCAAAATCTAACGAGAATTATTGGAAGCTTAACAACGTACAAATTTTGCGTTTCTAAAGGAGTACGGTGCAACCCTTTCTAAGAATATCATACGGATTTTTTCCTACTCCAGGTATGTTAAGGCTAAGCCCTTTCTTCATTTTGGAATGATCTCGTAGTTACACGAGTTTGATAAGGAAACATAAAGAAAAATTCATATCCTGGAATTTACGTATATTTTTCTAGTTTTGTAAGTTATAATATTCTCTTTATCGGGACTTCATATTCATTTGAGTATTTCCTTTTCCAGTCAAGAGGGAAGAGAGTCTATATATACAGTATTACAGTGATTTCATTACCATCGGGCTATAATCGATGGGCAGGCCCCTATTGGGCAACCTTTGATCAGATGGTAAAGTTATATACCGAGCCTACTGTAGCCGAGCGCCTATGAGCGAGCCCAGTTAGCCGAGATACAGAGCCTAGTATGGCCGAGCGCCTATGAGCGAGCCTACTATGGCAGAGCAGTTATATATATATATATATGTATACCGAGCCTTATAGGGTCGGACAACTATTTTACTTACTATATTGAGAGACAACTATTTTACTTACTATATTGAGAGAATAGAGTCAGTATCAGAATGTGAGCATATCTTCAGATTATGTTTGACCCCCGATTGCTTTCAGTTATTATATTATCAGTTCAGTTTCAGTTTTTAGTATATTGCCTTACATACTCGATACATTATTTTGTACTGACGTCCCTTTCCAGGGATGCTGCATTTTATGTGTGCAGGTTCAGATAGACAGACGGGTAGACCCCCTCAGTAGGGGTTGTCCGAGTTTAGCTTCATCGATAAGCTCCCCGTCCTTCAGAGTTGCCGGGTCTAGAAGTGTTGTGTACATCTTGTGTTTATATGTAGATATGTTAATGGTAGGTCGGGGCCCTGTTCCGATCACAGTACATCTATCAGTAGAGGCTTGTAGACATATCTTGTTAGTTAGTGCAGTATGTTGGGCTTGTAGGGCCTGTACGTACATTTTGTTGGCTTGTCAGTTATAGTAGTTAAGACGGCCTTGCCGGCCCAGCTATATGTTGACATTTAGTCAGCGTTAGTCTCTATTCAGTTTTATATTTTTCTTCGGAAATTGTCTTGCCATGTGGCCCCTGGCCAAAGTATGACATTATATGTCCAAAATTCCTTAGTTGCAAGTTGGTATGCAAGGATAGATGAGGCACCGGGTGCTGGTCTCGCCCCCAGGCTCGGGGCGTGACACCAATCCTAGTAGCCATGCCCACTGAGAGCTTTCTTTGAGTGTGGTGATACCCTTCATATGGTGAGAGACTGCCCGAAACATAGGAGGGGTGCACCTCCACAGACTACTCAGGCTCCACGGATTCAGTCAGATTCTATGCTTTCCCGGGTAGGATAGAGGTAGTCGCATCAGACGCAGTAATCACAGGTATGGTTCCAGTTTGTCATAGAGATGCATCAGTATTATTTAATCTGGGATCCACTTATACATATCTGTAATCTTACCTTGCTTCGTATTTGGAGATATCTCATGATTCTTTGAGTTCTCTTGTTAATGTGTCCACACTTGTGGGAGATTCTATTGTTGGGGACCATGAGTATCGGTCGTGTTTAGTTGTTATTGGTGGTTTTGAGACCAGAGTTGACCTATTGTTTCTCAGTATGGTAGACTTTGATGTGATCTTGAGCATGGACTGGTTGTCGCCCAATCATGCTATTCTAGATTGTCACGCCATGACTATGACATTTGCTATACTAGGTTTTCCACAGTTAGAGTGGAGGGGTACTTTGGATTATGTTCCTAGTAGAGTTATGTCATTTCTAAAGGCTCATTAGATGGTTGAGAAGGGGTGTGATGCGTATCTAGCCTTTGTGAGAGATGTCAGAGTCGATACTCCTACCATTGAGTCAGTTCTGGTAGTGAGGGACTTCCCAGATGTATTTCTAGGATATCTAGCCTTCTAGGCATGCTGCCCGATAGGGTTATTGATTTTGGCATTGACTTATTGTCGGTCACTCAACCAATTTCTATTATACCATACCGTATGGCCCTAGCGGAGTTGAAGGAGCATTTGTAAGAGTTGCTTGATAAGGGTTTCATTTGGCGTAGTGTGTCGCCTTAGGGTATGCTAGTTTTGTTTGTGAAGAATAAAGATGGTACTATGCACATGTATATTGATTATCAGCAGGTTAACAAGGTTACAATGAAGAACATGTATCCTTTTCCGAACATTAATGATTTATTTGATCAGCTACAGGGTGCTAGAGTGTTATCGAAGATAGATTTGTGTTCAGGGTATCATCAGTTGAAAATTCGAGATCTGGATATTCCGAAGACTGCTTTAAGGACTCAGTATGGTCACTACGAGTTCCTTGTGATGTCATGTGGACTGACCAATGCCCTAGCAACATTTATCCACCTGATGAACAAAGTATTCTAGCCATATCTTGATTCATTCATCATTGTGTTTACTAACGACAACTTGGTGTACTCCTGTATTCGGAAAGATCATGAGTAGCATCCGAGGGTCGTGCTCCAAACCTTGAGAGAGAAGAAGTTGTATTCAAAATTCTCAAAGTGTGAATTTTTTCTTTATGCAGTGGCATTTTTAGGTCATGCGGTGGCGTTTTGGGGCCATGTGGTGTCGAGTGAGGGGATCAAGGTAGATCCAAAGAAGATTGAAGCTATTCAAAATTTTCCCATACCGTCTTCAGCTATTGAGGTTCAGAGTTTCCTTGGTTTGGCCGGGTATTATCACCATTTCGTAGAGGGTTTCTCATCTATTACTGCACCTATGACCAGATTGGCCCAGAAGGGTTCTCCTTTCAGATGGTCTGGGGAGTGTACGGTATGCTTTCAAAATCTCATGACTGCTTTGACTACAACTCTGTGTTAGTATTGCCTACGGGTTCGGGGTCTTACACTGTGTATTATTAGGCGTCCCGTGTTGGCCTTGGCACGGTGTTGATGCAAGACGATATGCTGATTGCCTACGCATCTCGGCAGTTGATGGTTCATGAGAAGAATTATCCTCTACGAGAATTGGAATTGGAAGCTATTGTTCATGCCTTAAAGATTTGGTGGCACTATTTGTACGACGCCCCTTGTGAGGTCTATACCGACCACCGGAGCCTTCAACATCTGTTCAAACAGAAAGATCTTAACTTGCGGCAATGAAGATGATTAGAGTTGCTTAAAAACTATGATATCACTATTCTATATTATCCTGGGAAGGACAATGTGGTGGCCGATACCTTGAGTCGAAAGGCGGAGATCTTGGGCAGTTTAACATATCTACCGGCAACAGAGAGGCCACTAGCCATGGATGTTCAAGCCTTGGCCAACCAGTTTGTTAGATTGGTTGTTTCGGAGACCTATCACGTTCTTGCTTGCATGGTTTATCGGTCTTTTTTATATGATTGCATCACAGAGCGTCAGTTTGATGACCCCCATTTGCTTGTCCTTAAGGACACGGTAAATCACGTGATGCCAAGGAGGTCTCTATTGGAGATGATGGTGTCTTGCGGATGTAAGGCCGATTATGTGTGCTCAATCTTGATGGGTTGCGTGTGATGATCCTTAAGGAAGCCCACAGTTTGTAGCACTCCATTCATCCAGGTGCCCCTAAGATGTATCAGGATTTGAGGCAACACTATTGGTAGAGGAGAATGAAGAATGACATAGTGGAGCGTGTAGCTCGGTGCCTAAATTGTCAGCAAGTGAAGTATGACCATCAGAGGCTAGGTAGTTTGCTTTAGAAACTTGAGATTCTTGAGTGGAAATTAGAGCGTGTTACCATGGACTTCGTTGTGGGGCTCCAGCAGACTCAGAAGAAATTTGACGCTGTATGGGTGATTGTGGATAGGTTGACCAAGTCAGCTCATTTCATTCCGGTGGTGAATACCTATTATTCAGAGCAGCTGGCTCAAATCTATATCCACGAGCTCGTCTGACTTTATGGCGTGCTGGTATCCATCATCTCTGATCGGGATACGCAGTTTACATCAAATTTCTAGAGAGCTGTGCACCATGAGTTAGGTACACAAATTGAGTTGAGTACAACATTTTGCCCCTAGTCGAATGGACAGTCCGAGTGCACTATTAAGATATTAGAGGATATGCTTCATGCATGTGTTATAGATTTCGGGGGTTCCTGGGACCAGTTTTTTCCACTTGCAGTGTTCGCCTACAACAACAAATACCAATCAAGTATTCAGATGGCTCATTATGAGGCCCTATATGGGAAACAATGTCGTTCTCCAGTTGGTTGGTTTGATCCGGGAGAGGCTAGGTTATTGGGCACGGATTTGGATCGAGATGCCTTGGGGAAGGATAAGTTGATTCAGGATCGGCTTCGTACAGCCGAGTCTAGAGAGAATAGTTATGCCGATCAGAGAGTTTGTGATGTTGCATTTATGGTTGGAGAGCGAGTTTTGCTCTGTGTTCCACCCATGAAGGGTGTGATGAGGTTCGGGAAAAAGGGCAATTTGATCCTTAGGTGTATCGATCCTTTTGAGATCATTGAGAAAGTCGGTGAGGTGGCCTACAAGCTTGCATTGCATTGCTTATTTGCAGTTCATCTATTGTTCCTTGTTTCTATGCTCCGGAAGCATTATGGTGATCCGTCTAATGTTTTAGACTTCAGCTTAGTCCAATTGGACAAGGATTTGACTTATATTAAGGAGCCAGTAACTATCTTAGACTGACAAGTCCGGAAGTAAAGATTAAAGAATATTGCTTCAGTGAAGGTTCAATGGAGAGGTCATCCAGTCAAGGAGGCGACCTGGGAGACCGAGCACGACATGTAGAGTTGTTATCCTCATCTATTCATCCCTTCAGGTATGTCCTTATGCATGTTCGAGAATGTGACGAACCAACCGGTCGTTTTGTGTAATTGCATCTCGTTTCCCCTTTTAATTCTTTACGTATGTGTGTTTATTATTTTATGACTTACAGGGTTGAATAGTTTTGTTCCGGAAAGAGTTTTGGTTGACTTGGACCCCTTGATTCTTGGGTTAGAAGCCTAAGTTCTTTATGTTGACCAATGGTTGACTTTTGTGAAAATGACCCCGGAACAGTGTTTTGATGGATACAATAGCTTGGTATCGTGCTTTTGGACTAGGGCGTATGCCCGGAATCGAATTCGGAAGTCTGTAGGTTAATTTATGTTGTTTGCCGAAATTTGGCATACTTGAAGTTGAAAAGTTTGACCGTAGGTTGACATTTAGCTATCGGGTTCGGAATTCGATTTTGGGACTTGGAATAAGTCCATTATGCTATTTAGAACTTGTTCGCAAAATTTGGTATCATTTATAGTTGAATTGATAGGATTCAGACGCTTAGTTGTAATTCCAGAAGTTCTTGAAATGTACTTTGAAATTCATGCGTTTTTGTGTTTGATTCGTAGTACTAGATGTTATTTTTGTCTTTTGATCACGCGGGCGAGTTCGTATGATGTTTTTAGACTTGTGTAGATGTTTGGTTTGGAGCCCTGAGGGCTCAGATGCGTTTCAACCATGTTACAGAATGTTTTGGACTGAAAAACAGGATCTGGTGTGTTGATGCCTCTGGTGTTGCATTTGCGAACACTAGGTTTGCAATTGCAAGCTTAGCAGGGGGCCTCAGGTATCGCAATGGAGATATCTGGCACGTAATTGCGAAGTAGCTCAGAATTTGGGAAGTTCGCATTTGTGACAAAAAGTTGCATTTGCGATGAGGACCGGCTTCGCAAATGCGAAACCTATGTCGCATTTGCGACCTCCTCTTAGGCTATTAATGGCTGCATTTTTTAGGGTTTCTTCGCAATTGTGAGGGTTCACAATTGCAAACCCATGTCGCAATTGCAACATTTGCAACTGATCAAAAGGACTGGGAGACGGGATTCTTCAATATATTCTCTCACTTTAGAATCCTAGGCTTTGTATGAGGCGATTTGGAGAGGGGATTTTCATCTACAATCATTGGGTTAGTGATTCTAATCAATTTTCAACTATATTTCATCAACATATCTTATATTTAACAGCTAAATCATGTGAATCAAATAGGAAAACATCTGAAATTTTGTCAAGTTTTTAAAAATAAGAGTTTTAGTTTTGAGAGTCGATTTGGACTCGGATTTTGAAACTAATCACATATATAGACTCGTGGGATTATGGTTAGTCGGAATCTACCCTTGGACCAGAGTTTTGACCGGGCGGGCCCCGTGTTGAGTTTTGTTGACTTTTTAGGAAAAGTGTAAAGATCATAGCTTTATCTATTGTAATTGTTTTCCCTTGCATTGTTTGATGATATTAAGCCAATTTTGGTTAGATTTGAGACGTGTGGAGGCGGAGCTTAGGAGCAAAGCTATTTTCGAGGGTTGAGTTGGCCTAGTTGAGGTAAATATCTTGCCTAACTTTGTGTGGGGAACTACCCCTTAGGAATGGGTTTGTTTGTGCAAATTGTGTTATGTGAAAGCTGTGTACGCAATGTGACGAGTGGCTATAAGGGAACACTGGTTCAAACACTCCAAAATGCGTCTGAAACTCACCCGAGCCGTCGGGGCTCCACACCAATCATCAAAAAAAGTTTAAAAACAAACACGGACTCGCTCGCTCGCTCGATCAAATTATCAAAATAACATCCGAAACCATGAATCGGACCTCCAAAATGCATGAAATCAACATGAAAATCAAGAACTTCTGAAAAACACAACCACGAGTTTGATTCCTATCAAATCAACTGGGAATGATGCCAAACATTTAAAACAAGTTCCAAATAACAAAATGTACATATTCCATGTCCCGAAACAGAAATCCAAATACGATAGCTATGAAGTCAACCTACGGTCAAACTTTTAAGCCTCAAGTTGTGTCACGACCCCATTTCACCCTCCGTAGGATGTCGTGATGGCACCTAGTCTCTAAGACTAGGTAAGCCTAACATAATTGCGGAAATACATAATATAAAGCTGAAGCCCAAATCTCAACACATGAAATAATTAAAAAATCTGCCATTCAATAATTACAACTCCCAAAACCCGGTGGAAACAAGTCACAAGCTTCTAAGAGCAAATATTAAGTGTCTCTATACATCAGACTCTAAAGAAAAATAAGGAAAACAACATAGTAAGGATAGAGGGGGACTCCGAGCTCTGCAGACGCTGGAAGATATTCCTTGAAGTCTCCATATGCAGTCCAACTCACTGGTATTTAGTCTGGTGGGAATAACCTGGATCTGCACAAAACGATATGCAGAAGTGTAGTATGAGTACACCACAATGGTAACCAGTAAGTGCCAAGCCTAACCTCGGTAGAGTAGTGACGAGATCAGGTCAGGGCCCTACTGGTTTAAAAGATAGGTATGGCATAAGATATAATAATATTTTGAAATGACTGAAAATTTAAACAATAAGAAGTTTCAGAAAATATCAGCACAGTAAATAGAGGTAAATAACAAGTGCACTCCCGAGGTACTGCCTCGTAGTCCCGAATGTAATTATGCACGACAGAGGGGGATCTCCCGAGATACCGCCTCGTAGTCCCAAAGTAAATATGCAAGATAGGGGGATCTCCCGAGCAAACTCCTCGTATTCCAAAAGTAAATATGCAGTACAGGGGGTTCTCCCGAGTAAATGCCTCGTAGTCCCAAAGTAAATATGCAGTACAGAGGGATCTCCCGAGGAACCGCCTCGTAGTCCTAAAGTAAATATATAGTACTGGGGGATCTCTCGAGGAACCGCCTCGTAGTCCCAAAGTAAATATGTAGCAGATAATCGAAAGAAACACGAATTTACAGCAAGAAAACTTACAGTTAAAGTTTTTTAAAATTTAAATCAAGGGAAGTAGGTAATTCAACTAAGCATGTTGCACAAATTTGCAAGTAAGGGTTAAGGCACGTAGACGTGTGGTACTAGGCTAAACATGATCACTATATATGCTAAGGTAACTCAATTACAGAATTTAAAAGAAAACAACTCAGCAAGAACCAAAATTTCCACAATTAGCCCGTGTACGCACTCGTCACCTCGCGTAAATGGCGCGTACATATCACAAAGTGCTACAACAGTACCAAATCCTGAGGGAATTTCTACCATACAATGTTAGACAAGTCACTTACCTCAAATCTCGCTCAATCAATCGATAAGAATGCCTTTCCCTTGATTTTCCTACTCCGAATGCCCCAAATATAGCCAAAATCAATTACATATCATGAATACAACTACGAGAAACTAATTTAAATAATAAATCTATGACTTTAGCAAAGAATCAAAAATTCGGCCCAAAAGGTCGACCCGGACCCACGTCTCGAAATTGGGTAAAAGTTACAAATTACGAATACCTATTCGACCATGAGTCCAACCATACTATTTTTACCAAAATCCGACACCAAATCGCCACTCAAATCCCAACTTATACTCTCCAAATCCGTAGCCTCAAACTTCCAAATTCCACCTTAAATACATACTAAATAGGTGGGAAAATCAATGAGGAAACAAGATTATTGATCAAAAATAAGCACAAGAGACTTACCTCAAGGAATCTCTCGAAACTGCACTCAAACATCGCCCTAGACCAAGTTTGCAAAGTTCAAAATGACAAAAATCATGAAGCCCTTCGGTTTTAAACACTGCCCAGGCTTTTCGCACCTGCGGCAAACTATCCGCACCTGCGGAACCGCTTTTACGGTAAATTTCTCCGCTTCTGCTGAAATCACTTAAGTCCCTCGGGGCCCGCAACTGCGCTCCAGGTTTCGCACTTGCGGACGTGCTTCTGTGGCCCGTGATCCACTTCTATGGAAACAACTCTTGGCACATATTCCGCTTCTGTGGGTGCATATCTGCGCAAACACGTCCGCTTCTGCAGACATACCTTCCCACACTCGTCCGCTTCTGTGACCAATCTTCCGCAGAAGCGACTCCACACATGCGGCCTTCACACCGCATCTATGAACACTGGCCGATTCCCCTAGCCCTGCAGCTACGTCACATTGCTCATTTCTGCGAGCTTGCACCTGCGGTCAACCTTGCGCATGTGCGATTACTCCAGAACAAGCCCTGCACCAAAAAATCTTTTAAGTCCAAAAATGATCCCTTAACCATCCGAAACTCACCCGAGGCCCCCGGGACCTCAACCAAATATACCAGACAGTCCTAAAATATCATACAAACTTAGTCGAACTATTAAATCGCATCAAACAATGCTAAAACTATGAATTGCACATTGATTCAAGCCTAATGAACTTTAAAACATCAAACTTCTACATCTGACGCTGAAACCTATCAAATCAAGTCTGGTTGATCTCAAATTTTGCACACAAATTATAATTGACGTTACAGACCTATTCTAACTTCCATAAGAGGAATCCAACCCCGATATAAAAAAGTCCACTCCCGGTCAAACTTTCTAAAAATCATCTCATTTTCTAACTTTCGCCAATTGACGCTAAAATGACCTACGGACCTCCTAAGACCAAAATCATCCTACGGAGCTAGTGGAACTATCAAAACTCCATTCTGGAGTCGTCTTCACACAATTCAACCTACGGTCAATTCGTACGACTTAAACTACCCTTTTAAGGACTATGTGTCCCATTTCACTCTGAAACCAAAGACAAATTCTCCCGGCAAGATACAAAACCGAAAAATGAAATAAAGGAAGCAATAAATAGGGGTTTAGAGCTAATTCTCTCAAAATGACCGGCCGGGTCGTTACGTCATCCACCTCTTAAAACAAGCGTTGGTCCTCGAACGAGTATAGAGACATACCTGAAACGGTGAAAAGATGAGGATAACTGCTGCGCATATCATGCTCGATCTCCCAAGTCGCCTACTCGACCAGATGACCCCTCCACTGAACTTTCACTGAAGCAATGTTCTTTGACCTCAACTTTCGAACATGCCTATCCTAAATGGCCACTGGTTCTTCCACATAAGATAGATCCTTGTCCAGCTGGACTGAGCTGAAGTCTAACACATGAGAAGGATTGCCGTGATACTTCCGGAGCATGGAAACATGGAATACTGGATGAACTGCAGAGAGACTAGGTGGTAGTGCAAGTCTGTAAGCCACCTCTCCAACCCTCTCAGTGATCTCAAAAGGCCCAATATACCTAGGGCTTAACTTGCCCTTCTTTCCGAACCTCATAACACCCTCCATGGGAGAAACCTGGAGCAAGACCCGCTCCCCAACCATGAATGCAATGTCGCGAACCTTCCGATATGCATAACTCTTCTGCCTGGACTGGGTTGTACGAAGTCGATCCTGAATCAATTTAACTTTCTCCAAGGCATCCTGAACCGAGTCTTTACCCAATAGCCTAGCCTCACCCGGCTCGAACCAACCCACTGGAGACCAGCACCGTCTACCATACAAAGCCTCATACGACGCCGTCTGAATTCTCGACTGATAACTATTATTGTAGGAAAACTCCGCAAGTCACAAGAATAGATCACAAGCACCCCCACAATCAATCACACACGAACGAAGCATATCCTCCAATATCTGAATAGCGTGCTCAGACTGTCCGTCCGTCTGAGGGTAAAATGTTGTACTCAACTCCACACGAGTACCCAACTCATGCTGCATGGCTCTCCAGAAACGTGATGTAAACTGCGTATCCCGGTCAAAGATGATAGATATCGGTATTCCATGAAGCCTGACAATCTCGCGGATGTAAACCTAAGCCAGCTGCTGCGACGAATAAGTACTAACCACAGGAATGAAATGAGCTAACTTAGTCAATCTATCCACAATCACCCAAACCTCATTGAACTTCCTCTGAGTCCGTGGGAGCCCAACAACAAAATCCATAGAGATCCACTCCCATTTCCATTCTGGAATCTCTATCTTCTAAAGCAATCCACCCGATCGCTGGTGCTCATACTTTACCTGCTGACAATTTAGGCAACGAGCTACATATTCCACTATGTCCTTCTTCATCCGCCTCCACCAATAGTGCTGCCACAAATCCTGATACATCCTCACGGCACCTGGGTGAATGGAATACCGCAAACTGTGAGCCTCCTAGAGAATCAACTCATGCAAACCATCTACATTAGGCACACATAGCCTGCCCTGCATCCGTAATACATCATCATCTCCAATAGTGACTTCCTTGGCATCACCATGCTGAACCGTGTCCTTAAGGACAAGCAGATGGGGGTCATCTATATTGACGCTCCCTGATACGATCATAAAGAGAAGACTGAGAAACCACACACGCCAAAACTCTGCTCGGCTCGGAAACATCTATTCTGACAAACTGGTTGGCCAAGGCCTGAACATCCAAGGCTAATGGCCTCTCTGCTGCGGGTAGATATGCTAAACTACCCAAACTCTCCGCCTTACGACTCAAGGCATCGGCCACCACATTGGCCTTCTTGGGATGATAGAGAATGGTGATGTCATAATCCTTAAGCAACTCCAACCATCTTCGCTGCCGCAAGTTAAGATCCTTTTGTTTAAACAGATGCTGTAGACTCCGGTGATCGGTGAAAACCTCACAAGGAACACCATACAAATAGTGCCGCCAGATCTTCAAGGCATGAACAATAGCTGCTATCTCAAGGTCGTGGACAAGATAATTCTTCTCATGCACCTTCAACTGTCTGGACGCGTAGGCAATCACCCTACTGTCCGGCATCAACAGCGCATCGAGACCAACACGTGATGCATCATAATACATCGTATAGGACTCCGTTCCAGTAGGCAACACTAATACTGGGGATGTAGTCAAAGCAATATTGAGCTTCTGAAAGCTCTCCTCACACTCCTCGGTCCACCTGAACGGAGCACCCTTATGGGTCAATCTGGTCATAGGTTAGGCAATAGACGAGAAACCCTCTACAAATCGACAGTAATACCCCGCCAAGCAAAGAAAACTCCGGATCTCCGTAGCTGAGGACGGTCTAGGCCAACTCTGCACTGCTTCAATCTTCTTCGGATCTACCTTGATCCCTTCACTCGATACTACATGAACCAAAAATGACACTGAGTCTAACTAGAATTCATACTTCAAAATTTTTGCATATAACTTCTTCTCTCTCATGGTCTGAAGCACAGTCCTTAGGTGCTGCTCATGATCCTCCGACTCCGGGAGTACACCAAAATGTCGTCAATAAACACAATGATGAAAGAGTCAAGATAGGGCTGAAATACACTGTTCATCAAGTGCATGAATATTGCTGGGGCATTGGTCAGCCCAAAAGACATCACAAGGAACTCGTAATGACCATACCGAGTCCTGAAAGAAGTCTTCGGGATATCTGGCTCCCGAATATTCAACTGATGATAGCCTGAACGCAAGTAGATCTTAGAGAACACTCTGGCACCCTTAACCTGGTCAAATAAGTCATCAATACGTGGCAATGGATACCTGTTCTTCACTGTAATCTTGTTCGACTGGCGATAATCAATAAACATTCGCTTGGAACCATCCTTCTTCTTTACAAGACAGGAGCACCCCAAGGCGATACACTAGGCCGAATGAAGCCCTTATTGAGTAACTCTTGCAACTGTTCCTTTAACTATTTCAACTCAGTTGGGGCAATTCGATAAGGTGGAATACAAATGGGCTGAGTGCCCGATAAAAAATCGATGCCAAAGTCAATATCTCTGTCGAGCGACATGCCCAGAAGATCCGCTAGGAATATATCTGAATAGTCCCTCACTACCGGAACAGACTCGATGGTAGGAGTATCAACACTAACATCTCTCACATAGGCCAGATATGCATCACACCCCATCTAAACTATACACTGAGCTTCAAGAAATGAAACAACCTTGCTAGGAACATGATCCAAGGTACCTCTCCACTCTAGTTGCGGTAGACCTGGCATAGCCAACGTCATTGTCTTGGAATGACAATCAAGGATAGCATGATAGGGCGACAATCAGTACATGCCCAAAATAACATCGAAATCCACCATACTGAGCAACAATAAATCGGCTATGGTCTCAAAACCACTAAGAACAATCAAACACGATAGATACACATGATGAACAACAATAGAATCACCTACTGGTGTAGATACATAAACAAGTGAACTCAGAGAATCATGGGATACACCCAAATACGGGGCAAAATAAGATGACACATAGGAATAAGTGGAGCCTGGATAAAATAAGACTAATGCATCTCTATGACAAACCGAAACAATACCTGTGATAACAAAATCTTATGCAACTGCCTCTGTCCTAGCAGAAAGGGCGTAATATCTGTCTTGGCCTCCCCTTCTAGGGTGACCTCTACCTGTCCAACCTCTACCTCTAGCTGGATGTGCAGGTGGGGTGGTAGCTGGTGTTGAAATCATAGCCTGAGGACCCAGTGGAGCACGCGGTGCCTGAGGAATCTATGGAGGTGCACCCTCCTGAATCTGTGGCAATCCCTCACCAAATGACGAGTGTCGTCATACTCAAAACAAGCTCTCGGAGGACGTGGCTGTTGCGACTGGCTCAGGCCTGATCAACTAGACTGACTACTAGAAGCACCCTGTACAAGAAGCACACTAGACACTGGCAGTGCATAATAAGGATCCTGGGGCCTTATAGTGGCCGGAGCACCACTGGCGGCTGGAAGTGCTGAATAAACAGGGTGACCCATATAACCTTTGCCCTGACGAGCTGTAGCTGGGGCACGAGTACCACTGTAAGTGCCAGACTCTCGAGACCTCTTGGCCACTCTCTCATCTCTATCCCGAGTCAGCATGCCCTCTAACCTCATAGCAATCCCCACTACCTGCTGATACTCAATATCCATCTCGAACTCTCGGGCCATGCTCAATCTGATGCTGGGGTTGAGCCCCTCAATAAACTGACGAACACGCTCTCAAACAGTATCAACCAAGGCTGGTGCATGCCTAGCCAAATCACTAAATCGGACCGCATACTCTGACACGGTCATAGCACCCTCACGCAACTACTCAAATTCTACACGCCAAGCATCTCTAAGACTCTGGGAACATACTCCATGAATAACATATCTTAGAACTGAGTCCAAGTGAGTGAAGCTATCTCAATTGGACTATCCAACTCCTATGCGCACCACCACTGATAGGCCGCTCCTCTAAGCTGGAAGGCAGTAAAAAAAACCCCACTAGTCTCCGCAATACCTATAGTACAGAGGATACTGTATCACTCCTCAAGAAAACCCTGGGCATCCTTTGACGCCAAGCTACTGAAAGTAGGAGGGTGGTACTTATTGTACCTCTCGAGCTTGAGATGCTCTGCCTCAGAAGCTACTGTCCTAACCTCGGGCTGAACTGGAGCTATCGGTTGTATGTATGATCTCTAGATCCTGGTCTACCTGAACCTGCTGCTCTGGGGTACCGTCGATTGGAGTCTGTGCTCCTCCCCCAGCCTGAGATGTGGCAGGAGCAAGTGGTATCAATCCTGCCTGAGCCAAGGTAATGAAGATGCTCAAAAATTAGGATAGAGTCTCTTGGAGGGCTGGTGCAGCAACAGACATCTCAGGTGCCTGCCCTCCAACTGGAGCTACTGGTGGCTCCCCTGTAGTAGCTCGTGCAATTGCTCTGGCTTCACCACATGGTTGTCCTTGGCCTCTACCCCGGCCCCGGCCTTTCGCGGCTCTAGCAGGGGGCGCGGGTGTAGCTATTCTTGTTATATCTCTTCCTCGTATCATTTCCCTTGTTTTCATTATCATATTATGCTATACCTGCTCTAATTCTTTATTTATTTCAGTAGTTGTCTTGACTCGACCTCGTCACTACTCTACCGAGGTTAGGCTTGATACTTACTGGGTACCATTGTGGTGTACTCATGCTACAAGTCTGCTCATCATTTTGTGCAAAACGAGGTACCTCATACCAGCCTAGGCACCAGTAAGTTGAGCTCGGATCGGAGATTTCAAGGTATACCTGCCGGCGTCCGCAGGCCTTAGAGTCACCCTTTATCTAGTTCTATATCATTCTTCTTTTATTAGATACTGTTGTATAAGGATATTCGGTATACTCATGTAGAGCTTGTGACTTGGTATCACTGGAATTTGGGATTTTTGTTCTTTTGAGTTGCACAGTCCTTTTTATGGTAGCTGTTGGTTAATTTGAATGTTTTGTCATTATCTCAGTTAAATTCTATATGTATGTTATGCTTACCTAGCCTTAGAGACTAGGTGCCATCTACGGAGGCAAATTGGGGTCGTGACAAGTTGGTATCAATGTTATAGGTTCAAAGGTGTTACAAGTCACAAGCAGGTTTAGTAGAGTCTCGCGGATCGGTACAGAGACGTCTGTACTTATCTTCGAGAGGCTATGAAACTGTTAGGCAACTTCACTTCTTTTATTCCTTATCATGCGAATTTGTTGACTTTGAAATTTTGAATCTTTGTCTTTCTATTCTCTCACAGATAGTGAGGACACGCACTATAAGTTCCAACTATCAGACACTTGCACCCCTACTAGAGCCGCGAGAGGCCGGGGCCGGGGCAGAGGCTGAGGAGGGGCACGTGGTGCAGCCAAAGCACCTGCCCGAGCTGCGACAGAGGAGCAACCAGTAGATCCTGTTGGGGGCAGGCACTTGAGGTGCCTTTTGCTACCCCTGCACTTCAGGAGACCCTCGCCCAGTTCTTGATCATGTTCGGTACTCTAGCTCAGGCGAGGTTGATTCCACTTGCACCAGCCATATCTCAGGCTGGGGGAGGAGCACATAGATCCGCGACTCGCGACCTGTACTCCAGAATAGCGGGTCCATGCTGATCAGGTCCCAGAGGTTATACCTGTGCAACCGGTTATCCCAGTTCAGCCCGAGGGTAGGGCAACAACATTTGAGGAGGAGCAGCTCAGTCTCGAGAGCCAAAATAAGTACCACCCTCCTATTTTCACTAGTCTAGCAATAGATGATGCACAGGGTTTTCTAGATAAGTGCCATTGTATTCTCCGTACCATAGGTATCGTGGAGACGAGCATGGTTTCTTTTACTACATTCGAGCTGTCGGGATCAGCGTACCAGTGGTGGCGGGCTTATGAGGAGGGTAGCCACGCCGAGACAACTTCAATCACATGGGCTTAGTTTTCAGATATGTTCCTGAGAGAGTTCGTTCCCCAGAGCCTTCAGGATGCATGGCGCGCGGAGTTTGAGCAGCGCCATGGTGCTATGACCATATCAGAGTATGCTACCAAATTTTGTGAGCTTTCCAGCACCTGCCTTGGTCTCCATAGTCAGAGAGAGAGTATGTTGAGTCATAGAGGGGCTCAACTATGGTATTAGATTTAGCATAGCTCGGGAGTTGGAGACAGATACCCCATATCAGCAGGTGGTAGAGATCTCATGGAGATTGGAGGGTATGCGGGGTTGGGAGAGGGAGGACAGGGAGGCCAAGAGGCCTATAGATTCTAGTGCATAAAGTGGTGCCCGTGCCCTAGTTGCAGCCCGTCATGGCAGAGGCTATGTGAGTCGTCCGGTTTATTCAGCACTTCCAGTTTCAGTGGTACTCCGATAAATCATAGGCCTTAGGTTGCTCATTATGCACCACCACTGTCTAGTGTACCTCCTGCACAGGATGCTTTCAGTGGCCAGTCTAGCCAATCAGGCCCGAGCCAGCTTCAGCGGCCACATCCTCTAATAGTTTGTTTTGAGTATGGTGATACTCATCACATGGTAAGGGACTGCTCCAGACTCAGGAGGGGTTCACCTTCACAGACTACTCAGGCCGCACGTATTCTGCAGGGTGCCCTGACTTCTCAGGCTGTGGTTACTGCACTAGTTTTCGCTCCACCTACACAGCCATCTAGGGGTGGAGGTCAGGCGGGTAGGGGTCGCCCTAGAGGGGGAGGCCAGGCCAGATGTTATGCTTTTTCGGGTAGAACAGAGGCGGTTGCATCAGACGCAGTTATCACATGTATTGTTCCGATTTGTCATAGAGATGCATCAGTCGTAATTGATCTAGGCTCCACTTATTCATATGTATCATCTAACTTTGCTCCGTATTTGGGTATATCTCGTGATTCCTTGAGTTCTCCTATTTACGTGTCCACACCTGTGGGAGATTCTATTGTTGTTGACCATGTGTATCAGTCATGTTTATTTGTTATCGGTGGATTTGACACCATAGTCGATCTATTGTTGCTCAGTATGGTAGACTTTGATGTTATTTTGGGCATGGACTGGCTATCACCCGGTTGGAGTGGAGGGGTACTTTGGATTATGTTCCTAGCAGGGTTGTGTCCTCCCTTAAGGAATGATGGATGGTTGGGAATGGTTGTGATACATATCTAGCCTTTGTGAGAGATGTGAGTGTTGACACTCCTACCATTGAGTCAGTTCTGATTGTGAGAGAATATCCAAATTTATTTCCGGCAGATCTTCCAGGCATGCCGCCCGATAGGGATATTGATTTTGTTATTGACTTGTTGCCAGGCACTCAGCCCATTTCTATTCCACCATATCATATTGCCCTAGCAGAGTTGAAGGAGTTTAAGGAGCAGTTACAAGAGTTGCTTAATAAAGGTTTCATTCGGCCCAGTGTGTTACCTTTGGGTGTTATAGTCTTGTTTGCAAATAAGAAGGATGGTTCTATGAGCATGAGTATTGATTATCGGTAGTTGAAAAAGGTTATGGTGAAGAACATGTATCCATTGCCATGCATTGATGACCTATTTGATCAGCTACAGGGTGCCGGAGTGTTCTCAAAGATTGATTTGCGATCGGGTTATCATCAACTAAAGATTCAGGATGCGAATATTCTGAAGACGGCTTTCAGGACTCGGTATAGTCATTACGAGTTCCTTGTGATGTTATTCTGGTTAACCGATACCCCAACAATAGTCATGCACTTGATGAATAGTATATTCCAGCCCTATATTGATTCATTCATCATTGTGTTTATTAACGACATCTTGGTGTACTCCTAAAGCCGGGAGGATCACGAGCAACACCTAAGGATCGTGCTCCATACCTTGAGAGAAAAGAAGTTGCATGCAAAATTTTCAAAGTGTGAATTTGGCTTGATTTGGTGGCATTTTTGGGTCATGTGCTGTCGAGTGAGGGGATTAAGGTAGATCTGATGAAGATTGAAGTAGTGGAGAATTGGCCCAGACTGTCTCCAGCTAGTGAGATCCGGAGTTTTCTTGGTCGGCAAGGTATTACCGTCATTTCGTAGAGGGTTTCTCATCTATTGTTGCACCTATGACCAGATTGACCCAGAATGGTGCTCCGTTCAGATGGACCGAGGAGTGTGAGGAGAGCTTTCAAAAGCTCAAGACTACTTTGACTATAGTCCCAATATTAGTGTTGCCTACGGGTTCGGGGCCTTACACTGTGAACTGTGTTACGTCACGTGTTAGCCTCAACGCGGTGTTGATGCAAGATAGTAGGGTGATTGTCAACGCATCAAGACATCTGAAGGTGCATGAGAAGAATTTCCCTTTCCATGACCTGGAATTAGCATCTATTATTTATGCCTTGAATATTTGGCGGCACTATTTGTGTGGTGTCCCTTGTGAGGTCTATACCGACCAACGGAGTCTACAACATATGTTCAAATAGAAGGATCTTAACTTGTGGTACATAGGTAGTTAGAGTTGCTTAAGGACTATGATATCACCATTCTATATCATCCCTTGAGCCGAAAGGTCGATGCCTTGAGCCGAAAGGCGGAGAGTTTGGGCAGTTTAGCATATCTACCGCATTGAAGAGGCCATTTGCATTGGAAGTTTATGCCTTGGCCAGCCAAATTGTTAGATTGGATGTTTCAGAGCCGAGTCAGGTTATGTCTTGCGTGGTTTCTCGGTCTTCTCTATATGACCGCATTAGAAAGCGTCAGTATGATGACCCCTAGGAGGTTACTATGGGGATGACGGTGTTTTATGGATTGTTCAGCACAACGATGCTAAGGAGGTTACTATTGGGGATGACGCTGTGTTATGGATGCATGGACGGTTATGTGTGCCCAATGTGGATGGTTTGCGTGAGTTGATTCTTCAGGAGGGCCACAATTTGCAGTACTCCATTCATCCGAATGCCGCTAAGATGTACCAGGATTTAAGGTAGCAATATTGGTGGAGGAGGAAGAAGAGAGACATAGTGAAGTATGTAGCTCGGTGCATAAATTGTCAGCAAGTGAAGTATGAGGACAAGAGGCCAGGTGGATTACTTCAGAGGCTTGATATTCCCAAGTGGAAATGGGAGCGAGTTACCATAAATTTCGTTGTTGGGCTCCCATGGACTCAGACAAAATTTGACGCAGTATGGGTGATTTTGGATAGGCTGACCAAGTTGGCTCATTTCATTTTGGTGGTGACTATTTATTCTTTAGAGCAGCTGGCTCGGGTCTATATTCGCGAGATTTGTTGGTATCCATCATCTCTGACCGGGATACGCAGTTTACATCATGATTTTGGAGGGTCATACAATGTGAGTTGGGCACACGGGTTGAGTTGAGTACAACATTCCACCCACAGATGGATGGATAGTCCGAGCGCACTATTCAGATATTGGAGGAAATGCTACGTTTGAGATTTGAGTCTCGGATTTAGGCGAGTTTTGGGCGATCTTTACAGGAAAACATTGGGGTAAGTGTTCCTTATCCTATATTGATTATATTTCACGATTCCATACTCATTTACATCATGAATCCGTGAATTTATGTAAGAAAAATCAGATTTTTATAAAACCTTCCAAAAATGTAAAATGAAGATTTGAAGGTCAATCCAATGTTGGAATTCGATAATTTTTGTATGGTTGAACTCGTATCGAAACGGGTGTTCAGATTTCGTGAGTTTTTTCAGGATTCGAAACGTGGGTCTCACTGTCGATTTTTAAAATGAATTTCGGATTTTAAATCGGAAAATTAGTAAATTAATATGGAATTAATTCCTACAATTCGTGTTGAGTATATTGAATTGTTTGTGACTAGATTTGAAGCTTTTGGACACGAATTTGCGAGTCAAATGTTTATTGGAATCTTGAAATTGGTTGCGAAGCGAGGTTAGTATCGTGGTTAACCTTGACTTGAGGGAATAGAACCCTTGAATTATTTGTTATATGAAATTCATGTGAACGACGTATAGGCAAGGTGACGAGTGTCAATACGTCGTCAAATTAATTGGTTGCCTAATTATTTAAAATTATAAATTATTTTAAATCATGTATCAATTATTATATTAATTATTTCTCTCATATTCCTTGCTCAATATTATGCCTTGAATCCATGCTATAATTGTTATATGCTTAATTGATTTATGTGACTTAATTGCTACTTGACATTTATCGCCTCTGTCAAAAATTCAACTCTTTTTTCTTGAAGATGTATTGCAGGTTTTTATGATCTGTGAATACATCAACATGAACACCATATAAAAAATGCTGCCATATCTTAAGTTCATGGACAACCGCAGCTAATTCGAGGTCGTGGGTTGGATAATTCCGCTCATGCTTCCTTAACTGCCTTGAAGCATATGCAATTACTTTCCCATGATGTATCAGGACACATCCTAACCCGACACCTGAGGCATCACAATACATGGCATAACCATCTGGACCCTCTTGAAGTGCTAGAACTGGCGCTGAGAAGCTCTTGGAAACTCTGCTCGCAAGCCTCTGTCCACTGAAAGTTAGTTGCTTTTTGCGTGAACTTCGTTAATGGTGCCGAAAGAGAAGAAAAACCCTCAACGAACCTCCGATAGTATCCTGCTAAGCCTAGAAAACTACGAATTTCTGTCGGAGTGGTAGGTCTAGGCCAGGATTTCACAACCTCAATCTTCTGATTGTCTACCTTTATACCTCCATTGGATACAATGTGCCCCAAGAATGCTACAAACTTCAACCAGAACTCACATTTAGAAAACGTAGCATATAATTTACTATCACAGAGGGTTTGGAACATCGCTCGCATGTGGTCCGCATGCTCATCCTCTGAATGTGAATAAACTAGAATATCATCAATAAATACTATCACGAACAGATCTAAATATGGCCGGAATAGGCTATTCAACAAGTCCATAAATATGGCAGGTGCATTCGTCAACCCGAAGGACTTTACAAGGAACTCGAAGTGGCCATATCGGGTCCTGAAAGCTATCTTGGGAATATCTTTCTCCAGAACTCTGACCTGGTTGTACCTCAACCTCAAATCTATCTTTGAAAAGCATCTAGCTCCCTGCAACTTGTCAAACAAGTCATCTATCCTTGGAAGTGGATACTTATTCTTAATAGTTACCTTGTTCAGTTGCCTATAATCAATACACATCCTTAGCTAGCCGTCTTTCTTCCATACAAACAGTACCGGTGCACCCCAAGGTGAGGTACTGGGCCTGATGAAACCTTTCTCCAGCAAATCTTTTAACTGCTCCTTCAACTCCTTCAATTCGGCAGGTGCCGTTCTATACGGAGGGATGGATATTGGTTAAGTTCCCGCAAGCAAATCGATGCCAAAATCAATCTCTCGCTCTGGGGGAATACCTGGAACTTCATCTGGAAATACATCCGCGTACTCTTTTACTACTGGAATAGACTGAAGTGTAGGTATCTGAGTATCTATATCTCTAACTCGCACAATATGATAAATGCACCATTTTGCGATCATTTTCCTCACCTTCAGATAGGAAATAAACCTACCTATGGGTGTCACTGTATTACCTACTCTAATCAAGAACTGGCTCACCCGAAAAATGAAATCTAGCTATCTTTTCTCGACAATAAACTATGGCATAGCAAGCTGCCAACCAGTCCATGCCCATGATCACATCAAAATCCAACATCTCTAGCTCAACTAGGTCGGCTGAAGTCTGACAACCACAAACTGATACCGTACAACCTTGGTAAACCCGTCTAGCGTGTAATACATGATAAAGTAGATCCTGGGTCTATCAAGGTATAAGCATCGTGAGAGCAAATGGTCAACATACCTGTCACAACATCTGGTGAGGATTCCTGGTCCTGTCGACCCGCTAATCAATAGCTACAATTTTGGTTACCACCTGAACTGAAACCTCTACCCCTGCCTCGACCTCTACCAACCAAAGACTGAGACTCGCACCCTGAAGGATGCACGGGCATAGATGATCCTGTTGCTGAATTCGCTGGTTGCGCCATGCCCCTAGAATCTCTATTTGGGCAATCTTGCATCATTTGCCACGGACGTCCACCAAAAGCTTATATCTTGCAATCTCTAAGAAATTTGGAGATGATCCCTCTTTGATTCTAGTTTTCAGAAAGTTAAACCATTTATCATTTGGAGTTATGTACAAAACTTTATGTATGATACACTACAGGATGTCTGAGAAGAGTTTGGGAAGGGTTAATGGAAATTTGTTCATCGCGATCGCAGGGAAATGACCGCGATCGCGAAGGGAAAAATCTGTGCTAAAAATTTTTGGAATCGTGATCCCGAGGTTGGTGACCGTAATCGAGAAGGGTGCCTCTGGAGTAGTGTATAAGGTACTCTATTTAGAAGGCCTTAGTCATTTTATCATATTTTGAGCTATGGAGCTCGTATTTGGGCGATTTTGGAAGCGATTTTCACCACATGGATTTGGAAATTATGAATTTTAAAGAAACATTTTGGGGGGGGGGGTGTCTAAACATTCCTAAAGTGAATATTTGAGTATTGAACATCGATTCGCAGTCGGATTTGAGTGAAATTAGTATGGTTGGAATCGTAACTGAATGAGTTGTCGGATTTGAGTGAAATTAGTATGGTTGGACTCGTAACTGAATGGGTTTTCAGATTTTGTGAGTTTTGTCAGGTTTTGAGGTACGGGCCCGAGTTTGACATTTTGGTTGACTTTGAGTAAATGTGTAAAGATTCGACCTTTATCATTTGGGATTGTTTTCTTAGGCATTATTTGATATTTTTGAGTTTCTTTTGGCTAGTTTTGAGTCGTTCAGAGGTTGATACGTGCGGGAGGGGGTTTCTAGAGTATTGTTTGGCTTTCTCCGTATTGGATCTGGCATGTTCGAGGTAAGCAACATATCTAAACTTGGATTTGAGGGTATTTAACCCTAGAAACTATATTATAAGAGATGTATTGGGGTGACGCACATGCTAGATGACGAGCGTGTGGGACTGCACTGGAGTAATCATGATTCAAGTTGACTATTAGACTATGACCGGACTTGTTTTGCTGTTATATATTGTTCTATCTGTGTAATTCCTACTTGTTAGAGTAATTGAGTTGTGATTCATGTTAGAAATCATGTTTAGGCTATGTGCTTATTCGGTTGAGACCTAATGAGGCTATTTCTATTGTTTTGAGTTTTCTGCTCTAATTGAAATTATATACTCAGTCATAATTCTTCATTTGCATATCATATCTCAATCTCTTTCATCATTCACTGTTACATCACATGGTATCATTGTTTAGGCTGAGTGCTATGAGATTGTGAGCCCTTGAGAATTGAGTGACTGATGGCTGAGGTGGGCATGAGAGCCGTGTTGTCAGTGCTATTGTGAATCGGACTACACGGTGCAGCATGCCATATTGGCTTTATCGCTATTATTATTTTTATGGATCGGGCTACACGCCACAGCATGCCTTATTGGCTTATTTATTATTGTAGATCGGGCTGCATGCCACAGCAGGACTTATAGGCTTTTGATTAGCGCTTGGGCAGGATCCGCCCCTCCGGAGTCTGACATACCGTAGTGAGCGCAAGCACACTGATATATATATACACATTCTTTGGTGAGGGGCTTATGAGCCAGGGACTCGTGCAGTTGTCACGACCCAGAACATACATGTCGTGATGGCACCTATCGCAATACTAGACAAGCCAACATTCACAATAAAACCACGCATTATTAAATTTTGAATGCATAGTAATATAAGTTTGAAAGAAAATCCCATAAATACTGAATGAAAACACCGCAATTCAATACGGAATTACCCAAAAATTCGGGTGTCACTGAGTACATGAGCATCTATACAATAACATGGTCTGACAATTGAAACACTTTCTAGGAAGGTAGAACAATATAAACAAAACTAAAAATAAAGGAGGAGAGTCAAGGTCTGCGGACGCCGAGGCAGCTACCTCGATAATCTCCGACTGATGAAGCTCCAGACGTAGAGTGTAGCATGAGTACAACCAACTCAATAAGTAACAAGTCTAACCTTTGGACTAAAAGCAGTGACGAGCTTGAACAATACGGTCCAAATACAGGATTAAACAGTACGAAAATGACAGAAAATATGACAATAATATCTCAGAGAAGCTCATAATCTGCAGGTACTAGTACAGGAAGGCCAAATACCAAGATAGCCCCTTAAACTTGGCTCCAAATATCATTTTAACACTCAAACTTAAGGTTATTCCTATTGAACACTCCAGCATCACTCAAAGTGTATCTATTGAACCCTTCATGTGACATGGCAAAAGAAGTGATTTTCACTTAGATTTTGAGCGTGTGACTCACTTAAGTAACCTTTTTTCAAATATTGTTTTTACTTTCTTCTTCTTTTTCATTTCTTGATTCTTTTTCTCGTAGTGTTTTTTTTCTTTCTCTTCTTTATGATTTGATCTTGTCAACCACCACCATGATGTCACCACAGCAGCACCTCTGCATCATCACTTTGGACAATTATTTTGGAAAACATACATAACTATCATTTTCTCTCTCAAAACTCTCCCTTCTCCCTCACTCTTTCTTTTTCAACTCTCTCAGCCACCATTGTTGACTAACCAACCATCTTGAAAATATGTCTTCTCTAAGCAAAAATCGACAGGACATTGATGAAATTGTGAACTCTTAAACTAATTTCGTTTGTCTTAATTAACTTTATTCATTTAAGGCCGGGGATTATTATTTGGTTTACTGTAACCACTGATGTTCTCCACTCAAACTTGTGAAACACGAAATCAAAAGCAAACCAAGAAACTTAATTGCTTCATTCTCAAACCATAGCTAACTGACAAACTATTTTTGCCATATAATTTCATTAATACATACAATAAACTCAAGGACACAAATCATTTTTGATCCACAATTTCAGCAATACTTACTTTGGATGATGCTTGGATTTAAATGGGTGGGCAAATATTGAAATGTGTTTCGGAAGTTTTCTGGTGGTTGAAGAGCCAAGGAGGTTGGGGAAGGCGGAGGTGGGTTTCTATGGAAGGGGCTGGTGGGATTCCATGGAATGAAAAAAGAAAGGGGATGGTTGGGAAGAAGGTGACGGAGGGAGGGGGTGTTTAAAATAAATCTTTTTTGTTTTCAAAACTTCTTTTTGACTGTTTGGGCCCAAATGCCACGTGTCTCCCTCTTATTTTTTATTTTGCTAAGTCATTCATGTGTGAATTACATGCACCTTATTATTTTTACTGGTTATGAGTAAAGTGTTCAATAGATCACTTTATATAATATTAAATTATTCAATAGGAAAAATGCTAAGTTAAAGTGTCAAAATAGAAACTGGAGCCAAGTTTAAGGGACCGTACACCTATTTGGCCGTTTCATAATGAATCGTAATATATTGTATTGTATTGCACTGTAAAATATGTCAAGTCTGACTGATATGAGGAATATGACATTTCTATATCTACATGCCAATATGCATATCGTATGTGATGCAACACAATAAAAGCCCTGTGTACTCACACCCTCAGAGTACTCAATCTGACTGTTTCAATTCTCACTCATCACACTCAATCACGCAGCACTGTACGGTACCCACTGTGGCCTGCAGCCCGATGCCATTATGAATCAATAGAACATGCGCTCAATGCTGGTATATCAGATTCACGAGGGGTAGATCCTGCCCAAGCGCTAATAAATCCTACTGCGGCACACAACCCGATCCCATCATGAATCAATAATGCCCACTGTGGCGTGCATCCCGATCCCATCATGAGTCAATAGTACCCGCTGCAGCGTGCAGCCCAATCCCATCAATATCTCTCACAAACAGGTCATCGTCCTCGCTCAGTCATCAATCTCTCCAGTCTCTCGGGCTCACAACGCTCATGCCAAGCAGCCCAAATCAATGATACATGATGTGACAATATATGGTAACAGAGACTGAGATGTGATATACAATGATGAATGCGACTGAGTATATAACTGCTATTAAGACAATAACTCAATAGGGAAGAACGACCATTGTGGGTCCCAATAGCACCGGTACATAGCCTAAACATGCTTCCTAACATAAATCAAAACTCAAGTGCTCTAACACATAGAGTACAATAATAATATTCATATAACATAACTACATAGTTCCACGGCATCGACTGAATCACAATTACTATGGTGCACTCCCACACACCTGTCACCTAGCATGCGTGTTACCGCAACACCAATCACATAGCACGCAAGAAGGAATGAACCAAGTTTAGAAGTGTTACTTACCTCAAACCGTGCGAAACTCTACTCCAATAAGCCCTTGCCTCGCGAATCGGCCTCCGAACGCCTCGAATCTAGCCGCAATCAATTCAATACAATCAACTCAAGCTATAGGAATCAATTTCATATGAAAATGCTAAGTTCTTAATCAGAAGTCAAAAAGTCAACTTAAAAAGATAACCTCGGGCCCACATCTCGGAATCCGATAGGAGTTACAAAATCCGAATAACCCATTCAACCACGATTCCAACCATACCAAATTTACCAAATTCTGATACCAAATCGTCACTTAAGTCCCCAAATATCATTCTACAATTCCTAGCCCAAAACTCCCAAAATTCCACATTAAAAACAAACAAAATAGGTAGGAAATTCAATGGGTCATCAATATTATTGAATAAAAATTATCAAAAGTGACTTACCTCAAGAAATCCCTCGAATCCACGCTCAAAAATCACCTCAATCCGAGCTTGTAAAGTCCCAAAATGATTAAAATCTCGGAATCATTGAATTTAAACATTGCCCAGGCTTTTCGCTTCTGCGAGCCATTTCTTCGCTTCTGCGATACCATTTCTGTGGTCAAATTTCCGCATTTGCGGAAGTCACCTAATATCCTCCCCACTGCTTCTGCGGTCCAAACCCCGCATCTGCGGACTCGCTCTTGCATAACAAGAATCGCTTTTGAGGACTTCCAACTCCAGCACACCCTCCGCTTCTGCGGAACTAAACACGTATTTGCGGGCTCGTAGATGTGGAAACTCCTTCGCACCTGCGACCACTGGCCAACCTCATCAGGCACGCACCTGCGATCCCCTGCTCGCTTCTGCGAGCTCGCACCTGCGATCAATCCCTCGCAGGTGCGGTCACACCACCAAAATTCCAGCTTCAGTACCTGTAAGACCACAGTTCAATCTGATTCCCATCCGAATCATTCACGAGGCCCCCGAGACCTAAACTAAATATACCAATGAGTCCAAAAATACGACACGAACTTAGTTGAGGCCAACTTCTACAATCGATGCCGAAACTTATTAAATCAACACTGATTAACCTCAAATTTTGTACACAGGTCATAAATGACACAATAGACCTATTCTAACTTCTGTAACAAAACTCTGAGCATGGTAACCACAAATTCAACTCTCAATCAAACTTCTCAACTTTCCAAACTTCAAATTTTCCAACTTTTGCCGTTTCAAGCCAAAATCACCTACGAACCTCCAAATCACTATCCGGACACACTCCTAAGTCCAAAATCACCCTACGGAGATATCGAAACCCTCAAAACTCCATTCCTGAGTCGTTTACACATAAGTCAGCTATTTCAACTTAAGGTTCAAACCTTGGAACTAAGTGTCCCAATTCGTTCCAAAATATTCTCGGAACCAAACCAACTACCCCGACAAGTTACATATCAACAATTTATCATAGAATAAGTAGTAAATGTTCATCCTTGAACGGGTCTAGAATCATACCTGGACTCTCAAATCGGCATGGATATCTGCTCCGCATCTACCGCTAGATCTCCCAAGTAGCCTCCTCGACTGGCTGGCCTCTCCACTGCACATTCACTGAAGCAATGTCCTTTGACCTCAACTTTCAAACCTACCAATCCAAAATGACGACCGGTTCTACATCATAAGTCAAATCACCATCCAACTGAACTGTACTGAAGTCCAAAACATGAGATTGATCGCTGACATACTTCTGGATCATGGAAACATGAAACACTGGATAAACACTCGATAGACTAGGCGGCAATGCAATCCTATAAGCCACCTCTCCAACCCTCTAAAGCACCTCAAAAGGCCCAATATACTGAGGGCGCAACTTGCCCTTCTTCCCGAACCTCATGACACACCTATCATGTGCGAAACTCTGAGAAGTACCTTCTCCCCAACCATGTAGGAAAAATCACGAACCTTACGATGGGCGTAGCTCTTCTATCTAGACTGCGCCATGCGAAGCCGATCCTGAATCAATTTAACCTTGTCCAAAGCATCCTGAAATAAGTCAGTACCCAATAGCCTAGCCTCACCCAGCTCAAACCAACCCACTGGAGACCAACACTGTCTCCCATACAAAGCCTCATACGGATCCATCTGAATGTTTTATTGGTAGTTGTTGTTGTAAGCAAACTCTGTAAGTGGCAGGAATTGATCGCAAGAACCCCGGAAATCTATTACACAAGCGCGTAGCGTATCCTCCAATATCAGAATAGTGAGCTCGGACTATCCGTTCGTCTGAGGGTGGAATGTTGTAATCAACACAACCTGAGTGCCTAACTCTCGCTGCACTACTCTCCAAAATTGCGATGTAAACTGCATGCCCCGATCTGAAATGATGGACACCGGCACACTGTGAAGGCGAACAATCTCGCGGATGTAGATCTCAGCCAACCGCTCTGAAGCATAAGTAGTCCCAACTGGAATGAAATGCGCGGACTTGGTCAATCGGTCCACAATTACCCAAATAGCATCAAACTTCCTTGAAGTCCGTGGAAGCCCAACTACAAAATCCATGGTGATATGCTCCCATTTCCTCTCCGTAATCTCAAGCCTTTGAAGCAATTCGCCCGGTTTCTGATGCTCGTACTTCACTTGCTGACAATTTAGGCACCGAGCTACAAACCCCACTATGTCTTTCTTCATCATCCTCCACCAATAGTGTTGCCTCAAGTCCTGATACATCTTTGCAGCACCCGGGTGAATGGAATACCGTGAACTGTGGGCCTCCTCAAGAATCAACTCACGTAGTCCATCTACATTGGGTACACAGATCCGACCTTGCATCCACAACACCACATCATCCCGAATGGTAATTTCCTTGGCATCACCGTGTTGAACCATGTCCTTGAGGATAAGCAAATGGGGATCATCTTATTGGTGCTCTATGATGCGATCATATAAGGAAGACCGAGAAACCACACAAGTTAGAACCTGACTAGGATCTGAAACATCTAATCTCATGAACTGATTGGCCAATGCTTGAACATCTGCTACAAGCGGTCTCTCACCAACAGGAATAAATGCAAGGCTACCCATACTCACTGCCTTTATACTCAAGGCATCGGCTACCACATTGGCCTTCCCGAGATGATACAAAATATATCATAGTCCTTTAGCAGGTCCAACCATCTCCGCTACCTCAAACTCATGTCCTTTTGTTTGAACAAGTGCTGGAGACTCTGATAATCCGTAAATATGCCACAAGACACACCATAGAGATAATGCCTCCAGATCTTCAATGCATGAACGATGGCTGCCAACTCCAAATCATGAACAAGGTAGTTTTTCTCATAAGGCTCCAACTGGCATGAAACATAAGCAATCACCATTCCCTCCTGCATCAAGACACACCCAATACCAATTCGAGAAGCATCACAATACACTGTATAAGAGCCAGAAGTTGAAGGCAAAACTAGAACTGAGTTGTGGTCAAGGCAGTCTTGAGCTTCTGAAATCTCTCCTCACACTCATCCGACCACCTGAATGGAGCACCTTTCTGGGTCAATCTGGTCAAAGGCACTGCAATGGATAAGAAACCCTCTACAAAGCGACGATAATATCCGGCCAAGTCGAGAAAACTTCAAATCTCAGTAGCTGAAGACGGTCTGGGCTAACTCTGAACTGCCTCTATCTTCTTTGGATCCACCTTAATCCCCTCAATAGACACTACGTGCCCTAAGAACGCTACAGAAGTAAGCCACAACTCACACTTGGAAAACTTGGCATAAAACTTCTCCTCCCTCAACCTCTGAAGTACAATCCTCAAATGTTGTACATGCTCTTACTGGCTATGTGAGTACACCAGGATATCATCAATTAATACTATGACAAACGAATCAAGATATGGATGAAACACACTATTTATAAGATGCATGAATGTTGCTGGGGGTTGGTCAGCCCAAAAGATATCACAAGGAATTCATAGTGACCATAACGGGTCCTGAATGCCGTCTTCAGAATATCCAAGTCCCGAATCTTCAACTCGTGATACCTTGACCTCAAATCAATCTTAGAGAACACCCTCGCTCCCTGAAGCTGGTCAAATAGATCATCAATGCGCAGCAAAGGATACTTGTTCTTGATTGTAAATTTTTTCAACTGCCTATAGTCGATGCACATCCATATAGTACCATCCTTCTTCTTCACAAATAGAACCGGTGCACCCCAAGGTGACACACTAGGCCTAATAAATCCCTTATCAAGAAGCTCCTAAAGTTGTTCTTTCAACTGCTTCAACTCTGCTGGTGTCATACGATACGGAGGAATAAAAATGGGCTAAGTGCCCAGCACCAAGTTAATACCAAAGTCAATGTCCCTGTCGGGTGGCATACTTGGCAGGTCTGCAGGAAACACATCCGGAAAGTCTTGCACTACCTGAACAGAGACCAAATATGACAAACACCCCTTCCCAACCATCCGTTGGGAGTTCAAATATGAAATAACCTTGCTGGGAACATAATCTAGAGAACCTATCCACTAGATCCTTGGCAAACTCAGCATCGCCAATGCCACAGTCTTAGCATGACAATCCAGAATGGCATGATATGGAGACAACCAATCCATACCCAAAATCACATCGAAATCAATCATACTAGGCAATAAAAGATCAACTCTAGTCTCCAAAACCCCAATAGTCACTACACATGACCGATATACACGGTCCACAATAGTAGTATCACCCACCGGAGTAGATACATGAATAGGTGAAACTAAGGACTCATAGGGCATATCTAAATAACGAGTAAAATAGGATGATACATAGGAATAAGTAGAACTTGGGTCAAATAATGTGGAAGCATCCCTGTGGCACACTGAAACAATACATATGATCACCGCGTCTGAAGCAACGGCCTCTGGCCTGGTAGGAACAACATAGAATAGAGCCTGACCACCACCTGATCGGCCTCCCCCTCTTGGGTAACCTCTAGCTGCTTGAGCCCCACCCCGAGCTGGTTGAGCAGGTGGTGAAGTAACTGGTGTGGAAGTCACAGCCTGACTCCTATGCTGAACTAAACCTCTCGAAAGGCGGGAACAATGCCTTTTCACATGACCAAACCCTCCACAATCAAAACTACCTCACTCTCACAATGGCGGCAAGTACTGAAGCGGACCCCCGGAATAAGCATAACTACTATAGGAACCCGGTGCAGATGAACCCTGAACTGAAGGAGCACGAGATGAACTCTGAGCTGGGAGTGCACTAAGAGATGACTGTCCCGGGCGAGCACTATATGAACCATGGCTAGCTGATGCACCACGATGAACTAGACGACCCGCCTGAGCGGGCCTATAAGGACCACCCCTGCTGTGGTGGGACTGACCTCAGAAGAAACATCGCCGAAACCACTCGAACCATGAGACCACTTGGCCTCCCTCTCCTCACGCTCCTGACAACGAACTAGCTCTAGCCTCCGAGCAATATCAACAACTTCGTCAAACATAGCACCTGACACATACTCTCGAGTCACAACAAAACGCAATACAGAGTTGAGGCCCTCAATGAACCTTCTAATCCTCTCCCTCTCTGTGGGAACCAACCAAAATGCATGACGATCCAACTCTGAAAACCTTATCTCGTACTGGGTCACAGACATTCCCTCTTAGTGTAACTCTCAAACTGCCTACACAACTTCTCCCTGCGGGTCAGTGGCACAAACTTCTCCAGTAGTCTCTAGAATACCCGTCGTGCGAAGAATACGCTAGCATCTATCCAAGAAGTCCTGAGCATCCTCTGACTCAGACCCACTGAATGATGGAGGCTTGAGCCTCCCAAATCTCTCTAATCTCTTCTGCTCCTCATCACTCATGACGGGACCCACTGGGGCTTGAGCAACTGCAATCGGCTAGGCTGGTAATACCCCCAGTTTCTGAAGTCCCTGCACCACCTGCTCTGGAGTGTGGGAGGCGGGAGTCTGAGTACCTCCCTCGGCCTGAGAAGTGGCTGGTGCGGCCTAAACTTAAACCGCCTGAGCAAGGCTAGTGCAAACAGTCAATATCTGGGCCAAAGCCTCCCGAAGGCCTGGAATCACAATAGGCACAGCTGGTGCCTGAGCTGGCCCCACCGGTTCAACCACACATAGAACCTGGTCCTGAGCTAGAACAACTGGTGGGTCTACAGGTGCTGCTCTAGCTGCTGTACGAGCTGTACCCCGGCCTCTATCGTGGCATCGGCCTCTCGTGGCCCTACCTGGTTCTACTAGTGGCCATTCACCTGATTCGGTAGCACGTGTCCTCACCATCTGTTAGAGAATAGAATAACAGAAGTTTAGTTTCCGGATTCAATAAACTCGCACGACAAGAATACAAGAATGTGAAGTTTTCCTAAGGGTTCAGCAGCCTCTCGGAGATAAGTACAGACGCCTCTGTACCAATTAGCAAGACTCTACTAAACCTGCTCATGACTCGTGAGACTTATGTAACCTAGGTTCTGATACCAACAGGTCATGACCCAAAACTCACATGTCGTGATGGCGCCTATCGCATTGCTAGGCAAGCCGACATTCACAATAAACCCACCCATTATTAAATTTGGAAAGCATAGTAATATAAGTTTAAAATAAAATCCCATAAATACTGAATGAAAACACCGCAATTCAATACAGAATTTTCCAAAAATCCGGGTATCATTGAGTACATGAGTATCTATACAATAACACGGTCTGACAACTGAAACACTGTCTAGGAAGGAAGAACAGTATAAACAATACTAAAGATAAAGGAGGATAGACAAGGTCTGCGGACACCGAGGCAGCTACCTCGATAATCTCCGACTGATGAAGCCTCATAAATCAGCAACCACCGTACTTGGAAATTCCTGGATCTGCATACGAAGTGCAGAGTCTAACATTTAGACTGAAAGTAGTGACGTGCTTGAACAATACGGTCCAAATACAAGATTAAACAATACGAAAATGACAGAAAATATGACAATATTATCTCAGAGAAGCTCATAATCTGTAGGTACCAGTACAGGAATGTAGATATGTTTCCAGGTTTAACAGTTAAGCTCAACACCGATAAAATATGCCAATTCTAAATGATACGAGGAATATGACATTTCTATATCTACACGCCCATATGCATATCGGATGTGATGCAACTCAATGAAAGCCTCACGTACTCACACTCTTAGAGTACTCAACCTGACTATCTCAATTCTCACTCATCACGCTCAATCACTCAGCAGTGTATGGTACCCACTACGGCGTGCAGCCCGATCCCATCATGAATCAATAGAACCTGCGCTCACTCCTAGTATGTTAGACTCCCAAGGGGCGGAACCTGCCCAAGCGCGAATAAATCCTGCTGCCGAGTGCAGCCCGATCCCATTATGAATCAATAATGCATGATGCGGCATGCAGCCCGATCCCATCATGAGTCAATAGTACCCATTGCGGTGTGCAGCCCGATCCCATCAATATCTCTCACAAATAGGCTCTTGGCCTCAATCAGTCATCAATCTATATAGTCTCTCAGGCTCACAACACTCATGCCAAGTAGCCCAAATCAATGATACAGGATGTGACAATATATGGTAACAGAGATTGAGATATGATATGGAATGATGAATGCGACTGAGTATATAACTACAATTAAGCAAATAACTCAACAGCAAAGAACGACCATTGTGGATCCCAATAGCACCGGTACGTAGCCTAAACATGCTTCCTAACATAAATCACAACTCAAGTGCTCTAACACATAGAGTACAATAATAATATTCATATAACATAACTACATAGTTCTACGGCATCGGCTGTATCACAATTACTATGGTGCACGCCCACACGCCCGTTACCTAGCATGCGCGTCACCTCAACACCAATCACATAGCACGCAATTTTAGGGATTCATACCCTCATAACCAAGTTTAGAAGTATTACTTACCTCAAACCATGCGAATCTCTACTCCAATAAGCCCTTACCTCGCAAATTGGCCTCTGAAGCCTCGAATCTAGCCACAAACAATTCGATAAAATCAACTTAATCTATAGGAATCAATTCCATATGAAAAGGCTAAGTTCTAAATCAAAAGTCAAAAACTCAACTCAAAAAGTGAACCCCGAGCCTACGTCTCGGAATCCAATAAAAGTAACAAAATCCGAATACTCATTCAACCACGAGTCCAACCATATCAAATTTACCAAATTCCAATACCAAATCGTCACTCAAATCCCCAAATTTCATTCTCCAATCCCTAGCCCAAAACTCCCAAAATTCCACCTTAAAAACACACAAACTAGGTGGAAAATTCAATGGGTCATAAATATTATTGAATAAAAATGATCAAAAGTGACTTACCTCAAGAAATCCCTCGAATACCCTCTCACAAATCACCTCAATCCGAGCTTCTAAAGTCCAAAAATGATTAAAATCTCGGAACACTTGAATTTAAACACTACCCAAGCTTTTCGCCTATGCGAGCCATTTCTTCACTTCTGCAATGCCGTTTCTGCGGTCAAATTTCCGCATCTGCGGAAGTCACTTAAACTCCGCCCCACCTCTTCTGTGGTCAAAACCCTGCATCTGCGGACTCGCTCCTACGCAACAAGAATCACTTCTGCGGACTTCCAACTCCAACTCATCCTCCGCTTCTGCGAAACCAAACACGCATTTGCGGGCTCGGAGATGTGGAAACTCCTTCGCACCTGTGACCACTAGCCAAACTCATCATGCCCGTACCTATGATCCCCTGATCGCTTCTGTGAGCTCACACCTGCGATCAACCCCTCGCAGGTGCAGTTACACCAGCAAAATTCCAGCTTCAGCACTTCTAAGACCACAATTCAATCTGATTCCCATCTGAATCATTCCTGAGACCCCCAGGACCTCAACTAAATATACCAATGAGTCCAAAAATATGATACGAACTTAGTCAAGGCCTGAAATCACATCAAACAACATCAAAAATACGAATCACGTCCTAATTCAAGCCTAATGAAAACTAATGAATTCCAACTTCTACAATCGATGCCGAAACCTATCAAATCAACTCCGAATAACCTCAAATTTTGCACAAAAGTCATAAATGACAAAACGGATCTATTCAATATTTCCGGAACTAAAATCCAAGCCCGATCACTACAAATTCAACTCTCGGTGAAACTTCACAACTTTCTAAACTTCAAATTTTCCAACTTTCGCCATTTCAAGGCAAAATCACCTACGGACCTCCAAATCACTATCCGGACACACTCCTAAGTCCAAAATACCCTACGGAGCTAGAGGAATCATCAAAACTCCATTCCAGAGTCGTTTATACACAAGTCAACATTCGGTCAACCTTGGAACTAAGTTTCCTAATTCATTCTGAAACATCCTCGGAACCAAACCAACTACCCCGAAAAGTCACTTATCAACAATTTAGCATAGAATAAGCAGTATATAGGGTAACGGGGCTACAATCACTCAAAATGATCGGTCGGGTCATTACAACAGTGTTGAATGATTTTTTTTGTGTGTGTGTGTGTGTGTGAATAAATGGGCATTTGAAACATACATCTTGAGTATGTTGAGGGTGAGAGTACCTTGAATATCACCGTAAAATCATTAATTTGACATGCATGCTTGGCATGTAGGCATAGAGATGCATCATTCCTCATGTTAGACGATACTGTGACATTCATGATTTGACATGTAGGCATAGAGATGTATATTACACATGCTAGACGGTATATGGTAATTGATGACTTGACATGTGTATTGACATGTAGGCATAAAGACGTATTTTCCTCGTGTTAATTTGAAAACAAAAATTCTTATCTGTGTTGTGAATTGGAAATATAGTTCTATTGATAAACTCATGTTTAGTTGATTTTCAGTTGTAATATCTGGACTTGACTGTTATACCTAGAAAGCATGTCTACTTTTCCGTAACTGTGAATGAGCTGAGCATAATATCTTTTGAGCTATCACTTTTAATGCCTTCATTATATTATTATGAGTTAATATTGGCTATTGATATGGGACACTGACCTTCTTCTAAGCTCGTCACTGCTTTCAACCTATGGTTAGGTTTGTTACTTATTAAGTACATGGGGTCGGTTGTACTCATATTACAATTATGCACCTTGCGTGTAGATTTTGGAGCTGATGTTGCTGTGTATGGCGGGAGCTGGCATTAAAGATGTACATGTGTTCCAGTTATAGCTGCCTCTTATTCTTGGTAGCTTTAGATTTATAAATCTATTTGTGTATATTTCGAATGGATGATGTATTTATTTCGTACCAGTTTTGAAAATTTAAGTCTTACAAGCTCATGACTTGTACCACCAACCCTTGCGATTTTGTATAGAAAGCTCAGATATTTTATTTATTGATTCTTGTTATCCTATTTGAGTTGTGTTGTCTATCATTTGGCTTACCTAGAGGGTTGGATTAGGTGCCATCCTGTGGTGGGATTTTGGGTCGTGACAAATTGGTATTAGAGCTCTAGGTTCATAGGTTCTACGAGTCATGAGCAAGTGTAGTAGAGTCTTGCGGATCGGTATGATGACATCCATACCTATCTTTGAAAGGCTACAGGGTATATAGGATAAACTTCCCAGCTTTCTTTCCTCATTGTGTGACATTGATTTTGCTTGAAGCATATCTCTTTGAATACTTCCACTCACTCATATGTTATGTCAGCGTTCGGTATCAGCTGTGCATCGATGGCTTATGATTCTATGGATGACGTACGAGATGTGTTTTCTATGTTTTGGTGATGTGCCAGTCTGGAGGACTTAGGGCCGGCATTTGACCGCAGCTTGGGCACGGTAATTTTAGTTATGTGAGTATGCGCCTTTTGTCTTTTATGTCCGGTGGTGTCCCTAGTAGTGGGACTGGAAGCTCGGTGAGTAGTTGTAAAGCTATATTATGTGTATCATGTGACTGCAGGATGTGTTCGGATGTCTTTGACGTAACGAGAATAGTTGCTTGGAATGTGAAATGGACTATTGGGTCTTTCTTGATTTGCTGAATGATCTCGAGATATGTGCATGTTGAGGGGTCTTTCATGTTGTTTATTTGTGAAACGAAGTAGATTCTCATGTCTTGTTGATGAGTCCAGACTCTGGAAGATTAAGTGATTGCGTAGTAGTTGTGGCTAAGAAAGGGTATAGAGAGATGTCATATTGAGTCAAAGTAGGTGAGTTACACATGCGGGGTAATGATGGTAGGTTATAATCTCATATTTTAGTCGCTTATCGCACTCTAATTTACTGCACTTTTATTGTGTTTGAACTTTAATCGCTAGTGTTTTGTACTTATTGTGTGTTTTATGCCTTTTAGGAGTGATTCCGTGTGATGTAGATGTTATGGAGCTAATTCGAGTGAGTTGGAGATTTGAAGTCTAAGTAAAAGCCCAGGGGATTAAGTTGGAATCGTGTTCGGGAGTCGAGGACCAAGTCTCGATGTCAAAACACACAAAAAAATCTGTACTCTGAGAAAACCCCACTGCCGCGGTGCGTGGGGCAGCGTGTGGGGTGCCGCGCATGTATAATTTCCTATTGCCTGTTAGAAACAACTATCTGGATTTCCCCACTAATATCCTGCATGGCGCGTCGCCCCATGCGGCGCGCCTGTGCAATATTTACAGAGTAAATGTCCTATTTTGGCTAGGAAAAATCGTTAGGGTCCGACCCTACTTAGTATAAATACATGGGAAAACATAATTTTCTGGACTTCTGATATAATGGAGACCTAAGGAGGCTAAGGAAGAGTTGGAGAAGCAAAAGCACAAGGATTTCATCATTCCTTCCTCACTCAAGACCCGAATTTGGATCAAAATTTATGTTTTCCTATCTTTTAATTATATTTGTAATGAATTTCTCCATATCTATGGAGTAGTTCTCTTTAGGGTTTGATGGATTTGTTGTATTAATGATTGTTTGTTGATTATAACTCTAATTTTATGTATTGAAGCATTTTTGGATGATTTAACTGTTGCATCTATATTCACATGTTCATGTAATCGAGAGAAGCATAACTTGTGATATCTTTGCATTATATTATTGGTTGAGTTCATTAGTTATCGAAAGAGGCTAGTTGAATCATTGATTAAACCTAGTTAGCAGGATAATCGAGAGAGGTTCTCCTAAAGACCAATCCACTATGTATTCTCGCATATCTTCACGTGCTTAAATTGGTTCATCTTGTGAGGTTAAGACTTAATCAAGAGAGGAGTTTTACTGAATGTTTGAATTAATAATTGAGTGAATCTGAGAGACTCACTTAAGCATTAGAATTGAATTATCTAGAGTTAGATCCCAAACAATTATCTTGCACCAATCGTATCAACCCCTATATTCTCCCACTGATAACTTTCTTTGCTTATTCCTTGTTTTGATTGTCATTAGTCAATAGCTTTAGACTCTTAGTAAATTATAGTTATTAATCATATAAATCACTAGTGTTGATTCCCTTGAATAGCAATGAAGTTAGAAACTACGGAAATACTGTTTAACTCCAATCCCTGTGGATACGATATTATACTATACTATCTTTCACTAGAAAGCATAATTTAAGTGTGTGTTTCGAGCTCATCAAATTTTGGTGCCGTTACTGAGGATTGACAATCAATAGTGTTTGAAATAGCTTTTTTTAGCAAATTATACTACTAGGAAAGCCTAGTAGCTATTTTATTTATAATAAAATAAAAGAAAAAACCACAACGGAAGAGTACAAGTAAGGGAGGCAAAAGCTACAGTAGTGTTGCCTCTATGCCTTGGCTATATAATCACTCTTATGCGCCTCCATTGCCTTAGATGGAAGCCTCATGTAGAGGAGCATGGTTTAGCTGCCGGTAAAAGTCTCACAAGGATATTTGTTGGTGTCAAATTATATGTTGTAGAAATTGAGTTATTAATTGCAGTAGGTACTGCAATGGGCATTGAAGAAATTTGGAGCTCCTTCGAAACTGATGAATTATTGGCTTTTGCTTGCTGTCCCGATGGTACAAATGCAGCTACGTTTGGGCTTAAACCTCTCTTCTTTGGAATAATGTCATTTGAATGAGAAACATGTTCACCTAGAACCTTTGATGGCTTATCCCTTGAAGGAGGAGTTTCTGAAAATTCAGCCGCCTCATCTTCACTAGCTACCTGAAAACTATCTGTATAGTCTTCATCCTCCTCTTCAGCTTGTTCTGCCCAAGTCTTCCTGTTCACAAGCGGTGCACTCGTCGCCCCTTGTTGTTGCTTAGAACATGTTACCTCATTTGTTGATGCTTGAAAAAGAGAGATCATAGCTGTGTTTGCATGTTGGTTATTCCCTATTGAAATTAGCTGTTGTCCAGAATCAGCCGCATGTTCATAAATAAATTCGAACGATTAGGATGGTATCTCAAAGACTGAAGTATTCAGTGGTACAAGAGGTGCCTTAATCTTGGTAGTTGTATTCATCATCATAGCTGCCTGTGCATCCTTTACCATCTTAGCTAGTTCTAGATTTGAAATAAGCAATGTTGGTGTTGAAGCAGTAGGTGCTTGACTTGCCTCACATGTGTTGGCATTAACATTTACAATATGAACCCGAGCATCTATGTCATTTGCATTATTCTGTTGCTTTTGATTACCTGTAGAGCCTACCTTTTCTTCTTCTGCCTGGGCATCCTTTACCATGTTAGCTAGTGCAGAATTTGAAATATGCATTGTTGGTGTTGCAGCATCTAGTGGTTGAGTTTGCTCGCAATTTGGATCATTAACGGTTACGAGCTGAATTCGAGCATGTTGCTCCTCTGCATTTTTTTGGTACTTTTCAATATTTATGTTGCTTGTATTTCCAGTGGCTGGTTCTGTCACATCCTCCAGCTATTGTTCCATATGCTCAGGTTCATTCAAAGCATTTTTTCCCTCACACAACAAAGCATCGAATGAGTTGGAGATCCCAATGTTTGTCGATGAGACAAACTGACTGTAAAGGGATGTTGTTTGCTTCTTCGTAGGTGATCTATTCACCCCTGCCCAGTTCTTACTCTTTGTAACTGAATTTATTGGACCTGTAGTTGATTGCCTTGTTGTATCATGTATCTGCCCAGAATGTTTAGCCTTTGAATGAATAGCCATAGGTCGAGCCTCACTATTTTGCAAATAATCAGTAGGTTTTAATACATCAGCTGCTACCTGCTCCTTTCCATCTGATCCTTGATGTTGTTTAGCCTTTATTTTGACCCCCTTCGGCCCTGTTGAAGCTGCATATTGTAATGCCCTAGCACACAATGTAGCAGTAGGTCTAACAACCCCAGTGACAGCTCCAACACCAGAGGATTCAGATGCAGAAGTATTCCCCAGTTTTTTACCAACATCCTTTGTACTCAATGCCTTAGGTACTGTAGATGTTGCATGTTCTAGTTCCATAACATCAGCATGATCAAAATTGGATGTTGCCCTCAAAGAAACAACAGTTTTAGGTAGCCTAGTAGAAACCTGAAAATTAACAGCATTTATTATTTTTCCAGGTGAACCAATGTGTGCGAGATTCTTATCATTGTTTTTTTGATGAGCTCCAATTATTGCACTACTGTCCACCAGCTCCTGAAGCTGCCGAGATTCAATAACTGAATCTTTAAGAACACCAGATGAGCATCGATCACCCACAACCTTGTACAACCTAGGTAATATTGAATTAGTAGCATGCTCCACAGTTGCATTAGATGTGATAGCACATATCAAATTTGAACATTGTCTAGTGTGTTCAAAATCATCAACAGCTGGAACAACTTCAAAACCTTCATTTAGAGTAGCCTTTTCTTGATGTACATCGGCCTGCAACTTCAACATCTGAAGCTGTTCAATAGATTGAAATTCATGCCCAATTCTTTCGAGTTGTAATCCTTGCGCCATCCTAGCCAAAGCTCGATCAACCGGTATCTCATCTAAATTAGAATTCTGCTCAATCCCTTTCCCAGTAACTGCTACAACCAATTCCCCTGTTCCACACTGTTTCATAGTATCAATTTAGTGATTTATACCAGAGAGTACTTGCAATTTCTTTTGCTGCCCACTGATAACACCAGGTTCAGGTATTCTATCTTGTCTAGTTACCACAACTGATGAAATAGGATTTAAGCGAGAGGCCTTGTCTTGAGTAGTCACTGCTCTCATAGATAAATTCTGCAAATCCCTACCTAGTACTCGAACAGCTTGAACGTCTTCAGCTTGTTGTTTTTTTAACAATTTAGCATTCAAGTAATCCCTTGCATCACCTTTTAATTTTTCAATACTAGTTTGATCATAATTCTCCTCTTCAGCTACTGCTACTAGTATATTCTTCTTTATAAGTAAGCGACATGCCGATTCGACATGTCCTTGGTGTTTACAAATAGTACAGTAACCTGGAAGATTATCATAAATAACTTCTTGAAAAACCTCAAATATTTTACCAGATTCATTGTCAACATGTTGTAATCGAATATATTGCGGCAGCTTAGCAACTAGATCAACAATTACTCTAACTCTTGCAGTGCTAGGTCTAGATTTCACCTGTATTGCTTTGTCAATAGCGATAGGCTTTCCAACTGCCGAGGCAACTGATAGTAAATACTTTCTAGCAAACAATTCTGGAGATAAGTTTGTCAATGAAATCCATACCACAGCCATTGTCGTTTCTTCCTTTGTATTGAAACCAATTATCCAGGGAAAAACACGATATTGATGTTCTGCTCCATTGTGCGAAAAATAGTTCACTGCTCGAGCTAGAGCAGCAACAAAATCTTCATATTAATCCAATCTAATTAACTATTGTTTAGGGGCAAATTGACCTGCCAAACAGTGACCTTTAATTCCCAGAACTTTCGGCAGCAAACTTCGCAAGTCTAGCAAATTCGGAGATCGCGCCGACAATTTGACAACTAATGCTTGGTGCAGTCCTTCCTCCACAGCAAAAGCTTATCGTTCTTCCCTTGTAAATTGTATTGTAGGTTCTCTATAGATTATATGAATTGGTTTTAGCAACAATTTTACAGTCGTTTGGGCATAGGATTGTTGATCATTGTTGTTTATGTTTTGCTCGCTAGGGTTTATATTAGGCTCTCCCACAGCTTGAAGCTGGGGAGAGACGATGGAAACCATGGTTAGTGCTAGGTCGCCATCGCTAGAGAGAGGAGAGAGAACATCGCGATTTTTGTTGTGTTTGAAATAGCTTGTAGTGCAAATTCAGGAATTTTTATTTTTATTTTATTTTTCCCTTTTTACGTTTGGTGTTATTTTACTGTGCGCAGGTTACAGGATCAGAGTGGTGCATGACTAGAACTTCTGCAAAGGAAGTGCTACCATACGAACCCGAGATAGAACAACAACTGTGACAGCTGAGGAAGGAAAGAAATCTCATCGAGAAATCAGGAAAGGTTGGGCAGTCCTCAGCTAAAGAAGTTATGGCTGAAAACGGTAAAGATAATATGGATTTGGCTGCGAGAGAAGCAGCCCAACGACGAGAAAAAATTGCACGGGATGCTGAAGAAGCAGCTATTAGAGATGTGCGGAGCATCTATGAAGAAGAGAGGGGTCTTAGAATTAATCAACATCAACCCTTGCCTGGGAGACCACTTGGAGATTATGCTAGACCGGTCTACAATCAAGGTTTATCAAGTGTTAGACCACCTCCAATTACAGCAAACAATTTTGAATTGAAGCAAGGGTTGCTCCAAACTCTTCAGAATTGTTGTGAGTGTTTTGTACTTATTATATGTTTTATGCCTTGTAGGAGTAATTCCAAGTGATGTAGATGTTATGGATCTAATTCGAGTGATTTGGAGCTTTGAAGTCTGAGTAAAAGCCCAAGGGATTAAGTCAGGATCGTGTTCGGGGGTCGAGGACCAAGTCTGGATGTCAAAACGCACGAACATATTCGTACTCTAAGAAGACCACACTGCTGCGGCGCATGGGGCTGCGCGAGGGGCGCCGCGTGTGAACAATTTCCTGCTGCTTGTCAGAAACAACTCTCTGAATTTTCCCACTAATACCCTGTATGGCGCGTCGTGCGGCGCGCCTGTGCAATTTTTACAGAGTAAATGTCCTATTTCGGCTAGGAGAAGGTGATTTTGTTTGGGCCTGACCCTACTTGGTATAAATACATGAAAACATTATTTTCCGTACTTTTGACATATTGGAGTACTAAGGAGGCTAAGGAAGAGTTGGAGAAGCAAAAGCACAAGGATTTCATCATTCCTTTCTCACTCAAGACCCGAGTTTGGATCAATTTTATGTTTTCCTATTTTTTAATTATATTTGTGATGAATAGCTCTATATATATGGAGTAGTTCCCTTTAGGGTTTGATGGATTTGGTGTATTGATGATGGTTTGTGGATTATAACTCTACTTTTTATGTATTGAAGCATTTTTGGATGATTTAATTGTTGCATATATATATTCACTTGTTCATGTAATTGAGAGAGGTATAACTTGCTATATCTTTGCCTTATATTGTTGGTTGAGTTCATTAATTCTTCTGAGTAATCGAAAGAGGCTAGTTGAATCATTGATTAAACCTGGTTAGGAGGATAATCGAGAGAGGTTCTCCTAAAGACCAATCCTCTACGTATTCTTGCATATCTTCACGTGCTTAAATTGGTTCACCTTGTGAGGCTAAGACTTAATCAAGAGAGGAGTTTTACTGAACGTTTGAACTAATAATTGAGTGAATTCGAGAGACTCACTTAAGAATTAGAAATATCTAGAGTTAGATCCCAAACAATTATCTTGCACCTATCCTATCAACCCCTATATTCTCCCACTGATAACTTTCTTTGTTTATTCCTTGTTTCGATTGTCACTAGTCAATAGCTTTTGACTCTTTGTAAATTGTAGTTATTAATCATATAAATCTCTAGTGTTGATTCTCCTGAATAGCAATCAAGTTAGAAACTACAGAAATACTGTTTAACTTCAATCCCTGTGGATACGATATTATACTATACTATCTTTGACTAAAGAACATAATTTAAGTGTGTGTTTCGAGCTCATCAAATTTTGGTGCCGTTACCGAGGATTGGCAATCCATAGTGTTTGAAATAGCTTGTAGTGATAATTCAAGAATTTTTATTTTTATTTTATTTTATTTTTCCCTTTTTACGTTTGGTGTTCTTTGACTGTGCGCAGGTTACAGGTTCAGAGTGGTGCATGACTAGAACTTCTGTGAAGGAAGTGCTACCATAAGAACCCGAGATAGAAAAATAACTGCGACAGTTGAGGAAGGAAAGAAATCTCATAGAGACATCAAGAAAGGTTGGGCAGTCCTCAACTAAAGAACTTATGGCTGGAAACGGTAGAGTTAATATGGATTTGGCTGCGAGAGAAGCAGCCCAACGTCGAGAACAAGCTACACGGGATGCTGAAGAAGCAGTTATTAGAGATGTGCGGAGAATCTATGAAGAAGAGAGGGGTCTCAGAATTAATCAACATCAACCCTTGCCTGGGAGACCACTTGGCGATTATGCTAGACCGGTCTACAATCAAGGTTTATCAAGTGTTAGACCTCCTCCAATTGCAGCAAACAATTTCAAATTGAAGCAAGGGTTGATCCAAACTCTTCAGAATCATTGTGTCTTCAGAGGGAAGCCAAACGAAGATCCAAACACATATCTAATGGACTTCGAGGAGATTATGAACACCTTTTAACACAATGGTGTGTCACAAGATGTTGTTTACTTAAGGGCATTCCCCTTCACACTTCAAAGATGATTCAAAGCAGTGGCTTCAAAGCTTACCTAATGAATCGATTCGAACATGGGATGAGATGACCAGAAAATTTCTTGATAAATATTTCTTATCAGCTAAGACGGGCAAGTTTAGAAGAGAAATCCATTACTTCTGCCAGAATGATATTGAGACTGTGTTTGAAGCTTAGGAGAGGTTTAAGGAAATAGTCAGAAAGTGTCAACATAGCAGACGTAAACTCTGGATGCAACTCCAGGACCTTTGGGATGGATTGACACCGGCCTCACATAGAACATTGAGCAATGTAGTTAGAGGTCCTTTAATGAAGAAGACTCCAGAGGAGATAGACACAATTCTTGTTGAGTTGTCTGATGATACAAATCAGTAGCCTTGTGAGAGTGGTGAAAGAAGAAGATCGACAGGTATTCACCAGGTTGATGCTAACACATTTGTGCAGGTACAACTTGATGCTATGGCAAAAGAAATACGGAAGATGACCTTAGCTTCAAAGTGAGCCTCATGTAGCTTGTGATATATGTGGAAGAGGACATCCTACTCATGAGTGTCAAGCCTCAACTGAGGAAGTGAATGTTGTGGGAAATTATAATACAATGGGTCACAGGCACCCCTGTTTTTCATGTAGTTCACCTGGAGGCACTGCAAATGCATGGAAACAAAATAACTCTAGACCTCAAGGACAAGGAGCTCCAGTCTTCCAAAACCAGCAGAGGCAGTAGTTTCAGCCTCAACAGTCCAGTCATCCTGGTCTAGAAGATCTAATGAAAGCTTTCATTATCAAGACAGATGAGAGATTGGACGCTCACGGGGCAGCTATTAAAGAATTGGGCACTGGTTTTCGAAACATGGAGAGACAAGTGGAACAGATTGCAATAATATTATCTGAGACATTTCTAGGTACTCTACCAGCTGATACTTAGAGAAATCCCAAAGAAACAGTGAATGTTGTGACATTGAGAAGCGGGCAAGTGTTGAAAGATACCACTCCAATCCAAAAAGAGGTGGTACTTGAAAAGGAAACTGTGGAGCAACTGAAGAATGATATTGATAAGAAGAAGAAAGGCAAGAAGAGAGCTGACAAAAATAAGAAGGAGGAAACTTCGAGAAGGGATGAATCTAATGAGAGGCAGCATATGCCTGTTCTACCTTTTCCTCAAAAGCTATATAGATAAAAGCTGGACACGCAATTTGAGAGATTTCTGGATATGCTGAAACAGGTTAATGTAAATTTTCCATTTACAGAAGTGCTCTCCCAAATGCCAGCTTATGCAAAATTCTTGAAGGAGATCCTAACAAAGAAGAGGAAGATAGAAGATACCTTAGTGGTCAAGCTCACAGAGCATTGCAGTGCGATATTGCAAAACAAACTCCCATAAAAGTGTGGAGATCCAGGGAGTTTTACTATACCTTGCTCCTTAGGCTCTATTAAATTTGATAAATCTTTATGTGATTCTGGTGCCTCAATTAACTTAATGACTCTATTTATTTACAGGAAACTAGAGAAGTAGATTGGAGAGATAAGGTTAGGGCCAATATCTTTGCAGCTGGCAGACCAAACGACTCTGATACTCGAGGGGATAATGGAAGATGTCTTAGTTCGGGTAGATAAGTTCGTATTTCATATACATTTTATAGTAGTGAATATGGAGGAGACGGGTAGAGCAATATTATATATACATGAGAGAAATCTCATGCTTAGAGTGGTTGAGGAGACTGTAACTTTCGAGATGAATGTAGAAACGGGGGTGAAAAAGGAGAAGCCATCTACAAGTATTGAGTGGAAAGTGATGGGATCAAAAGAGAAGGCTGCGGCGAGTGAGAAGGATGAGTGTGGGGTGCACCCCAAGAAGGAGGAGAAGAAGCTGGCTGCATGGATGTGCGCATTAGTTCGAAGGCGTGGAATGGATCCTGACTTCGACTCAGATCCCGACTAGATATTCAGGGAAGTTTCCTTTACCTTGTACTTTTTAATTGTGTGTCATGGAGATATGTCACAACTTAAAGTTTGGGATGGGGGATAATTGTATGTTGTATGTATATGTGTTAGTTTAGTTATTGTTTAGTAGGTTAGAGATAGAAAACAAATTGAAAAAACATTAAAGAAATTAAAATTTTTGATTTTTCCCGACGATGGATATCACCGACAGGTTTCTTGAGGGATTAAAGTCGAAAAAAATAAAAAAAAGATTTTCTTTTGTTAGGTAGTGTTATAATTATCCCTTGGTTTTTCTTTGTACCGCGGGTCTTTTCCAAGGGTTTTGTTTGAACCAGGTGTAATTAATTTTTAATTTTTTTAGGAGTAGGAAACCTTGTGCTATGATTTGAATTGAAAGAAATGTTGAGAATAGTGAGTGCTTTAGTTGTGACTCTTAGGCTCAGTTTTTTACTCTTGTATAAGTACCTTAAATTGTATGATATTAACTTTGCATAACTGCTTTGACTAGAGTGTCTTGATGAGTCCGATCCTCGGTGAGTTAAGTGTCATATGGGTGTGAGGTTTTGTGTTATTATATGCATTGTATTTCATATCTAGAACTTGCCCCGTGTGATTGCAAAGAGAAACAGTAGTTTTGTTCAGTCGTGGAAGTGATATAAGAGTTTCTAGGTTAAGCCAGATATAAGCCTTTACCCACCTAATTGTAAAATATCTTAGTTAACCCCTTTAGTGTGTAATCATGTTTCTTTGGCAACTACATTACAAGTCTTACCCATTTGTTCGAATTGACCATCTATTTGTACATTGAACCTCTCGTGAGGACTTGAATTTGTTATAAACTTTGTAAAAGTTGAAGTGTGGAGTGTTTGGTTTGGCTTTTGAGTGGAACTAAGGAAATAAGGAGAAAGGTGCACTGTTTTGAAAAAGTAAGAGCCACTTGAATTGAAAAAGAAAGAAAAATATAAGTGTATAATTTTGAAAAGTGTTCTTTGATAGTGGTAACTTTATTTAATTGTGTTTAAAGAAGTAGGGAGTTAATGTATATTGTTATGAAGGTGGAGTTATGGTTTGACATAAGTGTGGGGTTTTGAATTGTTAATGTATATGTATTAAAGTGCTTAGGGAGGTGTAGTAACTCCTATACCCAAATGTATACTACCCATTCCACAGCCTACATTACAACCAAATAAAGTCCTACTTGATCCTTGACTGAATGAGCTCAATTAGTAGAGTAGTACACTACGGGCAAGCCTATGGTGCATCTTTTGTGGCATATGAATGTTGTTTCTGATAATGAGCGAATTCCTTCTATCTTGAGTTCCTAATTATTCTTAATTTTCATTGTGTATGGAACTACTCTTTATTGTTGTGTGAGGGCACTTGATTCATGAAGGAAAGGTAATATCGTTGACCTCTGTTCTAGAGTAAGTGAGCGGGTTGTGAAAATTGCATGGTGCTTTTAAGTCAAATCTTGAGGCGAGAATGTTACGGTATTGTACTTAATCTGATTTAAATATTATTGGTGTGATGAGTTATGATAGTTGTTGATAAAATGCCGTGTTCTATGAAAAGTGTAGTTTGATTGCTCTAGGACGATCAATGGTTTAAGTGTGGGGTGTTGATGGTAGGCTATAATCTCGTACTTTAGTCACTTATTGCACTCTAATTTACTGCACTTTTATTGTGTTTGAGCTTTAATCGCTAGTGTTTTGTGCATATTGTGTGTTTTATGCCTTGTAGGAGTGATTCCGTGTGATGTAGATGTTATGGAGCTAATTCGAGTGATTTGGAGCTTTGAAGTCTGAGTAAAAGCCCAAGAGATTAAGTCGGGATCGTGTTCGGGGGTGGAGGACCAAGTCTGGATGTCAAAACGAACGAAAAAATATGTACTCTGAGAAAACCGCACTGCTACGGTGCATGGGGCTGCGCGTGGGGCGCCGCGTGTGTACAATTTCCTGCTGCCTGTAAAAACAACTCTCTGGATTTCCCCACTAATGCCCCGCATGGCGCGTCACTCCATGCGGCGCTCCTGTGCAATATTTACAGAGTAAATGTCCTATTTCGGCTAAGAAAACGTGATTTCGTTTGGGCCTGACCCTACTTGGTATAAATACATGAAAAAATATTATTTTCTGAACTTTTGACATATCGGAAACCTAAGGAGGCTAAGGAGGAGTTGGAGAAGCAAAAGCACAACTATTCCATCATTCCTTTCTCACTCAAGACCCGAGTTTGGATCGAATTTATGTTTTCCTATCTTTTAATTATATTTGTGATGAATTGCTCCATATCTATGGAGTAGTTCCCTTTAGGGTTGGATGGATTTGGTGTATTGATGATTGTTTGTGGATTATAACTCTAGTTTTATGTATTAAAGTATTTTTGGATGATTTAACTGTTGCATATATATTCACTTGTTCGTGTAATTGAGAGAGGTATAACTTGCTATATCTTTGCATTATATTGTTGGCTGAGTTCATTAATTCTTCTGAGTAATCGAAAGACGTTAGTTGAATCATTGATTAAACCTAGTTAAGAGGTTAATCGAGAGAGGTTCTCTTAAAGACCAATCCACTACGTATTCTTGCATATCTTCACGTGCTTAAATTGGTTCATCTTGTGAGGTTAAGACTTAATCGAGAGAGGAGTTTTACTGAACGTTTGAACTAATAATTGTGTGAATCTGAGAGACTCACTTAAGCATTAGAAGTGAATTATCTAGAGTTAGATCCCAAAAAATTATCTTGCACATATCCTATAACCCCTATATTCTCCCACTGATAACTTTCTGTGCTTATTCCTTGTTTCAATTGTCATTAGTCAATAGCTTTAGACTCTTAGTAAATTGTAGTTATTAATCATATAAATCTCAAGTGTTGATTCACCAAAATAGCAATCAAGCTAGAAACTGTGGAAATACTATTTAACCCCAATCCCTGTGGATACGATATTATACTATACTATCTTTTACTAGCTCATCAAATTTTGGCGTCGTTATCGAGGATTGACAATCAATAGTGTTTGAAATAGTTTATAGTGCTAATTCAGGAATTTTTATTTTTATTTTCCCTTTTTATGTTTGGTGTTCTTTGACTGTGCGCAGGTTACAGGTTCAGAGTGGTGCATGAGTAGAATTTCTACGAAGGAAGTGCTACCATACAAACCAAGATAGAAAAACAACTGCGACAGCTGAGGAAGGAGAGAAATCTCACCGAGACATCAGGAAAGGTTGGGCAGTCCTCAACTAAGTAACTTATGGGTGGAAATGGTAAAGATAATATGGATTTGGCTGCTAGAGAAGCAGCCCAACGACGAGAACAAGCTGTACGAGATGCTCAAGAAGCAGCTATTAAATATGTGCGGAGCATCTAAGAAGAAGAGAGAGGTCTCAGAATTAATCAAAATCAACCCTTGCCTGGGAGACCACTTGGCGATTAAGCTAGACCGGTCTACAATAAAGGTTTTTCAAGTGTTATACCACCTCCAATTGCAGCAAACAATTTCAAATAGAAGCAAGGGTTACTCCAAACTCTTCAAAATTGCTGTATCTTCAGAGGGAAGCAAAACGAAGATCCAAGCACATATTTAATGGACTTCGAGGAGATTATGAACACCTTTCAGTACAATGGTGTGTCACATGATTTTGTTTACTTAATTGCATTCCCCTTCACACTTCAAAGATGATGCAAAGCAGTGGCTTCGGAGCTTACCTAATGGATCGATTGGAACATGGGATGAGATGACCTGAAAATTTCTTGATAAATATTTCTCATCAGCTAAGACGGGCAAGTTTAGAAGAGAAATCCATAACTTATGCCAGAACGATATTGAGACTGTGTTTGAAGCTTAGGAGAGGTTTAAGGAAATAGTCAGAAAGTGTCAACATAGCGGATTTAAACTCTGGATGCAACTCCAGGACTTTTGGGATGGATTGACACCGGCCTCACGTTGAACATGGAGCAATGCAGTTGAAGGTCCTTTGATAAAGAAGAATCCAGAGGAGATAGTCACAATTCTTGATGAGTTGTCTGAAGATACAAATCAGTGGCCTTCTGAGAGTGCTGAAAGAAAAAGATCGATAGGAGTTCACTAGGTTGATGCTAACACATATGTACAGGTACAGCTTGATTCTATGGCTAAAGAAATACGTAAGCTGACCTTAGCTACGATACAAAGTGAGCCTCATGCAGCTTGTGATATATGTGAAAGAGGACATCCTACTTATGAGTGTCAAGCCTCAACTGAGGAAGTGAATGCTGTGGGAAATTATAATTCTATGGGTCAGAGGCACCCCGGTTTTTGATGGATTTCACCTGGAGGTACTGTAAATGCGTGGCAACAAAATAACTCTAGACCTCAGGGACTAGGAGCTTCAGTCTTCCAAAACTAGCAGAGGCAGCAGTTTCAGCCTCAACAGTGCAATTAGCCTGGTCTAGAAAATCTAATGAAGGCCTTCATTATCAAGACAAATGAGAGGTTGGATGCTCACGGGGCAGCTATCAAAGAATTGGGTACTGGTTTTCGAAACTTGGAGAGACATGTTGGACAAATTGCAATCATATTATCTGAGAGAGTTCTAGGTACTCTACCAGCTGATACTTACAGAAATCCCAAAGAAACAGTGAATGTTGTGACCTTGAGAAGCGGGCAAGTGTTGAAAGATACCACTCCAATCCAAAAAGAGGTGGTACTTGAAAAGAAAAATGCGGAGCAACTGAAGAATGATATTGATAAGAAAAAGAAAGGCAAGAAGAGTGCTTACAGAAAGAAGAATGAGGAAACTTCGAGAAAGGATGAATCTAATGAGACCGAGCATATGCCTGCTCTACCTTTTACTCAAAACCTATATACAGAAAAGCTGGACAAGCAATTTGAGAGATTTATGGATATGCTGAAATAGGTTAATGTAAATATGCCATTCACATAAGTGCTCTCCCAAATGCCAACTTATGCCAAATTCTTGAAAGAGATCCTGACAAAGAAGAAGAAGATAGAAGATACCTTAGTGGTCAAGCTCACAGAGCATTGCAGTGCGATATTGCAAAACAAACTCCCATAAAAGTGTGGAGATCCAGGAAGTTTTACTATACCTTGCTCCTTAGGCTCTATTAAATTTGATAAATCTTTATGTGATTCTGGTGCCTCAATTAACTTAATGCCTCTATCTATTTACAGGAAACTGGAGAAGTAGATTGGAGAGATAAGGTCAGTGCCAATATTTTTGAAGCTGGCAGACCAAACGATTCTGATACCCAAGGGGATAGTCGAAGATGTCTTAGTTCGGGTAGATAAGATCGTATTTCATGTAGATTTTATAGTAGTGAAAATGGAGGAGAACAAGGAGGTCCCCCTCATATTCGGAAGACCATTCTTAGCAACGGGTAGAGCAATATTAGATATACACGAGAGAATGCTCATGCTAAGAGTGGGTGACGATACTGTAACTTTCGAGATGTATGTAGAAACGGGGGTGAAAAGGAGAAGCCAGCTTCAAGTGTTGAGTTAAAAGTGAAGGGCTCAAAAGAGAAGGCTGCGGCGAATGAGAAAGATAAGTGTGGGTTGCACCTCAAGAAGGAGGAGAAGAAGCTTTCTACATGGATGTGCACATTAGTTCGAAGGCGAGGAATGGATTCCGACTTCGACTCAGATCCCGACTAGATATTCAGGAAAGTTTCCTTTACCTTGTGCTTATTAATTATGTGTCATGGGGATATGCCACAACTTAAAGTGTGGGGTGGGGATATTTGTATGTATATGTGTTAGTTTAGTTTTGTTTAGTAGGTTAGAGATAGAAAAAACTTAAAAATACATTAAAAAAATTAAAATTTTCGATTTTTCCCGATGATGGATATCACCGACAGGTTTCTTGAGGGATTAAAGTCGAAAGAAAAAAGACAAAAAGATTTTCTTTTGTTAGGTAGTGTAATAATTACCTCTTGGTTTTTCTTTGTGTCGCGGGTCTTTTCCAAGTGCTTTGTTTGAACCGGGTGTAGTTAGCTTTTATTTTTTTTAGGAGTAGGAAACCTTGTACTATTAGTTGAATTGAAAGAAATGTTGAGAATAATGAGTACTTTAGTTGTGATGCTTAGGATCAGTTTTTTACTCTTGTATAAGTACCTTAAATTGTATGATCTTAACTTTGCTTAACTGCTTTGACTAGAGTGTCTTGATGAGTCCAATCCTAAGTTAGTTATGTGCCATGTGGGTGTGAGGTTTTGTGTTATTCTGTGCATTCCATTTGATGTCTAGAACTTGCCCCGTGTGTTTGCAAAGTGAAATAGTAGATTTGTTCAGTCATGGAAGTGATATAGGCGTTTCTTGGTTGAGCCAGTTATAAGCTTTTACCCACCTAATTGTTATATATCTTAGTTAACCCTTTTGAGCCTGTAATCATGTTTCTTTGGCAACCACATTACAAGTCTTACCCATTTGTTTGAATTGACCATCTATTTTAACATTGAACCTCTCGTGAGTACTTAAATTTGTTATGAAATTTGTAAAAGTTGAAGTGTAGGGTGGTTGGTTTGGCTTTTGAGTGGAACTAAGGAAATAAGGAGAAATGTGCACTGTTTTGAAAAAGTAAGAGCCACTTGAATTGAAAAAGAAAGAAACAATTAAGTTTATGATTGTGAAAAGTGTTCTTTGATAGTGGTAACTTTATGTAATTGTATTTAAAGAAGTAGAGAGTTAATGTATATTGTTGTGAAGGTGGAGTTATGATTTGACATAAATGTGGGGTTTTGAATTATTAATGTATATGTATTAAAGTGATTAGGGAGGTGTAGTCACTCTTATACCCAAATGTATCCTACCCATTCCACAGCATACATTACAACCAAATAAAGTTCAACTTGATCCTTGACTGAATGAGCTCAATTAGTAGAGTAGTACACTACGGGCAAGCCTATGGTGCATCTTTTGTGGCATATGAATGTTGTTTCTGATAATGAGCGAATTCCTTCTATCTTGAGTTCCTAATTATTCTTAATTTTCATTGTGTATGGAACTACTCTTTATTGTTGTGTGAGGGCACTTGATTCATGAAGGAAAGGTAATATCGTTGACCTCTGTTCTAGAGTAAGTGAGCGGGTTGTGAAAATTGCATGGTGCTTTTAAGTCAAATCTTGAGGCGAGGATGTTACGGTATTGTACTTAATCTGATTTAAATATTATTGGTGTGATGAGTTATGAGAGATGTTGAAAAAAGGTCTAGAGGAAAAAACTCTAATTGCAGGGAAGTTCAGATAATCTTTTCCTATTAATCATGAACAAAGGGAACCATTTCTTTCGTGAAATACAATTTGAGATGAAAATTTTCAAGAAATATATTTTCTTACAATAAATAGATTCTAAATTAAGGTAAAAAATTATAAGAAATACGAAAATAAAAGTTTTCGTTTGTAAAATTTGTGAAAAATGTCACTAATATCCGTAGAAGAGGACGAATTATAGTAAATTGTTCCGATCTTTTTCTAGTCTACTCTTGTGTGATTCCTGTCGAAGCATATGCTAAGGGGTGAATGCATGAAAGACGATTTTAAAGTAGACACGCCCCACTCATTAGATAGAAAAGATTGCCAAATAAATAATAGCGGTTCAAAATCTCATTAATGAAGGCCTAGCATGACAGGAGGAATGCAGAAATAATTTGAAGCATTAAGAAACAATTTACACTTGGGACTTAGCTTGTAGGATTTAACAGACCTATTAATATGATTGGACGAAAATGACTCTACAAAATTAAAAGGAAAGCATATGGATAGTGTTGAAAGGTATGATCATTTGAGGGTCTTTTTTCCCAGTAAAGTGATGGGAGGGGTTTTATAGCCACTTCCAAAATATTACTCCAACATTACAGGCCATGGCCCTGTGATTTAAAAAAATAAAAAATAAAAAAAAATAAAACATAGTGAGTATCACAATTTCTCTTCCAGCCTATTTACATAAAGCAATTAGCTTACAAAAATATTAGCCCTATCATATCTGATTCTAATACTCGGTAGTTGCCAATTATCCCGCTGCAATGGTCCTTTGACATGTCTGGGTAAGGTAGCTATACTGGAAATTGTGAAATATTTCAGCACTTTGGCATATATATTTGTGTGACTACATATGATCTCATTAAGGTTAAAATTTAAATTGTTTCTAAATATGGAAAGATATTATTCTTTTTTGGACAAATTAAAAAAATACATCCTTTAATTGGGACAATCTGAGTACTATTTGTTGTTCTATAGTGTAGTTTGATTGCTCGAGGAAGATCAATGGTTTAAGTGTGGGGTGTTGATGGTAGGCTATAATCTCGTACTTTAGTCACTTATTGCACTCTAATTTACTGCACTTTTATTGTGTTTGAGCTTTAATCGCTAGTGTTTTGTACTTATTGTGTGTTTTATGCCTTGTAGGAGTGATTCCGGGTTACATAGATGTTATGGATCTAATTCGAGTGATTTGGAGCTTTGAAGTCTGAGTAAAAGCCCAATGGATTAAGCCGGGATCGTGTTCGGGGGTGGAGGACCATGTCTGGATGTCAAAACGCACGAAACAATCCGTACTCTGAGAAAACCACACTGTTGCGGCACATGGGGCTGCATGTGGGGCACCGCGTGTGTATAATTTCCCGCTGCCTGTCAGAAACAACTCTCTGGATTTCCTCACTAATGCCCCTCATGGCGCGTCGCCCCATGCGGCACGCCTGTGCAATTTTTACAGAGTAAACGGAAAAGGTGATTTCGTTTGGGCCCGACCCTACTTGGTATAAAAATATGAAAAAATAATATTTTTCAGACTTTTGACATATTGGAGACCTAAGGAGGCTAAGGAGGAGTTGGAGGAGCAAAAGCACAAGGATTTCATCATTCCTTTCTCACTCAAGACCCGAGTTTGGATCGAATTTATGTTTTCCTATCTTTTAATTATATTTGTGATGAATTGCTCCATATCTATGGAGTAGTGTCATGCCCCGAACCTGGGGGGCGAGACCGGCACCCGGTGCCTCACCTATCCTTGCGACTAAGGGACTCTGAACATATAATGTCATACTTTGGTCATGGGCCACATTGCAAGACAATTTGCAAAGCAAAATATAAAACTGAATGGAAACTAACGCTGACAAAACATCGATATGTAGCTGGGCCGGCAAGGCCGTCCTAACTACTACTGCTGACAAACCAACAAAATATATATACAAGGCCTGCAAGACCAACATACTGCACTAACTGACAGGTTATGTCTACAAGCCTCTACTGATGGATACCCATAGCCTATATACATATACACACAAGATGTACACAAAACTTCTAGACCCGGCAACTCCGAAGGATGTGGAGCTTACCGACAAAGCTAAACTCGGGCAACACCTACTGAGGAGGCCTACCCGTCTGTCTATTTGAGCCTGCACGCATGAAAAGCAGTGTCCTAAGAAAAAGGAATGTCAGTACGAAATAATGTACGGAGTATGCAAGGCGATAAAATAACTGAAAGCTGCAACTGAACTGATAATATAATAACTGAAAGTAACTGGGAGTCAAAGATGATCTCGAGGTATACTTACCTGCTGATACTGACTCAACTCTCTCAATATAGTAAGTAAAATAAATGTTGGGCCTTACAAGGCTCGGTATATATATAACTGCTTTGTCGTAGTAGGCTCGCTCATAGGCGCTCGGCCAGACTAGGCCCTGTATCTCGGCCAGTTGGGCTCGCTAATAGGCGCTCGGCCATAGTAGGCTCGATATATAACTTACCATCTGATCAGAGGTTGCCCAATGGGGGCCTGCCCATCGATTATAGCTCGATGGTAATGAAAATACTGTAATACTGTATATCTAAATGAACAAGAAATGGGAAACCTATTTTAGGGTCAGAAGCATGTTAATACTTTGCCTTGAGATAATGAAATAGGATAACGTAACCAAGAAACACTTATTTTATTTTAAAACTGCGTGCTGCTAGTTGAAAACAAAAGAAGCATAGGCTATTCTGCATACCAAAGAACATTTGCACTTTTGTCACGTAATAGAAGGACCTGCATTTCTTAAACACTGATTTTAATATCCATCTTCAACTACGAGTAATGCAGACTCAGTCCCCACAAATAACCTCTTTACATGCAACTAGATGTTGAATCTGTGAGCTAGGTAGAGTCCATAAATAAGTATATATAGAACCTCTTCTCTCTTGACTAGAAGAAGACAATACTGTAACTTATGAGACTAGGAAAATGTACATAAATTCTGGAATATGAATTTCTCTTTATGCCTCCTTATCAAACTCATGTAATTACGAGATCATGCCAAAATAAAGGAAGGGCTTAGCCTTAACATACCTTGAGTAGGGCAAAATCCCGTTGTTATTACGCAATGCAAATTTCGTATGAATTTCTTTACAAATCTAAGAACTGTCGTTGCTATTGTAACATGAAGTTTCATGATGTAAACTTCATCTTTACATGAAGTTCATGCCGTTGCTAATATGAACTTCCAAAATCTCCTCCAAAAATGAATTTTTGATATCAATAGAACATAATTGTAAAGATGACTAACATAGGCATTCCTTCTACGTTTTTGATGACTAAGTGTATTGTCCATGTGTCTTTCTAATTTAGTAGCCTAAGTCAATAGTCATTAGATATTTCTCCACTTGCTGCCACGTGGGGGGCGGGGGCTTTGTCCCCACCTACAATTATAAATAAATCCTTAATTACATGGTTAATCTCTCGTTAAACCAATAATTGACCAATTACCCACATAATTAAGAATTATATGAAATTACTTAAAATACTACTCATTTTTAATACACATTATACATCATACTATCATGGTCATATGGTACTTTGTGTGGTACTAGTCAACAAATATCGGGTATTATAGCTCGGACCGTATTTTATCCCAAATTTTCAAACTTTGACGAAACTTATTTTCTTCGATTCGCTTACCCTTTCACCTTCACGAATTTACATATCCCTTGTTTGAAATAGCATAATACTTGTAATCTCAAAATAATTTCCTTCCCAACTTATGTCGATTAACTTACGATGAAACTTTAATGTATGAAAATGCGAGATGTAACATTCTTCCCCCCTTATAAACATTCGTCCTCGAATGTTTATTCTTAGAGACTTCGGGAAAACTTTACCAGAGTCTCTTCCTTACATTAAATTAAAACCAACATGTATGCAGCCAGAAAATATACTATACATTCCATACATGGCCAATGTCTATAAATAGAAACACTTGGCTTCATACAGCTGTCCATTATAAATTCTGAAAATCAACAATAAGAGCTTACCTGATGACCTACTGGCTTGAATAGAGCTGTGCTGAGGTATCCCACCTCAAACCATATCTTCATTTTGAAATAGGTGGGGGTATTTAGACTTCATTTCTTCCTCCGCTTCCCACGTCATCTCTTCCACATTCTTGCTTCTCCATAAAACCTTCACGAAGGCTACCTCCTTATTCTGTAGCTTGTGGATTTGTCTGTCAAAGATGGCAACTGGAATTTCCTCGTATGACAAGTCCTCCGTAATCTGTACATCATCCGTGGGCACCACCTGGGAAGGATCATCAATGCACTTCCGTAACATAGATACGTGAAAAACTAGATGGATAGACTCCAATTCCGATGGCAATTCTAACTCATGAGCTACTTGGCCCACTCTCTGAATGATCCTATAAGGCCCAATATACCGTGGTCTAAACTTGCCTTTCTTGCCAAACCTCATCATGCCCTTCATAGGCGACACCTTTAAGAATACCCAGTCATTAACCCCCGAACACTAAGTCTCATCGCCGCATGTCAGAATATGACTTCTGACGACTCTGGGTTGTCAACAGTCGCTCTCGGATAAGCTTTACTTTCTCTATGGCCTGCTGAACCAGGTCTGGCCCATGTAACCCAGATTTTCCAACATCAAACCACCCTATAGGAGATCTGCACTTACGCCCATACAAAGCCTTGCACGAAGCCATCTGGATACTGGAGTGGTAACTGTTATTATATGCAAACTCGATAAGAGGTAAATGTTCATCCCAACTTCTTTTAAAATCCAACACACATGCTCGTAACATATCCTCGAGCGTCTGAATTGTGCGCTAGGCTTGTCCATCAGTCTGTGGATGAAAAGCTGTGTTGAGATTCACCTGAGTCCCTAGACATCTCTGAAATGACCTCCAAAACTGTGTTGTAAGCTGGGCCCCACGGTCAGATATAATATATACTGGTACTCCATGTAGCCGCACTATCTCCTTAATATATAATCTTGCATAGTCTTCTGTTGTATATGTAGATTTGACCGGTAGGAAATGAGCTAATTTCATGAGCCTATCGACTATCACCCATATGGAATTGAATTTACGATGAGAACGAGGTAAACCCGTGATAAAGTCCATGTTTATCGCCTCCCATTTCCACGTCGGGATCTCTATAGTCTACATTAGCCCTCCGGGCTTCTGGTGCTCTACCTTCACTTGCTGGCAACTAGGACACTGAGCGATAAACTTAGTAATGTTCTTCTTCATATCGTTCCACCAGTACACATCCTTAATGTCATCGTACATCTTCGTCGACCCAGGATGAATGGAGTACCACGAATAATGTGCCTCTGATAATCTTGTCTCGTAGCCCTACTACATCTGGAATACACAGACGACCCCTGTATCTGAGAACTCCATCTCCCTTGATCTCTAACAATGGCTTCTTCTGCTGCGCAACTCGCTCTCTCAACTCGACCAACTCTGGATCCTCGTACTGCCTCTCCTTTACTTCAGCTATGAGAGATGATTTTGCAGTATTTTGGAGTACAACTCCACCATCACCAGAGTCTACTAACCGAACCCCCAAACAAGCCAATTGATGAATCTCTCTAGTTAATTTTCTTTTTTTGGCCTCTACATGTGCTAAGCTACCCATAGATCGGCGACTTAAGGCGGCTGCTACCACATTAGCTTTGCATGGATGGTAGAGAATGTTAACATCATAATCTTTCAATAACTCAAGCCATCGCCTCTATCGCAAATTCAATTCTTTCTGCTTGAAGATATATTGCAGGCTTTTATGATCTGTAAATACATCAGCATGAACGCCATATAAATAATGCCGCCATATCTTAAGTGCATGGACAACTGCAGCTAATTCGAGGTCGTGGGTCGGATAATTCCGCTCATGCTTCCTTAACTGCCTTGAAGCATATGCAATTACTTTCCCATGTTGTATCAGGACACATCCTAACCCGACACCTGAGGCATCACAATACATGGCATAACCATCTGGACCCTCTGGAAGTGCTAGAACTGGAGCTGAGGTCAACCTATTCTTAAGCTCCTAGAAACTCTGCTCGCAAGCCTCCGTCCACTGAAACTTAGTTTCTTTCTATGTCAACTTCGTTAATGGTGCTGAAAGGGAAGAAAAACCTCTACGAACCTTCGGTAGTATCCTGCTAAGCTTAGAAAGCTACGAACCTCTGTCAGAGTGGTAGGTCTAGGCCAAGATTTCACAGCCTCAATCTTCTGAGTGTCTACCTTTATACTGTCATTGGATACAATGTGTCCCAAGAATGCTACAGACTTCAACCAGAACTCACATTTAGAAAACTTAGCATATAATTTACTATCACAGAGGGTTTGGAGTACTGCCCGCATGTGGTCCGTATTCTCATCCTTTGAACGTGAATAAACCAAAATATCATCAATAAATACTATCACGAACAAATCTAAAAATGGCCAGAATAGGCTATTCATCAAGTCCATAAATACGGCAGGTGCGTTCGTCAACCCGAAGGACATGACAAGGAACTAGAAGTGGCCATATCGGGTCCTGAAGGCTGTCTTGGGAATATCTTTCTCCCGAACTCTGACGTGGTGGTACCCCGACCTCAAATCTATCTTTGAAAAGCCTCTAGCTCCCTGCAACTTATCAAACAAGTCATCTATTCTTGGAAGTTGATACTTATTCTTAATAGTTACCTTGTTCAGCTTACTATAATCGATACACATCCTCAGCGAGCCGTCTTTCTTCCGTACGAACAGTACAGGTGCACCCCAAGGTGAGGTACTGGGCCTGATAAAACCTTTCTCCAGCAAATTTTTTAACTGCTCCTTCAAATCTTTCAATGCGGCAGGTGCCATTCTATACAGAGGGATAGATATTGGTTGAGTTCCCGGAAGCAAATCCATGCCAAAATCAATCTCTCGCTCTGGAGGAACACTTGGAAGTTTATCTGGAAATACATCTGCATACTCTTTTACTACTGGAATAGACTGAAGTGTAGGTATCTCAGCATCTACATCTCTAACTTGCACAATATGATAAATGCACCCTTTTGTGATCATTTTCCTTGCCTTCATATAGGAAATGAACATTCCTCTGGGTGTCGCTGTATTACCTACCCATTCAAGGACTGGCTCACCCAGAAAATGAAATCTGGTTGTCTTTGCTCGACAATCAACTGTGGCATAGCAAGCTGCCAACCAGTCAATGCCCATGATAGCATCAAAATCCAACATCTCTATCTCAACTAGGTCGGCTGAGGTCTGAAGACCACAAATTGTCACCGTACAACCTCGGTAAACCCATCTAGCAATAATCGATTCTCCGACCGGTGTAGATACCGCAAAAGGATCACTTAGTATTTCAGGCACTATACCAAACTTCCCCGTGACAAATGGGGTAATACATGATAAAGTAGATCCTGGGTCTATCAAGGCACAAGCATCGTGAGAGAAAATGGTCAACATACCTGTCACAACGTCTGGTGAAGACTCCTTGTCCTGTCGACCCGATAAAGCATAGCTACGATCTGGTTACCACCTAAACTGGAACCTCTACCTCTACCTTGACTACCTGCCAAAGATTGAGACTCGCACCCTGAAGGATGTACATATATGATAATCCTGTTGTTGAATTCGTTGGTTGTGCCATACCCCCAGAATCTCTATTTGGGCAATCTCGCATCATATGCCCTGGACGTCCACATGTATAACAAGCATCGGAACCAGCTAGACATTGGCCCAAGTGTCCTCTACCACAGATGTCACACCGCGGCGAAAATGACCATGTCTGCCCTGAACCTCACTGTCGCTGCAAACCCGACGCCCATGCGCTCTCGCCTAGTCATGACTGAGTATAACGGTCATACCTGTAACCCTGTAACTGAGGTGGCGGAGGCCTAGGTGACCATCTAAAGTACTGAGGCCTATAACTACCCTGAGACTGCTCCTGAGACCTGGCAAATCTTATCCTCTTACGCTACCCTGACTCGGTCCTCTCCGTACCCTGCTGCCGACACCTACCCCTTTCTATATTCTGGGTAAATGCTTGAATCCGGGAGATATCGATACTATCCTGCAGTGCAGCGGTGGCACATAACTCGGTCAACTCTGGGGCCAACTCTGCTATGAACCTGTGGATCCGGTCTCGTATAGTAGCAACTAAATATGGTGTATATCGGGATAATGAGTAAAAATGGAGACTATAATCTCGAACACTCATATTGCCCTGCTTGAGGGCTAGAAACTGATCAACTAGAGCCTCTCGAATCTCCCGCAGTAAGTACTGGTCAAGGAAGGCATCCGAAAAATTCTCCCAAATAGTTGGAGGTGCATCACGTCCCCTGGACCTCTCCCATCCCTCATACCAAAGGATGGCTATATCTCGAAGTCAAAAAACTACTAGCTCAACTGCATTTATCTCCGTGGCATGCATAACCCGAAAGATCCTGTGAAGCTGATCTATGAAATCCTGTAGGTCCTCCCTCTGATCTGTCCCCGTGAACTCTGGGGGACTCAAAGCAATAAACTCTCGGACCCTTGAACTCCCAAGCCCCTCTGAAGATCCTGCACTAGTGAGTGCCCTAGCCTGTTGCTGGGTAGCTACCAACTATGTCAACAAATGCACTGCCCTCCTCAAGTCCTGATCTGATGGAAGAGGAGGGAGAACCGGATGTGCGGTCTCGCTAGGAATCTCCTCAGGTGGTGGAGGAGCCGGTAATGGCTGGGTAGGGGTCTCTCCCTGGGCCTCTGGCTAGCCATAGTCTTCCTAGTCATCGTCATTTGTGCATGCAAATGCCAACGCGTAAGTTTAACTCAAATTTACTATAACTCAGTTCTACAGCAAGATTTAGATTTTGAAGAAGGGTGACCAACTCCAAAATGCCCTATAGTCCCCTGCTTATATAATGTGGTGTACAACACATCTATAAACAAGACCCTACTAGATACGGCTTGTAGACTCCCTAGGACAGAACTGCTCTGATACCTCTTTTGTCATGCCCCGAACCTGGGGGCGAGACCGGCACCCGGTGCCTCACCTATCCTTGCGTACCAGCTTGCGACTAAGGGACTCTGAACATATAATGTCATACTTTGGTCATGGGCTACATTGAAAGACAATTTGCGAAGCAAAATATAAAACTAAATGGAAACTAACACTAACAAAACATCGATATGAAGCTGGGCTGGCAAGGCCGTCCTAACTACTACAGCTGACAAACCAACAAAATATATATACAAGGCCTACAAGACCAACATACTGCACTAGCTAACAGGTTATATCTACAAGCCTCTACTGATGGATATACTATGATTGGAACAGGGGCCCGACCTACCCATAGCCTATATACATATATATACAAGATGTACATAAAACTTCTAGACACGGCAACTCCGAAGAACGTGGAGCTTACCGATAAAGCTAAACTCAGGCAACACCTATTGAGGAGGCCTACCCGTCTATCTGTCTGAACCTGCACGCATGAAATGCAGCGTCCCCAGTAAAAGGGACGTCAGTACGAAATAATGTACCGAGTATGCAAGGCGATAAAATAACTGAAAGCTGCAACTGAACTGATAATATAATAACTGAAAGTAACTGGGAGTCAAAGATGATCTGGAGGTATACTTACCTGCTGATACTGACTCAACTCTCTCAATATAGTAAGTAAAATAAATGTCTGGCCTTACATGGCTCGGTATATATATAACTGCTCTGCGGTAGTAGGCTCGCTCATAGGCGCTCGACCAGACTAGGCTCTGTATCTCGGCCAACTGGGCTCGCTCATAGGCGCTCAGCCACAGTAGGCTCGGTATATAACATACCATATGATCAGAGGTTGCCCAATAGGGGCCTGACCATCGATTATAGCTCGATGGTAATGAAAATACTATAATACTGTATATCTAAATGAACAAGAAACGGGAAACCTATTTTAGGGTCAAAAGCGTGTTAATACTTTTCCTTGCGATAATGAAATAGGATAACGTAACCAAGCAACACTTATTTTATTTTTAAATTGCATGCTGCTAGTTGAAAACAAAAGAAGCATAGGCTATTCTGCATACCAAAGAACATTTGCACTTTTGTCACGTAATAGAAGGACCTACATTTCTTAAACACTGATTTTAATATCCATCTTCAACTAAGAGTAATGCAGACTCAGTCCCCACAAATAACCTCTTTACATGCAACTAGCTGTCGAATTTGCGAGCTAGGTAGAGTCCATAAATAAGTATATATAGAACCTCTTCTCTCTTGACTTGAAGAAGACATTACTCAATTTAATAAAAAGTCCCGATAAGGGAGAATACTGTAACTTATGAGACTAGGAAAATGTACATAAATTCCGGAATATGAATTTCTCTTTATGCCTCGTTATCAAACTCATGTAATTACGAGATCATGCCAAAATAAAGGAAGGGCTTAGCCTAAACATACCTGGAGTAGGGAAAAATTTCGTTGTTATTACACAGTGCAAATTTCGTATGAATTTCTTTACAAATCTAAGAACTGTCATTTCTATTGTAACATGAAGTCTCATGATGTAAACTTCATCTTTACATGAAGTTCATGCCGTTGCTAATATGAACTTCCAAAATCTCCTCCAAAAATGAATTTTTGATATCAATAGAACATAATTGTAAAGATGACTAACATAGGCATTCCTTCTACGTTTTTGATGACTGTGTGTTATCCATGTGTCGTTCTAATTTAGTAGCCTATGTCAATATTCATTAGATATTTCTCCACTTGCTTCCACGTGGGGGGGGCGGGGGCTTTGTCCCCACCTACAATTATAAATAAATCTTTAATTATATGGTTAATCTCCCGTTAAACCAATAATTGACCAATTACCCACATAATTAAGAATTATCTCAAATTACTTAAAATACTACTCATTTTGAATACACTTTATACATCATACTATCATGGTCATATGGTACTTTGTGTGGTACTAGTCAATAAATATCGGGTATTATAGTTCGGACCGTATTTTATCCCAAATTGCCAAACTTTGACGAAACTTATTTTTCTTCGATTCGCTTACCCTCTCACCTTCACGAATTTACTTATCCCTTGTTTGAAATAGCATAATACTTGCAATCTCAAAATAATTTCCTTCCCGAACTTATGTTGATTAACTTATGACGAAACTTTAACGTATGAAAACACGAGATGTAACAAGTAGTTCGCTTTAGGGTTTGATGGATTTGGTGTATTGATGATTGTTTGTGGATTATAAATCAAGTTTTATGTATTGAAGCATTTCTGGATGATTTAATTGTTGCATATATATTCACTTGTTCATGTAATTGAGAGAGGTATAACTTGTGATATCTTTGCATTATATTGTTGGTTGAGTTCATTAATTCTTCTGAGTAATCGAAAGAGACTAGTTGAATCATTGATTAAACCTAGTTATGAGGATAATCGATAGAGGTTATCTTAAAGACCAATCCACTATGTATTCTTGCATATCTTAACATGATTAAATTAGTTCATCTTGTTAGGTTAAGACTTAATCGAGAGAGGAGTTTTACTGAATGTTTGAACTAATAATTGAGTGAATTCGAGAGACTCACTTAAGCCTTAGAAGTGAATTATCTAGAGTTAAATTCCAAACAATTATCTTGCACCTATCCTATCAACCCCTATATTCTCCCACTGATAACTTTCTTTTCTTATTCCTTGTTTCGATTGTCATTAGTCAATAGCTTTAGACTCTTAGTAAATTATAGTTATTAATCATATAAATCTCAAGTGTTGATTCTCCTTAATAGAAATCAAGCTAGAAACTATGGAAATACTATTTAACTCAAATCACTGTAGATACGATATAATACTATACTATCTTTGACTAGCGAGCATAATTTAAGTGTGTGTTTCGATCTCGTCAGGTAATCTATGGATGTGTGATCCTTATGATGTTGTGTGAAGAGTTTCTTTCTACCGGTTGGTTATATTATAACGACACAGCCGGTCGTTTTGAGTATTTTCATTCCGTTCAGTTGTTTGAAGTCTTGGGTAGCTTCATATGATATATTATGACTTGTGTGCATTGTCGATTTTGGTTTTTAGGTTATTCAGGATTGATTCGGAAGAATGACTCATAATTAGGAAGCTTTAAGTTAGAAGAGTTGACAAAGTTTGACTTTTGAGTATTTGATCTCGGATCAGAGTTTTGAGGGTTCTTTTAGATCCGGATGGTGATTTTGGACTTGGGCGTATGCCCGGATTTGTATTTTGATGTTTCTAGAAGGTTTCAACACTATTTGGCGAAAGTTGGCAATTTGAAAGTTTGGAATGTTCATAAGTCTGACCGGGAGTTGACCTTGATGATATCGGGTTCGGATTGTAGTTCTGGGAATTGGCATAGCTTCGTTATGTCCTATGGGACTTATGTGCAAATATTGAGGTCATTTCGAGTTGATTTGATGTGGTTCGGCACGAGTTTTGGAAGTTGAATGTTCAAAAGTTCATTAAGTTCGATTTGAGATGCGATTTGTGATTTTGATGTTGTTATGCTTGATTTGAGGCCTCGAGCAAGTCCGTATTATGTTATGGGACTTGTTGGTATGTTCAGATGGGGTCCCGACAGGCTCGGGTGTGTTTCGCATTGATTTCGAACCATTTTTAGGCCATTTTCAACTGTTGGTTTTTTGCTACAGTGGTGTACATCACGATCTCGGAGCATTGGTCATGATCGCGAAGAGTAAAATGGAAAAAATGGACATGTGAATCACATTCATGGAGGAAGCTTCGCGTTCGCGAAAAAACTTTTCTGCTGTCACTGAGCTGACTTCGGAAGCTTATATCATGCAATCTATAAGGAATTTGGAGATAATCCAAAAACAAAAGTTGTAGCTCTTTGTTTCACGTTTTCAAAAAGTCAAACTGTTTGTTATTTGAAGTTATGTATAGAACGTTATGTCTAATACACTACAGGCTGTCTGAGAAGAGTTTGAGAAGGGTTAATGGAAATTTATTCTTCGCAATCGCGAAGGGTAAACTTTGTGCTGAAAAATTTTGGAATTGCGATCACGATGCTGGAGACCGCGATCGCGAAGGGTACCTCTGGAGTAGTGTACAAAGTACTCTATTTTAAAGGACTTGGTCATTTTATCATATTTTGATTTATGGAGTTCGAATTTGGGCGATTTTGGAGGCGATTTTCACCACATAGATTAGGGTTAATGTTTTTTACTCAGTTTTAATTATATTTCATGAATCTATCTTCGGTTTTGGCATTTGGATTATGGATTTTAAAGAGAAATTGGGGGTTTTTTTCTAAACTTTCTTAAAGTGATTATTTGAGTTTTGAACATCGATTCGGAGTCTTTCATGAACCAAAATCCTAACTTGTCATAATGGCGCCTATCGTGGTACTAGGCAAGCCGACATTTCGAAATAATTCCAACACCTTTAACAGAAATGAATTAAAGCAGTTTAAATAATAAAAGTTCTCATAAAAACAGGGATAAAAACCCAAAACACAACGCGGAAGTTCCCAACTATCGGGGTGTCACAGAGTACATGAGCATCTATACGTCACAATTCTAGAAAATACTGTCTATGATAGTCTGAAACTAAATACAATAAGCAGAAAGATAGGGAAGGAGAGACAAGGCCTGCGAAATGCCGGGCAACTACCTTGGAATCTCCCAAAAGATCAACTATGCGATGAAATCAACACCCACCGTGTCCGGAAACTCCTGAATCTGCACACGAAGTGCAGGGTGTAGCGTGAGTACAACCAACTCAGTAAGTAACAATACTAAATAAAGAATTGAAAGTACTGACAAGCTTCACAGCTAAAGTTCAATTACAGAAATTTAAACATAGTAAGGTAGGCATGCTTTCAAGTTCGACAAATAAGGCCAAAATAGTAATTCATGTCAAGTTCAAATGAAACAGAAAATAATATCTCTCAGAAATTTCAAGACAGTGATATATGACAACTGAAGTGCAACAACAATGAAGTCAATGCATCCTCTCAGAGCAACACTCTCCCATTCACTCCAACCTCACATTCACTCTTTCCTCACAGTCACTCATTCCTCTCAATCACTCAGCACCCGTCACTCGGCACTCGCACTCAGTAGGTACTTGCGCTCACTGGCGGTGTGTACATACTCCGGAGGGGCTCCTTCAGCCAAAGTGCTACAAGCTAATCATGGCATACATTAGTGAAACATGTTGCGGAGTGCAACCCGATCCCATAAACATCCTCACAACCAGGCCCTCAGTATCACTCAGTCATTAATCTCTCCAGTCTCTCTGGCTCTCATAAATCATGATAAGCAGCCCAAACAACAATAATATGATGCATCAATAGTGAACAATAGAGACTGAGATGTAATATATAAGTAAAACTGTGACTGAATACAAAATAATAATTTAGCAGATAATTCAACATGTACACGACCTTTGTGGATCCCTACAGTGCCAACACATAGTCTACACATGATTGCTAACATGATTTGTGGTTCAGTTTCTCTAATACATGGAGAATGTACAGATAACAACAGATTACTCAACTACACAATTCCATGGAATTTGACCAAGTCACAATTCCTACGGTGCACGCCCACACACCCATCACCTAGCATGTGCGTCACCTCAAAATCAAATATATGACACGTAATACGAGGTTTCTTACCCTCAGAACCAAATTTAGAACTGTTACTTACCTCAATCCGGGAAAATCTCTACTCCAACACACCCTTTGTCCCTCGAAACAGCCTCTGAATGCATCAAATCTAGCCATAAACAATTCGATAAAATCAATACGGGCTAAAGGAATCAACTCCATAAGGAAATGCTAAGTATTTAATCAAAAGTCAAAAATTGACTGAAAACGTCACGAAATTAGATAAAAGTCACAAAACCCGAAAGCCCATTCAATCAAGAGTCTAACCATACCAAATTTATTAAAAATCCGACACCAAATTGTCACCCAAATCCCCAAATCAAACTCTCCAAATCCCTAGCCTCAAACTCCCAATTTACACCTTAAATACACACCAACTAGGTGGGAAAATCAATGGGGAAGCAAGATTATTGATCAAAAATGAGCACAAGGAACTTACCTCAAGAATCCCCTCAAAAACCCTCTCAAGGATCACCCAAACCCGTGCTTGAAATGTTTGAAATGAAGCCAAAATCGCGAACCCGTGTTTTAATTATCTGCCCAGCACTTCCGCTTCTGTGGAAACTTAACCGCTTCTGCGGCGTCGCAGAAGTGACATCACACACGTATCTGCAGCATATTCCACTCCTGCAGTCCTTCACTCTACTTTTGTGGACTCGCTTCTGCGAGAACCCAAGACGCCTCTGCGGACCAAGCCCATCTGCCCAGCTCAGCTTCTGCGGTTCCCCTGCCGCATCTGCGGTCACGCAGATTCGGAACATTCTATCGTACCAGTGTGCCATCCGCTTCTGCGCAACTGCGGCCACGCAGGTGCAGAAAACTTCTCGCACCTGCGAACACTTGCACACTCCCTTCCAAGTTGCACTTGTGCAAGCCAGCCCACACCTGTGAGCAAAGCTCTGCATGTGCGGTTACACCAGTAGAGGTCAAACTTCAGCAATCACTCAACTTCAACTTTTGATCTATTAACCATCCGGAATCAACCCGAGGCCCTCGGGACCTCAACCAAGCACACCAACAAGTCCTAAAACATCATACAAACTTAGTCGACCCCTCAAATCATATTAAACAACTTCAAAAATATGAATCACATCCCAATTCAAGCTTATTGAATCTAAGGAAATTCAACTTCTACAAATGACGTCAAAACTTTTCAAAACACGTCCGATTGACCCCAAATTTTACACACAAGTGACAAATGACATTACGGACCTATGCCAACTTTCGGAATCAGAATTCAACCCCGATATCAAAAATTCCACTCCCGGTCAAACTTCCCAAAAATTTAACTTTTGCCATTTCAAGCCTAATTCCACTACGGATCTCAAAATCATAATCCGGACACGCTCCTAAGTCCAAAATCTCCCAACGGAGCTAACGGAACCATCAAAACTCCATTTCGAAGTTGTTTACTCATAGATCAACATCTGGTCAATCATTTCAGCTTAAGCTTACAACCTTGAGACTAAGTATCTCATTTCATTTTGAATTCATTCCGGACCCGAAACGACTACCCCGACAAGTCACATAACAGCTATAAAGTATAAAATGAGAAGTAAATGGGGAAACGGGGCTACAACTATGAAAATGACCGGTCGGGTCGTTATATCCTCCCCATCTTAATCAAAATCAACCCTTGCCTGGGAGACCACTTGGCGATTAAGCTAGACCGGTCTACAATAAAGGTTTTTCAAGTGTTATACCACCTCCAATTGCAGCAAATAATTTTGAATAGAAGCAAGGGTTACTCCAAACTCTTCAGAATTATTGTATCTTCAGAGGGAAGCAAAACGAAGATCCAAGCACATATATAATGGACTTCGAGGAGATTATGAACACCTTTCAGTACAATGGTGTGTCACATAATGTTGTTTACTTAAGGGCATTCCCCTTCACACTTCAAAGATGATGCAAAGCAGTGGCTTCGAAGCTTACCTAATGGATCGATTCGAATATGGGATGAGATGACCAGAAAATTTCTTGATAAATATTTCTCATCAGCTAAGACGGGCAAGTTTAGAAGAGAAATCCATAACTTCTGCCAGAACGATATTGAGACTGTGTTTGAAGCTTAGGAGAGGTTTAAGGAAATAGTCAGAAAGTGTCAACATAGCGTAATTAAACTCTGGATGCAACTCTAGGACTTTTGGGATGGATTGACATCGGCCTCACGTTGAACATAGAGCAATGCAGTTGAAGGTCATTTGATGAAGAAGAATCCAGAGGAGATAGTCACAATTCTTGATGAGTTGTATGAAGATACAAATCAGTGGCCTTCTGAGAGTGCTGAAAGAAAAAGATCGATAGGAGTTCACTAGGTTGATGCTAACACATCTGTACAAGTACAGCTTGATTCTATGGCTAAAGAAATACGTAAGTTGACCTTAGCTACGATACAAAGTAAGCCTCACGCAGCTTGTGATATATGTGAAAGAGGACATCCTACTTATGAGTGTCAAGCCTCAACTGAGGAAGTGAATGCTGTGGGAAATTATAATGCGATGGGTTAGAGGCACCCCGGTTTTTGATGGAGTTCACCTGGAGGTACTGTAAATGCATGGCAACAAAATAACTCTAGACCTCAGGGACTAGGAGCTTCAGTCTTCCAAAACTAGCAGAGGCAGCAGTTTCAGCCTCAACAGTGCAATTAGCCTGGTCTAGAAGATCTAATGAAGGCCTTCATTATCAAGACAAATGAGAGGTTGGATGCTCACGGGGCAGCTATCAAAGAATTGGGTACTGGTTTTCGAAACTTGGAGAGACATGTTGGACAAATTGCAATCATATTATCTGAGAGAGTTCTAGGTACTCTACCAGCTGATACTTACAGAAATCCCAAAGAAACAGTGAATGTTGTGACCTTGAGAAGCGGGCAAGTGTTGAAAGATACCACTCCAATCCAAAAAGAGGTGGTACTTGAAAAGAAAAATGCGGAGCAACTGAAGAATGATATTGATAAGAAAAAGAAAGGCAAGAAGAGTGCTTACAGAAAGAAGAATGAGGAAACTTCGAGAAGGGATGAATCTAATGAGACCGAGCATATGCCTACTCTACCTTTTACTCAAAACCTATATATAGAAAAGCTGGACAAGCAATTTGAGAGATTTCTGGATATGCTGAAATATGTTAATGTAAATATGCCATTCATATAAGTGCTCTCCCAAATGCCAACATATGTCAAATTCTTGAAGGAGATCCTGACAAAGAAGAAGAAGATAGAAGATACCTTAGTGGTCAAGCTCACATAGCATTGCAGTGCGATATTGCAAAACAAACTCCCATAAAAGTATGGAGATCCAGGGAGTTTTACTATACCTTGCTCCTTAGGCTCTATTAAATTTGATAAATCTTTATGTGATTCTGGTGCCTCAATTAACTTAATGTCTCTATCTATTTACAGGAAACTGGAGAAGTAGATTGGAGAGATAAGGTCAGTGCCAATATTTTTGAAGCTGGCAGACCAAACGACTCTGATACCCAAGGGGATAGTCGAAGATGTCTTAGTTTGGGTAGATAAGATCGTATTTCATGTAGATTTTATAGTAGTGAAAATGGAGGAGAACAAGGAGGTCCCCCTCATATTAGGAAGACCATTCTTAGCAACGGGTAGAGCAATATTAGATATACACGAGAGAATGCTCATGCTAAGAGTGGGTGAGGAGACTGTAACTTTCGAGATGAATGTAGAAACGGGGGTGAAAAGGAGAAGCCAGCTTCAAGTGTTGAGTTGAAAGTGAAGGGCTCAAAAGAGAAGGCTGCGGCGAATGAGAAAGATAAGTGTGGGGTGCACCCCAAGAAGGAGGAGAAGAAGCTTTCTACATGGATGTGCACATTAGTTCGAAGGCGAGGAATGGATCCCGACTTCGACTCAAATCCCGAGTAGATATTCAGGGAAGTTTCCTTTATCTTGTGCTTATTAATTATGTGTCATGGGGATATGCCACAACTTAAAGTGTGGGGTGGGGATATTTGTATGTATATGTGTTAGTTTAGTTTTGTTTAGTAGGTTAGAGATAGAAAAAACTTAAAAATACATAAAAAAATTAAAATTTTCAATTTTTCCCGACGATGGATATCACCGACAGGTTTCTTGAGGGATTAAATTCGTAAGAAAAAAGACAAAAAGATTTTCTTTTGTTAGGTAGTGTAATAATTACCTCTTGGTTTTTCTTTGTGCCGCGGGTCTTTTCCAAGTGTTTTGTTTGAACCGGGTGTAGTTAGCTTTTATTTTTTTTAGGAGTAGGAAACCTTGTACTATTAGTTGAATTGAAAGAAATGTTGAGAATAATGAGTACTTTAGTTGTGATGCTTAGGATCAGTTTTTTACTCTTGTATAAGTACCTTAAATTGTATGATCTTAACTTTGCTTAACTGCTTTGACTAGAGTGTCTTGATGAGTCCGATCCTAAGTTAGTTATGTGCCATGTCGGTGTGAGGTTCTGTGTTATTCTGTGCATTCCATTTGATGTCTAGAACTTGCCCCGTGTGTTTGCAAAGTGAAATAGTAGATTTGTTCAGTCATGGAAGTGATATAGGCGTTTCTTGGTTGAGCCAGTTATAAGCTTTTACCCACCTAATTGTTATATATCTTAGTTAACCCCTTTGAGCCTGTAATCATGTTTCTTTGGCAACCACTTTACAAGCCTTACCCATTTGTTCGAATTGACCATCTATTTTAGCATTGAACCTCTCGTGAGCACTTGAATTTGTTATGAAATTGGTTGGTTTGGCTTTTGAGGGGAACTAAGGAAATAAGGAGAAAGGTGCACTGTTTTGAAAAAGTAAGAGCCACTTGAATTGAAAAAGAAAGAAACAATTAAGTGTATGATTGTGAAAAATGTTCTTTGATAGTGGTAACTTTATGTAATTGTGTTTAAAGAAGTAGAGAGTTAATGTATATTCTTGTGAAGGTGGAGTTATGATTTGACATAAATGTGGGGTTTTGAATTATTAATGTATATGTATTAAAGTGATTAGGGAGGTGTAGTCACTCTTATACCCAAATGTATCATACCCATTCCACAGCCTACATTACAACCAAATAAAGTTCTACTTGATCTTGACTAAATGAGCTCAATTAGTAGAGTAGTACACTATGGGCAAGCCTATATAGTGCATCTTTTGTGGCATTTGAATGTTGTTTCTGATAATGAGCTAATTCCTTCTATCTTGAATTCCTAATTGTTCTTAATTTTCATTGTGTATGGAACTACTTTCTATTGTTGTGTGAGGGCACTTGATTCATGAAGAAAAGGTAATATCGTTGACCTCTGTGTTAGAGTAAGTGAGCGGGTTGTGAAAATTGCATGGTGCTTTTAAGTCAAATCTTGAGGTGAGGATGTTACAGTATTGTACTTAATTTGTTTTAAATTTTCTTAGTTTGATGAGCTATGAGAGATGATGAAAAAAGGTCGTGCTCTATGTAAAGTGTAGTTTGATTGCTCGAGGAAGATCAATGGTTTAAGTGTGGGGTGTTGATGGTAGGCTATAATCTCGTACTTTAGTCGCTTATTGCACTCTAATTTACTGCACTTTTATAGTGTTTGAGCTTTAATCGCTAGTGTTTTGTACTTATTGTGTATTTTATGCCTTGTAGGAGTGATTCCGGGTTACATAGATGTTATGGATCTAATTTGAGTGATTTGGTGCTTTGAAGTCTAAGTAAAAGCCCAAGGGATTAAGCCGGAATCGTGTTCGGGGGTCGAGGACCATGTCTGGATGACAAAACGCACGAAACAATCCGTACTCTGAGAAAACCACACTGTTGCGGCGCATGGGGCGCCGCGTGTGTATAATTTCCCGCTGCCTGTCAAAAACAACTCTCTGGATTTTCCCACTAATGCCCCTTATGGCGCGTCGCCCCATGCGGCGCGCCTGTGCAATTTTTACAGAGTAAACGGAAGAGGTGATTTCGTTTGGGCTTAAAAACATGAAAAAACATTATTTTTCGGACTTTTGACATATTGGAGACCTAAGGAGGCTAAGTAGGAGTTGGAGGAGCAAAAGCACAAGGATTTCATCATTCCTTTCTCACTCAAGACCCGAGTTTGGATCGAATTTATGTTTTCCTATCTTTTAATTATATTTGTGATGAATTGCTCCATATCTATGGAGTAGTGTCATGCCCCGAACCTGGGGGGGCGAGACCGGCACCCGGTGCCTCACCTATCCTTGCGACCAAGGGACTCTGAACATATAATGTCATACTTTGGTCATGGGCCACATTGCAAGATAATTTGCGAAGCAAAATATAAAACTGAATGGATACTAACGCTGACAAAACATCGATATGTAGCTGGGCCGGCAAGGCCGTCCTAACTACTACTAGCTGACAAACCAACAAAATATATATACAAGGCCTACAAGACCAACATACTGCACGAACTGACAGGTTATGTCTACAAGCCTCTACTGATGGATACCCATAGCCTATATACATATATACACAAGATGTACACAAAACTTCTAGACCCAGCAACTCCGAAGGATGTGGAGCTTACCGACAAAGCTAAACTCGGGCAACACCTACTGAGGAGGCCTACCCGTCTGTCTGTCTGAACCTGCACGCATGAAATGCAATGTCCCCAGAAAAAGGGATGTCAGTACGAAATAATGTACCGAGCATGCAAGGCGATAAAATAACTAAAAGCTGCAACTGAACTGATAATATAATAACTGAAAGTAACTGGGAGTCAAAGATGATCTGGAGGTATACTTACCTGCTGATACTGACTCAACTCTCTCAATATAGTAAGTAAAATAAATGTTCGGCCTTACAAGGCTCGGTATATATATAACTGCTCTGTCGTAGTAGGCTCGCTCATAGGCGCTTGGCCAGACTAGGCTCTGTATCTCGGCCAGTCGGGCTCGCTCATAGGCGCTCGGCCATAGTAGGCTCGATATATAACTTACCATCTGATCAGAGGTTGCCCAATGGGGGCCTTCCCATCGATTATAGCTCGATGGTAATGAAAATACTGTAATACTGTATATCTAAATGAACAAGAAATGGGAAACCTATTTTAGGGTCAGAAGCATGTTAATACTTTGCCTTGAGATAATGAAATAGGATAACGTAACCAAGAAACACTTGTTTTATTTTAAAACTGCGTGCTGCTAGTTGAAAACAAAAGAAGCATAGGCTATTCTGCATACCAAAGAACATTTGCACTTTTGTCACGTAATAGAAGGACCTGCATTTCTTAAACACTGATTTTAATATCCCTCTTCAACTAAGAGTAATGCAGACTCAGTCCCCACAAATAACCTCTTTACATGCAACTAGATGTTGAATTTGTGAGCTAGGTACAGTCCATAAATAAGTATATATAGAACCTCTTCTCTCTTGACTAGAAGAAGACAATACTCAATTGAATAAAAAGTCCCGATAAGGGAGAATACTGTAACTTATGAGATTAGGAAAATGTACATAAATTCTGGAATATGAATTTCTCTTTATGCCTCCTTATCAAACTCATGTAATTACGAGATCATGCCAAAATAAAGGAAGGGCTTAGCCTTAACATACCTTGAGTAGGGCAAAATCCCGTTGTTATTACGAAATGCAAATTTCGTATGAATTTCTTTACAAATCTAAGAACTGTCGTTGCTATTGTAACATGAAGTTTCATGATGTAAACTTCATCTTTACAAGAAGTTCATGCCGTTGCTAATATGAACTTCCAAAATCTCCTCCAAAAATGAATTTTTGATATCAATAGAACATAATTGTAAAGATGACTAACATAGGCATTCCTTCTACGTTTTTGATGACTAAGTGTATTGTCCATGTGTCTTTCTAATTTAGTAGCCTAAGTCAATAGTCATTAGATATTTCTCCACTTGCTGCCACGTGGGGGGCGGGGGCTTTGTCCCCACCTACAATTATAAATAAATCCTTAATTACATGGTTAATCTCTCGTTAAACCAATAATTGACCAATTACCCACATAATTAAGAATTATATGAAATTACTTAAAATAATACTCATTTTTAATACACATTATAAATCATACTATCATGGCCATATGGTACTTTTTGTGGTACTAGTCAACAAATAACGGGTATTATAGCTCGGACCGTATTTTATCCCAAATTTCCAAACTTTGACGAAACTTATTTTGTTCGATTCGCTTACCCTTTCACCTTCACGAATTTACATATCCCTTGTTTGAAATAGCATAATACGTGTAATCTCAAAATAATTTCCTTCCCAACTTATGTCGATTAACTTACGATGAAACTTTAATGTATGAAAATGCGAGATGTAACATTCTTCCCCCCTTATAAACATTCGTCCTCGAATGTTTATTCTTAGAGACTTCGGGAAAACTTTACCAGAGTCTCTTCCTTACATTAAATTAAAACCAACATGTATGCAGCCAGAAAATATACTATACATTCCATACATGGCCAATGTCTATAAATAGAAACACTTGGCTTCATACAGCTGTCCATTATAAATTCTGAAAATCAACAATAAGAGCTTACCTGATGACCTACTAGCTTGAATAGAGCTGTGCGAAGGTATCCCACCTCGAACCATATCTTCATTTTGAAATAGGTGGGGGTATTTAGACTTCATTTCTTCCTCCGCTTCCCACGTCATCTCTTCCACATTCTTACTTCTCCATAAAACCTTCACGAAGGCTACCTCCTTATTCTGTAGCTTGTGGATTTGTCTGTCTAAGATGGCAACTGGAATTTCCTCGTATGACAAGTCCTCCGTAATCTGTACATCATCTGTGGGCACCACCTGGGAAGGATCGTCAATGCACTTCCGTAACATAGATACGTGAAAAACTAGATGGATAGACTCCAATTCCAACGGCAATTCTAACTCATGAGCTACTTGGCCCACTCTCTGAATTATCCTATAAGGCCCAATATACCGTGGTCTAAACTTACCTTTCTTGCCAAACCTCATCACGCCCTTCATAGGCGACACCTTTAAGAATACCCAGTCATTAACCCCGAACTCTAAGTCTCGTCGCCGAACTCTGGGTTGTCAACAATCGCTCTTGGATAAGCTTTACTTTCCCTATGGCCTGCTAAACCAGGTCTGGCCCATGTAACCCAGATTCTCGAACATCAAACCACCCTATATGAGATCTGCATTTACGCCCATACAAAGCCTTGCACGAAGCCATCTGGATACTGGAGTGGTAACTGTTATTATATGCAAACTCGATAAGAGGTAAATGTTCATCCCAACTTCTTTTAAAATCCAACACACATGCTCGTAACATATCCTCGAGCGTCTGAATTGTGCTAGGCTTGTCCATCAGTCTGTGGATGAAAAGCTGTGTTGAGATTCACCTGAGTCCCTAGACATCTCTGAAATAACCTCCAAAAATATGTTGTAAGCTGGGCCCCACGGTCAAATATAATATATACTGGTACTCCGTGTAGCCGCACTATCTCCTTAATATATAACCTTGCATAGTCTTCTGCTGTATATGTAGCTTTGACCGGCAGGAAATGAGCTAATTTCGTGAGCCTATTGACTATCACCCATATGGAATTGAATTTACGATGAGAACGAGGTAAACCCAATGAGGTAAACCCGTGATAAAGTCCATGTTTATCGCCTCCCATTTCCACGTCGGGATCTCTATAGTCTGCATTAGCCCTCTGGGCTTCTGGTGCTCTACCTTCACCTGCTGGCAACTAGGACACTAAGCGATAAACTTAGTAATGTTCTTCTTCATATCGTTCCACCAGTACACGTCCTTAATGTCATGGTACATCTTCGTCGACCTAGGATGAATGGAGTACCACGAATAATGTGCCTCTGATAATCTTGTCTCGTAGCCCTGCTACATCTGGAACACACAGACGACCCCTATATCTGAGAACTCCATCTCCCTTGATCTCTAACAATGGCTTCTTCTGCTGCGCAACTCGCTCTCTCAACTCGACCAACTCTGGATCCTCGTACTGCCTCTCCTTTACTTCAGCTATGAGAGATGATTTTGCAGTATTTTGGAGTACAACTACACCATCGCCAGAGTCTACTAACCGAACCCCCAAACAAGCCAATTGATGAATCTCTCTAGTTAATTTTCTTTTTTCGGCCTCTACATGTGCTAAGCTACCCATAGATCGGCGACTTAAGGCGGCTGCTACCACATTAGCTTTGCATGGATGGTAGAGAATGTTAACATCGTAATCGTTCAATAACTCAAGCCATCGCCTCTATCGCAAATTCAATTCTTTCTGCTTGAAGATGTATTGCAGGCTTTTATGATCTGTGAATACATCAACATGAACACCATATAAATAATGCCGCCATATCTTAAGTGCATGGACAACTGCAGCTAATTCGAGGTCGTGGGTCGGATAATTCCGCTCATGCTTCCTTAACTGCCTTGGAGCATATGCAATTACTTTCCCATGTTGTATCAGGACACATCCTAACCCGACACCTGAGGCATCACAATACATGGCATAACCATCTGGACCCTCTAGAAGTGCTAGAACTGGAGCTGAGGTCAACCTATTCTTAAGCTCCTAGAAACTCTGCTCGCAAGCCTCCGTCCACTAAAACTTAGTTTCTTTCTGTGTCAACTTTGTTAATGGTGCCGAAAGGGAAGAAAAACCCTCTACGAACCTTCGGTAGTATCCTGCTAAGCTTAGAAAGCTACGAACCTCTATCAGAGTGGTAGGTCTAGGCCAAGATTTCACAGCCTCAATGTTCTAAGTGTCTACCTTTATACCGTCATCGGATACAATGTGTCCCAAGAATGCTACAGACTTCAACCAGAACTCACATTTAGAAAACTTAGCATACAATTTACTATCACAGAGGGTTTGGAGTACTGCCCGCATGTGGTCCGCATTCTCATCCTTTGAACGTGAATAAACCAAAATATCATCAATAAATACTATCACGAACAGATCTAAAAATGGCCAGAATAGGCTATTCATCAAGTCCATAAATATGGCAGGTGCGTTCGTCAACCCGAAGGACATGACAAGGAACTAGAAGTGGCCATATCGGGTCCTAAAGGCTGTCTTGGGAATATCTTTCTCCCGAACTCTGACGTGGTGGTACCCCGACCTCAAATCTATCTTTGAAAAGCCTCTAGCTCCCTGCAACTTATCAAACAAGTCATCTATTCTTGGAAGTGGATACTTATTCTTAATAGTTACCTTGTTCAGCTGACTATAATCGATACATATCCTCAGCGAGCCATCTTTCTTCCGTACAAATAGTACAGGTGCACCCCAAGGTGAGGTACTGGGCCTGATAAAACCTTTCTCCAGCAAATTTTTTAACTGCTCCTTCAACTCTTTCAATTCAGCAGGTGCCATTCTATACAGAGGGATAGATATTGGTTGAGTTCCCGGAAGCAAATCCATGCCAAAATTAATCTCTCGCTCTGGAGGAACACCTGGAAGTTTATCTGGAAATACATCTGCATACTCTTTTACTACTGGAATATACTAAAGTGTAGGTATCTCAGCATCTACATCTCTAACTTGCACAATATGATAAATGCACCATTTTGCGATCATTTTCCTCGCCTTCATATAAGAAATGAATATACCTCTGGGTGTCGCTGTATTACCTACCCATTCAAGGACTGGCTCACCTAGAAAATGAAATCTGGTTGTCTTTGCTCGATAATCAACTGTGGCATAGCAAGCTGCCAACTAGTCCATGCCCATGATAGCATCCAAATCCAACATCTCTATCTCAACTAGGTCGGCTGAGGTCTGAAGACCACAAACTGTCAGCATACAACCTCGGTAAACCCATTTAGAATTAATCAATTCTCCGACCGGTGTAGATACCGCAAAAGGATCACTTAGTATTTCAGGCACTATACCAAACTTCCCCACGACAAATGGGGTAATACACGATAAAGTAGATCCTGGTTCTATCAAGGCACAAGCATCGTGAGAGAAAATGATCAACATACCTGTCACAATGTCTGGTGAAGACTCCTGGTCCTGTCGACCCGATAAAGAATAGCTACGATTCTGGTTACCACCTAAACTGGAACCTCTACCTCTACCTTGACTACCTGCCAAAGATTGAGACTCGCGCCTTGAAGGATGTACAGACATGATAATCCTGTTGTTGAATTCGTTGGTTGTGCCATACCCCCAGAATCTCTATTTGGGCAATCTCGCATAATATGCCCCAGACGTCCACATGTATAACAAGCATCGGAACCGGCTAGACATTGGCCCAAGTGTCCTCTACCACGGATGTCACACTGCGGCAGAAATGACCATGTCTGCCCTGAACCTTGCTGTCGCTGCAAACCCGACGCCCGTGCGCTCTCGCCTGGTCATGACTGAGTATAATGGTCATACCTATAACCCTGTAACTGAGGTGGCGGAGGCCTAGGTGGCCATCTGAAGTACTGAGGCCTATAACTACCCTGAGACTGCTCCTGAGACCTGGAAAATCTCAACTTCTTACGCTACCCTGACTCGGTCCTCACCGTACCCTGCTGCCGACGCCTACCCCTTTCTATATTCTGGGCAAATGCTTGAATCCGGGAGATATCGATACTATCCTGCAGTGCAGCGATGGCACATAACTCGGTCAACTCTGGGGCCAACTCTGCTATGAACCTGTGGATCCTGTCTCGCATAGTAGCAACTATATATGGTGTATATCGGGACAATGAGTAAAAACGGAGACTATACTCTCGAACACTCATATTGCCCTGCTTAAGGGCTAGAAACTGATCAACTAGAGCCTCTCGGATCTCCCGCGGTAAGTACTGGACAAGGAAGTCATCCGAAAAATTCTCCCAAATAGTTGGAGGTGCATCACGTCCCCTGGACCTCTCCCATCCCTCATACCAAAGGATGGCTATATCTCGAAGTCGAAAAACAGCTAGCTCAACTGCATCTTTCTCCGTGGCATGCATAACCCGAAAGATCCTGTGAAGCTGATCTATGAAATCCTACGGGTCCTCCCTCTAATCTGTCCCCGTGAACTCTGGGGGACTCAAAGCAATAAACTCTCGGACCCTTGAACTCCCAAGCCCCTCTGAAGATCCTGCACTAGCGAGTGCCCTAGCCTGTTGCTGGGTAGCTACCAACTATGTCAACAAATGCACTGCACTCCTCAAGTCCTGATCTGATGGAAGAGAAGGGAGAACCGGATGTGCGGTCTCGCTAGGAATCTCCTCAGGTGGTGGAGGAGCCGGTAATGGCTGGGTAGGGGTCTCTCCCTGGGCCTCCGATTGGGCCCCATCTAATGGGGGTAACCTGCTAGTCCCCTCACCTACTGTTGTATCTATCCTCTGGCTAGCCATAGTCTTCCTAGTCATCGTCATTTGTGCATGCAAATGCCAACGCGTAAGTTTAACTCAAATTAACTATAACTCAGTTCTACAACAAGATTTAGATTTCGAAGAAGGGTGACCAACTCCTAAATGCCCTGTAGTCCCCTTCTTATATAATGTGGTGTACAACACATCTATAAACAAGACCCTACTAGACACGGCTTGTAGACTCCCTAGGACAGAACTGCTCTGATACCACTTTTGTCATGCCCCGAACCTGGGGGGCGAGACCGGCACCCGATGCCTCACCTATCCTTGCGTACCAACTTGCGACTCAGGGACTCTGAACATATAATGTCATACTTTGGTCATGGGCCACATTGAAAGACAATTTGCGAAGAAAAATATAAAACTAAATGGAAACTAACGCTAACAAAACATCGATATGAAGCTGGGCTGGCAAGGCCGTCCTAACTACTACAGCTAACAAACCAACAAAATATATATACAAGGCCTACAAGACCAACATACTGCACTAACTGACAGGTTATATCCACAAGCCTCTACTGATGGATATACTATGATTGGAACAGGGGCCCGACCTACCCATAGCCTATATACATATATTTACAAGATGTACATAAAACTTCTAGACCCGGCAACTCCGAAGAACGTGGAGCTTACCGATAAAGCTAAACTCGGGCAACACCTACTGAGGAGGCCTACCCGTCTATCTGTCTGAACCTGCACGCATGAAATGCAGCGTCCCCAGTAAAAGGGACGTCAGTACGAAATAATGTACCGAGTATGCAAGGCGATAAAATAACTGAAATTTGCAACTGAACTGATAATATAATAACTGAAAGTAACTGGGAGTCAAAGATGATCTGGAGGTATACTTACTTGCTGGTACTGACTCAACTCTCTCAATATAGTAAGTAAAATAAATGTCCGGCCTTACATGGCTCGGTATATATATAACTGCTCCGCGGTAGTAGGCTCGCTCATAGGTGCTCGACCAGACTAGGCTCTGTATCTCGGCCAACTGGGCTCGCTCATAGGCGCTCAGCCTCAGTAGGCTCGGTATATAACTTACCATATGATCAGACGTTGCCCAATAGGGGCCTGACCATCGATTATAGCTCGATGGTAATGAAAATACTGTAATACTGTATATCTAAATGAACAAGAAACGGGAAACCTATTTTAGGGTCAAAAGTGTGTTAATACTTTTCCTTGCGATAATGAAATAGGATAACATAACCAAGCAGCACTTGTTTTATTTTTAAATTGCATGCTGCTAGTTGAAAACAAAAGAAGCATAGGCTATTCTGCATACCAAAGAACATTTGCACTTTTGTCACGTAATAGAAGGACCTGCATTTCGTAAACACTGATTTTAATATCCATCTTCAACTAAGAGTAATGTAGACTCAGTCCCCACAAATAACCTCTTTACATGCAACTAGCTGTTGAATCTGCGAGCTAGGTAGAGTCCATAAATAAGTATATATAGAAACTCTTCTCTCTTGACTTGAAGAAGACATTACTCAATTTAATAAAAAGTCCCGATAAGGGAGAAGACTGTAACTTATGAGACTAGGAAAATGTACATAAATTCCAAAATATGAATTTTTCTTTATGCCTCGTTATCAAACTCATGTAATTACGAGATCATGCCAAAATAAAGGAAGGGCTTAGCCTTAACATACCTGGAGTAGGGAAAAATCCCGTTGTTATTACACAGTGCAAATTTCGTATAAATTTCTTTACAAATCTAAGAATTGTCGTTGCTATTGTAACATAAAGTCTCATGATGTAAACTTCATCTTTACATGAATTTCATGCCGTTGCTAATATGAACTTCCAAAATCTCCTCCAATAATGAATTTTTGATATGAATAGAACATAATTGTAAAGATGACTAGCATAGGCATTCCTTCTACGTTTTTGATGACTAAGTGTATTGTCCATATGTCGTTCTAATTTAGTAGCCTAAGTAAATATTCATTAGATATTTCTCCACTTGCTTCCACGTGGGGGGCGGGGGCTTTGTCTCCACCTACATATATAAATAAGTCTTTAATTACATGGTTAATCTCCCGTTAAACCAATAATTAACCAATTACTCACATAATTAAGAATTATCTCAAATTACTTAAAATACTACTCATTTTGAATACACTTTATACATCATACTATCATGGTCATATGGTACTTTGTGTGGTACTTGTCAATAAATATCGGGTATTATAGTTCGGACCGTATTTTATCCCAAATTGCCAAACTTTGACGAAACTTATTTTTCTTCGATTCGCTTACCCTCTCTCCTTCACGAATTTACTTATCCCTTGTTAGAAATAGCATAATACTTGCAATCTCAAAATAATTTCCTTCCCGAACTTATGTCGATTAACTTACGATGAAACTTTAACGTATGAAAACGCGAGATGTAACAAGTAGTTCCCTTTAGGGTTTGATGGATTTGGTGTATTGATGATTGTTTGTGGATTATAAATCAAGTTTTATGTATTGAAGCATTTCTGGATGATTTAACTGTTGCATATATATTCACTTGTTCATGTAATTGAGAGAGGTATAACTTGTGATATCTTTGCATTATATTGTTGGTTGAGTTCATTAATTCTTCTGAGTAATCGAAAGAGGCTAGTTGAATCATTGATTAAACCTAGTTAGGAGGATAATCGATAGAGGTTATCTTAAAGACCAATCCACTATGCATTCTTGCATATCTTCACGTGATTAAATTGGTTCATCTTGTGAGGTTAAGACTTAATCGAGAGAGGAATTTTACTGAATGTTTGAACTAATAATTGAGTGAATTCGAGAGACTCACTTAGGCAATAGAAGTGAATTATCTAGAGTTAAATCCCAAACAATTATCTTGCACCTATCCTATCAACCCCTATATTCTCCCACTGATAACTTTCTTTTCTTATTCCTTGTTTCGATTGTCATTAGTCAATAGCTTTAGACTCTTAGTAAATTATAGTTATTAATCATATAAATCTCAAGTGTTGATTCTCCTTAATAGAAATCAAGCTAGAAACTATGGAAATACTATTTAACTCAAATCCCTGTAGATACGATATTATACTATACTATCTTTGACTAGCGAGCATAATTTAAGTGTGTGTTTCGAGCTCGTCGGGTAATCTATGGATGTGTGATCCTTATGATATTGTGTGAAGAGTTTCTTTCTACCGGTTGGTTATATTATAACGACACAGCCGGTCGTTTTGAGTATTTTCATTCCGTTCAGTTGTTTGAAGTCTTGGGTAGCTTCATATGATATATTATGACTTGTGTGCATTGTCGATTTTGGTTTTCAGGTGATTCAGGATTGATTCGGAAGAATGACTCTCAATTAGGAAGCTTTAAGTTGGAAGAGTTGACCAAGTTTGACTTTTGAGTATTTGATCTCGGATCAGAGTTTTGAGGGTTCTTTTAGGTCCGGATGGTGATTTTGGACTTGGGCGTATTCCCGGATTTGCATTTTGATGTTTCTAGAAGGTTTCAACACTATTTGGCGAAAGTTGGCAATTTGAAAGTTTGGAATGTTCATAAGTCTGACCGGGAGTTGACCTTGATGATATCGGGTTCGGATTGTGGTTCTGGGAATTGGCATAGCTTCGTTATGTCCTATGGGACTTATGTGCAAAAATTGAGGTCATTTCGAGTTGATTTGATGTGGTTCGGCACGAGTTTTGGAAGTTGAATGTTCAAAAGTTCATTAAGTTCGATTTGAGATGCGATTTGTGATTTTGATGTTGTTATGCGTGATTTGAGGCCTCGAGCAAGTCCGTGTTATGTTATGGGACTTGTTGGTATGTTCAGATGGGGTCCCGACAGGCTCGGGTGTGTTTCGCATTGATTTCGAACCATTTTTAGGCCATTTTCAACTGTTGGTTTTTTGCTACAGTGGTGTACATCACGATCTCGGAGCATTGGTCGTGATCGCGAAGAGTAAAATGGAAAAAATGGACATGTGAATCGCATTCACGGAGGAAGCTTCGCGTTCGCGAAAAAACTTTTTTGCTGTCACTGAGCTGAATTCGGAAGCTTATATCATGCAATCTATAAGGAATTTGGAGATAATCCAAAAATAAAAGTTGTAGCTCTTTGTTTCACGCTTTCAAAAAGTCAAACCTTTTGTTATTTGAAGTTATGTATAGAACGTTATGTCTAATACACTACAGGCTGTCTGAGAAGAGTTTGAGAAGGGTTAATGGAAATTTATTCTTCGCGATCGCGAAGGGTAAAATTTGTGCTGAAAAATTTTGGAATTGCGATCACGATGCTAGAGACCGCGATCGTGAAGGGTACCTCTGGAGTAGTGTACAAAGTACTATATTTTAAAGGACTTCATCATTTTATCATATTTTGATTTATGGAGTTCGAATTTGGGCGATTTTGGAGGCGATTTTCACCACATAGATTAGGGTTAATGTTTTCTACTCAGTTTTAATTATATTTCATGAATCTATCTTCGGTTTTGGCATTTGGATTATGGATTTTAAAGAGAAATTGGGGGTTTTTTTCTAAACTTTCTTAAAGTGATTATTTGAGTTTTGAACATCGATTCGGAGTCTTTCACGACCCAAAATCCTAACTTGTCATAATGGCGCCTATCGTGGTACTAGGCAAGCCGACATTTCGAAATAATTCCAACACCTTTAACAGAAATGAATTAAAGCAGTTTAAATAATAAAAGTTCTCATAAAAACAGGGATAAAAACCCAAAACACAACGCGGAAGTTCCCAACTATCGGGGTGTCACAGAGTACATGAGCATCTATACGTCACAATTCTAGAAAATACTGTCTATGATAGTCTGAAACTAAATACAATAAGCAGAAAGATAGGGAAGGAGAGACAAGGCCTGCGAAATGCCGGGCAACTACCTTGGAATCTCCCAAAAGATCAACTATGCAATGAAATCAACACCCACCGTGTCCGGAAACTCCTGAATCTGCACACGAAGTGCAGGGTGTAGCGTGAGTACAACCAACTCAGTAAGTAACAATACCAAATAAAGAATTGAAAGTACTGACGAGCTTCACAGCTAAAGTTCAATTACAGAAATTTAAACATAGTAAGGTAGGCATGCTTTCAAGTTCGACAAATAAGGCAAAAATAGTAATTCATGTCAAGTTCAAATGAAACAGAAAATAATATCTCTCAGAAATTTCAAGACAGTGATATATGACAACTGAAGTGCAACAACAATGAAGTCAATGCATCCTCTCAGAGCAACACTCTCCCATTCACTCCAACCTCACATTCACTCTTTCCTCACAGTCACTCATTCCTCTCAATCACTCAGCACCCGTCACTCGGCACTCGCACTCAGTAGGTACTTGCGCTCACTGGCGGTGTGTACATACTCCGGAGGGGCTCCTTCAGCCCAAGTGCTATAATAAGCTAATCATGACATACATTAGTGAAACATGTTGCAGAGTGCAGCCCGATCCCATAAACATCCTCACAACCAGGCCCTCGGTATCACTCAGTCATTAATCTCTCCAGTCTCTCTAGCTCTCATAAATCATGATAAGCAGCCCAAACAACAATAATATGATGCATCAATAGTGAACAATATCGACTGAGATGTAATATATAAGTAAAATTATGACTGAATACAAAATAATAATTTAGCAGATAATTCAACATGTACACGACCTTTGTGGATCCCTACAGTGCCAACACATAGTCTACACATGATTGCTAACATGATTTGTGGTTTAATTTCTCTAATACATGGAGAATGTACAGATAACAATAGATTACTCAACTACACAATTCCATGGAATTTGACCAAGTCACAATTCCTATGGTGCACGCCCACACGCCCATCACCTAGCATGTGAGTCACCTCAAAACCAAATATATGATACGTAATACGAGGTTTTGTACCCTCAGAACCAAATTTAGAACGGTTACTTACCTCAATCCGGGAAAATCTCTACTCCAACACACCCTTTGTCCCTCGAAACAGCCTCTGAATGCATCAAATCTAGCCATAAACAATTCGATATAATCAATACGGGCTAAAGGAATCAACTCCATAAGGAAATGCTAAGTATTTAATCAAAAGTCAAAAATTGACTGAAAACGTCACGAAATTAGATAAAAGTCACAAAACCCGAAAGCCCATTCAATCAAGAGTCTAACCATACCAAATTTATTAAAATCTGACACCAAATCATCACCCAAATCCCCAAATCAAACTCTCCAAATCCCTAGCCTCAAACTCCCAATTTACACCTTAAATACACACTAACTAGGTAGGAAAATCAATGGGGAAGCAAGATTATTGATCAAAAATGAGCACAAGGGACTTACCTCAAGAATCCCCTCAAAAACCCTCTCAAGAATCACCCAAACTCGTGCTTGAAATGTTTGAAATGAAGCCAAAATCGCGAACCCGTGTTTTAATTATCTGCCCAGCACTTCCGCTTCTGTGGGAACTTAACCGCTTCTGCGGCATCGCGGAAGTAACATCACATACGTATCTGCAGCATATTCCACTCCTGCAGTCCTTCACTCCACTTTTGTGGACTCGCTTCTGTGAGAACCCAAGATGCCTCTGCGGACCAAGCCCATCTGCAGAGCTCAGCTTCTGCGGTTCCCCTGACCACAGATGCGGAACATTCTATCGCACCAGCGTGCCATCCGCTTCTGCGCACCTGCGGCCACGCAGGTGCAGAAAACTTCTCGCACCTGCGAACACCTGCACACTCCCCTCCAAGTTGCACTTGTGCAAGCCAGCCCACACCTGTGATCAAAGCTCCGCATGTGCGGTTACACCAGCAGAGGTCAAACTTCAGCAATCACTCAACTTCAAATTTTGATCCATTAACCATCTGGAATCAACCCGAGGCCCTCGGGACCTCAACCAAGCACACCAACAAGTCCTAAAACATCATACAAACTTAGTCGACCCCTCAAATAACATTAAACAACTTCAAAAACATGAATCACATCCCAATTCAAGCTTATTGAATCTAAGAAAATTCAACTTCTACAAATGACGTCAAAACTTTTCAAAACACGTCTGATTGACCCCAAATTTTGCACACAAGTGACGAATGACATTACGGACCTACTCCAACTTTCGGAATCAGAATTCGACCCCGATATCAAAAATTTCACTCCCGGTCAAACTTTCCAAATATTTAACTTTCGCCATTTCAAGCCTAATTCCACTACGGATCTCAAAATCATAATCCGGACACGCTCCTAAGTCCAAAATCTCCCAACGAAGCTAACGGAACCATCAAAACTCCATTTCAAAGTTGTTTACTCATAGATCAATATATGGTCAATCATTTCAACTTAAGTTTACAACCTTGAGACTAAGTATCTCATTTCATTTTGAATTCACTCCGGACCCGAACCGACTACCTCGACAAGTCACATAACAGCTATAAAGTACAAAATAAGAAGTAAATGGGGAAACGGGGCTATAACTATCAAAATGACCGGTCGGGTCGTTATATCCTCCTCATCTGAAATAAACGTTCATCCTCGAACGAGTCAAAATACGTACTTGGAGTCTCAAATAGTTGTGGATATTTTCTCCGCATCTCCCGCTCGGTCTCCCAAGTAGCTTCCTCAATCAGCTGACCTCTCCACTGCACCTTCACCGAATCTATGTCCTTTGACCTCAACTTTCGAACCTGCCGATCCAAAATGGCCACTGGCTCCACATCATAAGTCAGATCACCATCCAACTGAATAGTGCTGAAATCTAAAACATGAGACGGATCGCCGACATACTTCCAGAGCATAGAAACATGAAATACTATATGCACACTCGAAAAATAGGTGGCAAGGCAATCTTGTAAGCCATCTCTCCAATCCTATGAACTACCTCAAATGGCCCAATATACCGAGGGCTCCTTCAACCCAAGTGCTATAACAAGCTAATCATGGCATGCATTAGTGAAATATGTTTGCGGAGTGCAGCCCGATCCCATAAATATCCTCACAATCAGGCCCTCGGTATCACTCAGTCATCAATCTCTCCAGTCTCTCTAGCTCTCATAAATCATGATAAGCAGCCCAAACAGCAATAATATGATGCATCAATAATGAACAATAGAGACTGAGATGTAATATATAAGTAAAACTGTGACTGAGTACAAAACAGCAATTTAGCAGATAATTCAACATGTACACGACCTATGTGGATCCCTACAGTGCCAACACATAGTCTACTAATGATTGCTAACATGATTTGTGGTTCAATTTCTCTAATACATGGAGAATGTACAGATAACAATAGATTATTCAACTACACAATTCCATGAAATTTGACCAAGTCACAATTCCTACAGTGCACGCCCACATGCCTATCACCTAGCATGTGCGTCACCTCAAAACTAAATATATGACACGTAATACGAGGTTTCGTACCCTCAGAATTAAATTTAGAACTGTTACTTATCTCAATCTAGGAAACTCTCTACTCCAACACACCCTTTGCCCGGCGAAACAGCTTTTGAATGCATCAAATCTAGCCATAAATAATTTGATATAATGAATACGGGCTAAAGGAATCAACTCCATTAGGAAATGCTAAGTTATTAATCAAAAGTCAAAAATTGACTGAAAAGTCGGCCCGCGGGCCCACGTCACGATATTAGATAAAAGTCACAAAACCCGAAAGCCCATTCAATCAAGAGTCTAACCATATCAAATTTATTAAAATCCGACACCAAATCGTCACCCAAATCCCCAAATCAAACGCTCCAAATCCCTAGCCTCAAACTCCCAATTTACACCTTAAATACACACCAACTAGGTGGGAAAATCAATGGGGAAGCAATATTATTGATCAAAAATGAGCACAAGGGAATTACCTCAAGAATCCCCTCAAAAGACCTCTCAAGAATCACCCAAACCCGTGCTTGAAATGTTTGAAATGAAGCCAAAATCGCGAACCCGTGTTTTAATAATCTGCCCAGCACTTCCGCTTCTGTGGGAACTTAACCACTTCTGCGGCGTCGCAGAAGCGACATCACACACGCATCTACGGCATATTCCGCTCCTGCAGTCCTTCACTCCATTTTTGCGGACTCGCTTCTGCGAGAACCCAAGATGCCTCTGTGGACCAAGCCCATCTGCCCAGCTCAGCTTCTGCGGTTCCCCTGCCGCATCTACGGTCACGCATATGCGGAACTCTCTATCGCACTTGCACGCCATCCGTTTCTGCGCACCTGCGGCTACGATGGTGCAAAAAACTTCTCGCACCTGCGAACACCTGCACACTCCCCTCCAACTCGCACTTGTGCAAGCCAGTCCGCACATGCGATCAAAGCTCCGCAGGTGTGGTTACACCAGCAGAGGTCCAACTTCAGCAATCACTCAACTTCAACTTTAGATCCATTATCCATCCGAAATCAACCCGAGGCCCTCGGGACCTCAACCAAACATACCAACAAGTCCTAAAACCTCATACAAACTTAGTAGACCCCTCAAATCACATCAAACAACTTCAAAACATGAATCGCATCCCAATTCAAGCCTATTGAAACTAAGGAAATTCAACTTCTACAAACGATATTGAAACTTATCAAACCACGTCCGATTGACCCCAAATTTTGCACACAAGTGACGAATGACATTACGGACCTACTCCAACTTCCGGAATCAGAATTCGACCCCGATATCAAAAAGTTCACTCCCGATCAAACTTCCCAAAAATTTAACTTTTGCCATTTCAAGCCTAATTCCACTACGGATCTCCAAATCATAATCCAGACACGCTCCTAAGTCCAAAATCTCCCAACAGAGCTAACGGAACCATCAAAACTCCATTTTGAAGTTGTCTACTCAAAGATCAACATCTGGTCAATTATTTCAACTTAAGCTTACAACCTTGAGACTAAGTATCTCATTTCATTTTGAATTCACTCTGGACCCAAACCGACTACCCCGACAAGTCACATAATAGCTATAAAGTAAAAAATGAGTAGTAAATGGGGAAACGGGGATACAACTATCAAAATGACCTGTCTGGTCGTTACATCCTCCTCCTCTTAAACAAATGTTCGTCCTCGAACGGGTCAAGAAACGTACCTGGAGTCTCAAATAGTTGTGGATATTTGCTTTGCATCTCCCGCTCGGTCTCCCAAGTAGCTTCCTCAATCGGTTGACCTCTCCACTGCACCTTCACCGAAGCTATGTCTTTTGACCTCAACTTTCGAACATGTCGATCCAAAATGGCCACCGGCTCTACATCATAAGTCAGATCACCATCCAACTGAACTGTACTGAAATCTAAAACATGAGACGGATCGCCGACGTACTTCCAGAGCATAGAAACATAAAATACTGGATGCACACTCGAAAACTAGGTGACAAGGTAATCTTGTAAGCCACCTCTCCAATCCTATGAGGTACCTCAAACGGCCCAATATACCGAGGGCTCAACTTGCCCTTCTTCCTGAAGCTCATAACACCCTTCATGGGTGAAACCTGGAGCAGAACCTTCTCCCCAACTATGTAAGCAACATCACGGACCTTCTTGTAGGCATAACTCTTCTGTCTAGACTGCACCGTGCGAAGCTGATCCTAAATCAATTTAACCTTGTCCAAAGCATCCTGAACCAAGTCAATACCCAATAGCCTAGCCTTACCCGGCTGAAACCAACCCACCAGAGATCTACACCGTCTCCCATACGGAGCTATATGAATGCTCGACTGGTAGTTGTTGCTATAGGCAAACTCCGCGAGCGGCAGAAACTGATCCCATAAACCCCCAAAATCAATGACACAAACATGTAACATGTCCTGCAATATCTGAATAGTGCGCTCGGACTGTCCGTCCGTCTGAGGGTGAAACGCTGTGATCAACTCAACCTGGGTACCCAACTCTCGCTGCACGGCTCTCGAAAACTGCGATGTAAACTGCGTGCCCCGATCTCAAATGATGTACACTGGTACGCCGTGAAGGCGGACAATCTGTCGGATGTAAATCTCAGCCAACCGCTCAGAAGAATAAGTAGTCCCAAATGGAATGAAGTGCACGGACTGGGTCAGCCGATCCACAATCATCCAAATAGCATCGAACTTCCTCGAAGTCCATGGGAGCCCAACTACAAAATCCATGGTGATCCGCTCCCATTTCCACTCTGGAATCTCTAACCTCTGAAGCAATCTACTCGATCTCTGATGCTCATAATTCACCTGCTAATAGTTGAGGCACCTAGCTACAAACCACACTATATCCTTCTTCATTCTTCTCCACCAATAATGCTGCCTTAAGTCCTGATACATCTTCACGGACCCGGATGAATGGAATACCGCGAACTATGGGCCTCCTCAAGAATCAACTTACGTAGCCCATCCACATTAGGCACACAAATCCGACCCTGCATCCTCAATACTCCATCATCCCCAATAGTAACATTTCTGGCATCATCGTGCTTGACTGTGTCCTTAAGGACAAGCAAATGAGGATCATCATACTGGTGTTCTCTGATGTGATCATATAAGGAAGATCGAGAAACCACATAAGATAGAACCCGACTGGGCTCCGAAACATCTAATCTCACGAACTGGTTGACCAAGGCCTGAACATCAACTACAAGAAGTCTCTCACCAACAGGAATGAATGCAAGGCTACCCATACTCACCGCCTTTCTACTCAAGGCATCGGCTACCACGTTTGCCTTCCCGGGATGATATAGAATGGTGATATCATAGTCCTTTAGCAGCTCCAACCATCTCCGCTGCCTCAAATTTAGATCCTTCTGTTTGAACAAGTGATGGAGACTCCGATGATCTGTAAATATCTCACAAGACACATTCTAGAGATAATGCCTCCACATCTTCAATGCATGAACGATGGCAGCCAACTCCAAACCGTGGACAGGGTAGTTCTTTTCATGAGGCTTCAACTGACGCGAAGCATAAGCAATTACTATACCCTCATGCATCAAAACACATCTAATACCGATCCGAGAAGCATCACAATACATTGTATAAGAGCCTGAAGCTGAAGGTAAAAGTAGAACTGGAGTTGTTGTCAAGGCAGTCTTGAGCTTCTGAAAGCTCTCCTCACACTCATCCGTCGAGCTGAAAATAGCACCCTTTTGAGTCAATTTGGTTAAAGGCGATGCGATAGATAAGAAACCCTTCACGAAACGACGATAATAACCGGCCATGCCGAGAAAGCTCTTAATCTCCGTAGCTGAGGACGATCTGGGCCAACTCTGAACCACCTCTATCTTCTTCGGATCTACCTGAATCCACTCACTGGACACCACGTGCCCCAAGAACTCCACTGAACTAAGCTAAAACTCACATTTGGAGAAATTAGCATAAAGTTTCTCCTCTCTCAACCGCTGCAACACAATCCTCAAATGTTGGGCATGCTCCTCCTGGCTATCATCAATGAACACTATGACAAACGAGTCAAGATAAGGCTGAAATACAATGTTCATCAGATGTATGAATGTTGCTGGGGCATTGGTCAGTCCAAAAGACATCACGAGGAACTCATAATGACCATAACGAGTCCTGCATGCTGTCTTTAGAATATTCGAGTCTCGAATCTTCAACTGGTGATACCCAGACCTCACGTCAATCTTAGAGAACACCCTCACTCCCTGAAGCTGGTCAAATAGATCATCAATACGCGGCAAAGGATACTTGTTCTTGATTGTAACTTTGTTCAACTGCTTGTAATCAATGCACATCTGCATAGTACCATCTTTCTTCTTCACAAATAGAACTGGTACACCCCAAGGTGACACACTAGGACTAATAAACCCCTTATCAAGAAGTTCCTGGATGTGCTCCTTCAATTCCTTTAACTCAGCCGGTGTCATATGATACGGTGGAATAGAAATGTGCTGAGTGCCCGGCACCAAGTCAATACCAAAGTCAATATCCCTATCGGGTGGCATGCCCGGCAGGTCTGCAGGAAACACATCCGGAAAATCACGCACCACCGAAACAGAATCAATAGTAGGAGTATCAGCACAAACATCCCTCACAAAGGCCAAATAAGATAAATAACCCTTCCCAACCATCCGCTGGGCCTTCAAACATGAGATCACTCTGTTGGGAACATAGTCTAGAGAACCTCTCCACTCAATCCTTGGCTACCCCGGCATCGCCAACATCACGGTCTTAGCGTGACAATCCAGAACAACATGACATGGAGACAACCAATTCATACCCAAGATCATGTTGAAGTCTACCATACTAAGTAATAAAAGATCAACTCTAGTCTCCAATCCCCCAATAGTCACTACACACGACCGATATAGACGGTCCACAATAATATTATTGCCCACTGGCGTAGATACATGAACAGATGAAACTAAAGACTCGTGGGGCATATCCAGATAATGAGCAAAATATGATGATACATATGAATAATTGGAACCGGGGTCAAATAATACAGAGGCATCCCTATGGCATACTGAGACAATACCTGTGATCAGTGCATCGGAAGCAATAATATTTGTTCTGGCAGGAATAGAATAGAATCGGGCCTGGCCTCCACCTGATCGGCCTCCCCCTCTTGAGCGACCCCTAGCTGACTGAGCCTCACCCCGAGTTGGCTGGGCGGGTGGTGAAGTAACTGGTGCTAAAGTCGCAGCCTGACTCCTCTATTGCACTGAACCTCCCGGGCGACGAGGACACTGCCTCTACATATACCCAAACTCCTCACACTCGAAGCAACTCCCCGGTGCTGGTGCTGGTGGGGACTGAATCGGGCCTCGAGAACCAGAATAACCGCTAGAAGCACCCGGTGCAGATAAACCCTGAACTGAAGGAGCACGGGATGAACTCTAGGCTGGAAGGGCACTCAGATATGACTGACCTTGATAAGTGATGTATGAACCATGGTTGGATGATGTACCATGATGAACTAGACGAGCTGTCTAAGTGTACCTGTAAGGACGACCCCTGCTGTGGTAGAACTGACCTCCAGAAGGAAATTTGCTGAAACCACTCAATCCACGAGGCCTATTGGTCTCCCTCTCTCCACGCTCCTAGCTGTGGACTATCTCTATCTACCGAGCAATGATAACCACCTCATCAAAAGTAGCACCAGATACCCTCTCTCGAGTCATAAGCAACCACAGCTGATATGTGACGCCATCAATTAACCTCCTAATCCTCTCCCTATCAGTGGGAACCAACCAAACTGCGTGACGAGCCAACTCAGAAAACCTCATCTCGTACTGCGTCACAGACATGCCCTCCTGTCATAACTACTCAAATAGTCTGCGCATCTCCTCCCTGTGAGACAGCGGCACGAACTTCTCCAAGAAGAGAACGGAGAACTCCTGCCATGAAAGTGGTGTTGCACCGACCGGCCTGCACCTCTCATAATCCTCCCACCATCTGAAGGCAGCCCCAGTGAACTAAAAAATAGTGAACGAGACCCCACTGATCTCCAGAATACCAGCCGTGCGAAGAATCCGCTGGCACTTCTCTAAGAAACCCTAGGCATCCTCTAACTCAGCACCACTAAATGATGGAGGCTGAAGACTCCCAAATCTCTCAAGTCTGCTCTGCTCATCATCAGTCATAATGGGGACCACCGAGGCCTAAGCATTTGCAACCGGCTGGGCTGGTAGTACCCCCGGTGTCTGAAGTCCCTGCATCACCTGCTCTGGAGTACGGGCAGCGAGGGGGTATGAGTACCTCCCCTGGCCTGAGAAGTGACTGGTGCATCCTGAGCCGAAACCACCTGAGCAAGGCCAGTTCAAATAGGCAATATCTGGGCCAAAGCCTCCAGAAGGCCTGGAATCACAATGGGCACAGCTGGTGCCTGAACTGGTCCCACTGGCTCAGCCACATGTGGAACATGCTTCTGAGCTGGAGCAATTGGTGGATCTGCAGGTGCTGCTCTAGCAGTTGTACGAGTTGCACCTCTGCCTCTGCCGCGACCTCGGCCTCCCGTGGCCCTAGCTAGTGGTACTGGTGGCTGGCCGTCCTGTCTGGTAGCACGTGTCCTCACCGGAATTAACAAATCCACACGACAAGAATACAAAAATGTGAAGTTTCCTAAGGGTTCGGCAGCCTCTCGAAGATAAGTACAAACGTCTCTGTACCGATCCGCAAGACTTTGCTAAACCTGCTCATGACTCGTGAGACCTATGTAACTTAGGCTCTGATACCAACTTGCCACGACCCAAAATCCTAACATGTCATGATGGCGCCTATCGTGGTACTAGGCAAACCGACATTTTGAAATAATTCCAACACCTTTAACAGAAATGAATTAAAGCAGTTTAAATAATAAAAGTTCTCATAAAACCAGGGATAGAAACCCAAAACACAACGCGGAAGTTCCCAACTATCGAGGTGTCACAGAGTACATGAGCATCTATACATCACAAGTCAGGAAAATACTGTCTATGATAGTCTGAAACTAAATACAATAAGCGGAAAGATAGGGAAGGAGAGATAAGGCTTGCGAAATGCCGGGCAACTACCTTGGAATCTCCCAAAAGATCAACTATGCGATGAAATCAACACCCACCGTGTCCGAAAACTCCTAAATCTGTACACGAAGTGCAGGGTGTAGCGTGAGTACAACCAACTCAATAAGTAACAATACTAAATAAAGAAATAAAAGTACTGACGAGCTTCACAGCTAAAGTGCAATTACAGAAATTGCAACATAGTAAGGTAGGCATGCTTTCAAGTTCGACAATTAAGGCTAAAACAGTAATTCATGTCAAGTTCAACTGAAGAAGAAGATAATATCTCTCAGAAATTTCAAGACAGTGATATATGACAGCTAAAGTGCAACAATAATAAAGTCAATGCATCCTCTCAGAGCAACAGTCACTCAGTCCTCCCATTCACTCCAACCTCACATTCACTCTTTCCTCACAGTCACTCATTCCTCTCAATCACTCAGCACTCGGCACTCGCACTCAGTAGGTACCTACGCTTACTGGGGGGTGTTTACAAACTCCAGAGGGGCTCATTCAGCCCAAGCACTATTTCAAACCAATCATGGCATACATCAGTGAAACATGCTGCGGCGTGCAACCCGATCCCATAAACATCCTCACAAACAGGCCCTCGGCCTCACTCAGTCATCAATCTCTCCAGTCTCTCGGGCTCTCAGAAATCATGATAAGCAGCCCAAACAGCAATAATATGATGCATCAATAATGAACAATAGAAACTGAGATATAATATACAAGTAAAACTGTGAGTGAGTACAAAACAACAATTTAGCAGATAATGCAACATGTACACAACCTCTGTGGGTCCCAACAGTGCCAACACATAGTCTAAACATGATTGCTAATATGATTTGTGGTTCACTTTCTCTAATACATGGAGAATGTACATATAATAACAGATTACTCAACTACACAGTTCCATGGAATTCGATCAAGTCACAATTCCTATGGTGCACGCCCACACGCCTGTTACCTAGCATGTGCGTCACCTCAAAACCAAATACATGACTCGTAATACGGGGGTTTCGTACCATCAGAACCAAATTTATAATTGTTACTTACCTCAATCCGGGAAAATCTCTACTCCAACATACTCTTTTCCCTACAAAACGGCCTCTGAATACATCAAATCTTGCCATAAACAATTGGATATAATCAATACGGGCTAAAGGAATCAACTCCATAAGGAAATGCTAAGTTATTAATCAAAAGTCAAAAATCAACTCAAAAGCCGGCCCGCGGGCCAACGTCTCAAAATTCGATAAAAGTCACAAAACCCGAAAGCCCATTCAATCACTAGTCTAACCATACCAAATTTATCAAAATCCGACACCAAATCATCACCCAAATTCCCAAATCGAACTCTCCAACTCCCTAGCCTCAAACTCCCACTTTACACCTTAAATACACACCAACTAGGTGGGAAAATCAATGAGGAAGTAAGATTATTAATCAAAAATGAGCACAAGGGACTTACCTCAAGAATCCCCTCAAAAACCCTCTCAATAATCGCCCAAACCCATGCTTGAAATGTTTCAAGTTAAGCCAAAATCGTGAATCCTTGATTTAATAGTCGAGCCCTCAAATCACATCAAACAACTTCAAAAACACGAATCGTACCCCAGTTCTAGCCTATTGAAACTAAGGAAATGTAACTTCTATAAATGACGCCGAAACTTATCAAAACACGTCCGATTGACCCCAAATTTTGCACATAAGTCACAAATGACATTATGGACCTACTCCAACTTCCGAAATTGGAATTCGACCCCGATATCAAAAAGTCCACTTCCAGTCAAACTTCCCAAAAATTTAACTTTTGTCATTTCAAACCTAATTCCACTACGGATCTCCAAATCACAATACGGACATGCTCCTAAGTCCAACATCTCCCAACGGAGCTAACGGAACCATCAAAACTCCATTCTGAAGTCATTTACTCATAGATCAACATCCGGTCAATCATTTTAACTTAAGATTACAACCTTGAGACTAAATATCTCATTTCATTTTGAATTTACTCCGGACCCGAACCGACTACCCCGGCAAGTCACATAACGGCTATAAAGTAAAAAATGAGCAGTAAATGGAGAAACAGGGCACTAACTCTTAAAACGACCGATCGGGTCGTTACAGAGTCGTATTTTTGTAAATTTGGTATGGTTGTACTAGTAATTGAATTGGTTATCGGAACTTGTAAGTTTGGTTAGGTTCCGAGGTACGGGCCCGGGTTTAACTATTTGGTTGACTTTGAGTAATTGATTGAGAATTCGACCTTTATCGCTTGGGTTTGTTTTCTAAGGCATTATTTGATATTTTGAGTTTCTTTTGGCTAGTTTCGAGTCGTTCATAGGTTGATACACACGGGATGGCATTTCTAAAGTGTTGATTAGCTTGCTCGGCATTTGTTTTCAATCGTTTGAGTATTATGCGATGGAATTTAAAGATAATGTTGATTATATTAACACCTAACATATAGTGATTGATTCTTCGTACCATGAGTGAATGATAAAGGGTAGACCGGTGCACTAATCTCCTGCTATGTGCGGAGTCCGAGGAAGGGCCGGACCATAAGGGTCTATTGTATGTAGTCTTACCCTATTGTAATGACCCGGCCGGTCGTTTTGAGAGTTAGAGCCTTGATCCCCTATTAACTTCTTTCCCCATATCTATTTCTGCTATTGTGACTTGTCGGGAGGTTTTTATTTTGCTTTTTGGAAGTGTTTGGGAGACTTAGTCCCTAAATGGAGGTTTAAGCCTTAGGATTGGCACCGTAGTCGGAACTATATGAAGACGACTCCGGAATGGAGTTTTGTCTGTTCCATTTGCTCCGTTAGGTGATTTTGGACTTAGGAGCATGTCCAGATTATGTTTTGGAGATCCGTAGCTTATTTAGGCTTGAAATAGCGAAAGTCAAATTTTTGGAGATTTGGACCGGGAGTGGAAATTTTGATATCGGGGTCGGATTTCGATTCTGGAAGTTGGAGTAGGTCCTTTAGTGTTGAATATGACTTATGTGCAATGTTTGAGTTCATTCGGATGAGATTTGATATGTTTCGACGTCGTTTGTAGAATTTAGAAATTTCAAAGTTCATCCGGCTTGAATCCGTGCATAATCCATGTTTTTGATGTTGTTCGACGTGATTTTGAAGGCTCGACTACGTTCGTATGGTGTTTTAGGATTGGTTGGTATGTTTGGTTGAGGTTCCAGGGGCCTCAGGCGTGTTTCGGATGCTCAACGGGTCAATTTTGGACTTAGGGAGTTGGTAGATTGTCTGGTGTTATTGCAGACATTTTTCTTCATCTCGTTCGCGAGGGAGATCTCACGATCGCGTAGGTCATCTGAGAGGTCAGCGAAAATTGCTCTTCGCATTCGCGAAGATGAAGACGCGATCGCATAAGGTTATCAGGCAGTGCACCGCAAATGCGTGTGCTAGGCCGCGTTCGCTAATAAAAAATAAGGCAGCAGTGGAGTTTGAGTGTTACTCTTCGCTGTCGCGTGAGGACAATTGCGATAGCGTAGATTTGAGCAGCTAGTGCATTGTGTTCGCGTAAGGTATTACGCGTTCACGTAGAGTAAATTTCTAAGGGAGCGAAGTTGTTCTTCGCGATCGCGATTAAGGAACCACTGGGCATAATTTAAAGTTCAAAAATGAGGGTTTAAGTTCATATCCCAAAATTTGATTGAGAGCTCGGTAGAAGGAGAAATTTGGAGAGATTTTCGGAGGAAGTTATTGGGTAATGATTCCTAACTCCTTTATGATTAAATCCCACTAATCTATGCTTGATTTCATAATTTAATTTCGAATTTGGGGTGGAAATAGGGGAAAATTGAGAAAAGTTCTTAGGCCGAATTTTGGGGTTTTGATCAAGATTTTGGTATCGGATTTGAGTAATTTTTGTACGAGAGAACTCGTGAGTGAATGGGTGATTGTATTTTGTGACTTTTACCTGATTCTGAGACGTGGGCTCGGGGAGGCTTTTTGAGCGATTTTTCTTGTAGATTGTACATTAGCTAGATTAGTTTCTTGTAGTTATATTTATGCTATGTAATTGATTTTGGCTAGATTTGGGCCACTTGGAGCCGGATATTCGTGGGAAACGCATTGTGACTGATTGATTGAGCTTGGTTCAAGGAAAGTGGCTTGCCTAACCTTGTGTGGGCGAACTCCCCTTAGGATTTGGTACTGTTTGACATGTGAGCACCGTGTACGTACACGGGCTATTTGTTGTAAAACTCCGTTTTTCACTAAGTCATAACTTGTTTCTCCTTATTTGAAACAGACTAGCATATGTAACTATCCTGTTTAGATTAGAATAACACGCCTACTTATTTAACGGCCTATTTGAATTCTGTGCAGCATGTTTAGTGAAATTTCCTGCTTTCTTTGACTTGAACTTAGTCTAAACTATAGGATTTCTTGTTGTAACTGTTATTTTGTTGGTTGAGCTGCATATTTACTTTGGGACTATGGAACGGTATTCCGGTAGATCTCCCTGCTCTGCATATTTACTTTGGGACTACGGAACGGTATTCCGGTAGATCCCCCTGCTCTGTATATTTACTTTGAGACTATGGAACGGTATTCCGGTAGATCCCCCTGCTATGCCATATTTACTTTGGGACTACGGAACGGTGTTCCGGTAGATCCCCTGTTGTTATTTCTGTGTACTGAACTGTTGACTTGCTATGATTTCATTCTTGTTAAAATTTAGTACTTATTTTTACTGCAATATTTCATTCTGTCTTAGTTTATTATATATATACCAGTAGGGCCCTGACCTGATCTCGTCACTACTCGACCGAGGTTAGGCATGGCACTTACTGGGTACCGTTGTGGTGTACTTACGCCCTTTCCTGCACATATTTTTCGTGTGCAGATCCAGGTTCATCTTACCAGCCTCCTCACTAGTTGCCGTTGATGTTGCTTATTGGAGACTTCAAGGTACATCTGCCCGCGTCCACAGATCCTCGGAGTCCCCCTCTATCCCCCTATGTTCATTTGTTTTCCTCTTTCTGTAGAAATGATGTATAGAACAATTAAGACTTCTTAGTAGCTTGTGACTTGCGTGTTTTCGGGTTTTGGGAATTGTTTGGTACATTTCAAGGGTGATAATTGTATATGCCGAGTGGTATTCAGTTGTTTATTTGATATTTGTTACTGTTACTAGTTAATGTTCATGCTTTAGTTTCATTTCCACAAAAGTTTTAGGCTTACCTAGTCGTAGAGACTAGGTGCCGTCACGACAGTTCACGGAGGGAGAAATTGGGTCGTGACAAGTTGGTATCAGAGCTCTAGGTTCATAGGAGTCGTGAGTCACAAGCTGGTTTATTAGAGTCTCGTGGAACGGTACGGAGACATCTGTACTTATCTTCGAGAGACTATGGAACTGTTAGGAAAATTTCACTTCTTTTGATTCCTTGTCGTGCGAAATTGTTGACTTCAAAATTCTAAACTTTTGTCTTTTATTCTCTCTCAGATGGTGAGGACACGTGCTACTGGAGATGACCGGGCACCCACGCCCCCTGCTAGAGCCGCCAGAGACTGGGGCCGGGGTAGAGTACGGCCAAGCGGTGCAGCCAGAGCACCCGCGCGAGCTGCGACAGAAGAGCCCGCAGTAGTTCCAGCTGGAGGGTAGGCACCGGAGTTTCCTATTGCTACACCAGCCCTTCAAGAGACTGTAGCCCAGTTCATGAGCATGTTCAGTACCTTAGCTCAGATAGGATTGATCCCGTTAGCTCCCGCCACATCTCAAGTCGGGGGAGGGGCAAAGACTCCCGTAGCCTGTACTCCTGAGCAGAGGGTCCAGGATGATCAGGCTCCAGAGTTCATTCCTATGCCACTGGTAGCTCTGGTTCAGCAAGAGACTAGGATAGCCGCTTCTGAGATGGAACACCTCAGACTTGAGAGGTACAAGAAGTACCACCCACCTACCTTCAGCGGATTGGCTACAGATGATGCTCAGGGTTTTCTGGAGGAATGTCATTTTATTCTCCATACTATGGGCGTAGCGGATATGAGTGGGGTTTTTTTTACCACTTTCCAGCTTATAGGAGCAGCCTATCAGTGGTGGTGTGCTTATGAGTTGAGTAGTCCGGATGAGGCAGCTTCACTTACATGGACTCAGTTCTCGGACATATTGTCCCTCAAAGCCTCAGGGACTCATGGCGCGCGGAGTTTGAGTAGCAGCGCCAGGGTGCTATGACTGTGTTAGAGTATGCAGTCTGCTTCAGTAATTTGGCCCGACATGCACCGGCCTTGGTTGCCACAGTTCGGGAGAGGGTTCGATGATTTATTGAGGGACTCCACCCCAGTATCAGGATTAGTATGGTCAGGGAGTTGGAGATGGATATCCCTTACCAGCAGGTTGTGAGTATTACTAGGAGATTGGAGGGAATGCTTGCCCGAGACCGAGAGGAGATAGAGGCCAAGAGGTATCGAGAGACTGGTTCTTATTCTGGAACTCGTGCCCCAACAGGTCGCCATGGTAGGGGTTATGTGAGTCGCCCCTTTCATTCAGCTCTTCCAGCCGCCAGCGGTGTTCCAGCCCCTTCTAGATCTCAGGAGCCTTATTATGCACCACCAGTATCTAGTGTGCCTCCCGCATGAGGTGTTTCCGGCGGTCAGTCTAGCAGACCTGGCCTGAGTCAGCCACAACCACCACGTCCTCCCAGATCTTATTTTGAGTGTGGAGACATCCTCCATATGGTGAGGGATTGCCCCATACTTAGGAGGGTTGCACCTCCATAGACTTCTCAGCCACCACGTGCTCCACGGGGTCCTCAGGCCATGATTCCAGCACCATCTACCGCCCCACCTGCTCAGCCAGCTCGAGGTAGAGGTCGGGGAGGTAGAGGTTGCCCTAAAGGGGGAGGCCAAGCCAGGTATTATGCTCTTCCGGCTCGTACAAAGGCAATTACTTCTGACTCTATCATTATAGGTATTGTTCCAGTCTGTCATAGAGATGCATCGGTATTATTTGACCCAGGCTTTACATATTCATTTGTGTCCTTTTACTTTGCCCCACATTTGGGCGTATCTCGGGATTCTTTGAGTTTCCCTGTTTATGTGTCTACTCCTATGGGAGATTATCTTATTGTGGACCGCGTGTATCGGTCGTGTTTGATTGCACTTAGTGGTTTTGAGACCAGAGCCGGCTTAGTATTGCTCAGCATGGTAGATTTGGATGTTATTGTGGGCTTGGACTGGTTGTCGCCCCATTATGCTATTCTTGATTGTCACGCTAAGACCATGACGTTGGCTATGCCAGGCTTACCGCTATTAGAGTGGAGAGGTACCTTAGAGTATACTCCCTGCAGAGTTATTTCATTTCTTAAGGCTCAATGAATGGTTGAGAAAGGGTGCGACGCGTATTTAGCTTATGTGAGAGACGTTAGTATTGATACCCCTACAATTAAGTCAGTTCCAGTAGTGAGGGATTTCCCAGATGTGTTTCCAGCTGATCTTCCGTGCATGCCGCCTGACAGAGATATTGATTTCGGCATTGATTTGTTGTCGGGCACTCAGCCCATCTCTATTCCTCTATACCGTATGGCTCCTCCTGAGTTGATGGAGTTGAAGAAGCAGTTGAAGGAGTTGCTTGATAAGGGCTTCATTCGTCCTAGTGTGTCACCTTGGGGTGCTCCTGTCTTGTTTGTGAAGAAAAATGATGGTTCTATGCGTATGTGTATTGATTATCGCCAGTTGAACAAAGTCATAGTGAAGAACAGGTATCCCTTGCCTCGTATTGATGACCTATTTGATCAGCTACAGGGTGCCAAAGTGTTTTTCAAGATTGACTTGCGATCAGGTTATCATCAGTTGAAGATTCGGGAGCCAGATATCCCGAAAACTTCTTTCAGGACTCGGTATGGCCATTACGAGTTCCTTGCGATGTCATTTGGGCTGACCAATGCCCCAGCAGCCTTTATGCACTTGATGCACAGTGTGTTCCGGCCCTATATTGATTCTTTCGCCATCGTATTCATTGATGACATTCTAGTGTATTCCCAGACTCGGGACGATCATGAGCAGCACCTGAGGACAGTGCTTCAGACTTTGAGAGAAACGAAGTTGTATGCAAAGTTCTCAAAATATGAGTTCTGGTTAGATTCTATGGCATTATTGGGTTATATTGTGTCGAGTGAGGGGATCAAGGTGGATCCGAAGAAGGTGGAAGAAGTGCAGAGTTGGCCCAGACCGTCTTCAGCTACAGAGATCCGGAGTTTTCTTGGTTTGGCGGGGTATTACCGTCGGTTTGTTGATGAATTTTCTTCTATTGCAGCACCTATGACCAGGCTGACCCAGAAGGGTGCTCCGTTCAGGTGGACAGAGGAGGGTTAGGAGAGCTTTCAGAAGCTCAAGATAGCTTTGACTACAGCCCCAGTATTGGTATTGCCTTCAGGTTCGGGGTCTTATACAGTTTATTGTGATGCGTCGAGAGTTAGCCTCGGCGCGGTGTTGATGCAGGACCGTAGGGTGATAGCCTACGCATCCATACAGTTGAAGGTGCATGAAAAGAACTATCCTATCCACGACCTTGAGCTAGCAGCTATTGTTCATGCCTTGAAGATTTTGAGGCATTATTTGTACGGCATTCCTTGTGAGATCTACACTAATCACCAGAGTTTGCAGCATTTGTTCAAGCAGAAGGATCTTAATTTGCGTCAGAGGATGTGGTTAGAGCTGCTTAAGGATTATGACATTACCATTTTGTACCATCCCAGGAAGGCCAATGTGGTGGCTGATGCTTTAAGTCATCGGGCAGAGAGTTTGGGGAGTTTAGCATATCTACCAGCAGCAGAGAGGCCTATGGCATTGGATGTTCAGGCCTTAGCCAGCAAGTTTGTGAGATTGGATATTTCTGAGTCGAGTTGAGTATTGGCTTGTGTGATCTCTCGGTCTTCTCTTTATGATCGTATCAGGGAGCGCCAATATGATGACCCTCATCTTCTTGTCCTTAAGGACACGGTCCAGCACGGCGATACTAAGGAGGTCACTATTGAGGATGATGGTGCATTGAGGATGCAGGGCAGGCTATGTGTGCCCAATGTGGATGGTTTGTGTGATTTGATTCTCCAGGAGGCTCACAGCTCGCGGTACTCCATTTATCCGAGTGCCGCGAAGATGTATCAGGACCTAAGGCAGCATTATTGGTGGAGGAGGATGAAGAAGGACATAGTAGAGTTTGTGGCTAGATGTCTAAATCGCCAGCAGGTGAAGTATGAGCATCAGCGACCGGGTGAGTTACTTCAGAAAATAGAGATTCCGGAGTGGAAATGGGAGCGGATCACTATAGACTTCATTGTTGGACTCCTACGGACTCTGCGGAAGTTTGATGCAGTTTGGGTAATTGTGGACAGGCTGACCAAGTCAGCTCATTTCATTCCTGTGATGACTACATATTCTTCCGAGCAGCTGGCTCGAGTTTATATCTAAAGATTGTCAGACATCATGGCATGTCGGTATCTATCATCTCTAACCGGGGCACGCAGTTTACATCGCGGTTCCTGAGAGTCGTACAGCAGGAGTTGGGTGCTCGGTTGGAGTTGAGCACGGCTTTTCACCCTCAGACGGACGGGCAGTCCGAGTGCACTATTCAGATTCTTGAGGATATGCTCTGTGCATGTGTGATGGAGTTTGGAGGTTCTTGGGATCAGTTCTTGCCACTTGCGGAGTTTGCCTACAACAACAGTTATCAATCCAGCATTCAGATGGCATCATATGAGGCTCTGTATGGCAGGCAGTGTCGGTCCCCAGTGGGTTGGTTCGAGCCGGGCGAGGCCAGATTATTGGGCACGGACTTGGTTCAGGATGCCTTGGATAAGGTGAAGGTGATTCAGGACAGACTTCACACAGCCCTGTCCAGACAGAAAAGCTATGCAGACCGGAAGGTTCGCGATGTTGCATTCATGGTTGGAGAGCGGGTCCTGCTTTGGGTTTTGCCTATGAAGGGCGTTATGAGGTTCGAAAAGAGGGGCAAGCTGAGCCCAAGGTTTATTGGCCCCTTTGAGGTGTTGCGGCGAGTTAGGGAGGTTGCTTATGAGCTTGCCTTACCTCCCAGCCTAGTAGGAGTTCATCCGGCATTTCATGTTTCGATGCTCCGGAGGTATCACGTCGATCTGTCTCATGTGTAAGATTTCAGCTCAGTCCAGTTGGACAAGGCTCTATCCTACGTTGAGGAGCCAGTGGCTATTTTGGACAGGCAGGTTTGGAAGCTGAGGTCAAAGAACATTGCATCAGTAAAGGTTCAGTGGCGGGGTCAGCCGGTCGAGATGGCGACTTGGGAGACTGAGCAGGATATGCGCAGCCGTTATCCTCATCTTTTCACAGCCTTAGGTATGTCTCTATACTCGTTCGAGGACAAACTATTATTTTAAGAGGGGGAAGATGTAATGACCCAGCCGGTCATTTTGAGAGTTAGAGCCCCAATCCCTTATTAATTGCTTTCACCGTATCTATTTCTGCTATTGTGACTTGCCGGGAGGTTTCATTTTGGTTTTTTGGAAGTGTTTGGGATACTTAGTCCCTAAATAGAGGTTTAAGCCTTAGGATTGGCACCGTAGTTGGAACTGTGTGAAGACGAATCCGGAATGGAGTTCCGTTGGTTCCGTTTGCTCCGTTAGGTAATTTTGGACTTAGAAGCATGTCCGGATTGTGTTTTGGAGGTCCGTAGCTTATTTAGGCTTGAAATGGCAAAAGTCAAATTTTTGGAGATTTGGATCGGTAGTGGAAATTTTGATATCGGAGTCGGATTCCAATTCCGGAAGTTGGAGTAGGTCCGTATGTTGAATATGACTTGTGTGCAAAATTTGAGGTCATTCGGATGAGATTTGATATGTTTCGACGTCGTTTGTAGAATTTAGAAATGTCAAAGTTCATTAGGCTTGAATCCGTGCATAATCCATGTTTTTGATGTTGTTCGATATGATTTGAAGGCTCGACTAAGTTCATATAGTGTTTTAGGATTGGTTGGTATGTTTGGTTGAGGTTCCGGGGGCCTCAAGCGTGTTTCGGATGCTCAACAGGTCATTTTTGGACTTAGGGAGTTGGTAGATTTTCTGGTGTTATTGCAGACATTTTTCTTCATCGCGTTCGCGAGGGAGATCTCGCAATCGCGTATGTCATCTGAGAGTCAGCTAAAATTGCTCTTCGCATTCGCGAAGATGAAGACGTAATCACGTAAGGTTATCATGCAGTACACCGTGAACGCGTGGGCTAGGCCGCGTTTGCGAAGAAGAAGTGAGGCAACAGTGGAGTTTGAGTGTTACTCTTCGTGGTCGCATGAGGACAATTGCGATCGCGTAGGTGTGAGCAGCTAGTGCATCGCGTTCGCGTGAGGTGTTACACGTTCGCGTAGAGTAAATTTCTGAGGGAGCGAAGTTGTTCTTCGCTATCGCGAGGCCTTTTCCGCGATCGCGATTAAGGAACCACTGGGTAGAATTTAAAGTTCAAAAACGAGGGTTTAAGTTCATATCACAAAATTTGATTGAGAGCTCGGTAGAAGGCGAAATTTGGAGAGATTTTCAGAGGAAGTTATTGGGTAATGATTACTAACTCCTTTATGATTAAATCCCACTAATCTATGCTTGATTTCATCATTTAATTTTGGATTTCGGGTGGAAATAGGGGAAAATTGAGAAAAGTACTTACGCTGAATTTTGGGGTTTTGATCGAGATTTTAGTATCTGATTTGAGTAATTTTGGTACGAGTGAACTCGTGAGTGAATGGGTGATTGTATTTTGTGACTTTTACCCGATTCCGAGACGTGGGCCCAGGGAGGCTTTATGAGCGATTTTTCAATTTCTTGCGTTAGCTTTGATTGCATTGGCTAGATTAGTTTCTTGTAGTTATATTTATGCTATGTAATTGATTTTGGCTAGATTTGGGCCACTCGGAGCTGGATATTCGTGGGAAAGACATTGTGACTGATTGATTGAGCTTGGTTCGAGGTAAGTGGCTTGCCTAACCTTATGTGGGGGAACTCCCCTTAGGATTTGGTACTATTTGATATGCGAGCGACGTGTACGTGAGGTGACGAGTACGTACACGGGTTATTTGTTGTAAAACTCCATTTTTCACTAAGTCATAACTTGTTCCTCCTTATTTGAAACACACTAGCATATGTAACTATCCTATTTAGATTAGAATAGCATGCCTACTTGTTTAACTGCCCATTTGAACTCTGTGCAGTATGTTTAGTGATATTACCTGCAATATTTCATTCTATCTTAGTTTATTATATATATACCAGTAGGGCCTCGACCTGATCTCGTCACTACTCGACCAAGGTTAGGCTTGGCACTTACTGGGTACCGGTGTGGTGTACTCACGCGCTTTCCTGCACATGTTTTATGTGTGCAGGTCCAGGTTCATCTTACCAGCCTCATCACTAGTTGCAGTTGTTGCTGCTTATTGGAGACTTTAAGGTAGATCTGCCCGCATCCGCAGATCCTCGGAGTCCTCCTTTATCCCCCTATGTTCATTTTTTTCCTCTTTCTTTAAAAATAATGTATAGAATAGTTAAGACTTCTTAGTAGCTTGTGACTTGCGGGTTTTCGGGTTTTGGGAATTGTTTGGTACATTTCAAGGGTGATAATTGTATATGCCGAGTGGTATTCAGTTGCTTATTTGATATTTGTTACGGTTAGTAGTTAATATTCATGCTTTAGTTTTATTTCAACAAAAGTATTAGGCTTACCTAGTCGAAGAGACTAGGTGCCGCCACGACGGTTCACGGAGGGACAAATTGGGTCGTGACACCTGCATTTCTTCAAGAGGCTGTTTCCACGACTTGAACCCGTGACCTCCTGGTCACATGACAGCAACTTTACTAGTTACGCCAAGGCTTTTCGCGTTATTAGCACGACGCTCTAACCAACTGAGCTAATGGTCCTTGCTATATGAATGAATGATAGACTGCAGCAAATTCCATTTTCCAATTCTTGAACACCACTTTGATTACCTATTTGAGAAGTTCGCAATCCAAATTGAATATCCTGATCATGCGGATACATCTCAACTTGACTTTCTTCTATTTTATCACTTAGTTCATGGGACAGCAGGTTGCCTATATATCTAAATTTTAGACTGTGGTACAGGATAAGCCAATGACCTACTGCAGGTCAATACCTTTTAGATGGTGGACTGCCTTCATTAGTGCTCCTAGACTACCTTTGAGGTAACTATCTTATCTAAATTTGGTTGAGGCACTAGTTTCCTAAATTATTTGTGATAGCTACGGGCTATGGGTGCGCATATGTGTGGGGCTTGAGCCCATGTGCGAGCACATGGGTATTTATCCATGCTTAGGGTACTGCTTAGGCTATGATATGCCTAGAATTGACTGTTGAGTTGTAAGCTATGATGTTTCTCAAATTTGTAATATTGTTGTGAACTATTTGAGCCATTTTTGAGGTTACGAAGAAGCTAATTTCCTGAATAAACTTGGTAATTGCTAATTATGTGATTGAAATTTCCAATTTGAGCTATGATAGCACACTTTGCACATGCCAACACTTTTGCATGTTATTATACCAGTCCAAGAGCATGAAATCTGATATTTATTTATCATATATATGTGTTATTGTATACTTGTTTCTGGCGTGATATGATTTGGACCAGATGCTTGTGACCACGCCGGACGGATTGTGTTGCTATGCATGTGACCATGCTGGGCAGATTATGATATTGTGCATGTGACCACGCCGGGCGGATTGTGATATTTGCACGTGAGTTGTCAGTGCGAATTGATATTATTAGCACGTAAGTTGTCTGTGCAGCACGTGAGTTATCCGTGTGGATCCAGATATTGATATTATAGCACGTAAGTTGTCTGTGCGGATTGATATTATTAGCATGTGAGTTGTCCGTGCATCACATGAGTTATCGGTGCAGCATGTGGATACAGACACATCCCCTAGGGTCACCCTCTCATGTTTCTCTCCTGATGGTGTACACGCGGATTGTGAGAAACCGACGGGTTTCTGGTTGATGTGAGCTTAGGGAGAACTGGTTACTATTATTGGATCGGGTTGCGCGCCGCAACGGACTGATATTTGGTTATTGCATTTCATATTTACTTGCAATTTCTTTGACCGTTTACCATATTTATTTACATATCTTCCTTAAAAGCAGGATTATTGACGGAGTAAAACACTTTAAATAAAGAGTTTTGAGCATCAAATTGGTTTTACTTGAGATTTCCTGATTTGATCATATATATATTCTGTACTTGTTGAAATTATAAACTGTACAGGTGTTAGTGAGTATCATTTATAGTTCTTGCTTCTTTTACATCGCCGAGGTTAGTTAGGATACTTATTGAGTACATAGGGTCGCACTACAAGAAAAATCCTTATCTGCAACCAACATATAGGGACGAGTTAATAATCCTGTCTCTAAAAGTATATGTATTGGGACGAAATTATAATGTGGTCCTTAATTCTATACTTTATTGTGAAGGTACTAAATCTGATCCCTAAAGAAATTAGTAATTGGTCGCAAATTATAATTGAGGGACCATGAGCGGGAGAGAATGCAGCCAAATATAATACTAAAATGTTAAAAAATATTATTTTTAAAAAAAATAGGCACCAAAACTAATATACTAAAATTAAAAATTCTAAAAATTAAAGAAATCCTCGGTTTTCCCAAAACACAATTCGCATCTGCCCTAGTCTCTAAACACAACGCAGCTCTGCCTCCCTCTATCCATCTCTCAAAATTTGTATTTTCTCAAAGCAAAGGTTGCGATATTTGTTGGTTTGTGAATAGCAGGTCTACCCTAGTTTTCAACCTCGCTCGTTTGCGAATCCCAGGTATGAATGCTCTTCTGAGTTGCTCTTTTTCTTCTCTAACTTGGAATTCGCTTTATTGCTTCGCTGTATTCGACTTCTTCTTCTTCTTCTCTAACATTAAATTGGTAAAAGGTTTTACAATTTCGTTTCTTTTTTGTATAATCAATGGAAAGATTATTGGGTTGGGATTTCTAATTTGATAATTTGATTTCTCTGAAGTTAATTCATGTTTGTAGCGTATTTTTTGAAAACGCTAATTATTTCATGAATGGCTAAAAGTCCACCAGCTGCTTATAAATTTTACTTCCTCATCTTAGTTGGATAAAAGTTTAACGTTAAGTTCTGTTTGGAAGCTGATGTGTTCAATAATGTTATTTGTAGTGGATAGTTCTCAAAAGAGAGAATTACTGTATATCAATGATGGTATTGGTCTCTGCCTACTTTGTAGTTTCTGCGGCTAGTTTTTTTTTATCCTGAACATCACGGTTGCATCTCAAGGTTGCATCTGAAAGTAGTTTTGGTTATATTGTTTTTAAAAAAAGAAAGTAGTCTTGGATATATTGATTGATCTTTGCTTTCCCTTGTTGTTATCATGGAATTGTACCATAAAATTTCGTATGAATGATATTCAATGGCTTCTTGCTACATTAAAAAAGAGTTACTTTTGTCCTTTGTCTAGATAATATGGAACCTCCTAGTCTTACCAGTAGTATTAGTAAAACCATAAGAAATTTTAACAGTGTATTCACAAATATATTTCTTTCATATTACTAAGCAAGAGAAATATGAGTGTGTGTCTATAAGAAAAAGAGAAATAGAAGGGAACATGATTCTGATACATGTTAAGAACTCGAAGAAATTCACGACCTCACACCAATTACTAACAAGCAGTCTTTTTAGTCGCAATCGATATGTTTGATGATCTTGTGTCGTAAAGTATACTGTATGATTTTTTTAGGCTTAAGTACTTACTTCGATCTCGGGGCAGGCCAGAAGGAATCATGTATACATGTTTCTGGAACTAGCATCTTAATTACAAGTTAATTTAATCTCTTATTTATCTTAGTGCCATCTGATTGTACATTACAACGTATTAACTGGAAAAAAATAGCCTAATCCCCTAGTGCGGCCTTAGAGTTCAACATAGTTGTCTGCATTTGATCGTAATAAGTTGTGTTCATCTTAGTATTTTTCCTATCATTTATCTTTTTTTAATCTAATTTGTATCTACTCTCCAAGGTTATGACACCTAGTAAGCAATGGATGCAACTTATTGATAATCGGCTTGATGAAGCCTACTTAATCGGAGTGTAAAAGTTTTTGAATTATGCTTTTCAGAAACAGGAGAAGAATATGAAATAAGATGTCCATATGTCAAATGTTGTAATACAACTTTAGGAACTCGTAAGACAGTTGAGACATATCTGAAAGTACATGAAATAATTAAAAATTATACTTTTTAGTATCACCACGGGAAAAATTTATGTGAGCCGCTGTCAGAATCTGAAGATGAAGATGGTGATGAAATAGAAGAATGTGAGAGTGAAGATGAAGTAGAAGAATTGTTGAGAGATTTATATCCTAATATTGATGGAGGAACTACACATACTGGTTATGACGATTTACTTGAGAAGGAACCAAATGTTGAAGCTAAAACATTTTACAGGCTACTGAAGGATTTTGAGCAGCCACTGTACCAAAATTCTAAAGCTTCAAAGCTTTCCTCTTTAATTAAATTATTTCATATCAAACGTATGGGTCGTTGGAGTAATGAGTTATTTACAATGTTATTGAAAATGTTAAAAGAGGAGTTGTCGCCTAATGGCGCCAATTTGCCAAAATCATATTATGAAGCAAAGAAGATAATTCAAGACCTTGGAGTTTTTTATAACAAGGTTGATGCTTGTACTAATGATTTCATGTGATACTAGAAGGAGGATCGCTTACTCGATTCTTGCAAAATTTATGGTGCGTCCATATGGAAGATAGATAGACATAGCGGGGAAACAAGTTATAAAAAAGGTAAGAAGATAGCATAAAAGCTTTTACGCTATTTTTCATTTAAGCCTGGCTTCGGAAGTTGTTTATGTCTACAAAGACATCTACTCTAATGACATGGCATAAGGATAAACGAGTTGATGATGGAATAATGAGGCACCAAGCTGATTCAATGGCATGGAAGTTATTAGATGAACTTCATCCTTCATTTGCAGCCGAGCCTCGTAATGTTCAACTTTGACATGCTAGTGATGGATTTCAGCCATTTCGGAATTCAAAAACCTCATATAGCATTTGGCATGTGGTTTTTATTCCTTATAATTAACCACCTTGATTGTGTATGAAATAGAAAAAATTTATTTTGTCAATGCTTATTCCTGGTCCAGATAGTCCAGGAGATGCAATTGATACATATCTTCAGCCTTTAATAGAGGAACTGAAGGAGTTGTGGGAAGATGGTATTGAGACCTTTGATGCATCAGCTAGACAAAATTTTAAGTTGCATGCTTCTTTGTTATGGACCATCAATGACTTTCCAGCATATGAAAATTTATCTGGATGGAGTACAAAAGGAACAAGCACATATATACATACTGAAGAATTGTGATGAAGTCATAACATATCTCGAGTATGGAGAGTTTTTTCATATCGTCTTATTTTCTTATTTTCTTTAGGGTATTTTTTTTCTATATGACATTTATGGTTCACTTCAACTTTTTAGAGAGTTTGCACAAACTCATGTGGATACTACGCAATACTTGTCTAATACATAATGGAACTGACAATTTATTGAATGGTTTAAAGTTAGGGTGAGTAATACATAAATATCAAATTTGACATTCTAATGTTGTATTACTCATTCTAAAGTATTCAACTTAATCTTGTTCATAGGTTTCACAATTGCATAAAGGAGATGATAGTCGGATCATGGAAGATCTGCTCTCACTTTCACGTGGTCCTACCCAATATACGATACATTTTAATGGTTACAGTGTTAATGGATATAAATTTTATGTAGAAGATTATGATAAAACGTTCAGGACTCAAAATTATGGTGGTGTTGTAGTTGGTGAGAATGATAAAGATAGTAAGAACATTGATTACTATGGAGCTTTAACAGATGCGATTGAATTGCAATTTGTCATGGGTAGAAGAGTGATTTTATTTTGATGTAATTGGTTTGATGTGTATGATAAAAAAAAGGCGTTAAGAAGGATGAGTATGATTTCGTGAGTGTTAATCTAGGGAGATTTTTGAAATCAAATGAGCCTTTTATTTTAGCGGAGCAAGCATCTCAAGTATTTTATGCTAATGATAATTTCAACAAAGGTTGGCATGTAATGAGGAAGACTCAACCTCGTGATTCCTATGAGATTGTGAAACAAATAGATGATGATACTGTAGACTTATAAAATCTTTCACAAAGGAAACGAAAAAGAAATGATGAGGTGAAGTATCTCTTTATGAATTAGTATATTCATTGTTACATATTTTGATGGCATGATTTCTTTTAATATTATATTGCACATTTTCTCTTAATTATTGTTTAATTTTGGCTCTTTGCAGGTTCAATATGAAACCATCAAAAATTGAAAATGAGGTGGGATCAACTATGAAGATTGCTGTCAAATATGCATTCGTCACACCAGGTGTTATAAGAAAGGGACAAGGACGAGGATGATGTCTTAGATCTTTGGTTGAGAAAGAGAATATGCCAACTAAGAGTTTATTTCCTAAATCTAGTGATCTAGTTAAGCAATACATCCAAACAATTGAAACAAGTAAAAATTTTTAAATCTAATCTTTTAAATTTGCATAACTGAATTTAAATGCTTAAGTGTTAGTAATCTAATTTCTTTTCGCCAAGTGCTATAGGGAAGGGACGAGGACAAGGGCTTAAAAACTCTTCCATGTCTGCTAGTCAAGGAACGATATATAAAAACTGTATCGTTCTTGAGAAAGAGTATATGAAAATTTCATTGCCTCCATCTGCTGATCAAGTTAAGCAATACACCTAAAAGGTTTGAAACAATTTGTTTTTCCAAATCGTTTGTGTTTTTAATTGCATATATAACTGAAATAAATGCCAAATCTTTTATTAATATGATTTCTTGGGTCCAGGTTCTATAAGGAAGGGACGGGAGCAAACGCCTAGATCTTTGTGCTCCTCTTTAGGGATTTCTGAAAATGAGGTGGGATCTTTCCCTAAGAATGCTCGTTTTGCTAATCAACGTATGCAAACTCCTTCTAAAAGCACAAGATCAAATTTTACCATGTCTTCTAATCAAGAAATGCGAATAATGGATAGAAACTCTATGGTTCTTAAGAAAGAGCATGCAGTTGGAACTTCAACTGATCAAGCTATACAACACTCCCAAACAGTTAAAACATGTATGACATTTTGAATCCATGTGTTATTAATTTGTAGAACTAAATTTTGTTGCTATAGTTTTTGCCAAATTATACAGTTGTAGGTTCATCTAATCTTAAAAAGGCAAAAATAGTTCGAGGTAGGAACAAGTGCAAAGAAATTGCATCACTTAAAGTCGGACAAAAGCTGAGAGTAACCTTTTACAACAATCGAACGGTTGGAACAAATAATAAATTGTTTACGAGGCACTTGGGCAGATAGTTCGTGACCGCAATATGTGTCCGTTGGGAGAATCATCGTGGAATGATATTAAGCAAGAAAAGTTGAATCACATGTGCGTAGCTATTGAGGTAACAAATATAGTTAAGAGTATGCCTGTGCATTTTGAGTCGCACGTATAATGGTGTTATTAGAACCTGTTCAATATTTTTGCATGCTGGTGTCTGGTTCTTAATATAGTGCTTAATTAATTAAGCTTCCCATATACATGCAGGCTGCAAAAAAACTATACCTGAACTTGATATGAATTTACATATTACTGTTAATTATTTCAAAAAAATCTGCATAGATATTTTTGCCGATGATTGTGTATAGATTTTTCAATTGCGATTTCAGTTTCTATGAATGGAGTACTTTTCTTTTCTTTTCTGAAATGTGTCCAGAGTTGGAATAAAAGTATATCTTTGTTTTCAGTTTTCAAGCTCTTTTATGGCCTTGATCTTTGGCATTCTTTGTATTAACTCTAATGAGAAGTCTATTATTCTTTCTCAGGAAGAAGGAGATGATTTAATAAAATATTAACTTTATCAAACATGCTCCCTGTAATGTCTTTTCCAAAAATTGTGAAGAAATGTGTTAGGAGACAAAACACCAAGTGCCTTTGGTTGAATCAAGGTGATAGAAAACCAACTTCTTTTAGAAAATGACTAATGCTCACGGATGTTATAATCATAATGAAAGACTGGAAATGAATGGTAGATGAAAATTCAGAGACAATTAAGAGGAAGATCTGGAATTTCTACAGCAAACTATAAATACAAAAATAAAGGAATGGAGACCAACTTTGAACATGAATAGAGTTGCTGGCAGAGGTGTTAGTTGCATGACTAGTTGATCTTCCAACAACATAAATAGAATTACCATTGGAAGCAAAACAGAAAGCACAAGGTATATGGCAAGGAGCTGCAAGAAAAATGGAAAATGAGATTAGCCTATTTTATTGCTCGGGGAAGATTAATTCTCATCAATAGTGTGTAGGATACTCTTCCAACCTATTTCATGTCACTATTTCCCCTGCCTATCACTGTGGAAAACAAATTGAACAAAATCAGAAGAAAAATTTTATGGCAGAGCCACAAAAATAGGAAAGCGTACCATTTGGTAAAATCTGTAACGACCCGACCGGTTGTTTTGAATATTTTAGCCCCAATCCACTATTTATTGTATCCACTATGTTATATTGTGATTATGTGACTTGTCGGAGTATTTGGTTTTAGTTTCGGGTGAGTTTCGGAGTGAAATGGGACACATAGTACCTAAGTTGGAGGTTTAAGTTGTAAGAGTTGATCGTAGTTTGACTTTTGTGTAGATGACTCCGAAATAGAGTTTTGACGGTTCTGATAACTCCGTATGCTGATTTTAGACTTAGTAGTGTGTCAGTATGTTGATTTAGAGGTCAGTAGGTCGTTCCAGCATGAATTGGCGAAAGTTGCAAAGTTGAAGGTTTGGAAGGTTGGAAAGTTTGACAAGGAGTTGACTTTATTGATATCAGGATCGGATTTTGATTTCGGAAGTTGGAATGGGTTTGTCATGTCATTTATGACTTGTGTGCAAAATTTGAAATCAATCGGAGTTGTTTGTTATGAATCTGCATTAGTTTTGAAATTCGGATGTTCATAAGTTCATTAGACTGGAATCGATACGCGATTCGTAGTTATAGTATTGTTAGATGTGATTTGATGCTTTGAGTATATTCATATAATATTTTAGGACTTGTTGGTGTGTTCGGATGGGGTCCCGAGGGCCTCAGGTGTGATTCAGAGTGAATCCGGAACCAATTGGACTTGCTCTCTATTGCTGAAGTTGTTGGTTTTCTACGGGTCTGGTTTCCTTCTACGCGTTCACCACGTGGTACAACTAGAGCACCTGCACGAGCTGCTACAGAGAAGCCACCAGTAGCTCCAGTTGGAGGGCAGGCACCTGAGACGCCTGTTACTACCCCTTCACTTTAGGAGACTCTCGCCCAGTTTATGAGCATGTTTGGCACTTTAACTTAGGCGGGGTTGATTCCACTTACTCCTGCCATATCTCAGGTCTGGGGAGGAGCATAGACTCCTACCGCACGTACCCCAGAGCAGCGGGCCCAGGTTGATCAGGTCCCAGAGGTCATACTAGTGCAGCCGGTTGTCCCAGTTCAGCCCGAGGTTAGGTCAGCATCTTCTGAGGGGGAGCAGCTCAAGCTTGAGAGGTACAAGAAGTACCACCCTTCTACTTTCAGCGGTTTGGCTTCAGAGGATGCCCAGGGTTTTCTTGAAGAGTGCCACCGTATCCTCTGTACTATGGGTATTGTGGAGTCGATTGGGGTTATTTTCACTACATTCCATCTTAAGGGAGCAACTTATCAATGGTTGCGAGCGTATGAGATGGGTAGCCCGGCCGAGGCAGCTTCACTCACCTAGGCTCAGTTCTCAAAGATGTTCATGAGGGAGTTTGTTCCCCAAAGTCTTAGGGATGCATGGCACGCAGAGTTTGAGCAGTTGTGCCAGGATGCTATGACCGTATCGGAGTATGCGGTCCGGTTTAGCGAGTTGTCCAGACATGCACCTGCATTAGTTTCCACTATCAGAGAACGAGTTCATCGATTTATCGAGGGTCTCAACCCTAGTATTAGATTCAGCATGGCTCGTGAGTTGGAGACAGACATCCCATACCAACAGGCTATGGAGATCACTCGAAGATTGGAAGGTATGTGGGCTCGGGAGAGAGAGAGAGGAAAGGGAGGCTAAGAGGCCTCGAGATTCTGGCATATATAGTGATGCTCGTGCCCCAATTGCAGCGTGTCATGGTAGGATCTATGTGAGCAGCCCTGTTCATTCAGCACTTCCAGTTCCAGTGGTGTCCTGGCCACTCCCAGGTCTCAGGTTGCCCATTATGCACTGCCACTGTCTAGTGCACCTCCTGCATGGGGTGCTTTCAGCAGTCAGTCCTGCCGATCATACCTGAGCCAGTTCCAGCAGCCACGTCCTCTGAGACCCTATTTTGAGTGTGGTGACACTCATCATATGGTAAGGGACTGCCCCAGACTTAGGAGGGGTGCCCTTCCATAGACTACTCAGGCTCCATGTAATCCATAGGGACCCCAAACTTCTCAGGCTATGGTTACTGCACCAGTTGACACCCCACCTGCACAGCCAGAAAAAGGTGGAGGTCGGGCGGGTAGAGGTCGCCCTAGAGAGGGAGGTCAGGCCAGATGTTATGCTCTTCCTACTAGGACGGAGGCGGTTGCATTAGACTTAGTTATTACATGTATTGTTTCGGTCTGTCATAGAGATGTATCAGTCTTATTTGATCTAGGATCCACTTATTCCTATGTATCATCTTACTTTGCTCCATATTTGTGGTATATCCCTTGATTCTTTTAGTTCTCCTGTCTATTTGTCCATGCATGTGGGAGATTCCATTATTGTTGACCGTGTGTATCGGTCGTGTTTAATTTTTTTAGGTGGTTTTGAGACCAGAGCTGACCTATTATTACTCAGTATGGTAGATTTTGATGTTATCTTGGGTATGGACTGGTTTTTGCCCTATCATTCTATTCTTGATTGTCACGCCAAGACGGTGACGTTGGTTATGCCAGATTTGCCACGGTTGGAGTGGAGGGGTACTTTGGATCATGTTCCTAGCAGGGTGGTGTCTTCAATAAGGCAAAGCAGATGGTTGGAGGGGGTGTGAGGCATATCTAGCCTTTGTGAGAGATGTTAGTGTTAATACTCCTACCGTTGAGTCAGTTCCGATAGTGAGGGAATATCCAGATATATTTCCAGTGGATCTTCTAGCCATACCGCCCGACAGGGATATCGATTTCGGTATTGACTTATTTTCGGGCACTCGCCCTATTTCTATTCTACCATATCGTATGACCCCAGCAGAGCTGAAGGAGTTAAAGGAGCAGTTACAAGAGTTGCTTGATAAGGGATTCATTCAGCCTATTGTGTCGCCGTGGGGTGCTTCCGTCTAGTTTGTGAAGAAGAATGATGGATTTATGCGCATACGTATTGATTATCGTCAGCTGAACAAGGTTACAGTGAAGAACATGTATTCATTACCACACATTGATGACTTATTTGACCAGTTATAGGGTGCCTAAGTCTTCTCTAAGATTGATTTGTGATCGGGTTATCAGTAGCTAAAGATTCGGGATCCAGATATTCCGAAAACTGCCTTTAGGACTCGGTATGGTCATTACGAGTTACTTGTGATGTCATTTGGGCTGACCAACTCCCCAGCAACATTCATACACTTGATGAATAGTGTATTTCAGCCCTCTCTTGACTCATTCGTCATTATGTTTATTGACAACATCTTGGTGTACTCCCAGAGCTGGGAGGATCATGAGCAGCACCTGAGGACCGTGCTTCAGACCTTGAGAGAAAAGAAGTTGTATGTAAAAATTTTAAAGTGTGAATTCTGGCTTGATTTAGTGGCATTTTTGGGTCATGTCGTGTTGAGTGAAGGGATTAAGGTAGATCTGAAGAAGATTGAAGCAATGCAGAGTTGTCCCAAACCGTCTTCAGCTACTGAGATCCGGAGTTTTCTTTGTTTGGAAGGGTATTACCATCGATTCGTAAAGGGTTTCTCATCTACTGATGCACCTATGACCAGATTGACCTAGAAGGGGGCTCCGTTCAGGTGGACCGAGGAGTGTGAGGAGAGATTTAATAAGCTCAAGACTGCTTTGACTACAGCCCCAGTTTTGGTGTTGCCCACGGGTTTGGGGTCTTATACTATGTACTGTGATGCATCGCGTGTTGGCCTCGGCGCAGTGTTGATACAGGACGGTAGGGTGATTCCCTACGTGTCTAGACAGCTGAAGGTGCATGAGAAGAACTATCATGTCCACAACCTTGAGTTAGCAGCTGTTGTTCATGACTTGAAAATTTGGTGGCACTATTTGTACGGTGTCCCTTATGAGGTCTATACCGACCATTGGAGTCTACAGCATCTGTTCAAATAGAAGGATCTTAACTTGCGGAAGCGGAGATGGTTAGAGTTGCTTAAGGACTATGATATCACCATTCTATGTCATCTCGGGAAGGCCAATGTGGTGGTTGTTGCCTTGAATCGCAAGGCAGAGAGCTTGGGCAGTTAAGCATATCTACGGGCAGCAGAGAGGCCGTTAGCATTGGATGTTCAGGCCTTGGCCAACCAGTTTGTTAGATTGGATGTTTTGAAGCAGAGTCGAGTTTTGGCTTGTGTGATTTCTCGATATTCCCTATATGATCGTATCAGAGAGCGTCAGTATGACGACCCCCATTTGCTTTTCCACAAGGACATAGTTCAGTACGGTGATGCCAGGGAGGTCACTATTGGGGATGACGGTGTGTTACGGATGTAGGGCAGGCTATGTGTGCCCAATGTAGATGGATTGCATGAGTTGATTCTTCAAGAGGCTCATAACTCGCAGTATTCCATTCATCTGGGTACTACCGCCAAGATGTATCAGGACTTTAGGTAACACTATTGGTGGAGGAGAATGAAGAAGGACATAGTAGAGTATGTAGCTCGGTGCCTAAATTGCTAGCAGGTGAAGTATGAGTATCAGCGAACAGGCAGATTGCTTCAGAGGCTTGAGATTCCAGAGTGCAAATGGGAGCGGGTCACTATGAATTTTGTTGTTGGGCTCCCACGAACTCAGAGGAAGTTCAATGTAGTATGGGTTATTGTGGATAGGTTGACCAAGTTAGCTCATTTCATTCCAGTGGTGACTACTTATTCTTTAGAGTAGCTTGCTAGATCAGGCTTCATGGCGTGCCAGTATCCATAATCTCTGACCAGGGTACGCAGTTTACATCGCGGTTCTGGAGGGTCGTACATCGTGAGTTAGGAACACGGGTGGAATTGAGTACAACATTTTACCCTTAGACAGACAGACAGTCCAAGTACACTATTCAGATATTGGAGGATATGCTCCGTGTGTGTGTGATGGAGTTAGGGGATTCTTGGGATCAGTTCTTGCCGCTTGCAGAGTTTGCCTACAATAATAGCTACCAGTCGAGTATCCAGATAGCTCCGTATGAGGCTCTATATGGGAGACGGTGTTGTTCCCCAGTTGGGTGGTTTGAGCCGGGAGAGGCTAAGTTATTAGGCACGGATCTAGTTCGAGATGCTTTGGAGAAGGTCAAGGATCGGCTTCGTACAGCCTAATCTAGATAGAAGAGCTATGCGGATCGGAAGGTTCGCGATGTTTCATTCATGGTTGGAGAGCGAGTCTTGCTCTAGGTTTCGCCCATGAAGGGTGTTATGAGGTTCGGAAAGAAGGGCAAGCTGAGCCCTAAGTATATCGGACCTTTTGAGATTCTTGAGAGGATTTGAGAGGTGGCCTATAGGCTTGCACTACCACCTAGTCTAGCTACAGTTCATCCAGTATTCCATGTTTCTATGCTCCGGAAGTATCACGACGATCTGTCTCATGTGTTAGATTTCAGCTCAGTCCAGTTGGATAAGGATTTGTCTTATGTTAAGGAGCCGGTGGCCATTTTGGACAGGCAGGTCCGAAAGTTGAGGTCGAAAAACATTGCTTCGGTGAAGGTTCAGTGGAGGGGTCAACCAGTCGAGGAGGCGACTTGGGAGACCGATCAAGATATGTGTAGCCGTTATCCTCATCTTTTCACCACTTCAGGTATATCTCTATACTCGTTCGAGGACGAACGTTTGTTTTAAGAGGGGGAGGATGTAAAGACCCGGCTGGCCGTTTTGAGTATTTTAATCATGATCCTCTATTTATTGCCTCCTCTATGTTATATTGTGATTATTTCGGGTGAGTTTCGGAGTGAAATGGGACACATAGTCCATAAGTTGGAGGTCTAAGTTGTAAGAGTTGACCGTAGTTTGACTTTTATGTAGATGACTCCAAAATGGAGTTTTGACGATTCCAATAGCTCCGTATAGTGATTTCAAACTTAGAAGCGTGTCCGAATGTTGATTTAGAGGTCTGTAGGTCGTTTCGGCGTGAATTGACGAAAGTTGAAAAGTTGAAGGTTTGGAAGGTTGGAAAGTTTGACCGGGAGTTGACTTTATTGATATCGGGGTTGAATTTTGATTTCGGAAGTTGGAATGGGTCTGTCATGTCATTTATGACTTGTGTACAAAATTTGAAGTCAATTGGAGTTGTTTGTTAGGAATCGGCATTAGTTTTGAAATTCAAAAGTTCATAAGTTCATTAGGTTTGAATCGATGCGCGATTCGTAGTTATAGTGTTGTTTGATGTGATTTGACGTTTTGAGCGTGTTCGTATGATATTTTAGGACTTGTCGGTATGTTCGGACAGGGTCCTGGGGGCCTCGGGTGTGATTCGGAGTGAATCCGGAACCAATTGGACTTAGTCTCTCTTGCTGAAGCTGCTGGTTTTCTACAGGTCTGGTTTCCTTCTACGTGTTCGCGAAGGTTTTCCCGCGTTTGCGTAAGAGGAATTTTGGCAGCATCATATTTTGTGCTTCTCGAACGCGAGGCACTTTCCGCGTTCGCGAAGAAGAGCTCTTGGGCAGCAGAATTTAAGTTTCAAAACGTGGGTTTCATCTCATTTTTCATAACTTAGACCTAGAGAGCTCGCTGTGAGGCGATATTTTGGGTTTTTCAAGGAAATCGTTGTGGTAAATGATTCTAACCCGGTTTGGACTATATTTCATGAAGCCATTACTATTTTCATCATCTAATTAGGGATTTGGGTTGAAAATTTGGCAAAAAATTGTGAAAACTTCCTAGACTAAATTTTGTTGTTTTGAAAAGCGATTTGAGGTCGAATTTGAGTAATTCTTGTATGGTTGGACTCGTTATCGAATGAGTGTTCGTATTTTTATAATTTATGTCAGGTTTCGAGACGCGGGCCCGGGTTGTCTTTTTGAGTTGACTTTTTATTTCTTTGCAAAGATCGTAACTTTATTATTCGAATTAGTTTCCTATAGTTTATATTTATGATATGAAGTTGTTTTGGTTAGATTCGAGTCGTTCCGAGTTAGATAATCGAGGGAAAGGCCTACTAGTGGATTGAGTTGACGTGTTTTGAGTTAAGTGTCTTGCCTAACTTTGTGTGAGGGGAATTACCCCTTAGGATTGGTGTTGTTTGCAATAATTGTGATGTGTGAAAGTCGTGTACGCAAGGTGACTGAGTGTGTACACGGGCTAAATGTGAAAATTTACCAGTTTTACCTATGTAGATTCCTTTCATGACTTAATTGAGTTATCTTAAAATGTTATATTCATCATTATTAGTCTATTCACATGTTCTACTTGACTTATCTCTTATTTGCTAATTATTCTACATGTTTAGTTGAAGTTCTTGTTTCCTTTATTTCATATTTATTATTTAACCGTTGAACTCTTTACTTGAAGTTGTTATTCTTGGAAAATCTTGTTGTTGAAATTGGTATTGAGTTATAAAGGTTGTGATTCACATTGAGGCAAAGTGTTAAGTTAGGAAATACTATTCTTGTTGAGTTATTCGCTTCCGGATGTTATTGTTGATACTCTTGTGCATATTGTGGTAGAGCCATGGGCTACTTATTGTAAAAATACTATTGTTATTGGTTGGCAAGTTGTGATATTGGACACTTGAGGTGCGATTTGTAATACGTTGTGATATTGATACGCATGCGGTGGTATAAGATTTTGGGGTTGAAACGCATGCGGTGAGATAAGGTGGGCTTGATACGCGTGGCTAGTAGGGAAACTACTAGAAGCCATGCGGTGTGATAAGGTGGGCTAAAATGCGGGATGCTATTTCGGAAAAATAGTTTTCAAAACTAAATGCAAGGCTCTCGCAGTGATATAGAGAAAGATTGTAAATTATTCTTGTGATTTGAGACTACGAGTCGGTACCTCAGTAGTGACTCTTGTTGTTATTTTTCTATTGATGCACTTGTCTTTGGTTGTTTTGTTTCCTTAGCATGGAATTCCTTATTTTCTCCGTGTTGCATTATTTGCTTTAGTTCCTTGTAACTAACCTTAATATGTTATTGTTGTTTCAATTTCATTGTTGTCATTACTACACTGCCATACATTTGTGCAGTTTTTCTTAATTATTTCAGTAGGGCCCTGACCTGACCTCGTCACTACTCTACTGAGGTTAGGCTTGACACTTACTGGGTACCGTTATGGTGTACTCATGTTACGCTTCTGCACATCTTTTTGCTAGAAATCTGGTAAAAACCGACAAAAAAACTGACCAAAGTTGGTCGGTAATGGCCAATAACCGATCAAAACGCAACTATTTACGTGTGGACGGTATTTTAGGGGTCGGAAAGGAATACCGACCAAAGCTGGTCAGAAATTACCAACCAACTTTGGTCGGTCAATTAAATTCAAAAAAAATATTGCAAAAAAAAAACCGACCAAAGTTGGTCGGTATTTTAATTATGTAATCAAAAGATTTACCATCTGGAAATCGAACCGGGGTCTGTACTGTGGCAGGATACTATTCTACCACTAGACCATTGGTGCATTTTGTTTTAAGACTGTCTTTTATTTGATTTATACTCTTTAATTATATTTTCGCACGAAAATAACCGACCAAAGTTGGTCGGTTTTATTAAAAAGTAAAATTACCGACCAAAGTTGGTCGGTTTTTTTAAATGACCGGCCGAATTAACCGACTCATTTTTGTCGTTTTTTAATATTAATTTTTATTTATTTTAATTGAAAAACCGACCAAAGTTGGTCGGTTTCTTGAAAAATAAATTTCGCGGGACTCAAAAATAGTTTTTCGCATTTTTGCGCCAAAGAAAACTGACAAAAGTTGGTCGGTTTCGTAAAAAAAATTAAAAAATAAAATATTTTGAAAAACCGACCAACTTTGGTCGGTTTTGACCGACCAACTTTGGTCGGTTTTGACCGACCAAAGTTGGTCGGTCGACCTTGGTCGGTTTTTGCCGAATTTCTAGTAGTGTCTTTTTGTGCAGATTCAGGTACCTCCTACCAGCCCAGGTATTAGTGAGAGCTCTGTTGCGGAGACTTCAAGGTATACGTGCCGGTATCTGCAGGCTTCGGAGTCCCCCTCTACCTAGACTATTTTATTTTCCTTATCCTTTTATAGACATTGATGTATAGGATTATGCAGTACTACTATTTAGAGCTTGTGACTTGCATTCGGTCTTGGGAGTTGTACATGTTGAGTTACAGAGTCTAATATATATAGTTGCTGAGTTTTGAGATTTTAATTATTATTTCAGTTATTTCTGCATGAATGTTAGGCTTACCTAGTCTCTAAAACTAGGTGCCATCATGATATCCCACGGAAAAAAATTGGGGTCGTGACAAAATCGAACACAGTAATTGCTAGCAAAAAATATGGGATGTTGGATGATTGGTATACAAACAGGGTAGCTGGTCCTCGTGGTGTTGAAATTTATTTTCTAATTTATTAAAGTGATAGATAATACAAGACACAAATGAAGCGTGCATTTTGAAGAAATTTATCTCATCTCTTACTTATTACATCTGCTATTGGATTTACAAGGTTTGCTGAAGCGACTGAATGGTCTGACAAACCCTTACTCAAAGTAGCAGTAACTATTGATGCTCCTAAAGTTCTTAAATTGGTCATGGAAAGGCTCATGAATTCTTAAAGTATTCGTATGCTATTATATCTCTTATTCAGCCAATGTTATTTATTTTTCTACACAATACTTGAAACTTCATTCAAAATTTAATTGCACTATAAGCTGCGGCACATTTAGGTTTTTCTTTAACTCTTTACATTAAGTTATTGCAGGGTCCCAACATTTTCATTTTAGTTTCTTGCATATTAGTTTGAACAGTGCATTATTTTTCTACACCAGAAAAGTTCTATGATATCTTGATCATATTTGAACAGTGTATGATTTATCTTGTGATGCATTAACTCAACCAATATTTTGATTATCGTAGGATACATTTGAGAGTGTTGACATGAATGATCATCATGATAATATCTTGGGATGGATGAAAGAGTTATGGAAAAAATAGAGAGGACACTTGCATGCAAAATATACGAAGGATAAGCCAATCCAAGAAGCTCTTAAGAATATTCCAAAGGGAGTAGACAAGAAAGAATGGGAGTGGTTAGTAAGGGAACATTTTTCTTCCGAAATAGACTAGTTTGCCAGATTTGGCAACAATTTTCTTTGAGACTCGTAAGAAAAATAACAAGTTTGTTGAACCTGAAGCAATTGAAAAACATGTATGTTTGGTAAACTGAATATGTAAATTACTTGAAATTATTATGGGTTCTGATATAAAATATTTCTTCATATGTTTTGTAGGCTTAGATTGAAGAAATAGTTCAATCGTATCCATCTTTACCTAGCATAGAGATAGTAAAAAAATGTTGTGGACCTTAAACTCGTAGCCATGTATTTGACTTTGGGGGTGGAGTAAAGACGAAAGATTTGAAAGGTGGCACTTCTTCAAAGGCTGAATTACTGTCCGCGCTACGTTCAACTTGAGAGGAAAACAAATCTTTGAATGAGGAAAACAAATCTTTGAATGAGGAAAACAAATTCTTACATGATCACTTTGCTATCTTAGAAGATGAGATGAAATAAATGAGGAAAATAAAGGAATTCTTTGCTGCTCAACAATCACATCTCTCGCATTCGACATCGCTCATTTCAACTGAATGACCATTATTTTTTCTGCTGACCAAGTTAGCAACAATATACCCATCTTATAGCTATCTCTGTTGCATTCGTGCATTTATATTCTTTCAAATTAAACACTATGGGCAGACGAAGCCTTGTCAGTTATACTGAAAGGTCCTTGTGTTTTTATCTTCATTCCCATCTTAATTATACTGCTAAACCAACTTCAAGTTATAATTCAAGTGGTTTGTCGTTTCATCTTCATTCCCATCTTAGCTATAAGCTTGTTATACGGTGATCTTAATTTGATAACTCAGTGTTGCAGGTGGTTGAAAATGCATTACAATATTTTTGTTTAATCTAATATACCTTTCTGGTGTTCAGCTAAGCATCTTTATTTTTTGTTGGATTTGTGCTTTGATGCTTGTTTATTATTGTCTGTGAAGTGTTCTGGTCTTTCTCGTTATATTTGCAATTGTTCTTAGATTTAGTTGGTCAACCTGTTATCACCTGATTTATGTGAATGGAGTTCGACTCTCTTAGTTCCTGACAAATATTGGGGCTTACCTAAAGACATTGTTAGTGATCGCGACTCGCGCTTCACTAGCAATTTTTGGACCCAACTCTTTAAGTGCCTCGGGTCAAAATTGAGTCATAGCTCAAGTTTTCATCCGCAATCTGATGGCCAGACGGAGCATTTCAATGGCATGCTAGAGGAATATCTCCGGCATTTTGTGACCGGATCGCAGAAGAATTGGGTGAAACTTCTGGATGCTGCTCAACTGTGTTTCAATTCACAAAAGAGCTCAAGTACCAACAAAAGCACTTTTGAAATTGTTACCGGACAGCAACCGCTACTCCCACACACAGTGAACGCACCAAACATGTCAAAATCTCCTCGGGCTGCTAGCTTCTCAAAAGAATGGAAGCAAAATTTGGAGATAGTGCGGAGCTATCTTGTCAAAGCCCAAAAGCGGATGAAGAGGCATGCTGATCAGAATCGCCGCTTTGTGGAATACCAGGTGGGAGACAAAGTGATGGTCAAAATCCCAAAGCGGTACTTGTTTGCAGGGGTCCATGATCCTCGCCTATTGCAAAAATATATTGGACCCTTGTCCATTGAAAGGCACATTGGGAAAGTTGCATACTGGGTGGATACCCCAGCTTGGTGGAAAATCTATCTTGTTTTCCATGTCAGTCTCCTGAAACCTTTTCGGGAAGATATGGAGGATCCTTCACGAAGCCAACTCACAATACCAAGTATTCGAGGCCCCAATTCAACCGGAAAAAGGCGTGCTGAAGCTATTCTTGATGATCGAGTGATTCACGCCTCAAGAAAAGATCACCAGGAGTTCTTGGTGAAATGGCAGGGATGTGATGCAGAGGAGAATACTTGGGAGAGGGGAACAAACCTCAAAGCCTACAAGAGCCTGATTGATGATTACCTTGCAAGGAAGGCGCCGAGGACGTCGCCAACTCAGGTGGGGGAGAATGTCATGGGCGGCTTTCCAACCATGCCCCATTACCCCTTGGACGCGCCCCGTGGCGTCCTGGCCAGCCTCCCAACGCCCGTCGCCACGGTCGGCCCCGTGGTCTCGGCAGCTCCAAGTGATAAGCGCGCATGTGCCTCTGTCGCCCCACCGATAGCCATCGCCAGTGCCCAGCCACAGGCAAAAGCCAACAGCGCCGCGCACGCAGACAATGCCGCGCGCGCAGACCCTGATGCTAAAGACAAAGTTGCTGCCAACGGACTTGCTGCTTCTTTGTAGAAGACTAAGTCCTTTTCATTGTAAATATAGAGTAGTTTTGCTGCATTTTCTTTAAGTGTGATTTTCCAACTTTCATAGGTCTAGTCATGTAACTTTGGTTTATTTTTTTTAAGCATTATTAAGGGGGACCAAGCAATCAAAACTTTCAAGCAAGCAAACAATTCTCTGTACTGGTGTCTCTCCCCCCGACACCGTCTTGTTTTCTGTAATAGCTTTCATTCAATGCAATCAAGCTTTCTTTCATTCTCAATTCTCTTTTCTGCTCTCTTTCAATTGCTCATGACATTGGTTTTCCCGTACGGCACTGACAATCTAGTCTAGCGTACGGAGGGGACCTCAGTTGGCGGACAGCAACCGTACTGACATCGGTTGCCTAGCCTTACGTTGCCCTTCCAAGGAATTTCAGGAAGGCGCCGCGTAACAGTTCTTAGATTTAGTTGGTCAACTTGTTATCACCTGATTTATGTGAATGGAGTTCGACTCTCTTAGTTCCTGACAAATATGAATTTACTCCCAAAGCTTGTATTTCCGGTATACATTCTAAGACTTGTTCCTTGAGTGGAGTGGTGACGTTGGCTCTGAATTTGACAGATCTGTTTAATAACCTGTGAATGATAAACAAAAAAATTACAAATTACTAGCGATAATAAATGGATGAAATAATAAGAGAGAAAAAAAAAGGACTTTGAATAGATCAATCTTTATTCTTCAGTTAGGGCACCTTTACTTTGACATCAGTTACTTTTCTTTGGCGAGTTCAGCAATCTGAAAAAGAAACTTGCATTTCCATCTTTTAATTCTCAAGAATTATCTTTCTTCCTTATATTATTATGTTCTTTTATGGCTATGTATTGTAAGAAATATGATAAATACATTCATTCCTATCTGATAGAAGACAAAAATGAACATATCCTTAATTTTTCATTACTCTAAAAATGACGTATACTTATTTGATCAAGGTTCGCAGCTTAGCAAAGGAAGGAACTAAGAGAATCAAACTTCATTTTTGTTAAATTATATCACATGGGCTAATCCTGAAGTTACTTCCTTTGTTTCTTAGGATGACCTTAATTTTTAAGGGAGCTTATGGCATGCTCTCTAGAATGGTAAATCCCGAGTTATCGTACCGGGATTTATCGAGCCAAAGTTTGATTTATCGTTTTAAAACTTTTCTAATTAATTTTCTTATATTCCTGTAGCCTTGTTGATATTGCTGGATAACACATGATAAATTTAGACTGCTTTTGGGGTAAGCGGTTTAACCATTGCTAGTGTAAATTTATATATATTGTTTTACCAATAGTTATTTATTGTCTGTTTAAAATTTTGTACTTACATGTTTTGAAGATTGAAGCTACAAGTCAAGATGTAAATTTGGAAGATACACAAGCTCATTATTATTTTGCTAGGAATGTTATGTAAAAGTTAATATCATAGTCTAGCTCAGGATGTTAGCTAAGTTTTTTTGTTAAGGTATTGAGCAAATATTGAAACTAACATCATGTGATGTTAACATTGTAATTAATAACTTTATTTATAATTATTTTTGTGTGTGTGTATATATATATATATATATATATATATATATATATATATATATATATATATATATATAAAACCTATTTATATCTGGATTTTCAATAGCAATTTGATATTTATTGATAAAAATAACTTTTTTGTGACATCGAACTTTAGGACTACTTGTGGTTAATAAGATAGAGATAAAAAATACGGTCATTAAAGTTACTATAATTATTTTAAATTGGGACCAGTGCTGCTCGTCTCTAAAAGCTAAGTTACGACCAGTTAAAGACTGGTCGCTAAAACTGGTTAACGCTCGAAAAATATATATTTTTCATAATATATTTACCGTCTATTAGGGAAGAGAAGGGTGGTCGCTAAAACTGTTTAACGACGGGAAAATATATATTTTTCATAATATATTAATCGTCTACTGGGACGAGATATGTAGTCTCTAAATATATTTAACGATTAGATTTTTTGTCCGTCTCTAAAAATATTTAACAGTTGTTGATACCCAATTTTACTCTCATATTTTTAAATAATATATATACTTTCAAAACATCATTTTTGCATCATTACTCAATTTACAAGAGTCATGCAAATATTTTCTATAATCTTCCATAAGTTTTAAAGCTTTAAATTTGATTTTGTTTGCATTTAAATTACTTGAATATGTATTAATTACCCCTTTAAATTATTTTGTGATAATTTAATCACCTAAATTTATTATTTACAATCACATATATTATTTACAATATTTTATGTCATTTTATATAATTTCATTTGCATATTTTGTGCTATTTACATATTTTTGCGATAGTAGCCTATATTTTGCAATTAATTGTATTTTACTATTTTATTCAAAGTCAAAATATGTTTTTATATATTTACAACCTTCAGCTATTATTTTAAAATAATTATTTTCTTAAATAATATTTTTTACACTTATTTAGATATTTTTATTAATTTTGTTGTCCTTAATTTCTTTATTTTTTAAAGCTGGCCCAAACCAGGCCATTTTTCGGATTAATTGGCAGCCCAGACACCCCACCTTAGCCCAATAACACCCCAACCCAAACCAAATGACTCACTTTCAAATAACCCAATCGCGACCCGTTTAAACAACCTGCCCCATTTCCTTTCGATCCTGGCCGTTGATCTCAAATGATCAACGGCCCATAATAATTCCCTACATTTCCTTATATCCCCTTAACCTAAACCCTAGGGACATTCCCACCTAAACAGCCTCCTCTGAAACCTCCCCACTCCATTCGTCTCTGAGAAACCCTAGCCGTCATACCCTTAAATCCTCTCTGAATCCGGCCCCAAAATGGAATCAATCCATGATTCCCTTACCTTATACGTTCTGTCATCTTGTTACTTATACGATTTTGGCATCACCTAGTACTCGCCTATTCTTGGCAAGTACCAGGCCCTAAGTTATGAACAACCGTCCTCAATCTTCAAGAGTTAGACGATATTTCGTCTATATACACTCACTACCAGATTATATGGGTCCGATTTACCAAGACACTCGACCAATCTTTGATTTCCGTTGAACTAGGGTTTGAAATTTAAATTTTTTCCTTTACTGGTTCTATTATCGATTGTATGTGATTTTCTTTCCTTATTTGTGTTTGATTAATTGTTTTCTATGTTTGCTTGCTCGATTTCTAACACTATATAACCCCTCCCCAATTTCCCTTTTGGACTGACTTTTTCACCTTAAGAACTATTCTCTCACTCTCATTTATTCTGTACTATTCTGAAATTGAGCTCTTGGCCGGCTGAAAGCCAAGGCCACCGGATTTTGTTCGCCTTCCTCCGATGCAAGCACTGCTCGTAGTCCATTTCGAGGCTCCTGTGAAATCTGAAGCACTGGGAGTTAAGGTTTTACTAGTCTTCAATAACCACAGCTATTCCTGAGATTTTCGAGTTCTTCATCCTTTGTTTAGTTTGTCTGCAACTGGTTAGTGCTTTATACTCTCGCACTTCTACTTCTTTCTATTCGTGTTTGTGTTATGTGCATTAGTGCTATTTGGATTTTCCTGAGTTAATTTAAATATTATGCCCCTTCGTATACAATTCTGCTTGTTTTAGTACTACTCTGTAGTTCCCCTAGCTTCAATTCTATGCGAGTTCTGATTTTAACTCACGTGTGGATAGCTAAGTTGATTCATGATGCCTGCATGATTCGTAATTGAAACCTGATTGATGGTTGTTGAACCTTGTTTTGATTTCTTATACCAAAACCCTTATGAAACTATGTTCTTGCTCAAATTGCTTTCTTCATGATTGAATCCTTTATGCATAATTTGCTATTTCTCTGCAAGTCTATCTAAATACTTAGCCTAATATGCTAGCCTTAGTGCATGCTTATTAGGTGTGTCCAACCTGAATAATTTTTAATCATTATGTTTATGAATAGTTGGTTACTTATACCTGTTGCTTATTCTGAGTTTGGTTCCTTGCCTTGTTCTGTATTATTATGATAGCCAACTCATGCCTATAATATGTTCTAATTCCTGTTGAGATATTCATGCCTAACTTTTATCTCTCTGGAGTTCTACTATGAGCTATGACCTGTTCCCATGCTATTTGTAACTCTATTGTATGCTTTTCTTGACTTGCTCAATCCTGTATTTTTCAGTATTAGTTAAGACTTTTAGAATAAATCTAATAATTAGCATTTTCGCCTATATGTGGCAAATTGTACAAGTTTTTTTGTTAAGGTATTGAGCAAATATTGAAACAAACATCATGTGATGTTAACATTGTAATTAATAACTTTATTTATAATTATTTTTGTGTGTATATATATATATATATATATATATATATATATCCTTTTTATATCTGGATTTTCAATAGCAATTTGATATTTATTGATAAAAATAACTTTTTTGTGACATCGAACTTTAGGACTACTTGTGGTTAATAAGATAGAGATAAAAAATACGGTCGTTAAAGTTACTACAATTTTTTAAATTGGGACCAGTGCTGCTCGTCTCTAAAAGCTAAGTTACGACTAGTTAAAGACTGGTCGCTAAAACTGGTTAACGCCCGAAAAATATATATTTTTCATAATATATTTATCGTCTATTAGGGAAGAGAAGGGTGGTCGCTAAAACTGTTTAACGACGGAAAAATATATATTTTACATAATATATTAATCGTCTACTGGGACGAGATATGTAGTCTCTAAATGTATTTAACGACTAGAGTTTTTGTCTGTCTCTAAAAATATTTAACAGCTGTTGATACCCAATTTTGTCCTCATATTTTTAAATAATATATATACTTTTAAAACATCATTTTTCCATCATTACTCAATTTACAAGAGTCATACAAATATTTTCTATAATCTTCCATAAGTTTTAAAGCTTTAAATTTGATTTTATTTGCATTTAAATTACTTGAATATGTATTAATTATCTCTTTAAATTATTTTGTGATGATTTAATCACCTAAATTTATTATTTACAATCACATATATTATTTACAATATTTTATGTCATTTTATATAATTTCATTTGCATATTTTGTGCTATTTACACATTTTTGCGATAGTAGCCTATATTTTGTAATTAATTGTATTTTACTATTTTATTCAAAGTCAAAATAACTTTTTATATGTTTACAACCTTCATCTATTATTTTAAAATAATTATTTTCTAAAATAATATTTATTTACACTTATTTAGATATTTTTATTAATTTTGTTTTCCTTAATTTCTTTATTTTTTAAAGCTGGCCCAAACAAGGCCATTTTTCGGATTAATTGGCAGCCCAGACACCCCACCTTAGCCCAATAACACCCCAGCCCAAAAAAAATGACCCACTTTTAAATAACCCAATCGCGGCCCGTTTAAACAACCCGCCCCATTTCCTTTCGATCCTGGCCGTTGATCTCAAATGATCAACGGCCCATAATAATTCCCTACATTTTCTTATATCCCCTTAACCTAAACCCTAGGGACATTCCCACCTAAACAGCCGCCTCTGAAACCTCCCCACTCTACTCGTCTCTGAGAAACCCTAGCCGCCATACCCTTAAATCCTCTCTGAATCCGGCCCCAAATTGGAATCAATCCATGATTCCCTTACCTTATACGTTCTGTCATCTTGTTACTTATACGATTTTGGCATCGCCTAGTACTCGCCTATTCTTGGCAAGTACCAGGCCCTAAGTTATGAACAACCGTCCTCAATCTTCAAGAGTTAGACGATATTTCGTCTATATACACTCACTACCAGATTATATGGGTCCGATTTACCGAGACACTCGACCAATCTTTGATTTTCGTTGAACTAGGGTTTGAAATTTCAATTTTTTTCCTTTACTGGTTCTATTATCGATTGTCTGTGATTTTTTTCCCTTATTTGTGTTTGATTAATTATTTTCCATGTTTGCTTGCTCGATTTCTACCACTATATAACCTCTCCCCAATTTCCCTTTTGGACTGACTTTTTCACCTTAAGAACTATTCTCTCACTCTCATTTATTCTGTACTATTCTGAAATTGAGCTCTTGGCCGGCTGAAAGCCAAGGCGATTGGATTTTGTTCGCCTTCCTCCGATGCAAGCACTGCTCGTAGTCCATTTTGAGGCTCCTGTGAAATCTGAAGCACTAGGAGTTAAGGTTTTACTGGTCTTCAATAACCACAACTATTCCTGAGATTTTCGAGTTCTTCATCCTTTGTTTAGTTTGTCTGCAACTAGTTAGTGCTATATACTCTCGCACTTCTACTTCTTTCTATTCGTGTTTGTGTTATGTGTATTAGTGTTATTTGAATTTTCCTGAGTTAATTTAAATATTATGCCCCTTCGTATATAATTCTGCTTGTTTTAGTACTACTCTGTAGTTCCCCTAGCTTCAATTCTATGCGAGTTCTGATTTTAACTCACGTGTGGATAGCTAAGTTGATTCATGATGCCTGCATGATTCGTAATTGAAACCTGATTGATGGTTGTTGGACCTTGTTTTGATTTCTTATACCAAAACCCTTATGAAACTATGTTCTTGCTCAAATTGCTTTCTTCATGATTGAATCCTTTATGCATAATTTGCTATTTCTCTGCAAGTCTATCTAAATACTTAGCCTAATATGCTAGCCTTAGTGCATGCTTATTAGGTGTGTCCAACCTGAATAATTTCTAATCATTATGTTTATGAATAGTTGGTTACTTATACCTGTTGCTTATTCTGAGTTTGGTTCCTTGCCTTGTTCTGTATTATTATGATAGCCAACTCATGCCTATAATATGTTCTAATTCCTGTTGAGATATTCATGCCTAACTTTTATCTCTCTGGAGTTCTACTATGAGATATGACCTGTTCCCATGCTATTTGTAACTCTATTATGTGCTTTTGTGGACTTGCTCAATCTTGTATTTTTCAGTATTAGTTAAGACTTTTAGAGTAAATCTAATAATTAGCATTTTCGCCTATATGTGGCCAACTGTACAAGGTTTGATGCTTGTTTGTCCTATTGATTTGAAAATTGACATGTCTTTTATTTACTATAAGTTTTGCTGGTATTGTAACTAATATTCAGCATGTTCAAGTTTTCTTATGCTCTACTAAGTGATTGCTCGATCATGAACCTGTTCTATTATGTTGTTTTCACAAGGCCTTCATGTCAAAACTTTCATGTGAAGGCTATGCTCTACTTGTTCTTGTCTATAACTCTATTAGATTTCCATGTTTAAATCTTGTGTCTAAAGCTCTTTTAGGCTAATTCTGAATCAAATTACTCTTGAAACTCTTTTGGAATAGTTCACTATCCTATGGTGGTCAATCCTGTCACTTTAGCTTTGTTTCTGAGAATACAAGCATGAACCTACCTTGTAAAATTGTCAGTATTTCATGTGATCTTGTCTATGTGCTTTGGTTAGAACTGTTCATTAGTTATAGCTTTAGGAGTTAAGTGTGAAAAGTTATTTAATTAATTCCACGAGTGGTCTGTCACCTATATGGTTAAGTTTGGCATCCATTTGGCTAAGTAAGTTATTTGTTGGGCCTGGTGTTGGGCCATATGTGTTGTTGGACCTGGGCATTGGATTCAGGAAGATTCTACTGTCCTTATGAGCCTGAGATTTGGGTCTGTTGGTTGGTGAGGCTACTGAAGGCCCAGAAATTCACTGGGTTATTTTATAGCGGGCATGTACTTGTTTCAGTCTGTATTTTGTCATCTTTGAGTTTGTATTATTCCATTTTAGTCTTGTAACTTGTAATAATGAATAATTTGGGTGTTAGTGAAATTGAGGAATGGGTGTGCTTTGTTATTGCATAAAGGGTAGAGAATATGCCTATAGGGTCTACGTGCTTTATTTGTTCTTTTGTTTAACTTGCTCTACTTCTGCACACTAGTAGAAATCATATCTCTAGGAGTTACACACACCTCACCTAATTTGTCTAATACTCGTACACTATCTCAAACATGCTATTAATCGCCATACTTGTTATTACTGTGTGTTTAGACATCATGCTTATAGGATATATATTATATGCTTTTTCTAACCTAGATATCATGCCTATAGGACTTCAAATAATTCATTGATCAAATTGCTTCTATTACTTTTGGTGCACTGTCCATCTAGATATCACGACCATTGGACATTAATCTCTTAATCCACTGCTTCTGCCGTTTTATTATACTTCCACCTAGATAGCATGCCTATAGGAATAAGTATGTTAACAGCGAGTTCAAATACAAACTATTAGAAATCTTTCCTATAGGATATTGTTATTCGCCTAGAAAGCATGTCTATAGAATCATATGCTAGAAATTCCCAGTTTTAATAGCTTTCACTGCCCATTGTGCAAACAACTTAGAAATCATGCCTATAGGATAGTGTCACTCGCCTGAGAAGCCTATCTATAAAATCAGTGCTAATAATCCTGAGTCTGCAAATAGTTTACTGCCTCCTCGCCTAAGACACTTAGAACAATAACGATGCATATACGATACTGGAATTTAGAATCACCTAGAAACCATGCCTATAGGACTCTTCGATTCTGGAACTATGTACTGCCTAAACTGCCCGCGTGCATATGTTGCAGAGGCTAACTTGGGCCTTTAATTGTCTTTATGTGGAGTCCTATATGTTTTGAATGTCGCTTAGTTTTATCATTTTGAGTAGCCTAGGTGAAGTCTAGAACCATCCAAATAATAGGTCTAACGCCTCCTAGACCGTAGGTACGGGACGGGTAGTGCACGTATAGGATACGATTTAGAATTGAATTAGAGCACCTTTAGGTAACAACTTCAACATAGTAATTGGGTAGCAGGAGATGATAGTCTGTGCCCGCTGAATAATATGAGCAACCCCTACCTTAAGAGAGTTGTGGAGTATTATTTATGTTGCACGGGGTGATTCTTTAGGCTAAACAACTTAGGAACCCCCCTCCCCCTTTCTTTATATACTTGTTATTTATACTTAGTCATTTAACATAGATCAATATAGTTGCATCCTTGTGATCATTAAGATTTGTACCAATTCTCATGCGTTATAGTAAGACTCTTTGACTTCTAAATTTTTCTTTATTTATTTGATCACCTAGCCTAATCACATAATCCACATAGTTTAAAATTCAGTTGGGACCTACAGTTGTGGACATTGAAGAGTGCCTAACACCTTCTCTTTGAGGTAATTTGAGCCCTTATCCGATCTTTGGTGACACGGACTAGTCAAACAGAGTTATTTCCAAATAGGTGCCCTAACGCACCTTAAAAGTCGTTAGGTGGCGACTCTTCTATTTTAATACCTTCATTTAAAAGAGTTATCACATGTCGAAACCTGCTTTCGCGAGAAAACGGGGCGTGATAACGGCCAGGTTTCAGAACCCGTCGTTATTGACCGTTAGCGGCGGAAGCTATTACGACGAGTTGGGACCAGCCTTTTCCCGTCGCAATTGGTTTATTTGGATCATAAGGGACAAGATTTCCCTTCCTTAAAGGTCATTTTCTTATAGTGTCGATTATATTCATACTACACTTCTTCACCTTGCGTGTAGATCTTGGAGTTGATGTTGTTGTGTATGGTGGGAGCTGGCATTAAAGATTCACCCCCATTCCAGTTTTTGCTACCACTAGTTCTTAGTAGTTCTAGATTTGAGATTTTGTTCATGTACATTTCAAACTGATGTTGTATGATTTTTCATTTCAGTTTGTAAATCTAAGTTTTAGTGACTCATGACTTGTACTATCAGTCCTTGGGGAGTTGTTTAAAGATTCAGTTATTTCGCTTTTTACTCTTAATGTTATTGTTAAATTGTATTTACTCTTATTTGGCTTACCTAGCAGGTTGGGTTAGGTGCCATCACGACTAGTTGGATTTTGGGTTATGACATATATGTGTTGCTATTTAAGTTTGGATCGGTTGAGAATGTTGACCTGACTGTCACGAGGATGAATGTGAGCTTAGCGGATGATTTGAGGTATTTTATGGTTTGTGTTACATAAGCTTATGAAAGATTTAGTTGAATTTCAGCGTCGGATTTTGGGCAACAATAAAGTATGGGTATTGTAAGTTATCGAATGTTTTGTTCGATGGCTTTGAGCCAAGTGGGGGAGTCTTCTATCGACGATTTGATTGCATGGTTATGGTTTGAACTGGTTTCGGTTTGTGGCAAACTTGAGAATTCGTTATGACTTGCAGAGGTTGAGATCGAGGATGACTCGAGTAATAAAATTTCTAGATATGGGTTATATTATACTTTATGGGTATATGGAAATCATGGAATGATTTGAGTTGTTATTTGTGACGGATGTAGTGCGCATGGAGTAGGAATTTACTCGCTTGCGTTAAGGCGGGGTTACTTCTTTGGGTGTTGTTGTGCTAATGGGTCATAGGTCGTTCGTCCCGTTTGGGCGGTGCAATTGAGATTTGAGCAGAGTGGATGACTCTCGAGAAGGTTCTAATGGATTCAAGATTTATATGTGACAATTGAGAATTTTTCGGATTTGTATATTGCTAAAAATTGAGATTTGTATTGGATGGTCAGAAAGGTAAAAGGAAAAACTTTAAATTCATAGAAGGTCTATTGAGAGTAGGTGTCTCGGTTGTGGTACTTGTGGGGTGCTTAAGAAGGAATACATCATCTTATAGGCCTTAGGGCCGTGTGGTTTTATGATAGGATCTCTCGTGGTGAGCTTTGGGTTAAGGGTCATAGTGTGCGGGCAAGGAGAAGTGTTAACTTGAAGGAAATTCGGAAGGAACTCGGAGAAATAGGATAACTTGGTGGTAGATCAGATCAACATGGTAATGGGTATAATCGGTTCTTTGGGTTCTTACGATGTGGTGAGTCTCTACAGGTGTTTTGTTGCAATACTCTTGGGTTTGGTGACCTGCATGACTTGTTTGAATTAGAGGGATTCAGTTCTGATAGCTTGGTTATGTGCAAATAGGCTTCGTAGAGTTCTCGATGATTTCTACCATGGCTTGGGATGGATATTTTCTACAGGCATTGGGAGTTTGTTGTGCGTTGTGATTTTCTCCTGGATAGGATCAAGTGGATTGGTTTCTAGCTAAGTGAGTATGTAATCTACTTGTGACTCATGGTTGATAATGTGGTTCTCATGTTTTCATATGATGGCATGATAGATGCGGTGCATCATGTGAGATTGAGATTTTCATGTACAAGGTCATGGTTTAGTTTTGAAGGAAAGATCACGAATTCTTAGACAGCATGGACGGTTCCAAATGTTTATATGAATGCTAGTAATACTTGGTATTACCTGAGAAGGGCACGCATTTCAGAAGGCGCAATGTGTTTTGACTTATAGATGCTTCATTGGTATTGCGGTACTCGCTTGGTTGATCGACTGCTAGTGTTCAGATTTTGCTTTGTGGCATGAAGGAATTATGGAAGTATTTCCCTTGGAATGATTGTGTATGAAGGATGTGTCAGTCACTTGAGTGGTCAAGTTGGGATCGGATATGGTGATTTTGGTATTCTAGGGATTTGGAGACGGGGAGTTCTCAGAGGCAGATTGTTCCTTGGTTGCGGATTATGAAGGTATAACCAAAGTTAGACAACTAATAGTATGTGTTAATTTTAGGTTATTGTGGACTTTTGGGGGGTTATTTATCTAATTGTGGGTGACCAGAGTTAATTTGGGGGCCCATTGGTAGGCCCAATGAAGATGTGTATTCTACACCGGATCATATTTGTTAACTCAGCACTATTATTGTTGAGGGGTGTGTCATTCACTGGAGTTGAGCGTGTTCGTGTTTCGTTATGTTCTATGTGTTACTCTTCTATGCTATAATGGGTTGTGATCTGTTGGTTATTTGCACACTAGTTGCGTTACTGTTTGGGCCTTACGGCAAAATTCGAGCGAGATAATTATTGGGGTGTTGAATGGTTGATTGCGCTTTGGTTATGGTCTTTCTGGGTTGTGGTATATTGTTTCATTCGCTTCTCTATGGTTATGGTCATGCACTTCGTGTACTTGATGTCAAATTGCGTGTGGTTATTGATTTTGAGCATTGTGGCTTGAGGTATTTCATAAGGACTGGTGTTTGGATGGGTCACGCATTGCAGCGGGGTTATGTTGGGATATGATCCTTTGTGATAGATTCATGTGTCTTGGTTCTACTATGTGTGATAGGGTCATAGCATTGCATTTGTGGTGGTACTTGTTGAGCTTGCGGGGCGGTTCTCTTATTTGAGTCATTTTCCATGTTTGGGTGCATTTGGGTTGTTGCTTATTGATGCACGGATTGTATGGTATGTGGCTCTAGGTGTTATTGGTGTGGCATCTCCGTCGAGCAGCTTGTATTGAGTGAGATGAGGTTATTGAACTTGGAATGAGCACTATCGGGATTGAGTAAGGTATGTTTGGAGATGTGATGATGTCACTAGTCAGCTTAGAATTTGGGCTATGGTTCTTTGGCGAGAGAGCTCCACAACTTGTTGATTTGAGGAGTAGTTATGATTCTGTGTGTTTCTTTCATCATTGGCAGTGTACGAAGGTTTAGAACAGGGTTTTAATTGATATGAGATTTGTTACTGATACCGGGTTTATTTTGAGTAGCTACTGTGATCGAGAATATTTCTACGAGTATGCGAGTTATGTGGTATATCATGTGATTACATCTTGGGTTATGGCTATGGCTTGATATAACTTGTTCAAACTTATCCAGTGTGTAGATGCGAGATTTGGGTGTTGTAAGGAATTTCGGATGTTGGAAATTGGGTTCCAAGGTTTATGGGCTAAGGTTGAAGGAAGAATCTTCGGTTATGTTGAGTTGACGGACTTATATGTGTTGCACCCTATTTTGCACTAGTCAAGACAGGTTTCAACTTGTGGTTTCTCTGTTGTTGATAAAAGAGAGTCACCACCTAATATTTAAAGGTATACTCGGGTACCTATTTAATTACTAAGTCATATTATTCATTAGTATACTAACCGGTGAGATTATGGGTAAGGGTTCTTATTCTTCTAAGGGGAAGGTGTTAGGCACCCCTTAAAATCTACATGAGGTAGCTCCATAGGACTTAGACTAAGTTTGGGATCAATCATTTATACTATGCTTTAATTAGTATTAAAGAGTACTGCTTACTGTATACCTAAGGGGAGAGTATGGTATTAATAAAAGGAATGTGTGTGAGATTATAAAAGAGTTGAGAGAGTTTTGAAATACGTATGTAAATGGTCCATATTTGTAAAGCATTCGAAGAAAGAGTTTGAGTTATAAAACACTTGGTTTAGAAGATGGATGTAATTCTAAGAGGTGTTTGTGAAAGTGAGCCTAAGATATACCTTAGTTTGAAGATCCTTCAAGAAAATTTTATTTGCCGAAAATCCCCTTAAGGCGATAGTTCTTGAAGATCTAATTTTCCTTTCGAAGAGGAAGCCGAGGTCTGATTTCTTTTTCAAATAGGGCTGTTGTTTTGCGTAAGTTCTGTTTTTTTAGAAAATCTTTAAAGAAAAAGAAAGGTGAGCAAAAACAAAATAATTTGTGAGTAAATTATAATTAGCGAATTAAGGATCTATTACTAACTAATTTCCCTTTTAAATCCTGTATTGTTTAAGGCTTCCCTAAGTTTATATGATATTAACACATAAAAGAAAAGCATATGATTTAATATATGAGTGTTATATAGATGAGTATTAAACAACAACAAAGACATAACAAGAGCAACCAACAGTAAACTAAATTAGCAAAAAAGCGGTAAATTGAATTAACATGATAGTAAACAGTGACGAAGGCGTTGAGGGAAAGAGGACTAGACTCTGGTTATTGGGCCTCAAGAAGGTAGGCCCAGCAGTAAGGAGACGCGAGTATGGCTGATTTTGGGTTCCTCGACGAAATGCATCAAGGCTGGAATTGGGCCTGAGTTCATCAGGAACTCAACGGCCCAAGCAGATGTACATGTCCAAAAGAGGAAGAAAGTCATTAGATATATATTCAATATATTCAGCATACTCCAATCACAGATCATACTCTAATGCATATGGCAGGTATACAAACAGACAATTGAAACATGAATATGATTAATGTAGTGGGGAAATAATATATTAATGTGGTGGCTTCACTTAGCAAATAGTTAACATTGGAAACCTTTTGTTGTCATTAATCATTAAACCCTTAAAGAACTGCAATTGTCAATGAATTAAAGGCTAAAGAGGGATCCCCACTCGAGGTCGATGCTCCTTTTGGATTCCCCGACACTTCAAAGTTCCCAAGGGACTCAAGGCTAGGGCAATGCTTGTACCAGGGAGGGCAGCCCAACCTAGAGTCAAACTCCGCTCCCAAATACCCTTAAATACTAACAACGTGTTTTATCTACGGGTTTTAGTGCCAATGAGGCCCTTCCAATGTAAACTAAATACTAAAGTATTACTTACCACAAAATATATACTTTTCCTCTTAATAAAGTAATACAAGAGAACACAGATTACCTTTGACACTAAATAAAGAATACACATCAAGCAAACCTAAAGGGGCTGACTTCAGAACACATATAGATAAAATGAAGTTTCATATCATACTGTTGCAGGAGTAAGTCATGAAGGAAAAACATATTCAAAGAGAAAAATGGGCATGCAGAACTCATATAGATAGCAACACAAGAGATGCAGATACCTCTGCCTTGGCAAACGAATTGAGAACTACTTAGTTTTTCATTGACACATGCAGGGATTAGTAACACCACTTAACCCCTTAAAGATCATCAATGCAAATTCATGCCAATAGTTATGGTCAGCTGTTGGCTCCTAATCCTCCATCGACCAACACTCGAGATACCACTTTGTCCCTGCATTTGACAGTGATGTAAAGAGCCTTGTTGTGACTTTCTCCTTAGAAAGGAAGTTCGTCTCTTCTGAAAGTGATCATGTTTGCTTCTACCATTTTCCCAATTGTCGCTGCCAACACCTCACTAGTGGTGTTACTTGGTACACTTACCCCGCATAGTACTTTCAACAAAGCGTCCTTATGACTGTCAGAACTCATTAATAGATCTATGATAGATATATGTGCTAGAGTTTTCTTTAATCGTTCTTCCACAGAATACTCTTTACTCGATAACCTTTTCCAGAACTCAGCGGCCTCTAGGTCTGTTATGTTCCTCCTTGGAATTTGCTCTCTCCCAGGATTTCCTCGATTGAAATCTTTAGGGGCATATCACCTTCCAGACCTAGTCATACCGTGGGTTGCAGCAGAGTCTGTCATTTTGGACTTTCCTTTTTGCTGATCGATCTATGGGACGGTTTTATATTACCGATCTTCTTCACCTCGAGTAGCATCGGTAGGTTTCTACGAATAAGTTTGAACTATCACTGTAGGCTTTAGTTGTACTGTAATGATTAGAGCCTTTTGAGGAGAGATCCTTGCGGCTTCTGCTTTCCCTATAGTGACAATAGTTCCCTTCAGGTCATATTCTTCGTCTAATGTGATCATGTTAGCTCCCTGGTTTCGATGATTTGGAAATGGGTTACGATTCACATTAGGTGGTGCTGGAGTGAACTGGATGGCTCTGCTCTTGATCAGGGTTTCAATTTCATTTTTTAACTTGAAACAGTCTTCAGTGTCATGCCCCGGTGCATTGGAATGATACACATATCTCTTAGTGGCATCAAAATATTTGGAAGGATGTTCAGGAACCCTTCCCTTGATTAGGTGTATCAATCCTTCTCTTCTTAACCTTTCAAACAATTGGACCAGGGGCTCAGTAATTTGGGTATAATTTTTGGGACCCCTCTCTTCAAAGTTGGGACGAGGGCGTGTTGTATACATAGGTCGGTTTATGTGAGTAGTAGTTTGAACAGGAGCATATGGTCGTTGTGGGTTTTGGTTGTTGTTGGCTCGAGGATGGTTGTATTGTGGTTGGGGGTGGTAGTATGGCTGGGTATTATAGACTGGAGCGTAAGTGGGTGTGGTGAGTGGCTGTTCGTGGAATAAGAGGTGCTTCCATGAGATAGGTTAATTTGATAGTAGGGGACGACTGCTGAGACCTCTTCTTTCTTTTTCTTTCCGCTACCGATCGATCCTAACTGGATGGCCTTGCTGGCCGCTTGCAGCACTGCCTTAGATTGCACCTTACCAGATTTTATTCCCTCTTTTAAGAAATCTCCTATCTTAACCAGCTCGGGGAACTTTGGACCTATTATTCCCATCATCTTTTCAAAGTATATTCTCTATTGGGCTCGAATGAAGTACTTTGTTAGTTCACTGTCGTCCAGCAGCAGTTGCGCCCTGGCATCTTCTGTCCTCCACCGTCGTGCATATTCTTGAAATGACTCAGAAGGTTTTTTCTATAGGTTCACCAGCCCGAACCGATCAGGAGTGATCTCTATATTGAATCGAAAATGGTTCATGAAGTCCTCTGCCATATCTTGCCAAGTTCTCCAATTTCGCGGGTCCTATCGGGTATACCAGGTGAGTGCTTCTCCCGTCAGACTCCTTATAAATAACTTCATCCTTAGTTTCTCATTCCTTCCTACTCCGACCGACTTGTCGTAATAAGCCCTTAAATATGCGTGAGGGTCCCTTGTCCCATCTAAGACATCGAACTTTGGTGGTTTGTACCCTACTGGCATATACACGTCTAGGTGAATACATAGGTCCTCATAGTCCAGGCTTTCACTTTCTCGGGCAACTTGGAGACTTTTCATTTGTCTTCTCAACATCTGCAACTGTTCAAATACTGACTCTTCTTCCTTACGCCGGGTTTCTCTCTCCATCTCGGCGTACGGATCGATCTCATATGGTACCCTAACCGTGATAGGTGCTATAAAGGTAGGTTTGGTAATGACATATATAGGCGGAACGTACCGCTCGTGAGTAGCGGCATGTGCCACAGGTATGTGCTGGTTGGTGGTGAATGTGACTCCGTCACGAGGAGGGGTAGTTGAATTAGTGGTAATAGGCGAGTTCTGTGATGTCTGAGCGTATTGTGGTACATAGGGAGTGTGAATAGAGGGATTTGGTAGGTTAGCGGGGGTTACTAGAGGTATGATTTGAGTGGTAAGAGTTGAGGTTGGAGTGTTGTTGTTTTGGCATGATGTTGAAGGAAAATGATCTGGAAGTGAATCCAAAAAGGGAATCTAGGTGGTTGAGGAAGTGTTGTCACGGCCAGGTGCACCAATTCTCTGATATGATGTACCTATTCCCTTAAGGATTCCATTTCCTAGGCCATCCTTGCCACGTGCTCATCATTCCTAGTGTTGTCCTTTTCCCCCGATAGCCCCGGGCTATCGGCTATGACCAGAGCATGTTCAGTTGGGTCTTCTACAGCTGACATCTTTCCCGTAGACCTTAGATTGTATGGTGGCCCCGCCAATTTTAGTAGACGCCCCAAATTTCTTTTCTTTTTTGGGGGTAATAATAAAGCAAAAGAAAATAAGAAGAAAGAAAAGAAAAAGAGCAAGAGTCAGTTTCTTCATTTTTATAAGGGCAGAAAATCACATAGAGCAGGCAACGCGTGCATTATAAACTAACGTGTTCCTAAAATTCGTAGGGACCTCTCATTACCGGAGGTAGGCCTAATTCGCGGATGTTTGACAGACATTTAGACTTGACACATTTAGATCCGAAGCAATTTTATTTTCATTGATAATTTGGACTGATACAAGTAGGAACAAGGATTACATCATGGAGTTGCATGGGCTTATACAATTTACCCTTTTGGAAAGTAAAAGAGAAAACTAAGGGCAAAGGTACAAAGTAGGGAAATGAGGGGAAATCAACCAATTCTAATAACAATCCCCCGAGTCGCTTCTTGTACCCTTCTCTTCTTCTGGCTCATCTTCTAGATCCTCCTCCGAGTCTTCCTCAAACTCTTCCTCATCATCGTTGAATTCAGACTCCTTCTCCGGATCTTCTTCTGGTTCTGTGCTTGACTCTATCTGGATGCATTCCACTACCCATCATCCTCTTTAGTCGGTGGCAACATATGGTGAATGGATCCTAGGACCACCTGACGATGCATTGATGTGGTCACCAATTAATGTGGTAGGATCTCATGGTAAATCTGCAAAGAAACCACCGCGTCCTCTAACCAAGATATACCCTCTCTTCTTGGGCAAGCCAGTTCTTCTTCTTCGTTAATCCAGATGTAGTACTCGGGGGTGCACCATGAGTTTTGACCCATAGGCATTGTTACCAGGTCATTCCACTCTTCTTACAGTTTCCTTATCATGGGAATTGAAATCTGGCCATTGTAGTCATCCTCGTATAGCAATGTCCTTGTCCACAGGGGCACATCTTGGATTATCCTTAATTGTCTGAGGACCCGCAGAGGTGAGTATGATTGAATGCCTTCCAATTCGTTCAACTCAATGAAGTAATTTTAGGGAGTCCTCAAGATTGCTCTTCCATCTAACCAAGAGAGTTTCCAGTTGATCCATTCTCCTATCAGATTGGTCAGTGTTTCTCTTCATTCTTCTTGCCCATGTGGGGAGATCCAGTGTCTCATCCTTTCATTATGGTTGCGGATCATATTGCTGACACCCATGAAGTAGTCGATAGTGGCCTCCCGCTGGAAGAAGTGTTCGGTAGCCCAAATCTGAAGTTGCAAGTTACTTCCTTTAAAGAAATTGTATCCTTGTGCACATGCAGATAAAGCTCTCAGCACCTCTGCTAACACCATCGGCACCAAAGTAGCTTGAAGATTGTCGCGAAAGGTTGCCAGGACCACTGGTTACAGATTGATGTTTATATGGCTCCTTCGTTGTGGGAAGACCAATAATCCCAACAGTGCCATTGTGAAAGTGATAGGCCTGAGACTCTCCCATGTCGCCTGGTCACATTGAAACTCCCCTGAATACCATTCGTTGCTTTCACGGTGACAAACCTGTCGAACATCTGGTCGAGGCTCACCCATCCGTCCTCGATACTCCTGAGGCTTCTGCTATTAGTAAGACCTAGAGCATCCAAGAATCGATAACTAGGCATAGTAACTGGTAGTACTAGATTTCTTCCGTTGAATGGAAGCTCCATATAACTTGTGACTTCCTCCAATGTCGGTACCAGCTCACAGTCGGTAAATTTGAACACCACTTTAGCTGGATCCCAAAATTCTATCAATAGGCGAGTGAGCACCCTGCTTTCTCGGATGTTCATCAATGCAGTTAATGCCCCTAGGTGAGTCCGAACTTCATCTCTGTGTTCCCGAGGAATATTCTTCCACCACTGTTTCAGCTTATATGGTTGTCACGTCCCAAAATTGAGGAGCGCGACCGGCGCTCAACCGAGTGAAACCAACCGAGCAAGCCTGTTAGATTGATTTCATTCTATCCAAATTCATCCACGAATGGAGATAATACATATTTTCATTAATTAGACAAAAGGGTGTTCATGTCTACAATACTAATTCATTACCAATAGTTTCATCATTTTTAGAGTCTCAAATGGACAAATAATACAACCTCAACCTAACATATTTTGACTTTCCCAGCACCAATACACAACCCACACTATGTCTACGGAACCTCTATAGATAAATAAGAGTACAATGATAATGCCGTCAACAAGGCCCCGGCTATACCTCAAACAGAATACACAAAGAACAAAAGATACATGACCCCGGGATGAAGTGGGGCTCACCAAGTCAGCTGGGAAGAAGGTGTACTGCTATCACTGATCAATATCTCCTGCTGTGGAACCACCTGCATCCATTTAAAGATACAGCGCCCCCGGCAAAAGGAACGTTAGTACCGTCGAATAGTACTAGTATGAAAACCAAACACCAATTTAAGAATTTAGAAATACAATATGAATATGATGAATCATGGCGGCAATAGTATAATATAGATAACCGTTTAAACCAGAGCAAGCTTATTAAGATCTATCAATAACATTTATAGGATTTAAGATGAGATCCTTTGTAACCATCTTCACACAAAGCGGCCCCGCCGCCTCACCCGATATATGCAGGTGGAGGAATAAGTACAATACCACAACTCTACTCAAGCGGCCTTGCCGCCTCACCCAATGTATGCGGGTGGAGGTATAACCATAGTACCAAGAACCTATACAAAGGGGCTATGCCGCCTCACCCCAATGTATGCGGGTGGAAATGCATCAACGATACCAATGCCAACACAAAGTGGCTATGCCGCCTCACCCCAATATATATATGTGGGTGGTAGTGCCACAACAATACCAAAACTATACACAAAGTGATCGTACCGCCTCACCCCAATGTATGCGGGTGGAGGTGTAGTCCCACAATACCATAATCCCTACACAAAGCGGTCATGCCGCCTCACCCCAATATATGCGGGTGGAGGTGTATCACAATCAAAATCTCTACACAACTTGGCATAATAACTTTCACATAAACCACGACTTGAAATTATAACATGTGGATACACAATCCATAGATTGGGACACATTCTCAATTTATAATGCAATGTGATAAGAGCATTTGAAACACGAACTGAACATATATCTTCATCAAAAAACTTATCGGAATACACGATTTGTAATCAACATCTCAGAACTTACAAGGAAAATGGGAATTCCAATTCTTAAAGAAGGGTTTAGCCAACATACCTCACTTGAGCTTCCTTACACTCTAAATATTCCAGAATTCTTAGCAACTTCAATCTATTTTAGAAATATAATAAATTGAACCAAAATTAGGAAGATGATCATGGTTCTAGCTCATTTGAGCATTTTATCAAACATTAGGTGTGCATAAGGTTTCAAGGTGCTTTTATGGAGAATTCCATCATCCCACAACCCAATCTTTACCATTTTAGCTCAACAATCTTCCTACACCCTTTTATAACACATGCATGTAACATAAATAACTCTCATGCCCAAAATATTATCTTGCTAATTACCCATTTTCAGATAATTTCAAAATTAAGGGTTAGGGTGTAGAATCTTACCTCTAGGATGAAGACCTAGTGAGTTTCCCTTCTTAATCTTCCAAAACTTGAGCAAGAATTGAAGAACAATTATTGAAGAACACCTTCTCACTCTAGGGCACTCTTTCTCACTCTAAAATATAAGATTATAGCTCAAAAATAGCCCAAAGAGTATATTTAATGAAATAGGGTCAGGTTTTAAAAATCCAAAAATGGAGCTCCGGAACAGATTCTGTGGTCGCATATGCATAATTACAGACCAAAACGACCAAAAATCTGTCTGTGTATGCGGTCATTATGCGGTCCGCATAACTATTATGCGGTCACATAATGCACCGCATGATAGTTATGCGATCGCATAGTCGACCGCATAATTGCCCCCAGACTGGCCCTCTCCTGCCCACTTCTGCAGCCATTATGCGGCCCGCAGAGTATTTCTGCGGTCGCATAATGGACCGCAGAAATGCGCTTTTCTGCCAAAAATTTTTCTTTACTTTCCGGTGCATTGTTCAATCCAAAAAGTCCGAGCCGCGGCGAGCTTGGCTCAACACGTAAAACTAATTCGGCACCACGAAATATTATTTTCTTTTGCAAACTTTTACGGGGCCTTACAGTGGTGCTCCCATTACCATGCTAATTTCAGGGATGTTCTGGTTGATTTTCATTTTCTGAGGTGGGTAGAAGAAAAATATTTGGATAATTGTTTGCTTCGGATCCGTAAGTGTCTTGTCATATTTGTTGTCTTTCCACAGAAATTATGCCATTGGGTGTATGACCCGTTGACATCAGGGTGGCTTTCCTAATCGTGTGTTGGTGCCAAGGACCAACTCACCTAAGGTTTATGTAGTATGACCTATTTTACTAGAGTAGACTGTTTCCTACTTCTGAATTGGACTGAGAACTACGAGAAGTTATGTCAGTTGACCTGATAAAGCCATTCTCAGAAACTAGAGAGTTTTGAAAAGAAGGTTCGAAGGGGCATAAAAGACAACACTCGTGTACCATTGTGCATGATAGTGTACGACCAAGATGCGATTGGAAGATATGTGATGATAGTGTATATAAAGCAGTAACAAGCAAGGGTGTAGTAGCAATAAGCAAGGTGAACATAGAGAGCAGATAATTGTAAAGAGCAAATAAAGCACGTAAGTATGTAATTGCAATTTTAATCATAATCACAGCAAAGTACAAATAAACCCAGAAGTCAAATTAGTCTAAATCTGCTAAGGTCAGAACCTAAGTGTGTATCCCCAATAGAGTCACCATATTGTTGCACCCTATTTTGCACTAGTCAAGACATGTTTCAACTTGTGGTTTCTCTGTTGTTGATGAAAGAGAGTCGCCACCTAATATTTAAAGGTATACTAGGGTACTTATTTAATTACTAAGTCATATTCTTCATTTGTCTACTAATTGGTGAGATTATGGGTAAGGGTTCTTGTTCTTCTAAGGGGAAGGTGTTAGGCACCCCTTAAAATCTACCTGAGGTAGCTCCGTAGGACTTAGACTAAGTTTGGGATCAATCATTTGTACTATGCTTAATTACTATTAAAGAGTACAGCTTACTATATATCTAAGGGAAAGTATAAAAAGGATGTGAGACTTAAGAGGAGTGTGAGTTTATAAAGGAGTTGAGAGAGTTTTGAAATATGTAAGTAAATGGTCCATATTTGTAAAGCATGTGAAGAAAGAGCTTGAGTTATAAAACACTTGGTTTAGAAGATGGATGTAATTCTAAGAGGTGTTTGTGAAAGTGAGCCTAAGACATACCTTGGTTTAAAGAACCTTTAAGAAAAGATTATTTGCCAAAAATCCCCTTAAGGCGATAGTACTTGAAGTTCTGATTTTCCTTCAGAAGAGGAAGCTGAGGTCTGATGTTTTGCATAAGTTCTATTTTTTTAGAAATTCTTTAAATGAAAAGAAAGGTGAGCGAAAACATAATAATTTGTGAGTAAATTATAATTAGCGAATTAAGGATCTATTACTAACTAATTTCCCTTTTAAATCCAATATTGTTTAAGGCTTGCCTAAGTTTATATGATATTAAGGCATAAAAGAAAAGTATATGATCTAATATATGAGTGTTATATACATGAGATATAAAACAACAACAAAGACATAAGAAGTGCAACCAACATTAAACTAAATTAGCAAAAAAAGGTAAACTGAATTAATAGGATAGTAAACAGTGATAAAGGAGTTGAGGGGAAAGGGGATTGGACTCTGGTGATTGGGCCTCAAGAAGGTAGGTCCAGCAGTAAAGAGACGCGAATACGACTGATTTTGGGCTCTTCGACGAAATGCATCAAGGCTAGAATTGGGCCTGAGTTCATCAAGAACTCAGCGGCCTAAGTAGATGTACATGTCCAAAAGAGGAAGAAAGTCATTAGATATATATTCAATATATTCAGCATACTCCAATAACATATCACACTCTGATGCATATGGCAGGTATACAAACAGATAATCGAAACATGAATATGATTAATGTAGTGGGGAAATAATATATTAATGTGGTGGCTTCACTTAGTAAATAGTTCGCATTGGAAACCTTTAGTTGTCATTAAACATTAAACCCTTAAAGAACTACAAGTGCCAATGAATTAAAGGCTAAAGAGGGATCCCCACTCGAGGTCGATGCTCCCTTTAAATTCCCCGACACTTCAAAGTTTCCAAGGGACTTAAGGCCAAGGCAATGCTTGTGCTGGGGAGGGCAGCCCAACCTAGAGTCGAACTCTGCTCCCAAATGCTCTTATAACAACATATGTTTCCTATGGGTTTAAGTGCCAATGAGGCCCTTCTAATGTAAACTAAATACTAAAGTATTACTTACCACAAAATATATACTTTTCCTCTTAATAAAGTAATACAAGAGAACACAGATTACCTTTGACACTAAATAAAGAATACACATCAAGCAAACCTAAAGGGGCTTACTTCAGAACACATATAGATAAAAAGAAGTTCTATATCATACTGTTGCAGGAGCAAGTCATTAAGGAAAAACATATTCAAAGAGAAAAATGGGCGTGCAGAACTCATATAGATAGCAGCACAAGAGATGCAGATACCTTTGCCTTGGCAAACTTATTGAGAACTACTTAGTTTGTCATTGACATATTCAGGGATTAGTAACACCACTTAACCCCTTAAATATCATCAATGTAAATTCATGCCAACAGTCATGGTCAGCCATTGTTACAAAGGGGTTATCAGGAATAGGATTAGACTCTCAACATGACTACAAATTCACAGATTCAAACATGGGATTCCTAAGGCCTCAGTAGGGTCACACTTCTAATAGTATTAGCCGGTCATCATGTTCCGATAATTTCAATAAGGGGACTTCATAAGATTTGAGAGTCAAGCTCAGTTTCATATTAACAATAAGAAGAAGAATTGAGCATAATTCAAGACGAAACATGGTGTTACAGAGTTAAGCAGGTATACTTGTAACATTCAGTCAACTGTACATAGGCAGGGTAAATGAGGTAGTGATCTCATATAAGTAGAGGGACTTTACACATTACAGAACCAAATTGAACATGTCAATGAAGAAAGGAAATGGAAGCACTGTATCAAAACAAGTTCAACTCAAACATAACTCTAGCTTAGTATGTAAGTATGAAGTTATCAAGCTTCAGTTTCTAAAAGTGTCAGTTAATTATAACATAATGCCTGAGTCCTATTTTCATGGAAGATAAATAAATGATAGATGCATGCAAGCTTTACAAAATCAACAGTGGCTCAAAGAGATTGAGGACAAGGATGTACTGCACAAGTTTTGGATTACACATGTATATGAAGATCTCAACTAATCATGGGACAAACAAACTTAGTTATGCAGCAATTACCGATTGACTTTATCCAAACAAGATCATGACCTACTCTAGGAAAAATAAAGGTAGATTAACCTTAATAGAATATGTACAACAAAGGTTCATGAAAAGAAGACAACTTAACTCAGACAAGATAGTCTCCTATAAATGCATCCAACAGTTAGGTGTGATTATGAGAAGGTCATGGTGATAGCCCAGAAACTACCCTCAGGGCTAGCAGATGCAGATATAGAAGGGGAGAGCATCTAAACACATAGGTTCTTTGAACTTAGTTAAGTGATATGGACTTATTGAACTTTCATGTTTATCTCAGTTAGGATTATCAAATAATGAACTCAACCATAAGACAAATAAGATGCAGGGGATAATATGTAGGAGTGAAGATCACAGCAGAATCATCAGTGAAAGGAAAAAACATGGAGTTGAGATAAGCATGATTGGTTTAACGATAATAATAACTAAACAAAGTGAAAGACTATAGTAGTAACTCAGAAAAAACAGTTGGGAAAACACAGGCAAAGACACTTCAAGTTTAGGCTCTAGGTTAAAATGCAAAGAGATTTAAGTCATCTTAGTTATAATTATCAAGTAGTAAACTCAACTTCCACGCTCACAAAACTACAGACGTGCAACAAGACAGAGATGAGCTTACTGCAAGTCAATAAGAATTATAAAGTTCATAATGAACATAAACACATAAGAACTTAGGCATGGAGACTGTTGGAAAACTCATAACAAAGATCTACAGGTATAAATTATGGCTTAATCGATTATCACTTAAAGAATTATAACAGAACAAGCTGACCACAAGAAGTCGTCAAACTAACAAAGCATAAATATCAAACATGTCAACCAGATACAAAATAATTGTAATCTACATAACCTATTTCAGTATACTCATGTCATTCAAAGAGACGAACAAAAGAGAAAAAGTGAGAGACAGGTGTTGACCCTTTTTAGGGCAGCAGACCAAACAAACTCTTTTTGTTTCTCAAAATCCCAGAACCCTCGAGTTTAAACCAGCAATAGAACTCAACAAAAGAGAGAGAAAACTGTGAGAAAACTAAAACTCGAAACCCTAAATTTCTCTGTGTCTTTTGTGTGCTTAGTGTGTGTTCATATATGTGTTTAGGTGAGAGCATTGAAGACCCCCTTTTATAGTGTCATTTAAGTCCTTAGGGTTTCAGGATTCAAACTAAGATAGTGGAGAATGACTCATGATAATGACGATAGCAAATCGAACGAAAATCAGGAGATAGAAGGTGAATTCAGTATTGAGTTTACCTGAGTGGAGAACAGTCAACCACTGAAGGCAAATAATCGACGGACAATCCTAAAACCCAGAGGTCACTGTGTTTGACCTCTGGGTACAGAATATTTGTGATGAAACTCTGAATCATGCATATGCATGCTCCGTTTTGGCATAATAAGTGGGGAAACCAGATGAAATAAAAACTCATCAATTAGGTCTAAGGTTTCGAATTGGGGTTTTTGAATTCTAACAATGAGAATGGAAAACTGGGCTCACTGGCTTCATTTTCTAGGAACAAAGAAGATAAATTTGTGAGTTGATTTGAAAGGACAATGGAATAGTGTTTCGATTTCAAAGAACCAGGTCCTGGCATTTCTGATTTGGCGAACAAAAGAGGTAAAGTCAGCGGGATTCGTTGATAATGAAGGCAAAGATGATGATTCTCTGTTCGATTTTTGTGCAAGGTTTGTGGCTGATTTGGTCTTGGCGAGTTGAGAGAAGTGAGAGAGAAAAAGGAAAGAAGGGCGGCTGGGCAAGGGGAAATGATTTTTAGGGTTTGGGTATTGGGGTTGGTGTCTGAGGTTAAGGATGGGAGATATGATCTGGGCCGTTGATTATGTAGATCAACGGCCATGATAATTCAGGAATTAAAAGATTTTAAAGAGAAAATGTGAGGGACATTGGATCTTTTGGTTTCAACGGTTGAGATTAGATCTGATGGGGCATTTAAAATTAAAGAAAAATAGATACAAAACGAAGGCCGTTGATCTATAGGACGGACGACCCAAATTGATTGTGTTTCTTTTGTGAGTGATATAGATGGGTGGTGTGGCACAATTTCATTGGACAAGAAGAGGAGACAGGGATTGCCATGATGGAGAGAAGGAAATTGGATCTGGGTCAGATTTGTCTTGGGCTTGGGCTGAAATTAATTTAATGAATAGCCACTTTATATTTAATTAAGGAATTGCAATTGTAGCCTTTTGGTTTTTAACCCTTTTAAAATTAATTTTAAATAAGCTTAACAATTTCAATAAAATATGATAAAATTATAATTATTATATATGTTACAAATTATTTTAATTAATAATCTATAAACAACGCATGTTTCGAATTATAGCACTAATTTCAAAATATTAGCATAGTAACCTAATTCGCTAGAAATTAAGGAGTAAATTTGTCAAATTAATTATAAAAACTATATAATATATATACAAAAATTATTTTAATAATCTTAAGATAGTAAATACATTTGTAATTACATAATATTAACACTACGTGATTAATTTTAAGACTTGTACTTAATTAATTTGTAAAAAATAGATATTCATTAATAGAAAATACTTTTAATGAATTGGGGTGACGTGGTATCACCCCCCCCTCCCCCCCTCCCCGTACGGCTTTGCAATGACTCTTGGCACGTTCGTGGATGAACGCATGTCTAAGTGGGGGGAGAATGTAATGACCCAGCAGGTCATTTTGAGCAATTGCATTCCATTCAACTGTTTGAAGTCTTGAGTATCTTCATATGATATATTATTACTTGTGTGAATCGTCGGATTTGGCTTTCAGGTAATTCGGAATTGATTCTGAAGAATGATTCTCAACTAGGAAGCTTTATGTTGAAAAAATTGACCAAGTTTGACTTTTAAGTAATTGATCTCGGACCGGTGTTTTCATGGTTCCGTTAGGTACGGATGGTGATTTTGGACTAGGGCATATGTACGGAGTTGCATTTGGATGTTTCTAGAAGTTTTCGACACTATTTGGCAAAAGTTGGAATTTTGAAGGTTTGGAATGTTCATAAGTTTGACCGGGAGTTGACCTTGATGATATCAGGTTCAGATGTGGTTCCAGGAATTGGAATGACTTCGTTATATCACTTGGGATTTATGTGCAAAATTTGAGGTCATTCTGAATTGATTTGATATGGTCAGCACGAGTTTTGGAAGTTGAAAGTTCAAAAGTTCATTAAGTTCGATTTGAGGTGTGATTCGTGGTTTTGATATTGTTATGCATTATTTGAGGCATCAAGTAAGTCTGTGTTATGTTATGGGACTTGTCCGTATGTTCGGACGGGATTCCGAGAGGCTCGAGTGTGTTTCAGATTGATTTCAGACCATTTAAGCCATTTTCAACTATTGGTTTTTGGCTACAGGGGTGTACATCGTGATTAAGGAGCATTGGTCGCGATCGCGAAGAGTAAAATGGAAAAAAATGGACCTGTGAATCGCGTTCGCGAAGGAAGCTTCGCGTTCGCAAAGAAGAAATTATGTTGTCACTTAGCTAAGCATAATATCTTTTGGGACTGTTATACCTGGAAAGAATGTCGACTTTTCCGTAACTGTGAATGAGCTAAGCATAATATCTTTTGAGCTATCACTTTTACTGCTTCCATTATATTATTATGAGTTAATATTGGCTGTTGATGTGGGACACTGACCTTCTTCCGAGCTCGTCACTGCTTTCAACATAAGGTTAAGTTTGTTACTTATTGAGTATATAGGGTCGGTTGTACTCATACTACACTTCTGCACATTGCATGCGGATTTTGGAGCTGATGTTGTTGTGTATGGCGGGAGCTGGTATTGCAGATGTACCTGCGTTTCAGTTATCGCTGCCTCTTGCTCTTAATAGCTTTAGATTTATAAATCTGTTTATGTATATTTCGAACAGATGATGTATTTTCGTACGAGCTTTGTAAATTATATGTCTTAGAAGCTCATGACTTGTACCACCAATCCTTTGAATTTTGTATAGAAAGCTCAGATATTTTATTTATTGATTCTTGTTATCCTATTTAAGTTGTGTTGTCTATCATTTGGTTTACCTAGCGGGTTGAGCTAGGTGACATCACGACTATCTGGGTTTTGGGTCGTGACAATTCTAATTACTAAGTATTGTCCTTAAATTTTATGTGGAAAGTAGTTCAATATAATATGAAAATGCATTATAATTCATATATATAATTATAGGTTACATGAATGAATTACAATTATAACATATTTTTCAAATATATAAGGAACAATAAATTTAATCTTAGGATAATGCCTTACCACACCGGTACAACATTCTCTAGAAATGGGGAATGACGTCATGTATAATGAAATCAACCAATATCTGGTTTGTAAAGATAAAAACGTATTAAAGTATCTATTTTTTTTCCTCTTTACTGTATTTAAAGTTTTATTTGTAATCCTTTTTTACTCTTCCCTTTTTCTTGATTAGTTTCCCATTGTCTTTGTAATCATGTTGTAAGATATATTAACGTAGAAGTTCCAACTAAATATGCTCGATTATCGATTTTGCACAAACACATATGTAATTAAATTGGATGAAGTTTAGAGAGATTTTTTATATTGATTGAGAATAACTCAAATAAAGAAGAATTTATAAACAATATTTTCATTGATTTTAAATTCCTTAATATTTGAAATTTTTTAATTATATTATATAGTTCAAATAACAAAATATTTGTATAAGAAAATAATTAATTAATTTTAAAATTCGAAATATTAGAATTTTCTATCTAGCTCAAATAAGAAAAGATTTAAAAATAATTATAATTTTAATTAACCTAAATTAAAATTCTATTCAATATAAAATTTATTTTTAAAGAGTTATAAACACGGACCCGAAAAAGCTTCGTTTTAAATATAGCTAGATATAATATAGACAAGAGTCATTATGCAAATTTTAAGTGTGCAACTAAAAAAGGTACGAGTACGGATGGGAATTACATGTATTATCTCCTTGTAAATCGTTAAAACCTCTCTCCTCTGTGTCCCCACATTATCTACACACTACCATAAGCAGCAATGTGTGCATCCCATCCCATCTCCACTCTCGCATGGCCATGGCCATGTCCACACTCCTCTCCCTCTCTTTCCACTCACCAAAACCTCCGCAAAAACCCAATACGGAACCCATCATCTCTACCAAACCTATCTCTCTTTCTAGAAGACTAGTGTTCCTCGCTGGTTCTTCTACTTCCCTCTGCCTTTTCCTCTCTCCAATATCCTCTGCTGAGACGAAATCCTTGTCATCCTTCCTTTCCGGCATTTCTAATACTAAGTCTTGGTTCCAGTTTTACGGTGATGGTTTCTCCATTCGTGTCCCACCTCAATTTGAGGACCTCACCGAGCCTGAGGTATGATCCTTTTTTTTTTTTTTTGTGTGTGTTGTTTCATTTTTTAAGAAGGATTTTACTTTTACAATATAATGATTTTTACACTATGATTTGGTTTAGAACCAAGTTATGCAGGGATTGCAGTGCGAAGATTAATAATACATGGATTATAATGCACTGATTGTTATATGCAGTGTTTAATTTTTTATTGTGCATTTGGTTCATTGAATTAAAAGTTAGATATATACTGTATAATTTAAAAACCTCAGGGGTAGTTTTTCCATTTTAAATGCCTTATTCATGTATAATTAATCACAGTATTGCTTATACCACATTGGACTTGATATAAATAATACAGGAATTGGCGTATAAGCTGTACATGTATTAGTTATACTGGAATTGATAATTGCTACCAACATTGGATAAACAATGCATATATTTAATATTTTTGCATATATTTAATATTTTATACCATGAATATTTTGTCTGATGCATCTAACCGAACATGCCTTATTGTAACAACGCATATATTGCTATTGATATAACTTAACTCAATGTAGTAGGTAATTCACCTTATTTTCCAGGTTATCAACTCGTTCTTAATATAAACAATGATCTGTCTATGGTTTTTTAATGATTTGATAATGTAAAAATATTACAGTATCATTATGTGTATGTTAAAACCATTGAAATTAAAGTGGAAGCATGTGTTAATTGGAAATTGGAAAATTCTTTTAGGCGTTTCCTTATTTCGATCATGTTTCAGTAAGGTTTTAATCGTTAATTTTATGGTTCATTCTGATCAAGCTGAGAAAGATAATTGGAAGATAGAGTAAATAAAAAAGAAAAAATAATACCATAAAGCAGTATTAACTGGTTCAAATATGTGTTCAGCGAGAATGTGGTATTTGATCCATTTAACATGTCCCTTTGTAGCATAGAAAATTTGATAAACTAGAAAAAAGATTGATAAAATGTCTGCATAGTAGAATCAAGGATGTATTTACCAAAGAGAAAGAACAAACTGATCAAGAATGTCTAATCACAAGCTTCTGGTTATATTCAAAGTAGGACTGATTTGTACTTTAATAAGAAGGTTTGTTTTGTTTTTAAAATTCTGAAAGGTTTGGCCTCTAAGAGTTTAAGCTGCTTTTTTCCAGGATTATAATGCTGGCCTATCACTATATGGAGATAAGGCTAAGCCGAAGAAATTTGCAGCACGTTTTGCTTCTTCTGACAGGTAGATTTTTGGATCTCCATTGTCTGCTCCTTGCCTTATCCCTGTTATTGTTGAAATCATTTTTCAAAACTTTATGGTTGCAGTAAATTTGTTTTACTCTAATATTCCACACATAATCATACTTTACAGTAAGCCTTGAAAGTAAAACATCATCTGTTCATATTTAAATGTTATTCAGCATAAATTCCACCAGACTACTTGCTCTGGAAGGAGGAATATTGTAAATGTAATTCAATATTCTTTGTTAACTTCTGATACTGATTCGCTCACACACACCCATCCTTGAGTTGAACACTTCGATATAATTGTGATGCTTGTATGCCATGAATGAGTTGCGTTTTCTATCTCATTTCGTTACTGTCTAGACTTCTACATTAACTGCATCTTAATTCTCTTAGCAATGGTTATGACATCTGTTTACCCGAAAAATCGGATAACGTTAGATTTGTGTATGGTTCTAAGGATATACGATACAATTTGATATAAATCGTGTAGAGAAATAAAAATATGTGTATTCTTAACTATGAGAATGAAAATACTGAGCAAAAAGAATGAGTAAAACAAGCACAAGGGATTATCTTTTTCTGCCCCCGTGATCTTTTGTTGCTATCCCTCTTATAGTAGAGGGATCCTACTTTATATACAATAAAAAATACATAGTGGAGAGCCCATGATATATTGTCTTTTCCTCGATTTCCGCCAAGATTCTCTCTCATAGTGCGGTTGCAACGGCCCTAATCTGTGAGCTCGATACTGGCTCGAGCTCGGTGTTGGATCGAGCCCTCGGCCTTGGTCCGAGCTCGATTCTGACTTGGGGTCTCGGTATTCAGGGTGAATGTTGGTTGGTCCATGCATCTTCGATAATCTTCGCTTTGCCTCGTAGTTCGATTTGGATATGGGCTCGATAATGATATCGAGCTTGTCATTTGATCGGTCTTAGAGCTCGAAGTTCGCCGCCCTTACTTCGGATCTTGACCGAGCTTGTCATGCAGATATCCTTTGATCGAAACATTATCGTCTCGATCAGTCCGTACGACTGACTCTGACCGTATACAGATAGTCCCCTCGTTTCTCGGAAAAGGATGTGGCGAGAAAAGATATGATTTCCCAACAGCTCGATCAGATATATACTGACATTTTCATCGATCCCGACCATGACGTATGTGATAGCTGTCCCATCGGTTCGATTTTACCGAGGCATTTAATGTGTCAGACGGTGGTCGGCCACCTCTGATATTGAACCGTCATTGTTTCAATTTATAAATAGCCTTTCCTTCCACCATTCATCATTTTATGTCTTCAGTCTTCCAAATTTTGCAAATTCCTTTTCTGAGTTTTCTGCTTGTAAACCTGTGAGTTTTACTGGAAATTCTTCCTTAGAACACCAAACACTTCCGTCCTTTGTTTATGAAATTTTAAATGGCAAAAACGTTTAAAACTGTTCCGCAAAAAGAGACCGCTTCTTCATCTCGACCTACTGGTGGCGAGGATGTGGAAGAGCCCCGCCCTGAGGAATTCGTTCCGGTTGGGTGTTCGACCGTAGGCGATTTTAAAATTGAAAAGCCTTCTCCAATACCGGGTCGGTGTGAGCCGATGTCGAGGTATCAATATTCAATCACCGAAAAAGTTCTCGATAAAGTCATACAAGAATGCAACTGGGATAATAAATTCGTAGTAATCCCATCACCCGATGAATCAATTACTACGTATGTCGAAGGGTTCTTAAGTGTTTATACTTATCTTTTCACGTTGGGACCCTTAGACCCTGTCATCGTCGCCTTTTGTAAGAGGTACGTACGATGTGACCCTCGGCCAAATCCACCCTTCCTTTTGGAGGATAGTGATTCTTCTTCGATTTTTCTCGAGCAAGGTCGAGGGGCGTGTCTTCACCCTCAATCATCTTATGCGTCTTTACAGTCCCCGACTTTATCGAGGAGGGCTGATCAAGCTTGCTCGCCGAGCAACCAAAGCGCCATTCTCGAGCATAGACGAGACCCGGGATCGGGGTTGGATGGGCCGTTTTGTTCGAATTAGAACCTCAGATCTGATCCCTGTCGATAACTTGCCATTTCCCGAGAAATGGAATATGAGCCGTGAGTAAACGTTTCTCTTTGCCCGTTTTGATTTTGTGATTGCTTTCTATTTTGCTGATCCATTTTTCCTTATCATAGTCGTAGCTCGAATGCCGGAACCGATCCCGGATCTTAGACAATGGGTCGAAAGCCTGGTGCTGCAGAGACCGTACTCCGAGCGTGCTTGGGTCGAATTATCAAAGGGCCGATGGGAGGCCAGCAGTCATGGTCAATCTTTTTGTCGATTTGTCTCTTCATCGGTTTGTATGGTAAATCTCCCTCTTCCCTTTTGTAGGACTTGGGAAAGATGTAGTCATGAGGCCACCGTCCGGTGGCGAAGAAGTTCCTGTCCCGAAGCAGGTGAAAGAAAGGAAGAGAAAAAACGTATCGGGCTCCTCGAACTCGGAAAAGAAGAAACCGGCTAAGAGATCTCGGAAGCCGAAGGGGGGCCCTGGTGTTATGTCTTCGGAAGCGGTCCGCCATTCAAGGGATGAGCCCGAAGAAGGACAGGAGAATTTAGCCTGCGTACGGGCTAATGTTGTAATTCAACAGTCTTCCAATTTGGTGGAAGCAGATCGGGGAACCTTGGCCATAATCCCAGAACAAGAAGCCAAGATTATCACTTCTCGAGCTAAGATAATTGGAAGGGATACCGAGGGTGGATCTTCTCAGGCAGTAGAAGATATTTCAAGGGATGAGTTCAGGATAGTTGACATTGGCGGATCCCCTCAAATTTCGGATGCCATGATTCGAGAGGCCGTCATGTTGGAGGATCGGTCCTATGAGGGTATTCAGGAGTCGGCCGATATCCACGGTTTTTTGGAGGGGCTCGAGTCTTGTGCCTCGGAGGAGGTTACTGGTTTCGGTGGAATGCCGGTACCCAAAAAAGCGTCGTGGTTGGGTTCCACCGAGCCTTCATCGATTCATAAACTGGTGGACCAATTTCCGGCCCCGAGTATCGATCCCGACCGAAGGCGGAAGATAGTGCTCTCCGTACCTGCGGATACCCGAATTTTTTCTTCCCCTGTGGGGATTGCCAGTTACCTTCGGTCCTTGGTGACCGAAGAAGATCAATCAGTGATGAATGCGGTGGGGCCCGCCTGTCTCTTCAATGAGGCCCAACATGCTTTGAATCGGGTAACTCTGATGGCATTTTTGCCGCTTCTTTTACACAGAGTTGCAGGTAATTTTAATGTTTCTCCTTTTGTTTGCAGGCTTCGGTGTTGCATCACGAGGCCTTTCTCTGAATCAGGGAGGAGCATGATGTCGAGGTTCGGAGCCTCACTGAGAAGAGTCTCGTACAGGCTTCTTAGTGAAAAACTTCAAGCAGATTTGACAGCGGCTCGGGAAGAGCATGAGGAGATGGCTGAGGAGGTATTCCGCATGTTCCATGATAGTGAAGATGAAAAAGAGATAACCACTAACGATCCGATTCTGCAGATGCGGCAGAGGATCAGATTGGACGGCTTAACTCACAGGTAGATGCGCTGATGGCCGAGGCAGAAGAATTAAAAAAGTGTATGGATAACCTTGCCTCGAAAAAGGAAGCTGTCGAAGCTCAGTTGGAGCTGTCAGATGCCCAACTTCGATCTGTGAAAGAAAATGTTTTGGGGCTGATTGAAAAGATGAAAGAGCTTCAGTATTAGTTGGATTTGGTCAGTTTAGATAAAGCAGATTTGGCCAAAGAACTCGAAGTGGTCAGATCTGAAGTAGTCGAGGTCAACAAAAGAGCCGATGCCAAAGTGGCTCAGTTCAGGATCGATGTCGAGGTTAATCAAACCAAAGCCGCGAGCATGGTCGAACATGCAAAGTGGCAGGCTCGGAGAGAGGCTCTCGAGGAGGTCAGATCTCACGGCTTCGATGTTGGGGCCGAGATCGAAGTCGCCAGGGCAGAAGAGAACAAAGCTCGGAGGTTGGCCTTTCCTGAGGAGGACTCCGATGACTCGGGGGAGTCTGAAGACGAGGATGATGCCGAGAATACGGCCTCCGATGAAGATTGAGTCATTTAGGGCCTTAGGTCGATCGCTGCGTTCTTTTGATACCGCTTTCGGCTTTTGTATAAAGAACTTCCCTTTGGAAGAGTAGCCGCCTCTGTACAAAAATATTTGTAAATATAAATATTTCTTCTTTTTGAAGAAAAATAGCCTTTCAAACTAAATAGATAGTTTGAATTTAAATCTCTGTTGCCTTCGGGCCTTATGGGTAGTCCCCTTCGCTTTATCGAGCTCGAACATCCTTCAGCTTAAATAGTCAAGTGTTCGTTTTAACTCGAAGAAAATGAGTAGTTTTGCTCGAAATCGAAATAAAAGTAACCCGCAGGCTTAGTAATAGAGTAAATGATTCGAACTCGATGCAATGCAGCCCGTAGGCGTAATGATCGAAGTAGCCCGTAGGCTTAGTGATCGAGTGAGTGCTTGCTCGAACTTGAAATAAAAGTAGCTCATAGAGGGCTTGCTCGAACTCGAAATAAAAGTATCCCGTGGGCTTTGTAGTCGGGTGAATGATTCGAACTCGAAATAACATAGCCCGTAGGCGTAATGGTCGAGTGAGTGCTTGCTCGAACTCGAAATAAAAGTAGCCTGTAGGCTTTAGTAGTCGAGTGAATGATTCAAACTCGAAATAATGTAGCCCGTAGGCATAATGGTCGAGTGAGTGCTTGCTCGAACTCGAAATAAAAGTAGTCCGTAGGCTTAATGGTCGAGTGAGTGCTTGATCGAACTCGAAATAAAAGTAGACCGTGGGCTTTGTAGTCGAGTGAATGATTCGAACTCGAAATAATGTAGCCCGTAGGCGTAATGGTATAGTGAGTGCTTGCTCGAACTCAAAATAAAAGTAGCATGTAGGCTTTGTAGTCGAGTGAATGATTCAAACTCGAAATAATGTAGCCCGTAGGCGTAATGGTCGAGTGAGTGCTTGCTCGAACTCGAAATAAAAGTAGCCCGTAGGCTTTAGTAGTCGAGTGAATGATTCGAACTCGAAATAATGTAGCTCGTAGGCATAATGGTCGAGTGAGCGCTTGCTCGAACTCGATCCCATTTGCATAATAAATATTGAACGAGTTTATCTTAATTCTGTTTGCATAATAAATGTAGCCCGTGGGCTTAGTAGTCGAGTGAATGATTCGAACTCGAAATAATGTAGCCCGTAGGCGTAATGATCGAGTGAGCGCTTGCTCGAACTCGATCCTGTTTGCATAGTAAATCTTGAACATAGAATATCGGTAAAGAAGAGGGATTTCTTTGCAAATCATTATACATGGGTTCATGTTTTGCGTCAGGGCTCAGGCCAACTACATAAGCATGGTTCGTTTTGACCATTTGGCTCTTACAACGTTTCCTGTTGAGACGTTGTTTGTCATGAAATAACGAAGTAACTTCCTTTGCACCGAACTTGATAATCATCACAGATGCGTTCAATGATAAAGCCCCCTAGTATACGAGGTTGATTTTAAAGAGGCCTCGGATACTCAGCACTAGTATCGTTTCCGCTATATGGCTGGTATCGATCTCTGGTCGACTTTTACTTTTTCGTAATGGACCTAGAAATCAACTGGTCATCTTCGACTCTTATTTTGGATTGATATCAATTGTGCACATCGGTCAAAGTAATAGCTGGGTACTCGATCAGATTTTGCTTCAGCCACCATGAAGCCATCGAGCTCTGCTCGTTTAGACCTTGAGTGAAAGCTTGAACAGCCCAATCGTCTGTGACTGGTGGCAGATCCATTCGTTCCATTTGAAAACGAGCTACGAACTCCCTTAGCATCTCGTTATCCTTTTGTATTACCTTGAACAGGTCCGACTTTCTGGTTTCGACCTTTATGGCTCCGGCATGTGCTTTTACGAAGTAATCTGCAAGCATAGCAAAAGAGTCAGTAGAGTTAGATGGTAAATTATGATACCATACCATTGCTCCCTTTGACAGGGTTTCACCGAATTTTTTCAATAATACAGATTCGATCTCATCATTTTCCAAATCATTGCCCTTGATGGCACACGTGTAAGAAGTGATGTACTCGTTGGGGTCGGTCGTTCTGTTATATTTGGATATTTCGGGCATACAAAATTTTTTGGGGATTGGTTTTGGGGCTGCACTCAAGGGAAAAGGCTTTTGAATGAATTTTTTCGAATCTAGCCCTTTTATCATTGGTGGAGCTCCAGGGATCTGATCGACCCTGGAATTATATGTTTTTACTTTTTTATCGTTGGCTTCGACTCGTTTTGTGAGTTCCTCGAGCAATTTAGTAATTTCGGGAGTAGTCCCCGATTCTGGCTCGTTTGACTTCACTATGGCTGGTTCCGTTCTGTGGGTGATTTCTCGAAGCGGATTGGGCTCCGGCCTGCTTCGTTCCTGAGTTTGGCTCTGCAACTGAGCTATCGCTATTTGCTGGGCTTGTAACATCTCGAAGATCACCCGTAAGCTGACTTCGATCTCCTTCACGTTATGGGTGTCTCGAGCTACGGATCGAGTACCGCCCTGAATGTTTTTTTCTGGTTCGGAACGTTGGTTCGCCTCAAGAGCCACTTGTGAATTGACATCTAGCGGTACTTCGACTCGAGCTTCGGTGACATCGTTAATTCGCCTTCCGGCCCTGGGTGCAAGTCGTTGGTTTCATCTTGAAGGCCGACTTCGTGGTCGATAGGTATAGCCATCAATCGAGGGTTTGCCATTGTTGATCTGAAGTTGTAAACTGGTGTGTATTGAAGATTTGTATCAAACAACCACTATTACCCTTAGCCCCACGGTGGGCGCCAAACTGTTTTTTCCTAAAAAATCGGATAACGTTAGATTTGTGTATGTTTCTAAGGATATGCGATACAATTTGATATAAATCGTGTAGAGAAATAAAAATATGTGTATTCTTAACTATGAGAATGAAAATAGTGAGCAAAAAGAATGAGTAAAACAAGCACAAGGGATTATCTTTTTCTGCCCCCGTGATCTTTTGTTGCCATCCCTCTTATAGTAGAGGGATCCTACTTTATATACAACAAAAAATACGTAGTGGAGAGCCCATGATATATTGTCTTTTCCTCGATTTTCGCCAAGATTATCTCCCATAGTGCGGTTGCAACGTCCCTAATCTGCGAGCTCGATACTGGCTCGAGCTCGGTGTTGGATCGAGCCCTCGGCCTTGGTCCGAGCTCGATTCTGACTTGGGGTCTCGGTATTCAGGGTGAATGTTGGTTGGTCCATGCATCTTCGATAATCTCCGCTTTGCCTCGTAGTTCGATTTGGATATGGGCTCGATAATGATATCGAGCTTGTCATTTGATCGGTCTTAGAGCTCGAAGTTCGCCGCTCTTATTTCGGATCTTGACCGAGCTTGTCATGCAGATATCCTTTGATCGAAACATTATCGTCTCGATCAGTCCGTACGACTCACTCGAATCGGTTTTGACCGTATACAACATCCTAATTGGAGGAGACATCCACAAAGCAATCACGAAAGATGTGTGCTTTTCATAAAGCAAGTAAGATGTATGCTTTTCCATAGAAGTCGGTGTGCTTAGTTTTGGAAAAAAAAAATCTTTGGCATCTCTCTCTATTTGTAGCATTCAGGATTCTCCTGTGACTACTGTTTGATTAGGGAGTCTTTGCTGCACTCGGGATCTTCTCCTCGGGATCTCATCTGCTTTTCTTAGTCTTCCAATATATTCTCTCACTTTTTTTTTGTTTGTTTGCATTCTTGAAACTGCAAAAAACTGGCGGGGGCAGGGCAAAGGCTTCCCTGTCCCAAATCTGCCGCAGCCTGCCTAGCTGCCATCCCTAGACACTTGTAAATGGATGGTAGGTCATTGCAACATTATCAGATTAAGAGACTTACACATTATAAACATCCAATGCATCTCATAATCTCTGTTATTGAATAGCACAAGAATTTCCTCATTAACTCTTCATCTGGATTTTTCATTTAGGCTGGTGAGATCAGTTAAGCTGTCAGAAGAGCCATTATTTTTTACAGAAAAAGAAGAGTAGATGAGATTTTGGGTATATTTTGTTTGACTATTCCCTCAAGATTTTGGGATTTAATAGTTTCTACATAGAGTCCAAATTAGGATGCATGCATAATTAATCTTCGTACTTGATAAAGAATAATAATTCCTATCTAATCCGTAATTGCAGGGATATCACATCAGATTCTTCATAAAAATTTTGTTTGACTATTCCCTCAAGAATGATAGATTTCTTCCCCTCCCCCTCCTCCCTGATTTGATGATTGTTTAATGTACAATTGTCATAAATATTTGATATAATTACCTCATACCCAATGCGTAATCGCAGAAGGGTAAATACTACCCACTGGTCACACTAAAACAATCAATTTAATCTTAACAAATAAAAATTGAATTATTACATAACCATGGTTAAGTGATAAATAAGTGTATGAAAGACAAACGTCTTGCATTTATTGATTTTGGTGTAAATACCGGGTGCAAGTAAATTTTTACCATCACAGAAGTCCAGTGGATATGCTCCTAAAGTAAAAATAACTCTTTAATTTGTAAAGAAAACAATGCAGTTCAAAATAGAGACTTAAATGCCCATGAAAAAAATAGATAAGAAAACTTTTCCGGGATGGTAATTGAAAATTAAATGTTCAGGGGAAGGATTTGGTATTCAAACTGCAGTACTCTTTAGAAAAAGAAGAGGAGACTTTTTAAATGATTTACTATATTATTCACTCAAGGTTTGGGGGTTTATATAGTTTTTACATAAGCTCTAAATTATGAAAATGTACATTAATAAAAGCTTCCTACTTAATACAAATAATATCTACCTAATATAAGCTGTAATTACAGAAATATCATATCTCTATATTGTCACAGATCCTTATCATAATTATATAGATTGATATAGTTTTATAGATCCTTCATCCTTTACAAAATTTTACAAATTCTTAGCAATTTTCATCAGTGTTGCTCTGCCTCTCAAAGGATTCTCCTTGTGATTCTATTTTCTTTAGTTCTCTTTTTCTATGTACTACATTATCCATTATCTTTTCCTCACAGCAATCTCTAAGGAAGAAAATAATCTAATGAATAATCTTTGCTCTCTTCAACGATGTCTCTTCAATTGTATTATTTAATACTTATTTATTATTGTTGGTTTATGTGATATACAGATCCGAAGTTTTAAGTGTTGTGATTCGCCCATCTAATCAGCTGAAAATCACCTTCTTAGAGGTTCGTAAAAGGCAATACTGGTGCTTAATTCAATCTCTATTCTGTGAATGTTTGTAAACTTAGTTTTTTCATGAGATTTGTTATTATGCTGTCAGTATCTGTAGCAACTCCCGGATCCTCTTCATGAGATTAGCTCTTATGCTGTAAGTATATGTAGCAACATTCTGATCGTGTCCTATTGTATTAACTTTAACAGGCCAAAGATATTACAGATTTAGGTTCACTTAAGGAGGCAGCTAAAATATTTGTTCCAGGTATTGTTGTAAATGGCCGTCACATTCACCTGTTTTGCAAGTTTGCTCTTTAATGAATCGTATTTCTTAATTACTGATTATCAGTATGGCAGCTGGCGCAACACTCTATTCCGGCCGCTCAATTAAAATTAAAGAAGATGAAGGTTTCAGGTATATTCATACTAAAACATGTTAATGCTTCTTTAAGATCAGTATTTTTATTTTCTATCAGAGGAATGGCAATGGTTGGAAGGCTGAACTCTTGCAATATTTTACCAGTCAAAGTAACCATTTTCTGATCAAGAGATTTCCCACCGAAAATATGCTTTGAAGATGATCTCTCCTCTCTTTGAGATTTCTTTTAACTCACTGCAAAACTTCTTGCATCAACATGTGTTTACCCGAAAAATGGATAGAGTTGAATTTATACGCAGTTCCGAGGATATGTGGCGTAACTTAACACAAAATATAAGGATAAATAGAAATGTAAATATAGATTGCAAAGAATGCAAAATAGATAAGGTTATCAGGAACAATGAATCTTAGAATTCAACAAATAGAATCAATCTAAGAAATCTGAAAGAACGATTCTTTACTGTAGAAGAATATAGCACTTTTATTACAATGTAAGCCTGAAAAAACTTGTTTTACGGAATGGTAACCAAGCCCTTTTATAGTGGAGGGATTTGGCTCTAAGCATAATAAAATAAACATTCAGTGGGAGACCCATGATAAGTCAGTTTTTCCATGATTTCTGCCAAGATTCTCTCTAGTGGGATTGCAACGGCTTTTGTCTGCGAGCTCGATCCTGCTTAGAACCCTCGATTTCGATTCGAGCTTGATGATGATATCGAACTTGACACGGATTGGCCTCTCCGGGTTCGAGGTTAGTTTGTTCCACCTTCGGGGTCTTACTTCGATAGATCATCGTTCGAACTCGATCGGACGTGCTAAGGCCGAAACCTATTTCGACCGTATACAGATAGTCCCCTCGTTTCTCAGAAAGAATGTGGCGAGAAACGATATGATTTTTTAACAGTTCGATCGGATTATAACCTGTTGTTTCCATCGGGTTCGACTATGACGCATCTGGTAGCTGTTCCGTCGGGTTAGTCTTTCAAGGCATTAAATGTATGTCGGGCGGTGGTCGGCCACTGCTGATACTGAACAGCCATCGCTTGAACCTATAAATAACCCTTTCTTTTATCTTTTACCACTTTTACATCTTCTATCTTCCAAATTTCCCAAGTTCTTCTTCGTACTCTCCAACTTACCAGTAAATTTGTGATTTCTTTCTGCAAAAGTCCCTTTTCAATTCTACCAAATCTTTGTCACTTTCTTCTATTCCTCACCTTTGAATTCGAAAATGGCGAAAACATTGCAAACCATTCCTCAGAAAGAGAAGGCTTCATCTTCACAGTGTGCCGCCGATGAGACACCGGCAGAACCACGGCCTGAGGAGTGTGTTCCCGGGGTGTGTGTCCTTACTTCAAATTTTAAGGTCGATAAAGGTTCATCGGTCCCTGGTCGGTGTTCGCCGGTATCGAGGTACATGTGTTCGATAACCGAGAAGCACCTCGAACAGCTAAAGAAGGATTGCAATTGGGGTGAAAAAGAAATAATAATTCCTACCCCTGACGAAGATATCACTTCTTATGTGAAAGGGTTTTTGAATGTGTATACTTACCCTTTCACTTTAGGTCCCCTCGATTCCATTATTATTGACTTCTGTCGACAATACCAGGTAACCCTAGGCCAGGTCCATCCTTCTTTGTGGCAGATCGTTATCCTGATCTGATATTTTGTGAGCAAAATCGAGGGGATGCCGTTCACCCTCGACCATCTTATCTGATTGTACCGTCCTCGACTTTTTCGAGGAGGGTTAATAACACTTCAGCGTCGGGCTACCAAGGCTCTGCTCTCGAGTATTGACGAGGACAGGAACTAGGGTTGGATGGGCATGTTCGTTCGAGTAAGGGCTTCGAACCTGATTCTGACTTAAAAGATGCTCTTTACCGAGGAGTGGAATATGAAACGTAAGTGTGATCTTGCTGTTACTTCTGCTTTGTTCTTTCATTTACTCTCTCATCGACACTCCTTTTTTGTGATGTAGCGGTTCCCTGGATGCCCGGAGCAGTTCCCGATCTCAAGAATTGGGTACAAGCCTTTGTTTCGACCTCCACATACGCCGAGCGCTCATGGCGTGATTTGTCAAAGGGTCGGTGGGAGGCCAAAAATCACGGTAAGATCATTTCTCGGACTCTTTGATGATCCGAACGAGGTGGTTTTCAAAATATTTTATTAAGGTTTTCCATATGCAGGTTTGGGTAAGGATGCGGTTTTGAGGCCCTTGTCCAATGAGGAGGAAATTTCGGCCTCTGTCCCAAAGCCGGCGAAGGAAAATAAAAGGAAAAGAGCCTCGGTTCCCGAAGATCCAAAACCGAAGAAGAGGATGGCTTGTAAGCCGAATAAGAATGTCATTCCTTTGACCGTGGAATCTGTTCTGCGTCTAAGGGATGAAGATGATGAAGAAGAAGAAGAGAACGATGAGTCCGCGCTGGCGGTCCGAATGAAGAGAACCACCGATGCCTCATCGCCGGTTGGATCGATGATGCTCCATGAGGCTACGCCTCGAACTGAAGATATACCGGAGAAAGATTCGGGTAGAGTCCCCGAACTATCGGATATCGAAGACGCATCTCATCGGAGTCGACCGGCAGGGGGTATGACCGAAGAGGCCCTCGAACCCCTTCGAACCGAGGAGAACGCTCCAGGCGATTCATTTGGGGCAGCAGCAGTTGAGGATTCGCCTAACTTTCCCGCTTTTTCCACAGGGGTGATCCGGGAAGCTCAAGCTCTGGGAGCCCTCGATCTAAACAGGCCTCATAATGAAGAAGATCCCTTTCGTGACCTGTTTATCAGCATTGAGGATGTTGCCGGTGCTGGTGATGAATCAGATCTTTTTCACGGATTGCGGCAGGCTTTGAATCAGGTGAGCTTTTAAAATTATTTTGTCGGTACTATCTTTATGTTCATTTTCGTTAACTTCGCTTCTTGTTTCTTTGTAGGCAGCGGCAGTTCATCGAGAACAATGTTCTCGATCCCAGAATGAGTTGCATCGATACGAGGCCAACCTACAACGGGCTACTGACGAGAGGAACTCCCTTAGACTTTCCATAGGGCAGAGAGAAGAGGAAATAAAAGACCTCCGAGCTAAGCTGGCCAAGGCTTGTCGAGATCAGACCGATTTGTCTGAGCAGGTAATGATGCTTTTGAAAGCCTATGGGCTTGATACCAGAACGATAGCTAACATTTCGGTCTCACAGCTGCAGCAAAAAATCGAGATGATCGGGAAGCTTCGTGAGGAGGTCGACGTGATAAGAACGGAGTCTTTGCGGTGGAAAGAAGATATGGACCGCTTTGCTACAAAAAAAGAGACTGCTCGAGCCCAGTTATCAACGTCCGAAACCCAACTTTAGAAAATGAAGTAAAAAGGCCTGGTTCAAGCAAGAAGAATTGAGGAGCTTGAAGCTCGGTTGGCCTCTGTACTTGCCAAGGCCGAATCCGATGCCGAAAAGGCAAAGGCCAATGCGGATGCGCTTGTGGCCGTCTATCGGGCCGATGCTGAAGCTGCCCAAGTCCAGGCAAGAGAGGCAGCCGAGTCCGCCGATATTCGAGCACATTGGGTCGCCGAACTTGCTAAGTGCCGATCCAGAAGGGAAACTCTCGAGGAGATCCATGCTCGTGGTTTCGATCTCGTTGAAGAGATAAAAAGGGCCAAAGAACTCGAAGCCGATGTTGAAGCTCTGGTTTCTGATGGCGATGACGATGACGATGACGATGACGATGGGAGCAAGAGCGGATACGAAAACGGGGGGGGGAGCCTGATAAAGAAGAGACCGCTCCTGATCCGACGGAGAAGAGACTGCCCTCGTAGATAACCAAGAAACTTAGCCCTTAGTTTTCATTTTGGTTTTTTGTGTAGGGTCCTATTCGGACATTGTAAACATTCTTGTATATATATAAAGATCTTTTCTTTTCCCGACTTCCCTCTGTTTTATTCTCTGCCTCGTGAAGATTTTGTTTCATTCATGCCTTATGAAGATTTTCATAAGGCTTTAGGCAATTTGATCGTATTTGGACCTTGTAGCCTTTATAACCGAGTCAGTGCTTGCTCGAACTCAAAATAAGGTAGCCCGTAGGCTTAGTAGTCGAGTGAGTGATTGCTCAAACTTGAAGTAATATAGCTCGTAGGCTTATTAGTCGAGTGAGTGATTCGAACTCGAAGTAATATAGCCCGTAGGCTTAGTCGAGTGAATGATCCGAACTCGAAGTAATGTAGCCCGTAGGCGTAATGGTCGAGTGAACGTTTGCTCGAACTCGAAATAAAAGTAGCCCGTAGGCTTAATCGAGTGAATGATTCGAACTCGAAGTAATGTAGCCCGTAGGCGTAATGGTCGAGTGAGCGTTTGTTCGAATTCGAAATAAAAGTAGCCTGTAGGCTTAGTCGAGTGAATGATTCGAACTCGATGTAATGTAGCTCGTAGGCTTATTAGTCGAGTGAGTGATTCGAACTCGAAGTAATATAGCCCGTAGGCTTAGTCGAGTGAATGATCCGAATTCGAAGTAATATAGCCCGTAGGCGTAATGATCGAGTTAGCATTTGCTCGAACTCCAAATAAAAGTAGCCCGTAGGCTTAGTTGAGTGAATGATTCGAACTCGAAGTAATGTAGCCCGTAGGCGTAAGGGTCGAGTGAGCGTTTGCTCGAACTCAAAATAAAAGTAGCTCGTAGGCTTAGTGGTCGAGTTTATCTTAATTCTGATTGCATAATAAATCTCAAAATAGAGGAATTTTCCTTGGATATAAGATGCCGATAAAGAAGAGAACTTTCGTCGCACGTTATTACACGCCCGGGCTCGGGCCAATCTATATGAGCATGGTTCGCTTCGACTATTTGGCTCTTACAATTTTTCCTATTAAAACCCTGTTGTTGTGAAATAACTTTCTTGCGAGGCCTCGGATATTATTGTAAATGATGCACGATCAATGGTTGCCTCATTAAAAACATTGCCGAAAAACCCATTTGGGATAAAACCGGTCTAAGGGAAAAAGAGTGCAACGCGTGCTTTCAAGCGAGAGATCCATCTTAGCCCTTGTTCGGACTTCTGCAGGGGTCAGTTTTGAGATATAAACGAATATGAAAAGGTTGTACCTTAGCAGTAGTACCGTTTTAGATGTGATACATTCCAGCTGCTTGATAGCTATTTGCCGTTTATAATGCCGAGCATGTACGATCCCTTTCCGATGTTCTCGAGCACCTGATATGGTCCTTCCCAATTCGGTCCTAGTTTCCCTTCGTTCGGAATTCGGGTATTGATGGTAATTTTTCTTAACACTAAGTCCCCAGGCTTGACATGGCGGAGCTTGGTTCTTCGATTATAATATCTTTCGATTCGCTGCTTTTGGGCGGCCAATTGGACGAGAGCAGCTTCTCGTCTTTCGTCCGATAGTTTGAGGCTGGTATTCATAGCCTCGTTATTTGATTCTTCCATCGCGAATCGAAATCTGGCACTGAGTTCACCAACTTCGACTGGTATCAATGCTTTGGACCCATATACTAAGGAGAGTGGGGTCGCCCCCGTACTGGATTTTGACGTTGTCCGATATGCCCAAAGGACTTCGGGCAGGATTTCTCTCCATTTCCCTTTAGCGTCATTCAACCTCTTCTTTAAGTTTTGAATGACAGTTTTGTTTGTTGATTCGTCCTGCCCATTCCCACTGGGTGGTATGGCGTCGATAGTATCCTCCTTATCTTGTGGTCTTCGAGGAATCTTGTTACTTTGCTGCCAACGAATTGTTTTCCATTGTCACATACTATTTCGGCGGGTATCCCGAATCGGCATATGATATGATCCCAAATAAAGTCTATAACTTCTTTCTCTTATTTTCTCGAACGCCTGCGCTTCAACCCATTTAGAAAAATAGTCTGTCATAAATAAAATAAATTTGGCTTTACCTGGGATCGATGGCAGAGGGCCGACGATATCCATTCCCCATTTCATGAATGGCCATGGGGATAGGACTGAGTGGAGTTGCTCTCCGGGTTGGTGGATCATCGATGCGAACCTTTGGCATTTGTCACATTTACGAACAAATTCCTTCGCATCTTTGCCCATATCGATCCAATAATACCCTGCTCTGATTATTTTTCGAACTAATGTATCGGCTCCAGAGTGATTCCCGCAAGTACCCTCGTGCACTTCCCGTAGGATGTAATTGGTATCTCCCGGACCCAAGCATACTGCCAACGGTCCATCGAACGTTCTTCGGTACAGCGTTCTGTCCGAAGCCAACGTGAATCGAGCAGCTTTAGTCCGTAGGGTTCTGAAATCTTTAGGGTCCGATGGGAGTTTTTCGCTCTTCAAGTATTCAATATACTTGTTTCTCCAATCCCAGGTTAAGCTTGTAGAATTTATTTCGGCGTGACCTTCTTCGATTACCGATCTCAAAAGTTGAACAACATTCCCCGAGCCCGAATCATCTACCTCGACCGACGACCCCAAGTTCGCAAGCGCATCGGCCTCATTATTCTGTTCTCGTGGTACATGCCGTAAAGTCCATTGTTTGAAATGGTGCAAAGTGACAAGCAGTTTATCTAAATACCTTTGCATTCTACCTTCTCGAACTTCGAAGTTTTTGTTTACTTGACTCACCAACAGCAAGGAGTCGCAATTAGCTTCAATGACTTCTGCTCCCAAGTTTCTAGCTAGCTCGAGACCTGCAATCATGGCTTCATACTCTGCCTCATTGTTAGTCAACCTGATAGTTTTAATAGATTGCCTAATAGTGCTACCCGTGGGTGGTTTCAAAACTATGCCCAGCCCGGACGCTTTTACGTTCGAAGCCCCGTCCGTAAAAAGGATCCATACCCCCGATGATGTACCTGATTTCAACGGTTCTTTTTCGACTTCGGGTACGAGGGTTGGCGTGAAATCGGCCACGAAGTCTGCTAAAATTTGAGACTTGATGGTCGTGCGGTGTTGATATTCGATATCGTACCCACTGAGTTCGACGGCCCATTTAGCCAGTCGGCCTGATAACTCGGGTTTGTGCAAAATATTACGAAGCGGGTAAGTGATTAACACACATATGGGATGACATTGAAAGTACGGCCTTAACTTTCTTGAGGCGCTTATCAGTGCAAGTGCCAATTTTTCTAAGAGCGGATATCTAGTTTCTGCTTCTCCTAAGGTCCGACTCGTATAATAAACGGGGAATTGCGTACCTTGCTCTTCTCGAACTAGGACACCGCTTACGGCGACTTCCGATACTGCCAAGTACAAACAAAGTTTTTCGTCTGTTTTTGGAGTGTGAAGTAGTGGTTGGCTTGATAGATATCGCTTTAGTTCCTCTAATGCTTGTTGGATTCATCTTGAAGCCAGCTTCGTAATCGATCGGTGAAGCCATTTGATTGGTGGTTATTCGTAGCTGATTCGAAATTCAAGATGTTTTCGGAAATAAGTGCAAAAGCATAATGGCGTGTTTTTTCAGATTTGTATCAAATAACCACTGTTATCCTTGGCCCCACGGTGGGCGCCAAACTGTTTACCCGAAAAATGGATAGAGTTAAATTTATACGCAGTTCCGAGGATATGCAGCGTAACTTAACACAAAATGTAAGGATAAATAGAAATGTAAATATAGATTGCAAAGAATGCAAAATAGATAAGGTTATCAGGAACAATGAATCTTAGGATTCAACAAATAGAATCAATCTGAGAAATCTGAAAGAACGATTCTTTACTGTAGAAGAATATAGCACTTTTATTACAATGTAAGCCTGAACTCGATCGGACGTGCTAAGGCCGAAACCTATTTCGACCGTATACAACATGAAAGTATGATACCTTCTCTCTCTGTAACACAAAATGATGGAGATACTTCCATTGTTATCTCTTATTTCGGCAATCATGGTTTATGTATTTCAGTAGCACTGGTTTATGTATTTCAGGACATACTATTTCTATGAGTTTGGTAGAGATGAACAACATGTTGCATTAGTGGTTGCTGTTAACAGTGGAAAGGTATCTTGTTCCATCTTGTTTTAGAAGGCTCTTGTATTTTTCTGTAGTTTCATCAAGATTTATAACATGTTTATAACATGTTTGGCCAAACTTTTTTTTGGGCCAAGAGCGCTTGTTTCTAAAATTAAGGTGTTTGGCCAAGCTTTTAGAAGGAAAAAAAATGTTTGAGTATAAGCAAAAATAATTTTTAAGAAACAAAAAAAAAACTTTTCCTAGAAGCAATTTTTCGAAAAGCACTTTTGAGAAAAATACACTTAAAACTTTTTAAAAGGTTGGTCAAATATTAGTTACTGCTCAAAAGTGCTTTAAAAATTAATTAGTCAAGCAGAAATTGCGTCTCACCAAAATTTTTTCTTTGAAAAGCACTTTTCAAAATAAGCTGATTTTAGAATCTTGGTCAAACAGGCTATTAATCTCCTTCTAAAGGTGTATTATTGTAGCCTATGTTCTGGATTCCTGACTAGGATTCACCAATCCAATCAATTTTGCAAAGACCTAAGTTGGTTACTACTTGGAATTGGAGCCTCCTCTTGGACCAAAAATTAAAATGGCATCTTTTCCTTATTATTTGTTTTAAGCGCATATTTATTTTTGCAGGCTTATATTGCTGGTGCCACTGCTCCCGAGAACAAGTGGAATGATGATGGTTTGAAGCTCCGATCTGCTGCGGTATCACTGATAGTCCTATAAGCAGAATACCATAATTTAGCAGGTTCTATTTCGTCAATGTTTTCCTATGTGGTGCCACACAAATACTATTGGTCAAAGTTTTCTTACCTAGTTCATTTGTTATCTCAGGCAAGAGTTGACAGTGTGTATCATCCATTCTTCTGGATTCAATATTCAAAAAGCAAAGCTCCTGCTATTTGCAAAGCGAAGACATTATAGCCTCAACTAAAGCAGATTGGAGATCAACACTCTGCACTGTGGTTAAGCCATAATGAAATTGCATGGATTCTACTAATATTTCATGACAGATGATCATAGATTGATGTGATTTTTACTTATAATCTTTTTTTTTTTGGGGGGTGGGGGGGGGGGGGTGGGGGATATTACTTTCGTTCTGTTCTATTTATTTTTGTTGTATTCTTTCGTTGCTTCTAAAGGATTCGATTTCATCGGAGCCGAGATTAGTTAATAGGCTTCTAAGCTGGCCTGGCTGCTTGTTTTACTTACAATTTCTTTTTTTTTCCCCCTTCATTTGGCGTTCTTTGCATAACTGTGTAACCTTTTGTTTAGAAAGTGAAAAAAATGATAAATGACAATTGATAATATAAAAAGAGAGAAAATAAATAATTTGTTATGTGTTATAAAATAAAGACTATAAAGTAAATAAACTGAAGACTAGTATAGAGAGAGATTGATATATTATTCAACTTCAAACTGATGTATATAATGAACTGAAAACTCCTCTATTTATAGAAGAAATGAAGCAGTTGCGAGGTTTTTCTTGAGCTGCTTGCAACCTGCCTGTTTAATAAGAATCTGCTGCAAATTATTTCATTGAGTCGGCTTTTTAGGAAGCAGCTGCGAGGCTTTTCTTGAGCTGCTTGTAAGCTGTCTGCGTGAGCTGCTGGCAACCTGTCTGTTTAATAAGAAGCTGCTGCAAATCATTTCATTGAGTTGCTTGCAACCTGCCTGCATCAGCTGCTTGTAGATAAACTTCAATGGAGTACCAAACGGATAATCTTCTTCAGGAAGATTATCTATAGCGAAGTAATAAATGGACATCAATAATATAATTATTTTCATAACACTCCCCATTGGATGTTCATTAAAAGATATTGTGCCTCGTTAAAACCTTACGAGGAAAAACCCAGTGAAAAAAATTCTAGTGAAGGAAAAAGAATACACATATTTAGTAATACGCATTTCTAGCTGCCTCATTAAAAACCTTACAAGAAAAACCCCATGGGAAAAACCTTAGTAAGGGAAAAAGAGTACAACGCGTATTTCACTCCCCCTGATGAAAACCTTGTTTCAAATATTTGAGTCTTCGTATTCCAATCTTGTATACCATCTTCTCAAAAGTTGAAGTGGCAAAGATTTAGTGAACAAATCTGATGGATTGTCACTTGAAAGGATTTGTTGCACATCGATGTCACCATTTTTCTGAAGATCATGTGTATAGAATAATTTTGGTGAAATATGCTTCATTTTATCTCATTTTATAAATCCTCCCTTTAATTGGGCTATGCATGCAGCATTGTCTTCGTATAAAATTGTGGATCTTTTATCACATTTCAAACCACATTTTTCTTGAATAAAATGAATCACTGATCTCAACCATACGCATTCCCTACTTGCTTTATGAATAGCTATTATCTCAGCATGATTTGAAGAAGTAGCAGCAATATATTACTTTGTGAAGCGCCATGATATGACAGTACCTCCACATGTAAGCACATACCCGATTTGAGATCGAGCTTTATGGTGATCGGATAAATAACCTGCATCTGCATAACCAATACGATTTGCACCACCTTTGTTAGCATTAGCAAGATATATAAGTGCACCAATTGCACTGAGATAGAGTATTTCAGGACCAAGGAGTTCCTCATCCTCTTCTGGAGGTCGGAACGGATCCTTATTCACTTCAAGTGATCGAACACCCATTGGTGTACTTAATGGGTGGGCTTTGTCCATGTGAAAGCGTTTAAAGACCCTTTCTAAATAGGCAGATTGATGGATAAATATCTCGTCTGCTAAATATTCAATTTGCAGACAATTTTATTTTTCCAAGATCTTTCATCTCAAATTCTTTCTTAAGATATTCAATTGCATTTTGGAGCTCTTCTGGAGTTCCAACAAGATTTATGTCATCAACATAGATAACAAGTATAACAAATTTTGATGCCATTTTCTTTAAAATATATATGGACAAATAACATCATTTATATAACCTTCTTTCAGCAAATATGCACTGAAGCGATTATATCACATTCGCCCAGATTGATGTAAACCATACAAAGATCTTTGTAATCTGATTGAGTACATTTCACAATACTTTGAACTATATGCTTCATGCATTTTAAATCCTTTAGGGATCTTCATATAGACTTAATCAAATGAGTCATATAGGTTATGACTTGCATTTAGATGGCATGACATCTTCAGGCGTCTGGACTACAGGTTCGATCCTCACAATCTTTTATAATATTGTGAACTATATTGTATCAAATATATCGTCGTTGATCATTTTGTATCGGTTCTTAAGTGACATAACTTGTTAAGATCTCATCACTTTCTTTATTTTCAGGTACCTGAACTTGTTCTGGAGTTTCATGAACTGTTATGTCATGGGCTCTTCTAGAGCTCATTTCCTCCTCATTATGATCATTTTGATCATATAATTTCAAGTATTATTACCTTTGAAACCGATCGGTTTACTACGCTTCATGCGTGCAGTAAACTTTATCCTCCAGGGACTTTAGTTTTAATAGGATCATTGGCAGCTGAAATATAATATTTAATTTTAGATCAGCAAATGCTTCTGGCATTTTGACTTGAATTATATTCTAAGTGAGGATCATATTAATGATAGTTCGATTCACATAGCATATTTTTCAATTGTTTATTCCATCCCCCAAATGTTAGAAAAACTAACATATATCTCCAATCTTCTTTGGGAAACCTATTTTTGTGCAATGTGGTAGAGAAATTAATCATATACCACATATCAAAAGTTATTAGATAGTAAAAATATTTGGTTTCTGATCCTAAACCAATTGTGAAGGGATGACTTATTATATATTATTGGTATGATGCATACAAGTGTTGTTGTATACAATGTAGAAAATCTTAGACCAATACGGGAAGCTTTGTTCTCATAAGAAATGATTTAGCCATTAACAGAAGACATTCAATGCTAAACCAGCTTGAATATACCGGCATTATCAAGATGAATTGTCTTGATTACATATTCTGGAAATTATGCTCTTAATTGAGAAAAGAAATTTCAAATGCTAAACTGCAGGTTGACGATAAACACACATATAACCATCTCATATATGCATCTATAAGTGGTTCACATGATAGGTGAATGGGCCCATACTCACCTTTTATATATTTCAGAATTCAGGAGCCATAGTCCCAACTTTAGCTGTTATAATCAATTTATTATGAGAACAAGCAACACAAGAGAATTTTTGAAGAATCTTCTAGTTCTTCAATTTATGTTTATCATAATTCTCAATTAGCTCATCATATTTAAACCAGATGGCAAATGTAAACTTCAAGTTTATCATAGCATATGCTATCTTTTAGTAAATTTTTGGTTCACTATGACATAAACTTTTGCATTAGTAAACTTCTGATGTACTGTAGCTACATTTGTATCAGCAAATTTCTGTTTTACTATAGCTATTTTTGCCGCAGTAAAACTTCAATTTTACTGTAACTGCTTTTGCATTAGTAAACTTCTGGTTTACTTTGATACATGATGTAGTACAAATTGAAGAATAAGGTGGGTAACTTCTCACATACATATCATTTTACCCCCTATGATTGTGGAAACATAAAAATTTTCAATCTTCTAGTCATTTGTAGTCTCAATATGATGGCCATTTGTATTAGTAAACTTCAGGTTTACTATAACATATGTTTTGATCATAATCATATAATATGAATGACATATTTGTATATAAACTCTTCGAGAGCCTTTATTTATTATCCACAATCTAATATTTATCGGACACTACTGGTGTCATGTGTCTTCTAGACAAACAGTTAACTCTCCAGGAGCTTTTGATAAATTTTGTACTACCAAATATTGCTCAGACACTTCTAGTGTCATGAGAGAAAATCGTAATCAAATAAACAATATAAATATAATTATAAATTTATAAATGACAAAAATTAAGAATTTTAATATTTTTACCACTACATAATATTTTCTCGCTTCAGGAGAAAATTTTAATTATTTATTACTTCAGGAGAAATTTAAAATATGAAATATTGAGAATATATTCTCTCAATTGTATTACCTATTCTAAAGGTGAATCGTAATATATTTACATCAAGAGCGCGTTCATACTTAATATTGTCACATTCACTTCAGGAAATTGATTAATATTATCAAAAGTTCTCTTCCTCTAGGAGATAGACCATAATTATCTGAACGTGCATAATCACATCAAATTGTGATACTTCGAACCTCTTTTAAGATATTTGCTACTTCAGAAGCAAATCAAGGTATGCACATAATATAGAGAATTTTCTCTAACTTATCTTCATTATAACCATAGCAAGCCTAAATTATCACTTCTGGTGGTCATAGGCATATAACATTTCTGGTGGTTATCAAAATTTAGTTACAATGAGATATATGAAACATAGCCGCTTCTGGTGGCCGTACTCTGCTGGAGTTCAAGTGAACCATGAAGTTAAGTGATAACGAGGCTTAAGAAATATTATCACTGTTGGTAATTATATATCTCTCATAAACTCTGCTGGAGTTTAGATGGATCTGACATTGTTATTCACCTTTTAATCCTTCATTAAACGATCAAGGAGGAAAATAAGTATAAAAATAGCATTGTATAAGTATACATAGTCCCCAACCGTTTGCCACATAAACTGCATATGTAGTCTCGCGACGATATAATAGCTTAAGTAAAATCAAATTTTCTTTCCAATTTTGCGAGACCGCATCCAAGTAAAATGACATTTGCATCATTAGTTGGCTAGAAAAACGTGATGAACATGCATGATAAACATATATTTAGAAAAAGAAACTTCGTACCTTAGAGTATTTGCTCGAGATGGCAGAGTCTCGTGCTGATAACGTATTATAAAATAAAGATTATAAAGAAAATAAACTGAAGACAAGTATAAACAGAGATTGATATATTATTCAATATCAAACTAATGTATATAATGAACTGAAAACTCCTCTATTTATAGAAGAAAGGAAGAAGTTGTGAGGCTTTTCAGGAAGCAACTGCGAGGCTTTTCTTGAGCTGCTTGTAAGCTGTCTGCATGAACTGCTTGCAACCTGCATGTTTAATAAGAAGTTGCTGCAAATTATTTCATTGAGTTGGCTTTTCAGGAAGCAACTGCGAGACTTTTCTTGAGTTGCTTGTAAGCTGTCTGCATGAGCTGCTTGCAACATGCCTGCTTAATAAGAAGCTGCTGCAAATCATTTCATTGAGTTGCGTGCAACCTGCCTGCATCAGCTGCTTGTAGATAAACTTCAATAGAGTACCAAACGGATAATCTTCTTCAGAAAGATTATCTATAGCGGAGTAATAAATGGACATCTATAATATAATTATTTTCATAACATTATGTTTATTTATGGAACCTTATCATGTTTCCCGAATCTTTGATATGGTAAAATGTTATAATGAGTTTTCCTAACGTTGCAATGAAATAACATACTTTTTGTGAAATAAAAATTATTTTAATTAGACAACTACGCCTCAATCTTAAGTTGTTTGATTCGGTTATTTGAATAATCACAATTAATGTTACTTTCTTTTATGTCCATCTCAATAAAATATTCAAACATTTAAGTTCTCTAATATCAGAACTTTCTACATTTTTCTATGGCTTTCCTATATCTTATTTTAGTTAAATTAACTTAGATTTCAAGGGATTGCTTAATGTCCATGAATTCTTTATAGGGGTATCAAATGGGTGGGTTGGACTAATTTTGAGCGGGTTAAAATGGACTAAATCAATAAATGAGCGGGTTAATGACCTCGCCCAAAAGTAACTTAGACTGAGATGGGCTGGGTCATATTGGGCTAAAATTTGGGTCATAGTCCAAGCCGCCCAACTCTTACCAAGTGTAACTACCCGACCGATTATTTTGTGTATTTGAGCTCCATTTTACCTTTTGAAGCTTCCCATATGTGTATTTGTGGTTATGTGACTTGCAAGGATGATTGATTTGGTTTCAGGAAGGTTTTGGGTTGAATTGGAACACTTGGTTCCTAGTTTTGAAGCTTAAGTTGGAAGAGTTTATCAAGGTTTGACTTTTGTGAAAACGACTCTGAAATGGTATTTTGATGGTTCCAATAGGTTTGTATGGTGATTTTGGACTTAGGCGTATGCACTGAATTGAATTAAGAGGTTCCTGGGATGAATTGGCTCTTTTGCTGAAGTTGGCAATTTAAAGGTTTAGAAATTTTTTAAGTTTAACTATGGGTTGACTTTGTGGCTATCGGGTTCAGATTTTGGTTTGGTGACTTGGAATAAGTCCGTTTTGTTATTTGGAACTTGTGTGCAAAGTTTGGTGTCATTCCGAGTTGGTTTGATAGGAATTAGAGGCTCGATTGTAATTTTAGATGTTCTTGAGTTTCACTATGATTTTAATGCATTTTGGTGTTCGATTCGTGGTTCCGATTTTTTGGTGTTTTGAGCTCGCGAACGAGTTTGTATGATTTTTATAGACTTGTGTGGATGTTTGGTGTGGAGCCTCGAGAGCTCAGGTGAGTTTTAGACGTGTTTCAGAGTATTTTGGATTGAGGTTCAGTGTTTCCGATGTTGTTGGTGCTGCAGGTCCCGCAAATGCGAGCACTAGTTCGCATTTGCGAGCCTCGCATTTGCGGAGGACTTGGTCGCAATTTCGGAAGTTGGCAGGGGGTGACAGGCTTCACATTTGCGAAACTTGGCTCGCAATTGCGAATGGGGGACATGGGCAGAGGTTGGTCGCATTTGTAATCTCTTTGTCGCTTTTGCGACGCATGCTGGATTCGCATTTGTGAAGTTTATGTCACATTTGCGACATTCTATGGGATGGGCAGACTTTGTATTTGCGATCCTTTGGTCGTATTTTCGGAGGTCGTATTTGCGAACCATGCAACATCTGCAGCTGAACATATAGCTGAGATTTCGGGACTTAGTCTCATTTTATCACATTTTGAGCCCTAGACTTGGTAGGAGGCGATTTTTGGAGGGGAGTTTTACACACAACTATTGGGTAAGTGATTTTCACTCAATTTTGATATTATAACTTAATTTCTTATTGATTTTAACATCAAAATCTTGAAAATTGAAGGAAAGTTTTGGGGATTTTGACTATGTTTTGAAAAATAAAAATTTGAGATTTGAATTTGGGCTCAATTTTGAAAACTAATCATTATTTAGACTCGTGAGGTTATGGGTAGTCGAGATCTACCCATCGACTCGGATTTTGATCTGGTGGGTTCAGGTTGACTTTTGTTGACTTTTTAGGAATTTGGTAAAGATTGCAACGTTATTAATTAAAATTTATTTCTTTTGCATTGTTTGATATTATTGAATCATTTTTGGCTAGATTTGAGCCGGACATAGGTGAATTATAAAGGAAAAGCATTTTTAGAGTATTGATTTGACTTAATTAAGTTAAATATTTTGCCTAACCTTGTGTGGGAGTAATTACCCTTTAGGATTTGGTCTATTTTGCATATTTGTGTTATGTGGAATGACGTGTATACGAGGTGACGAGTGTCTACACGGGCGTGTTTGTGGCTTATGACCGAATTAGACCTTAGGCTATTAACATGCCTTTAACCTTGAATTTTTTTAAAAAATGAAAATATCGGTTTATTTTGAAAATGAGTTGGCTTGCCTAGTTCCACGATAGGCGCCATCACGACAGGGGTTAGTTTTGGGTCATGACAAGAACGCAATAGAGTTTCATGCTCGGATGGATCAAATCTCAGGGGTTAGTTTTCGAGGAAGTATATGCAGTTGCCGTTTAAACCAAGTGCGGCACCCAAATTGATCCCGAAGAGGTTCAAAATACCAGACATACCAAAGTATGATGGGACATCGGATCCACAGGAGCACATCACGACCTACACCATGGCAGTGAAAGGAAACGACTTGACTCAACACGAGATCGAGTCGGTTTTGTTGAAGAAGTTTGGCGAAACCATCACAAAGGGGGCCCTGACATAGTATTCCCTCTTACCTGAGCATTTAATTAGTTCTTTTGAAATGCTTGCAGATTCATTCATCAAAGCCCATGCTAGAGCAAGAAAGGTCTAGGACAGAAAGGCAGATATAATCAGAATTTTGCAAGGAGAATCCGAGCTATTGTGGGAATTTGTAAGTTGGTTATAGAAGGAAAAGATACTGCTACCAACAGTTCTGGATGAGTGGACAGTGGAGGCATTCACGAAGGGTCTAAATCCACTGAGTTACGATGCCTCCAGAAAACTGAAGCAGAGCTTGCTCGAGTTTCACGCAACCACATGGACAGATGTCCATAATCGCTACGAGTCGAAGATACGGATAAAAGATGACCAACTTCGTTCTTCGGTGTCGTCCAAGAGACGGGGTCGTGATAAAAATTAGGATAAGTTTAAAAATGACTTTGATGTAGATCGAAGGTCCTTTAGGGGTCATTTTATACCATATGAGAGGATCGATGGGCATAACAATAAAGGGCTCCAATCATCAGATAAGTTTACTTCCAAAAAAAGGACAGATCTCGGCCGGAATAAAAGATCTTTGCAGGAGAGAGAGGTGCAAGGGCACTGAGATCCTACACATCCCAGGTTGTCATATTACAACTTTAACATCAGTTTGGTAAAATTGGTGTCAGCAATGAGAAACATAAAAGAGGCACGGTTTCCAAAACCAATTCGATCATATCCTAGCCATAGGGGTCCTAATCTGTAGTGTGAATTCCATGGGACTCACGACCATAAGACTGAGGTCTGCCAACACCTTCAAGAAGAGGTGGAAACATTGCTGAATAACGGTCACCTCAGAGAGTTCTTAAGCACCCACGCTACGAACAACTATGGAAGAAACCAAGATAATGCAGATCCATCGAAACCAACAACAGGGTCACCCCGGATGACAATCAACATGATCTTTGGAGGGAATGAAGTCAATGGGGTTGATATTTTTGGCTGTAAAGAAGACGAAGATATTGGTAACTCATGGCAAGAGGATCCGAGAAGTCTCAGAAGATGAAATCGCCTTCACGGAGGAAGATGCTGATGGACTCCTTCAATCGCACAATGATGCCTTGGTAATCTCTCTTAATGTTTTAGAATTCAAAATTAAACGTGTTTTGGTTGATACAGGAAGTTTAGCCAACATCAAATAATGGAGAGTCCCGAAGCAAGCGAAGTTAACCAAAAATATAATTTCGGCCACAAAGCTCCTAGTTGGCTTCAATCTAACAAGTGTGACGACCCGAAGAGAAATTTTACTACCCACTCACGCTGAAGGAATAACAAAGACCACCTTGTTTGAAGTGGTAGATGGCGACATGGGTTATAATGTAATCCTCATAAGGCCATGGATACATGAGATGAAGGTTGTGCCCTCGACCTATAATCAATTATTGACGTTTCTAACACTAGAGAGGATTAAATAGATAAGAGGAAACCAACGGAAGCAAGGGAGATGAATGAAGTAACCATTTCCAGTAGCAAGGGCAAAGAAACCAACAAATAGCAATTACATGAACCGATGCCTTCTCTCTTTCGAATTAAAAATGATGAATTTGAGGAGTCATCTTAATTATATCAGGTGCCGAGGTCTTTTCAGGTACCAGAAGAGTCGGGCAACCAAGTCAACCGTAGAAGCGAATGTTTTGAAAGGAAATTCCATTTAGGGATGGGGTTAAATCCCGAACTCATGTTAGAACTTATAAATTTTCTTAAAGCTAACGATGACTGATTTTTGTGGTCGCACTCGAATATGAAAGGTATTCTGTTAGAGGTAGTGGTCCACAAACTAAGCATGGATCAAAACTTCCCATCGGTAAGGCAAAAGAAAGATAGCAGAGGTCTGGAACAAGTTTGTTAAGGAAGAGGCAATCCGACTACTTAACATCGGTTTGATTCGAGAGGTAAAGTACCCGAAATGGTTAGCTAATGTAGTGGTAGCACCGAAAAAGAATAATAAATTTAGGGTGTGCGTGGATTATAAGGATTTAATTAAGGCGTGCCCAAAGACTCATTCCCGTTGCCGAACATTGATCAAATAATTGATGCTACGACATGGCACGAGTTAATGAGTTTTACTGATGCTTATTCTAGGTATAATCAAATCAGGATAAACCCAGAAGATCAAGAAAAAGCTTCTTTCATCACAAACTTCGGCACATATTGCTATAATGTGATGCCTTTTGGGCTTGAAAACGCCGGTTCCACTTATTAGAGGCTCATAAATAAGATGTTTGAAAAGCAGATAGGTAGAATGATGGAAGTATATATTGATGACATGTTAGTTAAGTCTTTAAATGCGGGAGAACATTTGAAACATCTTTAAGAGACACTCAACATTATGAGGAAATACAACATGAAACCCAATTTGGAGAAGTGTGCCTTCGGGGTTAGCTCCGGTAAATTCTTGGGGTTTTTGGCTTCGCAAAGAGGGATCGAGGTAAACCCTGACTAAATCAAATCCACCGAGGACATCCCGGACCAGGTGAGATCATGCTTCGCATTCGCGAAGAAGGGGCTACGTTCGCAAAGGTCAAGCTCAGTGTGCATCGCGTTCGTGTGGGCTGTCTCGCGAACGAGAAGAGGAATTTGATGGCAGCACATTTTTGTGCTTCGCGAATGCGAGGGAAGGGCCGTGTTCGCGAAGAAGAAAAGCCTAGACAGAAACTTTAAGTTATGAAAATGGGAATTCGTCCCATTTTTCATTTTTGACGATTTGGAGCTCGGGAAGAGGTGCTTTTCGGGAGAGTTTCAAGAAAAACAACGGGGTAAGTGTTCTTAACTTAATATTGGTCAAATTACCTAAATCCATGGTTGTCTTTAACATTTAATTAGTGAATTAAGTTAGAAAAGTTAGAAAACCCTCTTGGTTTAATTAGAAGATTTGAGGGTCGAGTTGATGTTGGAATTTGGTAAAGTTTGTATGGTTGGACTCGTAGTTGAATGAGCGTTCATATTTTGTAACTTTTGTTGGGTTCCGAGACGTGGTCCCCACGGGTAATTTTTGAGGGTAATTTCGGATTTTGTGGAAAAATTAGTATTTTGATGTGGAATTAATTCCTATAATTTGTGTTGACTGATTCGAATTAATTGTGACTAGATTTGAGCCGTTTGGAAGTTGATACACGTAGAATAAAATTTCTGGAGCATTGTTTAGCTTGCTCGACATTGGATTCGTCTTATTCAAGGTAAGTAATATCTCTAATCTTGGAGCTGAGGGTATGAACCCTAATTATACATGTTATGTAAATTGTTTGGAGGTGACGCACATGCTAGGTGACGGGCGTGTGGGCGTGCACCGTAGAAATTGAGACTCGGTTGATTCCGTAGAGCTGTATAGTCAATTAACTTGTATTTTTCCATGTATTTTTATGTGTTAGAGAAACTGAGCTGTGACTCATATTAGAAAACATGCTTAGGGAAATGTTGGTATTATTGGGACCCACTGAGGTCATTTCTGCTATCGAATTATTTGTTTAAATTGTAACTTCATACTCAATCGTGTTCATTCATTTCATATCATCTCTCAGTCTCTATTGCTATTTATTGATTTATCATATCATCATTTTTTGGCCGATTTGCATGACATTGTGAGCCCGAGAGACTGGAGAGATTGATGACTGAGTGAGGCCGAGGGCCTGATGGTGAGGATATTTATGGGATCGGGATGCGCATCGTAGCATGTTTTATTAATTTATGCCATGATTGGCTTGTTATAGCGCTTGGGCTGAAGGAGCCCCTCCGCAGTCTGTACACACCCCTAGTGAGTGCAAGTACCTACTGGGTGTGAGTGCCGACCGATTGGGAGGATTGAGTGACTGTGAGGACTGAGTGACTGGTAGGACTGAGTGAAATGATGCTCTAAGAGTATGCATATGGTTTTATTACTGAGTTGCATCGCATTGACATGCACACTTGACATACAGGCATAGAGATACATTTTTCCTCATGCTGTACGATATTGCGTCATTCATGACTTCTCCTACATATTTACATGTAGGTATACAGATGTATTTTCCTCATGTTATTTAAAAATGAAACAATTACCTGTTGAAAGTTTTGGAAGGAAAATCATGATTTTTCAAACTTACTCATAAATTGGTGATTTCGGTAAAGGATTTGGGTTTTCATTGATATATTTGAAAGGCAAGACTATTTTCTAGAACTACACTCTCCCTTACCATGTAGTGATGAATATAAAAGAAATTTGGGGGATAGAATAGGCAAGAATAAACCTTACGTCATTAATGATTCCAAAATACCAAACCTCAACTTCCAAAAATACTCAACCATCACAATTAGTCCATAAATACGGAAAGAACGATCAAGTAAGTAATCAACTAGGTTAAGCATGGATATCATAAATAAAGAAGGTTATAAATTACAAGGAAACAAGTCCCACCCATATGCTTTAATCCAACAACAACGCATAAGTACTCGTCACCTCACATATACGTTGTACCCACACATTTAAACACATAGTAAATAGGCAAACAAGTCCTAATCCCTCAAGTCAAGGTTAACCACGACACTTACCTCACTCTGCAATTAACTCAGAGCTCTACCGGGGCCTTTCCTCTAGAATCCACCTCCAAACCAATCGTATCTAACCAAAATCGACTCGATTTTGTCAAAAAATGCTAAGGGAATGTATTTCAATACATAAATTCAGGATTTTTACACTTTTCCCAAAGAGTCAAAAACAAAAAGTCAACCCCGACTTGCATGGTCAAAACCCGAGATTCGAATTAAACCCCATTTATCCATTCACTCCCGAGACCGATTATGTAATTAGTGTCAAAATCCAATCCCAAATTGAGGTCTAAATCCCAAATTTGCAACCCCCCCCCCCCAATTCTTCCCAAATCCATAGTTTTCTACCATGGAAGAATAAAGATTAAGGCTAGAAATTAATGAGTGATGTTAGAAATGGATGAAAATAAGTTAAAGTGTACAAACCTATGAAATGTTGATGAGTTTTCTCTTCGAAATTGCGTCTAGACCGAGCTCTAATGGAAAGTTTGTGAAAAATAAGTGAAATCATGCTTTTGAAATGTTTAAATGATTGGGCATCACGTGTTTATCGCGATCGCGAGATACCTGACGCGTTCGCGAAGAGAACTGCTTATTTAGCTTATGTGATCATGAGGTACTCTACGCGTTCGCGTAGGTTTAGCCCTCACACCTTCACGTTCGTGAGCCTGGGCTCACGTTCGCGTAGAGTAAGATACTGGCCACCTCCCCAGGTCCAAAGCCCTACACGTTCGCGTGAAGCTGGTCGCGTTCGCGAAGGGTAAGTCCCACATCGCTCCGCGTTCATGACCCAGCTATCGCGTTCGCGATTAAGGAAGTCCACCCCAACCCAGTTTACTCTTTGCGATCGCGGGAGTATCATCGCGATCACGAAGAAGAAGATACCAGATGACAATAGAAGCTAAAGAAAACCAGAATGTTCTAAGTTCAAACCATCCATAGCCTACCCGAAACTCACTCGAGCCCTCGGGGCTCCAAACCAAACATGCACACAAGTCCAAAAATATTATACGAATTCGCTCGCTTGATCGAAAGACCAAAATAATACCTAGAACTACGAATCAGACACCAAAACGAATGAAATTTTCAATAAAACTTAAGATCTTTAACTTTATCATCCAGACGTCCAAACCACGTCAAATCAGCTCCGTTTTGCACCAAATTTTGCAGACAAGTCATAAATACAGTAATGAACCTATACCAAGTTCCGAAACCAAAATCCGGACTCGGTAGTAATAAAGTCAAACTTCGGTCAAATTTATAAATTCTTCAAACCTTTAAACTTCAAATTTTCAATAAATTGCGATAACCCGAGCTAGGACCTCCAAATTCGATTCCGGGCATACGCCTAAGTCTCAAATCACGATACGGACCCACCGAGATTGTCAAAATACAGATCAGGGTCCATTTACTCAAAACGTTAACTGAAGTCAACTCAAATGAATTTTTAAGACACAAGTTCACATTTTAATTAATTTTTCACATAAAAGCCTTCTGAAAAAAGACACGGACTGCGCACCAAATTGAGGAAGGCTAAAAGGAGCTATTTGAGGTTTGAAACATAGAATTAAGGGTTAAAACTCTAGATGACCTATCGGGTCATCACATTCTACACCTCTAAAATAAATGTTCATCCTCGAACGGACATAGAAAGTATCTGGACTGGTGAAAAGGTGTGGATATCTACTCTGCATGTCCGACTCGAACTCCCAAATGGCCGCCTCGATCGACTGACCTCTCCACTGCAATCGAACTGAAGGATAACTCTTTGACCTCAACTGTCGGACCTGCCAGGCTAGAATAGCCACCGACTCCTCCTCATAAGTCAAATCCTTGTCCAACTGGACTGAGCTGAAATCCAGCACATAGGGCAGATCACCGTGATACTTCCGGAGCATAAACACATGGAACACCGGATGGACTGCTGATAAACTAGGTGGCAATGCGAGCCTATAGGCCACCTCACCCACTCTTTCAAGAATCTCAAAAGGCCCGATGTACCTAGGGCTCAACTTGCCCTTCTTTCCGAACCTCATCACACCCTTCATGGGTGAAACTCGGAGCAACACCCTCTCTCCGACCATGAATGCAATATCATGAACCCTGCGGTCGGCATAACTCTTCTTCCTAGACTGAGCTGTGCCAAGTTGATCCTGAATAATCTTGACCTTATCCAAGGAATCCTGTACCAAATCTGTACCCAACAACCGTATATTTGTTTAAATATTCGATCTTTATCATTTGGGTTTGATACTTATGGCAATGCTTGAAGTTATTAAGTTGTTTTGTTTCTAGATTCGAGCCGTCCGGAGGTCGGTGCACACCGAAAGGTGATTTAGAGTATTGATTTGGCTTGTTTGAGGTATGTATCTTGCCTAATATTGTTGAGGGAATAACCCTTAGTATATAACCTTGTTTGTTTAACTGAAATGTGTGAGAAGTGATATATATAAGAGGTGACGAGTGTATATACGGGTGCTTTGTATGATTCATGACCGAGGTAGTATTTAGGTGGTACTATGCCTTTATTTTGACATTGTGCTTCGTGCTATCATGCTTTAAATGTTTGTATGACTACGTGAGCACAACGAATCATGCTAGATATCATGTGTAGTTGTTGAATTCCTATTGAGTATGATATTTGTTGTTGTATGGCGTATTTGCCTAATTTGAGTTGTAGTTGTACACTCACACGTGTATACACCTTAGCATGCTATATTCTTCAGTCCATGAGTATGTGATTCGATATCCGTTATTCATATACATGTATTCTTGTATATTCCTTCTATGTGATGGACTGGATTGGCAGTACGTGAGTGGTCCGTACGGGATGGATTATTTTGGCACGTGAGTGTCCATGCGGTATTACAATTATCGCACGTGAGTTGTCCTACATTTGTTATTTTTGGTATGTGAGTTGTCCATGCAACGTGTGGATAAGGATCTATCCCCCTAGAGTCACCCTCTCATATTTGTCTGTTGATGGTGTACACGCAGGTTGTATGAAACCGACTGGTTTTTGGTTGTTGTGGTTATGGAAAAGTGATCCTTGGTTGGACTTTGCATCTCTTTTCTATTTGCAAACTCCTTGGATGTATACATTATTTTACTGCATATCTTCTCTATAAGATAGATTCGGAATGTTTACATGCCTTTATTCATATCTTTTTTATTGTCACGACCCGAAATTCCTACCTTCGGGACCGTGATGGCGCCTAACATTTCACTCGCTAGGCAACCCAATATTAGAGTAAATCGTATGCCATATTAAGCAATTCAAGTAAATTAAACTCATTTAAGCTGAAATAAACTAGAATTATGTGCGAAAAGGTAAAATAACCAAAAATATCTAAGTACAATCCAGAATCTAGAGTCACAAGTGCACCAGTTACTAGAAGTTCTTCAAACAGAGTCTAAAATAAATACAACTGTTTCGAATGAAATGAACAGTAAATGAGGAAAGATGAAGGGGACTTCAAGGTCTGCGGATGCCAGCAGATCTACCTCGAGTCTCCAAATGTGATAATCCAAGCTGATACGCCTCACGTACAACTGGGACCAGTACCAAAATCTACACAAGAAGTGTAGAGTATAGTATGAGTACAACCGACCCAATGTACTCCGTAAGTGTCGAGCCTAGCCTCGGCGAGGTAGTGACGAGGCTATGATAGGACACTCACATAATTTAACCTGTGCAAACATCAATATATGTAGCAAACAACAATAAATAGAGATTTGGTATGGATAGATGAGAGGGGACATGCAAAAGAGGAACAAGATACGATAATTACAATAGGAATGGCAACATAAGACAGCCAAAAAAATCCTCAGCCAATGAAAACGAATAAACATAATGAGTAAAAAATGGCACGGCATCACCAATCATGCTTTTACTCTCAACCTCACCATGAAAACAATAATAATGGCACGGCATCACTCTTCGTGCGTTTACTCTCAACCTCTCCATGAAACGATAAATATGGCACGACATCACCATTTGTGTTTTAACTCTCTTCCTTACTGTGTATTAATCAATATATGAAGCAATAAACGGCACGACATCACCCTTCGTGCTTTAGCACTCTCCCTTACCATGTAGTGATGAATATAAAAACAATTTGGGGGATAGAATAAGCAAGAATAAACCTTACGTCAATAATGCTTCCAAAATACCAAACCTCAACTTCCAAAAGTACTCAACCATCAAAATTAGTCCATATATACGAAAAGAACGATCAAGAAAGTAATCAACTAGGCTAAGCATGGATATCAAAATTAGAGAAGGCAATAAATTCAAAGGAAATAAAGTCCCACCCGCATTCTTTAACCCAACAACAACGCATAAGTACTCGTCACCTCACATATACGTTATTCCCACACATTTAAACACGTAGCAAATAGGAAAACAAGTCCTAATCCCTCAAGTCAAGGTTAACCACAACACTTACCTCACTCCGCAGTAAACTCAGAGCTCTACCGGGGCCTTTCCTCTAGAATCCGTCTCCAAACCAATCGTATCTAACCAAAATCGACTCGATTACGTCAAATAATGCTAAGGGAATTAATTTAAATACATAAAGTTAGGATTTTTACTCATTTACCCCCGAGCTCGATTATGTAATTAGTGTCAAAATTCGATCCCAAATTAAGGTCTAAATCCTGAATTTGCAAAAACCCCTAATTCTTTCCAAATCCCTAATTTTCTACCATGGAAGAACAAAGATTAAGGCTAGAAATTAATGGGTGATGTAGAAATGGAAGAAAATGAGCTAAAGTGTAAAAACCTATGAATTGGTGTTGAGTTTTCTCTTCAAAATCGCCTCTAGATCGAGCTCTAGTGGAAATTTTGTGAAAAATGAGTGAAAATCCGTTTTTAAAATGTTAAAATAACTGGGCGTCAGGTGTTCATCGCGATCACGAGAAACCTGACGCGTTCGCGAAGAGCACAACCTATTTGGCTTACACGATCATGTGGTACTCTACGTGTTCGCGTAGGTTTAGTCCCCCACACCTCCACGTTCGCGAGCCTGGGCTCGCGTTCGTGTAGAGTAACACGCTAGCCCCCTCCCCCAGTGCAAAGCCCTACGTGCTCGCGTGAAGCTGGTCGCGTTCGCGAAGGGTAAGTCCCCTGTTGCTCCATGTTCGTGACCCAGCTATCTTTCGCGATTAAAGAAGTCCACCCTCAGCCCTGTTTACTTTTCGTGATTGCGGGAGTACCTTCACGATCCTGAAGAAGAAGATACCAGATGGCACCAGAAGCTAAAAAATACCAGAATTTTCTAAGTTCAAACCATCCGTAGCCTACCCGAAACTCACTCGAGCCCTTGGAGCTCCAAACCAAACATGCACACAAGTCCAAAAATATTATATGAACTTGCTCGCACGATCAAAATACCAAAATAACACCTAGAAATACGAATCGTACACGAAAACGAATGAAATTATCAATAAAAGTTAAGAACTTTTACTTTAACAATCGGACGTCCGAACCACGTCAAATCAACTCCGTTTTGCACCAAAGTTTGCACACAAATCATAAATGTAGTAATGAACCTATACCAACCTCCGAAATCAAAATCCGGACCCAGTAGCAATAAATTCAAACTTCGGTCAAATTTATAAATTCTTTAAACTTTTAAACTTCAAATTTTTAACAAATTGCGATAACTCGAGCTAGAGACCTCCGAATTTAATTACGGGCATACGCCTAAGTCCCAAATCACGATACGGATCCACCGGGACCGTCAAAATATGGATCCGAGTCCGTTTGCTCAAAATATTGACCGAAATCAACTCAAATAAATTTTTAAGGCACGAGTTCACATTTTAATAAATTTTTCACATAAAAGCCTTCCGAAAAAGACACGGGCTGTGTACGCAAATCGAGGAAGGCTAAAAGGACCAATTTAAGGTTTTGAAATACATAATTAAGGGTTAATCATGCATATCTTCTATATATGCAATTATTGAAGGATTAATTGAGTAATCATTCATATCATCCCTATATGCACTTGTTGAAGGATTAATTGATATTTCATGCATGTATTCTCTATATGCAACTGCCAAGGGATTATCTGGTACATCATGTATATCCTCTCTCTATGCATCTGTGGAAGGATTATTATAAACTTTACGCATGTATTCTCTATATGCAACCTTGATGATTTAATGATTTTGGACACATATCTTCTCTATATGCTGATTTATTGAACTGGAATAGTATCTAGGAATATCTTATTTACATGCATTTGTTGATGTGTTATTTGATATCAGAAGCATACCTTCTTCACATGTTGAACTGTTAAGATACATGCGCATACCTTCTTTATGTGCATTGTGTGGTACCTATTGTTTATGTGGTACTTGTATTTTCCTGTTTAGACTTTGTTACTACTTCTAGGTGTGTGTGTGTGTGTGTGTGTGTGTAAAATATATATATTTAGTGAGTATCCTTGACCTGAGACCTCGTCACTACTTTACCGAAGTTAGTCAGGATACTTACTGAGTACATAGGGTCGATTGTACTCATACTATACTTATGCACCTTGTGTGTAGATATTAGAACTGAGCTATTGTGGATGGCTGAAGCTGGCAGTGAAGATATACCTGCTTTCTGGATATAGTTAGCACTAGTCGTACAAGTCATGAGCTTCTAAGACTTAGAATTTATAAAGCCGGTATGAAATAATTACGTCATATGTTCGAAATATACATAAAGCTACCAAGAACAAGAGGCAGCTATAATTGGAACGCGGGTACATCTTCAATATCAGCTCCCGCCATACATAGCAACATCAGCTCCAATATTTGCACGCAAGGTGCTGAAGTGTAGTATTAGTACAACCGACTCCATGTACTCAATACGTAACAAAACTAATCTTAGGTTGAAAGAAGTGATGAGATCGGACCCAATGACTTATAAAAAGACTTCCAAAACTCAATAGTAAATTGTGCACCCCGATCTAATATCATAGAAGTAGGCACACAATGAAGTCGAACTAACTCACAAAGGTAAATATCTCCCAACTGTTCTGCAGTATGAGTAACTTGAACTGGTATGAAATGGACAGACTTCGTGAGTCTGTCTACGATTACCTATACTGAATCATGTTTCTTAAAGCTTTGTGGCAACCCAACTACAAAATCCATAGTAATCCCTTTTCACTTCCACTTAGGGATAGTCAAATTTTGCATCACACCGCCTAGTTTTTGATGCTCATATTTCACATACTGACAATTTAAGCAACTAGTCACATGTTTCAAAATATCATTCTTCATACCATTCCACCAGTACAATTCAAGCAAGTCTAGATACATTTTCGTAGCACCTGAATGGATAGAGAACCGGGAGCTAGGAGCCTTTTCAAGAATCAACTTCTTCACATCACCCACCATGGGGATACACAATCTACTATGTCGACGTATCACACCATCATATCAATAGAAAATGACTTAACACCACCATTTTTCAATCAATCTCGGAGCCTATCAAGACAGAAATCTTCAAATTGACGAGCCTTGACCTGTCCAACCAAGGATAATTGTGCTACTAAACCTGCAAGTAACCTGCCCGACAATGTATGATCAATACGCACTCCCCGATTGGCCAATGCCTGAATATCCATAACCATAGGTCGTTCTTCAGTAGTAAATCATTCCAAGCTACCCATAGACTTTCTACTAAAGGCGTCTGCCACCACATTTGCCTTTCCGGGATGATACAAAATAGTAAGATCATAATCCTTAAGTAACTCTAGCCACTGTCGATGCCTCAGATTCATATCTCTTTGCTTGAAAATATATTGCACACTCTTGTGGTCTGTATATATTTCACACGGCTCACCATAAAGATAATGATGCCAGATCTTAAGCACAAATACTATTGCAGCCAATTCTAAGTCATGAGTTAGGTAATTCTTTGCATGGTTCTTTAGCTGTTGAGAAGCATAAGCTACCACTTTTCCATTCTTCATCAGCACACAACCCAAACCAACCCAAGACGCATCACAATAAATAGTAAAACCGCCTGCACTCATAGGTAGTGTCAAAATTAGAGTTGTTGTCAATGCAGTCTTCAATTTCTAAAAACTTGCTTTACACTTATTTGACCACTGAAATGCAACACCTTTCTGATTCAATCATTTCAATGGAGTGCCTATCTTTGAGAATCCATCGACAAACTTCTATAATATCCGGCTAGTCCCAAGAAGCTACGTATCTCTGTTGGAGTATTGGGTCGAGGCCGATCTCGAACTGCCTCTATCTTCCTTGGATGTACTTGAATCCCATCCCGTGACACCACATGTCCCAAAAAGGAAACTATATCCAACCAAAATTCACACTGTGAGAACTTAGTATAAAGTTTTCGCTCTCTAAGTGTCTGTAGCTCAACTCTCAGGTGTTGTTCATGTACCGCCTTACTTCGAGAGTATACTAAAATATCATCAATAAATACAATCACAAAATGATCTACGAATGGCTTGAATACCCTATTCATGAGGTCCATAAATGCTGCGGCGACATTAGTAAGCTCGAAGGACATCACCAAAAATTCAAAATGGTCGTACCTAGCCCGAAATGCTATCTTGGTTATATCCTCGATCTTAATTCTCAACTGATGGTAACTCGATCTCAGGTCAATTTTTGAAACGTGGGTTTCACCCTATAGTTGGTCGAATAAATCATCAATACGTGGCAATGGATATTTATTTTTGATCGTCACCTTATTCACCTACCTGTAATCTATACATATTCTCATTGTGCCATATTTCTTTTTAATAAATAACACAGGTGAACCCCAAGGTGATACACTAGGCTGGATGAATCCCTTATCAAGTAGCTCTTGAAGTTTAACCTTTAATTCTCTCAACTCAGTTGGAGCCATACGGTATGCACGAATATAGATAGGTTGAGTTCCTGGCACCAAATCAATATTGAACTTAATTTCTCTCGTCGGAGGCAGCACGACTAAATCTTCTAGAATCACAACAACAAATTATCAAACAACTGGAACACTGTCAATAGTAACATCCTCCGAGCGGGTATCATGAACGGTTGCAATAAAACCCAAACACACATTATTAATCATTCGACGTGCTTTTACATAATATATTATCTTTCCCTAAGTTAGAGGAGTTATGCCTTTCCACACTAAACATGGTTCACCAGGAAAATCAAAATGTATAAGCTTGGCATGAAAATCAACTGAAGTATAACATGACGTTAACCAATCCATACCTATAATCACATCAAAGTCGGACATCAGCAACACTAGTAGATCAACTACGGTGTCCCTGCCCTGAATAAATATCACACAATCTCTATAGACTCTATTCATAGATATAGTCTCCCCCACTGGGGTCACCATGATATATGGCACATTAAGAGACTCAACTCCTTGTTCTACGTATATGGAAAAAGATGGAGATACATACAAATACGTACAACCAGGATCAATAAGAGCGTAAGCCCCATAAGAACCGATAGTAATAATACATATGACTACAACATTATATGGCTCGACATCCTGTCTGGCCATAGCAAAGAATCCCAGCTTTCCACCTGCTCCCTGAGCAACCTGTGCACCTTATTGAACCTGCCCATAAGCAACCTATAGAGCGGTTCTAGCTGGCTGAGTCTGAGTCTATATGCCTGTAGTAGTTCTCTGTGGATGTGTAGTAGCATGAGTAGTAGAAAAATTTCCCTTAGGTCAATACTTAGAAATATGCCCTTTTTGCCCATAAGTAAAACAAGCCCCAAATGATCCAAAACTACGACCCCCTATGATTTCTACCACTATTCGAACACCTCAGATGTTGACCTGACTGATATGAGCTATTACCCTTCCTCTGCATCTGTTATTGTCCATGTCTAGTTGGATAAGCACTCCTAGAAGACTGCACCACTGAATCTGACTGAGTAGGCCTGGACTGCCCATGATTAAAACCACTCTTGCCCCTAGATGAAGCTCCACTAAAACCCGCCGGTGCTACAAGCCCTTTTTCTTTCTCGCTTGGTCCTATCCCTCTCCTGACAGGAATCATAATAGAGAGCAGTGTCAACTACCTCTTCGTAGGAACCACCTCAAACATCCCTAACCACCGGACCACGATAATGATGCTCAAACCCATCCACGAACCTTCTCACCTTCTCATGCTCATCTGCAACCAGAAAAGGTGCATAACTAGATAAGTCAGTGAACTTAGCCTCATACTGTGTAAATGTCATAGTGCGCTGCTGCAGTTGCTCAAACTAATATCTCATGTCGTCTCGCTTGCTCAGTGGAATGAACCTATCCATAAACATAGCTGAAAACTCTAACCAAGTAATAGGTGATAACTCTGCTCGTTTACCTCTCTGAATTGAATTCCACCATTACTCTGCAGATCCTGGGAATAGAAAAGTAGCAAACTCCACCCGTCGAGTCTCCTTCAGCCCCAATGTAGTTAGTATCTTTTCACAACGCTGAATGAACTTCTAGGGCTCAATAGAAGATTGTATAGCATCGAACTCTGGTTGCTTAAGATCCTTGAAATTCTTAAGATCCTTAGAATGTCCTGTATTTGCAACAAGATGAATGACCTACTAAGGGGATATCTGGGGAGCTGCAACATTCAGCTGAACTTGTGCTTGTTCCTACGAAGTAGCCTGGGAAGCCGGAAGTCCACCCTGAGTAGGAACTAACACATTCAACAACCTCACCACTGCGTCTGCGGGTAGGGTGGGTAACATTAGGCACAACAGTTGGCACTAGTGGTGGAGCATCATGAACCACATGTTCTTGTACTTGATCTGGCATAGCAGCTTGGGGTTGACCCATGATCCCAACTTCAGGCTGATGAGTGTCCTGTCTTCTAGTCTAAGATATAGCCTGATGAGCCCCAATTTGACCACCACCTCGGGTAGTACCATGTCCAACAGATGAGGGTGTGCATGTCCTAGCCATCTGTGAAAGAAACACTACAAAGTCAAACTCAAGTTGTTACACCCCATATTTTCGTACGTGAGAGTACGTCGTAAATTAATTGATGTAAGCTAAAAAATGAGATAATATTTGAAATTACATATAGTAAGTTAATCATATTAACTTGGAGGTTGAAAATATTTAAGATCAGGAACTGCAAGTACCAAGAGGGTTGAAAGGCTTAGAAGCTAAACGAATTGAAGAAAATAAGTTTTGTCAAAAGTCGACAAGTTGGGAATATTATAACATATATGTTTGGGGTGAGACTAGGGTGGTCAAAATTATAAGGATGTTATGTTATGAGTTATTTTAGTCTTATGATAGTCGTGTGTTATGTTTTGAAGTCAAGTGAGTTGTGAAACAAAAGTTGGCAAAGGTCATCACAAATTACATTCATAAATATGCTGAACATTAGGTCAAATGTAGCTGAGTATTTCTCCCAATGTACTTTGAATTACGGGATAATCTACCTCCCAAGATATACGAGTCTAGTTGCCAACGTATTAAACGGTTCATTCACACAACATTGAAATAGAGAGATATTCGTATTTTTGCGAGATTGCGCAGACTCGTAGGTGACAAGTAGGTGCATCACCTACTTGCCAAAAGGAGAGGCCTCAATTAAAAGCTAAAGTGACTAGAGAGGGACGGCCAAGAGGGGATTTTTAAGGACTTATTAACGCAACTCATTTCTCAGACCAACAAAATCAGATTGGACCCCTACAACTCCTCCCCAAAAACCCCACACAAACCCTAGGTAATTTCGGGCGATACAATGTGATTCTAGTGGCAAAAACCCCAGACAGCTTGCTAGTTTTTCTTTCTCCTTCTTGTAGATGCGCTAGGGGGCTCACTTTGGATGAATAAGAACTAGGTTTCGTGGGTTGTACTTAGTCCAAGGTAAATTTATGCTTCTCATTCCATTATCTATGCTTCTATGAGTTGTAACTCGATTGTGAAGATTAGACCTAGCGAGATTCGAAAGAGTGGTATGATGTTTGTTGTTGCGTCACTGTTGACTGGTTGTGAACTTATTTTTAAGTTGAATTCATGGATGGTTTATAGGATATGAGGCTTAATTATGTATTGTTGGTTGTATTTCTCAATTTGAAAGAAAAGACAAGTCGAATCGTGTTTTAGTAAACTGAAAAATCAGTTTTGAGTTGCTGAACTTATGGGACTGTTTTGTGTGCTATTTCGTGTTACTGTTGGGTTGTCTCTTTTGCTACTATTTTTATGGAGTTTGGGAGGAGAAAGGGTGTGGAGAAATACCACATAATGGTAGGGTGGTTGGCTGGTCGTTACATTTTTGGGTTGTTTGACACTACTAGGGTTGTCGTTTTGTGTATGAACTGATTGGGGTGTGTGGGTTATTTTGTGGTATTTTATTATGAATATAAGGTTGAAAATGATGTATAAATGTTGTTATTGTTGTGTTCTTATTGTTGTTGGTGTTATGTCGAATTGGGATGAAGTAAAGATTATAGGGGAGATGCTACCCGTTTTATTATAAAATAAGCTTGTCGTTCGTAGTGCGATAGTTATACCTTCCGTAACTTGATGATAGTATTGTTATCGTTGTTGCAGATTAAGGTGAAACGAGACGAGTTCAACGTGTCTATTGGACATATTATGATAAGGTATGTTAAGGCTAAACCTTTTCTTCATTTTGGCATGATCTCGTAACTACATGTATTTGATAACGAGACATAAAGAGGAGTTCATATTCCTTAATTTATTCACATTATCCTAGTCTCATAAATTACAGTATTCTCCCTGATTAGGATTTTCTATTCAGTTAAGTATTGTCTTCTTTCAGTCAACATATATATATATATATATATATATATATATATATATATATATATATATATATATATATATATATATATATATATATATATATATATATATATATATATACACACACACACACACACACACCACCGAGCTATAATCGGTGGACAGACCCTATTGGGCAACCTCTGATCAGATGGTAAGTTATATACCAAGCCTACTGTGGCTGAGCACCTATGAGCGAGCCTAGAATGTGTGAGATACAGAGCCTAGTATGGACGAGCACCTATGAGCGAGCCTACTACGGCAGAGCAGTTACACGTACCGAGCCTTATAGGGCCGGACAACTATTTTACTTACTATATTGAGAGAGTTGAGTTAGTATCAGCAGGTAAGCATATCTTAAGATTATCTTTGACTCCCAGTTACTTTCAGTGATTATATTATCAGTTCAGTTTCAGCTTTCAGTTATTTTGTTGCCTTACATACTCGGTATATTATTTCATACTGATGTCCCTTTTGCCGGGGATGCTGCATTTCATGTCTGCATGTCCTGATAGACGATTGGATAAACCTTCCCAATAGACAGAGTCAAACAGCAACTTGGTTGGTAAGTTCCACTTCCTTAGAGTTACCAGGTCTAGACCTTGGAGTCCATTTTATATATACAATAGGTAGGTCGAGGCCCTGTCCCGACCATGATATAGTTCAGTTTTCTCTAGAGGCTTGTAGACGAGTCCTGTGTATTTTGTATATCAGTATTGTTGCCTTTCTAGTCCTGTGTATATGTTAAGTTTGGTATTACTAGTTGGAGACATTCATGGCAGGCACGTCGGCCTGCACAATTATGTATATGAGCTTTTGGGTATGTTTACCCCTCAAATGAGAGAGACGTTATTTTTAGATGATTCAAAATATGGCCTAATCGGCCTCGATTGGTATTGTCAGCTTGCAGGTAGGCCTCATCAGCCGAAGTTGAGGGATACTCCTCTAGAGTTCACAGTTACAGAATGGTACGCTCGGGTCGAGTATGGCACCGGGTGCCGGTCACGCCTCCCCAAGTTTAGGGCGTGACACAAGTTATCTCAACGCACGATCAAGGAATGAAAGAAGGAAAACATCCAAAATGCCTAGTAGCCTCAAGATCATAAGTATGGGCGCCTACATACCCATGAACAAGACTCTATTAAATACTTCTCCATGACCTGAGACATAAAGCGTAGGCTCTTATACCTGTTTTGTCACGTCCCAAACTACCCCTAGAAGTGATTGGCACCCAGCTAACACCACCTGCCAGACGAACCCCTTTTTCAAATGCTTAACCATTTATACAAACACAGGAAGAAAATAAGTACAGGCCTAAAAGTATTATTAATAATTAAAGAAAAAATAGTTATCACTCAATACCTTAGTCAATTGATAGAAAAACCAACAACCACTCAAATAATAAAACTCTAGCCTAAATTCCACACTATGACCATGGAGAATCTAATAGAGTAATAGGAATTTAACTGACGGGTATGCAAACCCCAAAGAAAAAGGAAATAACTAGCACGAACTAGATAAATCTTGAAATGAATGCCCCCATGAAGAATGTGGTGGCTCACCTCAGCAATAGGATCCACTCGAACGAGCTCGTCACTCACTAGCTCTATCTCCCGCAACGGTATCTGCATAGAGATGCATGTAACGAGTGAGTTATACGTAATATAACCCAGTAAAATTCTCAACCCGTCACTTTAAATACCTCTGGAACAAGTGTTAGAAAATACAACCACACCACAACAAGAAAAAAATACTAAACACAATAATTATACAATAACACAATATATAGGTATCAACAGAGTTAATAATAATTAACTAACAAAAACACACATATCTCATCCACTACGCACTATGGACTTGTCATAACTAAAGTGAAATAAATTAAACAACACCCTTATAAGTCTACAACAGTACCACAATACCTCAAATATGTAACAGAGCACACACAATACTCACTGAACCATACACAATGCCCCAAATATATCAAGAAGCATGCACAATGTCCAAGTGATGTACAAAAGCATACATAATGCCCCAATATCATGGCACACAGCCGTATCAAACCATAAAATCCAACATCATGGCTAACAGCCGTATGACACCATCAAACAACTTATAAAATAATTTTAGTATTTGTTTCATAAAATAATATATTCGCGGCTAGTCAAAGACCACCGATTCTGTCAAGCGCACGCTTGTTCCAACACATGGACCAGGCAGACAAAATACATTTTCAAAATGAGTTTTGGAAAAACAAACATCAAAACTTAAAGTCTCACTTACCTCACTAATGGGAAGTTCCCCAATCTTGCAACATTTAGAACACCAATCAAACGGTCTCCCATGGCCTCAATCTATCTAAAATATTGAATAACACATCCTAATTAGTGTAGGTGAATAATTTTCATAATCTCAAGATGAGTCAAAATAAAAGTCTAACCCCAGTCCAATTAATAGAAATCTATACACGATAAATATCAAATGCGACAGTTTCAACAGTGGAAAAACGATTGCCGAACAGTAGCCTCACATACCAGCAGCTCCAAAATAATGATTTCTCATGCTATTTCACATTCAATCATAATTATCCAATCATTATGCCATTATTGATTCTATATTTCATATACTTAATATTAGAAAGTTGCAATTGTAGCAGTGCAACATAACTGATACCTAATTTTTAAATTCCTAACCTTATATCAACATAACTATTACCTCATCATTAGGAACCCAATTATTATCTAGTCATTGAGAAGGTATAAATTTCAATTTATTTAATTGAATAGTCGTCGCCTCCGTCACAGTGCCAACACCTCTATGTTACTCTAGGTTTTTGTTTCTATCTTAGAAGTTAGAAGTAAGTAATTAATTCCACTTATTTACTCCCTACACGTGACTTGCAACCTAGCAGCAAAGGAGAATAGGCCCGGCCCATTTCTTTTCATTAAACACCCCAACCAAGTTAATAATTTACCAACAATCACATATAATATAAAATGTGGCCTGCTAGAAATTAACTAGTACACTATCTTATACATTCTAATAAATTTCATGTTCCAATATGTTCACTTGGTGATTTTGGACTTAGGCGTGTATCCGAATTTAGATGTCTATATATTGATTTGGTGTTTTTTGGCGAAAGTTTGAAAGTTGAAAGTTTGCAAGGCTTATGGGTTTGACCGGGAGTTGAGTTTGATGATATCGGATTTGGATCGTAGTTCTGGGAGTCAGAATAGATTTGCTGTGTCATTTGGGACTTGTATACAAAATTTGAGGTCATTCCGAGTTGATTTGATATGATTTGGCATGAGTTTTGGAAGTTGAAAGTTCATTAGTTCCTTAGGCTTGAATCGAGATGTGATTCGTGGTTTTGATATTTTTTAATGTGATTTGAGGCCTCGAGCAGGTCCAGATTATGTTTTGGGATTGGTTAGTATGATTGTATAAGGTCCCGGGGACTCGGGTGTGTTTCAGGGTAGTTCCGGGCCATTTGTTTTGCATCAGCTGTCTTCTAGTGTTCTATTATTATTCATCGCGATCACGGAAGAAGGGTCGCGATCACAAAAAGAGGTTCGCGACCGCGGGGGTTATTTGGCTGCATGTGAGTTTTTTCTACGCATTTGCGGTGGGGAGGCAGCATTCGCGGAGCTTGAGCAGCAGTGGCCTTCGGGTTCATGTACAGGGAATTGCGTTCACGTAGAAGGGAATGATGGTCGAGCGCATTAGGTTCCAGCCTTTGCGACCGCGTGGGATGGTCCGCGTTCACGTTGGCTTGGCATCTAGTATGTCGTTATCTCGAGACTGTGGTTGGGTTCATGTAAGGTCTTTTGATGAGTTGGAAATTTATTTCTTCGCAATTGCGATTGTTGTCCCGCGATAGCGAATCAAATGACTGGGCAGACCTTTACAATATCATTTTCGAGACTCATGGGTTTTGAGGTAAGTAAAATATCTAAACTTTTTTTAGGGTAATTATCCATGTAGGCTATGATACTTGAGATGTTATGGGGGTGACGCAAATAAAAGGTGATATATATATATATATATATATATATATATATATATATATATATATATATATATATATATATATACCTTCAAAATTTAATTTCAAATCTTTTATTCGAATTTGAAGAAATCGTTTGAAGATCTCTTAATTGCAGTTGTGTTTGTTTGATTCGAGAAATAGCCAGCTTTTTGGGAAATCATTTTCTGGTTTGTTTCGGTTTTCTTCTTGTTTTAAAAAAAGAGAAGGTTTTTGACCCTTTTGCAAATCTGTCTTAATTTCAAAAACTTTATGAAAAGATTGTTAGTAAGAGTTGAGAACTGAATAAATAGAAATGATTAACAAATTAGAATTAATTACTACTAAGTTGCAGCACTACTCTTCTTTTTTACCTACATTCTTTGAGGCTTGCCTAGGTAGTTAATATAACTCAAAGAAAATAAAAGTAAAAACATTCAATCAATATCGTCAGTGTTGATACATATATGAACAACAATAGACTTATAAAAGCAATAGGGAAAAGGAAATTGACTCATGAGTTGGTCCTGGGAAGAATTAGGCCCAACGGACAATAAGCGAACAGTTGTAGCTTCAGGTGACTCCAAGGTTCATGCAAGAATTTGGGCCTGAGTTCTTTGAGAACTCGGCAGGCCCAATTCAGACACATGCTTAAGAAAAGAAGGTTATTAGATATGTGGTCCAATATAATATTTAAATATAAGCGACATCAATATAAGCCTAAGATAAAACTGTAACAATCAATAACAGTTAGGAATGCAAATTAATGTGGAGTCACATAGAGTAAAGCAATTTACAGTGAAACCTTTGTTTCCATTTAACACTAAACCTAAAGAGATTAGCAAATATTAATAATTAAAGGCTTAGGGTAAAATTCTATTCATGGCCGAGATACCCTTTCATCCTTGGCAGTTCAAAGTTCACAAGGGTCTCAAGGACCTCGAGCAGTGCTTGTGTCAAGGAGAATACCTCAACCAAGAACTAGATTCTACTCCAAAATACCCCTAACTTCTCACACTTATTTTTCCCTACAGGTTTGAGTGCTAATGAGGCACTCAATGTAAATTCCAATACAACAGCAATGACTACACACAAGGAGATGTATATTTCTGGTAAGTAATTATTTAGAATACTACAGATAATATCATAAGAGATCATGGTTCACATACATGCATATAATACACTATCATGTACTTTATCAGGCTTGAGAGTACTCAACTGAATCAGTTGTAGGAGCTGACTGGTAATGAGAACACCAACATGCTAGTACAAGAACTGAGAACAAGTAATTCATATAGTTCAAAGGAGCGGAGGAAATATCATGTGTATTAACCTCACTAGTCCTACTGGAAGGTTCATTCTTAAGAGGATCATTAGTTGTAATCATGTGCTTAATCATGTTACACTAAATGGTAATCTACATACAGACTAGCACTCCACTTCTTACTAAGTGTAAGGGTTAACAGTCTATTTCAGGGTTCTTAAAAGACCAGGGATAGGCAAATACATTTACTTAACAAGTGACATGACCTCTAAAGAGATCTTTCATTCCATCTAGGTTGGTTAGAAGTTAAATATGCAGTCATACACTCAAACATGGCAGATAAACATCAAAGGGCCTCTCCTAAGTTCATCGGTAAACTATAGTAAACTTGGTAGGTTTTCAATGATATGGAAGTACAGTGGCAAACATGATGTACAAGCAGTAGTCCCCTTCTGAAATAGGGATGAGTACAGAACTTCCACTATATGGCATTCAAATATGTACATGTTACATTCTAACTAGACTATAATATTACAACATGACTGAGTACCAAACAACATGGGATTAGACTAACATTGCCATTATGGTGGTCCTGAATAATGAAAGTTTTATAATAAGTAAGCATGGTTCAGTTATTAGTTAAGTAGATAAGTCTGTCATGATGAAATTTAGTAATACCTAATTCAACAGATGGTACTCAACCATTGCAGGTGCAACTTCAATAAGGTTTCTAGGCATGGCTTAAGCTATGTAGATAGTAGCAGACAAAAACTTGAATGCAAAGATTCATTAAAACTTAATCTAGTTACTTTAAGGCATTATCTCATACAATGAGACTTCCAGATGCGACCAAACAATTATGGGAGCTGATAGAAGGCTTTTACTCTGATCTCTCTAGAGTTACAGAATAACAAAAGAACACATTAGGGAAGAAAACAACTCAAGCATTATAAATTATTATACTTAAATTAAAGTGACAACTCTATACTTAACCTCAGGTGTTCATATCCATTCTTTAGTTTGCTTTATCAGACAAATAACTTCAGGTATAAATCAAAAGATAACACTAAAGCTGAATCAAGGAGGTGGACATGAAAGCTATTATAGAACAGTCAGAATGAGTGTAAGGAATCATCAAGATTCTTTAGTTATTCATACAAGTTTGATCATACAGGTTACTTAATTTAGAGTAGTACTCATTATAGTCACACAATAAACTATTATTATCAACTTGAATCATACAATGTCTGAGCATAACAGTTGATTATGAACACATCATGAATAGAAATGATCAATTGTAAACTAACAACAAAACATCATAAGCTAAAACAATCAGTAAAAGGTAACAAAGTATACATATTTTCAGCAAATAAAAAGAAAGAGGAAAAAGACAAGTGCACTGACTTTCTATTGAGCACCAAACCAAATAAAAGTCTTGCTTAGCCGTTAAGAATTAGGGACTCAAACTCCAATAAGTGTAAAGCTCAGAACCGTGAAGAAATCAGAACCTAATTAGAAACCTAGCTTGATTTTGCCACTCAAAATCGTAATTAATACTATTTGTGTAGTTTAAGTAGTATTTTTGCTTGTTTAGGTGATTTTTGTGTGTGTCTTGTCTTGTTAGGTGAGAGCATTGAAGGTTCCCTTTTATAGTGAGATTCAAAGCCTCTAGGGTTCAACCGAATTCAAAATTGATAGTGGAGAGTGACGGAGAGATTGATGATGTAAGAAAACAAGTGAAAATTAAAGAGATCAGAGGGGAAAATTGTGGGGAGATTTACCTGAGCGAGGGACAGCCGTTGCATGCGAGAAAACCATCGGGCAAAGACCATAAACCCAGAGGTCATTGCATTTGACCTTTGGTCTTCGAATAAATATAATGAGATCTTGAGAATTGTCATGCATGCTCTGATTCGGTTGCAACATAAGAAAATTTGAAGACTCGAAGTTTCATCTTTGAGTCTAGTTTTTCAAATTGAGAATTTTGAATTCTTATGATGAAACGGGGAGAAAACGGTGAGATTTTCGGGATCATAAGACAAAAGAGATGATTTTGCATCATGATTCATGACCTTGCACGAATTAGTGCAAGGTTTCATGACTTATTTGGTCTTTGGGGGAGATTTTGTTGGTCTCTAAAGGTTAAAACGAAGGGTGTAATATGGGCCGTTGGATCGTTAGATCAACAGCCCTGATAATTCAGGGTTTAAATAATTAAAATAAAGAATTATGGAGGTCGTTGTACAGTTGGATTTGGACGGCTATAATTAAATCTGATGGGTGTTGAAATTAAAAGGGAAATTGGGATAAATCGTGAGTCGTTGATCTAAAGGATGGACGGCTTAGATCGATTGTGTTTCTTTTGTGAGTGATATGAAAGGGTGACGTGGCGAGTTTTGATTGGTGCGAAAAGAAGGACATGGATTTCTATGTTGGAATGGTGGGGTGGACCTAGACCGGGTCAAATGATTTGGGCCAGTGTTTTTGGGCTGGAATTGATTTAATAAATAGCCACATTGTATTTAGTTGTGCAATTGTAATTGTAGTCTTTTGGTCTTTATCCTTTTAAAGATTAATTTAAATGAACTTAAATAATTCCAACAAAATGCAATAAGAATTATAATAATCAAATACACTACTAATTACTACAATTAGTTAATTAATTACTAAATAACCTATTTTCTATTGTTGACACTAATTCAGGCTTGTTTTGAAATAATGGGTTATTAAGAAATAACTTTGTTAAATTAATTATAAACCTATGTAATAAATATGCGAGTTATTTTAATAGTTTCAAAAATAGTAAAATAGTAAAGATAATATGTTTATAATTATATAACTACTGATTTATTAATTAACACCATTAATTTTATAAAAATATATATTATTAATTAGAAAATATCTTCAACATGTTTATTGGAAATTATTAAGTATAAATAAATTAATTTTTAAAAGAGGGTCAAAGTTGGTCGTCAACAGTTGCCCCTCTTTGACTGGAGACGATGAAAATGTTTTTATGTAACTACCCGGCCGATCGTTTCGAGAGTTATAGCCCCGTTTCTCCCATTTCTACTTCTTTATGTGTTATTTAGCTGTATTGTATTGTATCGGGTTGGTTGATTCGGGTCCGGAGTGATTTTGGAGTGGAATGAGACACTTAGTCTCTTATTTAGAACCTTAAGTTGGAAAAGTCAATTGGATGTTGACCTATATGTAAATGATCTCGGATTTGAATTTTGATGGTTCTATTAGCTCCGTTAGGTGATTTTGGACATAGGAGTGTGTACGAAATGTGATTTGGAGGTCCGTGATAGAATTAGGCTTGAATTGGCGAAATTGCAAATTTGGCGATTTTTGGTCGGCAGTTGAAAATTTGATATTCGGGTCGCAATGGAATTCCGGAAGTTTGAGTAGGTTCATAGTGTCATTTGTGATGTGTGTGCAAAATTTGAGGTTATTCGGACGTGGTTTGGTTGGTTTCGGCATCGGATGTCGAATTTGGAAGTTTAGAAGTGCTTAGGCTTGAATCCGAGGGTAATTTGGTGATTTGATATTGTTTTGAGTGATTCAAAGGTTCTACTAAGTTTGTATGTTGATATATGACTTGTTGGTATTTTTGGTTGAGGTCCCGAGGGCCTCAGGGTGATTTTGGGTGATTAACGGAACAAGTTTGGATATTGGAGGATTGCTGAAGTTGGAACTCAGCTGTCATAATCGCACCTGCGGATGTCTCATAGCAGGTGCGAGCCCGCTGAAGCGAGCGGGATGTCGTAGATACTAGGTTAGAGGAGCTGGGCAGAAGGCGCATGTGCGATGAAGTTCCTACACCTGCGAGGCCGCAGAAGCGCACAAGAGGTCGCAGGTGCGGACATTGTCGAGGTAGGCTGGGTCCGCAGTTGCGTAGGATAGGTCGCATCTGCGAGTCCGTAGATGTGGATAGGTGACGCAGAAGCGGAAGTGAGGAAGTCAGGCAGTGGCCGTAGGTGCGAGGTATTTTCCGTACCTGCGTGGTCATAGATGCGGAAATGGAGCGCAGGTGCGGAGTCTGGGCGTCTAAGTGACCTGCGCAGGTACAGTTGTTTGGACCGCAGGTGCGGTGGCGCAGAAGCGAGAAATTGTCCGCAGGTGCGAAAAGCCTAGGCGGAAACCATAAATATAACCCTTCGCGAATTTGGTTCATTTCCACCATTTTGAAGTCGGTTTTTGGAGCTTTTGGAGTGATATTTGAAGGGTGATTCAAGGGCTATCAGTGAGATAAGTTGCTTGAGCCCTAATACTCGTATGTATGGTGATTTTCCGTTGTTTAATCATGTAATTAGTGAAAATGAGTGGTTAGGGCTTGGGATTTTGGAGAGTTTAATTTAAGGATTTAAGGGACCAAACGATGTCGGATTTTAATAAATTTTATATGTATGGACTCGTGAGTGGATGAGCTTCCTAGTTTTGTAAATTATATTGGATTTTGAGACGTGGGCTCGGGGGCCGGGTTGAGCCAATTTTGGGTTTTGGTGTAATTTGATAGTTTTTCTTGTGGAATTCATTTCATTAGCGTATATTGATGGTATTGTACTGATTGTGAATAAATTTGGAGAATTTGGAGGCCGAGTCGAGAGGCAAGAGCATTGCAGGGTAATTTGACCGGTTTGAAGTAAGTAACGATTGTAAATCTAGTCCTGAGGGTATGAAACCCCGGATTTCGTATCATTCTACTATTTTGAGGTGACGCACATGTTAGGTGACGGGCGTGTGGGCGTGCACTATTGGGGATTGTGACTTGGTCCGTCCCGTAGCAACTATAAAGTTGCATATTTTGTTGAAACTATATGATACTTATATGTTTTAGCAAGAGTTTCTGTAAATTGGGCTGAATGCCATGTTTTGGGCCTTATGCCAGTGCTGTTTGGACCCTTAGGGGCCTTTTCCTACTATCCTCTCACTGTTTTCGATTGAAAATCTATACTCAATCATGTTTATACTTGTTTACTGCATAACTCAGTTTTATGAGTCTATTTTGATGCATATAAATGTTGTTTTGCGCCGAATGCCCTGTTTTTACAGAAATGCCCGAGTGGCTTGAGAGGTTTATGACTGAGTGAGGCCGAGGGCCTGATTTGTGAAGATAATTATGGGATCGGGCGGCACGCCACAACATGTTCGATATAGGCCGAGGGCCTGAGTGATTTATGCCATGATTTGGCTTGATATAGCCCTTGGGCTGAAGGAGCCCCTCCGGAGTCTGTACACACCCCCAGTGAGCACAGGTACCTACTGAGTGCGAGTGCCGAGTGCTGAGTGACTGGGAGGCATGAGTGATTGTGAGGTATGTCCGAGTGGCATGAGTAATTTTGAGATATTCTCGAGTGGCATGAGTGATTGTGAGGTATGCCTGAGTGGCATGAGTAAGTGTGAGGTATGCCCAAGAGGTATGAGTGACTGTGAGGTTTGCCCGAGGGACTGTATATGGGTGATGTTTTGCCCGAGGGGCTGTTTATGATTTTATCATTTGTTTCTCACCTTTGCATTTAGCCTATGTTTGAAAACTGTTGAAAAATATCTTTAAATGATTTTACTGGAACTGGGTTTAAACGAGATGTTTTGATTCAATTCCTGATTTTTAAAAGCATGTGGTAATTTTATTGAGATTTCATGATATGAACGTTTTATGCTTTATTGATCGTTACTACTGCTCAGTCTTTATTTATTATTGTTACTTACTAAGTTGGCGTACTCACGTTACTCCCTACACCTTGTGTGCAGATCCAGGTGTAGCTGGACACGGTAGCGGTTGTTGATTATTCTGGTCGTAGATTTTCTCGGGGATAGCAAGGTAGCTGCTTGGCGATCGCAGCCCCTGCTCTTCTCCCTCTTATCTTCCTTTAGTTGTATTTAGCTATTTTCCAGACTATGTTAGTCTTGATATTGTCAGACAAATGGTAGTAGATGCTCATGACTAGTGACACCCCGATGTCGGGCTTTTCTTTTCCACACTTTTGTTTTGATTGAACTCCTTTACAAAGGTTTTTATGTTAAATAGCATTGAAATTATTTTTGAAATGAAAATATCAGTTTGTTTTGGAAATGAGTCAGCTTGCCTAGTTCCACGATAGGCGCCATCACGACAGGAGTTAGTTTGGGTCGTGACATTTCGGGCAAAGAAATCGACCAAGGCCAATTTTGCCCAGATCTTAGGCATACATTGCAGGAATAACATATGGATTTAAAAAAGATTATGAGTTGTGTAATCAGGGAAGGAGTTAAGGAAGACTCTGGGAGAATTTTGGAGAGTTAGGGCCGAATTTTGGCTTTGAATTGCTTACATACCTCGGTCTTAATGAGGATCAGGCTTCATGTAGTTCTAGAGTGATGATTTGGAGAAGGCGATGCTTGCAGGAATTGCTTCGGTATCGTGTTATGATAATATTGTGAGACGGAAGATTCTGGTACCCATGATAGCTCTGAATTGCGGCTTGATTTGAAAGATTTGAAGAATTAGTGTTCCATTGATCAAATTTGAGTTTGAGTTTGATCCTTGGCCCGCTTATGAGTTTTTGTTCCTAATAGCATTGTAGCTTGGTTAGCTGCTTAGAAGAAGTTTCACATCGCGATGTTTGATCCTGCAAAAACAAAACATACATATACCCATATATCGTAATGTAGATATGTTAAGATGTAATGTAAATGATACAGGAATGATGATGCCTGGCTGCCGGCTAGCCGTTAGTTGGGGATCAGGATGACGGGATACTTAAATTTGACTCTATTATTAGCCGGGTTGTGTACCGTTCCGCAATTGTTGAAGCGTTAATTCTCCTCACATTGGGAGTAGTTGACTTGTAATGTAGAATGTATCTCCGTGTGATGGGGGTAATTGCATCGAAATGTAAAGCATCTCCATGCGATGGGAGTAATTGCATCGAAATGTAAAGTAGCTCTGCACGATAGTAGTTTCTAGCTTGCAAAATGTAAGATGCCTATAAGCTGCATAAGCAAAACGTCAAAACATTCGAGAAAAAATAAAGACATAAGGAGCATGCCCAAGAGGTACTCTTGACTGCAAAACTAATTGTGGTCGTCAATTGGCGGCGAGGTTTGCGATTATCTACTTGTAATTTTTTATATGGCGAAGATGGCGAAGTGGCTGTGCGGATTTCTCCTGTTGGCGAAGTGAATAATTTTCTATATACATTGCTTTGATTGGCAAAGTTGACAGCTCAATTTTGTACAGGATGCTCCGATTGATTGAGCTGACAATTTGCTATATACATGACTCCGATTGGCGGGGTCAGCGGTTCGCTATTTACAAAGTGCTCCGCTTGATTGAGCAAATAATTTACTATTTACAATATGCTCTGATTGTATCATCGGCCTTGTTCCTAAATACTGGCAAAGGATTTGAGAGTTAGTCTTTAGTAATATGAGGAAATAATTTAAATAATAAAATAGAGATGATAGTTATGAGAGAATAGGGGATTCGTCATTGCCCCAACGTGCCCTAGTGTTTCCATGTATCATGTTGGTCCTGCGTTCTAAGAAATAATCTCAGCAGGGGGGAGGAGGGTTGTTAGTTTGTGGTTATCATAGCCCTGGCTTTGCCCCGGGCCTGTTGAGGGTATGCCATGAAGTTCGATAGGTAGATTGAAGTTGGTTTATAAAAAACATTTTGAAAAACATCCATTTTATGTAAAATGGCGTTAGAAATTCCATCAGACGCGAACGTTGTTTCTGGAAGGCTTTGTCATATTAACGTCGACTCTTGGAGATGTCCCTGATGACATAGCTTCTTGCCGCTGCGATTGCATCCTAATCTAATCGAATGCGTTACAAAGGTTTTCTTAGGGTTATGATCGAACATTTTCAGGTGTCCTACATATCCGAAATGGAATCATGTCTGAACGTAGTTCGTGGGTAATGATAAAGAAATTTTGATTATGACAGAGCGTGACTCAGGCAGCCTACGTATCCAAAAGGAATCATGTCAAAACGTAGTTCGATTACAATAGATGCAAAATGATGAGATTGAAAATAAAGTGGCTGAGTCTGACTCAGACTGACTAGGTATCCAAGTGGAATCATGCCAGAACGTAGTTCAATTACAATAGATGACTGAATCCGATGAGGATTGCCTACGTATTCTTGTCGAAGAAAATTAAGTCATGGCGTAGTTCCTAATACATACAAAATGATGTTTGGATTTTCTATTACAAAAGAAAGGGGAGAGAGACCGGACCCTACGCGGGTTGCCTATGTATCCCACCATGGGAAGTCAGGTCGGGCGTAGTTCTGTTACATCCAAAACCTAAATCGACTGTCTTCAAATGTAGTATCTCTTGATTGCGTCTGAATTGATAGGCTGCGTGTTGAATTTTCTGTCTATTTCTGCTAAGATCAGAGCTCATCCCGACAATACTCGATGGACCACATAAGGACCTTGCCAATTTGGCGCAAACTTTCCCTTTGCTTCCTCTTGATGAGGGAATATCTTCTTTAAAACCAACTGCCATGGTGTAAATTGATGAGGGTTCACCCTCTTGTTGAATGCACTGGCTATCCTATTTTGACATAGCTGATCATGACACACTGCGTCCATTATCTTCTCATCAATGAGCATGAGTTGCTCCTTCCTGACCCATATCCATTCTGTGTCATCTAACTTGGCTTCCTGAATGACTCTCAAGGATGGTATCTCTACCTCTGCGGGTATCACAGCTTTAGTGTCATATACCAGCATGTATGGCGTTGCCCTAATGGATGTTCTCATGGTGGTCCGATAACCTAGCAGGGAAAAGGATAACTTCCCGTGCCATTACGTATAGTTATCCACTATCTTTCATAGAATCATTTTGATGTTTTTGTTGGCTGCTTCAACTGCTCCATTCATTTGTAGCCTGTAGGCGGTGGATTTACGATGGACAATTCTGAATTTCTCACAAATCTCCTTCATGAGATCACTGATGAGATTGGTTGCATTGTTAGTGAAGTAGTCAATGGCTACAAAGATGAAACCATGTCCATTTGGCGCGGCAAGCTCTATAGGTTTGATTACGTCCATGCCCCAAGAGGCGAACGGCCAGGGTGAAACCATTATATTCAACTTATTAGGTGGAACTCGGTTGATATTCCCGTGAACCTGTCACTGGTGACACTTCTGCACGTAGCAAATGCTATCGCTTTCCATGGTCATCCAAAAGTATCCGACTCTTAAAATCTTCTTGGATAAGATGAAGCCATTCATGTGAGGTTCGCATGTCCCTGCATGTATTTCTTCTAGCAACCTGGTTGCTTCAGTAGCATCTACACATCATAACAGACCCAAGTCCAGGGTCCTCCTATACAGGACTTCCCCGTTGAGGAAAAAGTGATTTGCTAGCCTTCTAAGTGCCCGCTTCTGACAATTGGTGGCATTCTATGGGTACTCTCTTGTTTCCAGAAACCTCTTGATATCATAGTACCATGGTTTACCATCCGGCTCTTCATCTGCATGGAAATAGTATGCATGTTGATCCCAGACCTCTATCTCAATAGGATCGACGTAATTCTTATCCGGATGTTGGATCATGGATGACAAGGTTGTGAGAGCGTCGACAAACTCGTTCTGGATCTTGGGAATGTGTTTGAACTCGATCTTTGTGAACTTCTTGCACAACTCTTTTGGCTTCACATGGTGTAAACTTCTTGCTCACGTAGTAGATAGCCTGCTCTTTCCTCCCGATCTCATTGTCCAGAACTAACAAATATAATAATAGTGGCTTCCCGGGCTCGAGGGGAATCAATACCAGTGGATTTGACAAGTACTCTGTGATCTTGTTGAAAGTGTTCTGACACTCTTCTCTCTGTTTCGTAGTAGCATCCTTTTTCAACAGCTTGAAGATGGGTCGCAAATTACCGTAGACTGGGCTATGAATCTGCTGATGTAATTTAATCTGCCAAGGAAACTCATCACATCCTTCTTGCTCTTAGGCGGCGGTAAGTCTTGAATGGCTTTGATCTTTGAAGGATCCACCTCTATCCCTTTTTTACTCACGATGAAACCTAACAGTTTCTCAGCGGGGACTCTGAATGCACATTTTATGGGATTCAACTTCAGACTGTACCTCCACAAACGTTCGAAAAACTTCTTCAGGTCCTCCAAATGCTCTGCACTCTTTCAAGATTTGATGATGATGTCATCCATATATACCTCAATTCCTTTGTGGATCATGTCATGAAAGAGGGTCATCATGGCCTTCATGTAAGTAGAACTGTCATTCTTGAGGCTGAACGGCATGACTCTGTAGCAATAAACACCCTAAGGCATAGTGAACGTTGTCTTCTAAGCATCTTCTTCATGCATCAAGATCTAATGGTACTCGACGAAACAATCCACGAATGTCTGCATCTCATGCTTTGCATAATTGTCGATGGGGATATGAATGTTTGGTAAAGGGAAATCATCCTTTGGACTGGCCTTGTTAAGATCTCGATAGTCCATACTTATCCTAATCATCCCATCCTTTTTGGGCATCGGTACGATATTTGCCAACCATGTGGGATAATTGGTGACACTCACCACGTTTGCCTCTACCTGCTTGGTCACTTTTTCTTTTATCCTCAAACTAAAATCTGGCTTGAACTTTCTGAGTTTTTGTTTGACTAGCGGTATGGCAGGATCAATAGGCAATCGATGTGAAATGATGTTGGTACTCAATTCGGGCATGTCGTCATATGACCACGGGAATACGTCGATGTATTATTGGAGGAGCTCGACCAGTTCTTCTTTTTGCTCTGCTTCTAGACGGATGCTGATTCGAGTTTCTTTCACTTCTTCACTTCCCAGGTTGACTACTTCTGCCTCTTCAAGGTTAGACTTTTTCTTGCTTTCCAACTGCTCGTTCTCTTGTGGGAGATTATCTGGCATCATGCTTTCGTCATACTCCTCGAAGTCTGAATCGCTCTGCTCGAGGGTTTCGTTACATGTCATAATCACGGAATGCAGTTTTTTATCGTTTTGATTACTAAAAAGAAAAACTAATTATAAATGAAGCGATAAATAAGTTTGCAATAATTTTAAGAAAGCAATTCTTTTTATTTCACACAAGGGAACGTCTAAGCGTTCAAGGAAGAAATTGACAAAAGAGTACAGGCACGGTTCAAGCCTCAATTAACCATGTGTGTTTTCGAAGGTTTTACAATTCCATACTACCAAGACTCCCGGCGAACCAGAGATGGTCTAGCGGTCCAATTTTTCAAGTCCTCTCCTAGTTCGGCATCCCGAATGGTAAGTGTCATGATATCAACTTTGTCACAACATTCCTCGATCATGGTCACGAACAGCCTTCCCATTCTATCAATGATGTCATCCTCTACTAATGAGCTCTGACCTGGAACACGCTCTAGCACAAAAGCCTTCTTCCCGAAGCCACCAGTGTAAGTCTTTCCAGTTGGAGGCCGATACCCTAAACCAGCTATACTTTTCTATCCTCTTAGCTCAATTGGCTCTGTTATCCCATCTGATCGGGCTCCCAGCCCGGTCCCTAGTCGGTACCCGTACTTCATTATTTCTCTAATAGACATTTTCGATCTATATGGTGACTGCATACCCAGATTCTTCTCAGTATCCTCTATCTCCGTGGTTTGTATGATTTTGACTGCACAAAAAGCGACCTCGTCCAATCCTTCTATGAACGGAACCGCATGTTATAGATAAGTTGACTGGTTCCATTCACCATGAACTACAATCTCTTGACAACCCCACTCGAACTTCATGTACTGACGGAGGGTGGATGGAATTGCCCCTGCCATATGTATCCAAGGTCTTCGCAGTAACAAGTTGTTTGAGGATGAAATGTCCATTACTTGAAGCAGTATTGGGAACTCAACCGGTCCAATTTGCAAAGCTAAGTAGATTTTGCTAATAATGTCTTTCCGCGACCCCTCGAAAGCTCTTACTCGCACATGGCTTTCTTCCACTTCTCTCAAATGAATACCCAACTCTTGTAGAGTCGAGAGCGGGCAGATATTGACTCCAGATCCTCCATCGACAAGTACTCGGGATACCACTTTATCCCCACTCTTGACGGTAATGTGTAAGGCCCTGTTGTAACCCACGCCCTCTACTGGAAGTTCATCTCTTCGGAAGGTAATCATGTTTGCCTCGATCATCTTCCCGATGGTCGTTGCCAGTGCCTCGCTGGTAGTGTTTCTCGGCATGCTCACTCCACTTAACACCTTCATCAAGACGTCTTTATGACTGTCAGAACTCATTAGCAGGTCCATGATCGATGTATATGCAAGGGTTTTCTTTAGTTGATCCTCCACAACGCATTTTTTAGCTGATATCTTCTTCTAAAATACGGTGGCCTTAGCATCTATTATATGCCTCACTCTGAATATGTTCTCTTCCTGGATTCTCTCGGTTTACCTCCTCCGGAGCGTAACACCTCCCTAACCTGGTCATTCCATGGGCCATTGTGGAATCCGTCATCTTGCCTTTCCCTTTCTACTGATATGTCCACGGGACTATCTTGTATTCCTAATCCTCCTCATTCCTGATAATGGCGGTGGACTGTTGCTGGTATACCTGGACCATCACTGGAGGTTTTAATTGTACGATGATCAACGGAATCCTTCGGGGTGTAACCCTTGCAGCCTTAGTGTTTCCCATTGTGACGATGGTCCCTTTCAAGTCATACTCTTTGTCTAGAGTGATCATATTAGCTCCTTGATTCCGCTGGTTTAGCAGTGGGTTACGGTCAACATAGGGCGAAGCTGGGGTGCACAGAATGGCTGCACTTTTGATCAGCGACTCAATTTAATTCTTCAGTCTGAAGTAATCTTGATATCATGCCCTGGTACACCTGAATGGTAGACACACCATTTGGTTGCATCAAAGTATTTTGAAGGACGCTCAAGAATCCTCCCTTCTACTGGATGTATTAAGGCATCTCTCCTTAATCTTTCAAACAATTGAGCCAAAGGTTGAGCAATCGGGGTATAGTTTTAGGGACCTCTTTCTTTGAAATTTAGGTGAGGTCGGGGTGCATAGGTGGATCAATTTTGATGGGTGGTGGTCTTAACTGGAGCGTATGGCCGTGGTGGATTTGGATTTATATGGGCACGAGGTGGGTTATATTGAGGTTTGGGGTTATAGTATGGTTGTGTGTTATATACTGGAGCATAGGTAGGTTGGTGTGGAGGATGGGTGTTTGGAGAGTAAGAGTTGTTTCCATGGGGTGAATAGGACTAGTAATAGGGAATGATTACTGATACCTCTTCTTTCTTCTTCTTTTTGTTGTCTATTGAACCGGACTGAATCACCTTGCTAGCTGCTTGTAACGCGGCCATGGATTGTATCTTCCCTGACTTAATCCCTTCTTCCAAAAAGTCTCCCATTTTAACAAGTTCAGGTAACTTCTGCCCCATCATGCCCATAATCTTTACAAAGTAGATTTTTTCTTGATCCCTGATAAAGTATTTTATCAACTCATTGTCATCCAGCGGGGGTTGGGTCCTGGCAGCCTCAAGCCTCCAATGAAGTGCATACTCCTGAAATGATTCTGTCGGTTTCTTCTACAAATTTACTAGGGCGAACCTATCTGGGGTAATTTCTGTATTGAACCGGAAACGGTTCATGAAGTCTTCTGCCATATCCTACCATTCCCTCCAGTTTTTGGGATCCTGGTTGGTGTATCAAGTGAGTGCCTCTCCTGTCAAACTTCATATAAATAGTTTCATCCTTAATTTCTCATTCCTTTCTACTCCAACTAGCTTATCGCAGTAGGCTCTCAAGTGTGCATGGGAGTTACCTATCCCGTCGAATATCTCAAACTTTGGAGGCTTATATCCTACCTGCATGTCCACATCCGGGTGTATGCACAAATCATCATAATCTATACTCTCGCTTTCTCGAGCGACCTGAAGGTTCTTCATTTGTTTCCTTAATGCTCTCAACTGTTCAGATATCGACTCTTCCTCTTTATACTTAGACTCCCTCTCCATTCGACATATTGATCAACTTCATAAGGTAACCTGACTGTGATGAGCACTGTGAAAGTGGATTCTGAAATGTCATATACAGGTGGAACATATCGCTCGTGTGTAGCAGTATGTGCCGCATGTATGTGCTGCTTTTGATTGTTGGTGAAGGTGACGCCATCACGAGGAGGGGTATGAACTATGTTGATAGCGACTAGTAGGTTTTGCGATGTTTGAACATAATTTGGTACATAAAGGGTATGTATGGGAGGATTTAGTAGGTTTGCAGGGGTTACTGGGGTACAATCTAGGTTAGTACTGAAGTCGAGGTATTGTTTACTTAGTGGGTAGTTGAAGGAAAGCGATCAGGGATCGAATCTATTGAAGGAAAGTGGGGTGGTTGTGGGAGCTTCGTCACGGCCGGATGCACCAATTCCCGAATGTGTTGTACTTCTACTCTCAATAATTCTATCTCTTGTGCCATCCTAGCAACATGTTCGTCGTTCTGAGTATCATCCTTTTCTCCCGATTGCCCCGGGCTATCAGCTATTACCATAGCGTGTCCGATCGGGTCATCTGTCGTAGACATCTTCCCTTTTGATCTCAAGTTGTATGGTGGTTATGCCAATTTTCGGGTCAACACAATCCAATCTCTTCTTTGGGGAATAATAATAAAGTAATGCAAGAAATGAAATGAAAAGTAAAAAAGAGTAGAACTCAGTTTCAGTGTTTGCATAAATATGAGCACATAGAGCAGTTAGTTCACGTATAGAAGTAAGTGTGTTTCCTAATGTGCGAGGGATATCTCTTTGCTGGAGGTGGGCCTACGTCACAAATATTTGACAAACAATTAGACTTGACATGTTTATATCCGAAGCAAACTTTGGTTTTTTTTTCTTTTTCATTAATAATATTTGGATTGTAATAGGCGGGAACAAGGATTACCCCATTGTTTTTCCAACATCCATAAGATTACATGGGCTCAACAGGCTTGCCCTTAGGGAAATGAAAAGGGTACAAGATATAGGATTCAAGATAGAAAAAGGGGGAAATCAACCAGCCGCTAGTAGCCATCCCCGGGATCATCTCCCATATCTTCTTCCTCTTCTAATTCCTCTTCTGTTTCTTCTTCAAATTCCTCTTTATCTTCTTCATCATTGTACTCGAGCTCCTCTTCAGAATCTTCTTCTAAACCTGTCTCAGATTCAATTTGTATAAACTCAACCACTCGATCATCATCCTCTGGAGGGGGCAGCATATGATCAACTGACCTTGGGACCACTTGATGGCGCATGGAGGTAGTCACAAGGTAGTGAGTCAAAATCTCATAATAGATTTGTAAGGCTATCATCACATCTTCCAGCTAGTCTATTCCTTTTCTGCTTGGTTGGGCCAGCTCATCCTCCTCATTTATCTAGACATAGTATTCTAAAGTGCACCACGAATTCTGACCCATCAACATCATAATAAATCATTCAACTCCTTCAAAAGTCTTCCTATCCTTGGGATCGGGATCTGCACGTTGTACTTATCTTCATATAGAGTCGTTCTCGTCCAAAGGGGCACATCTTGGATCAGACCAAACTGCCTGAAAACACTTAGGGGTGCATATGGCCGAATGACTTCGAGTCCTATCAACTCGATGAAATACTTCTAGGGGTCCTTAGAAATGCCCTACCACTCAACAACGAAAGCTTCCAATTTATCCATTCTCCGCTCAAGTTTGTCAGCATCTCTCTCCATTCTTCCTGTATGTGAAGGGAGACCCAATGCCTCTTCTCTCATTGTGACTCCAAATCATATTGCTAATACCCACAAAGTAATCAAATGTGGCCTCTCATTGAAATAAGTGCTTTATGGCCCATATTTGGAGTAACAGGCTACAGCCTTTGAAGAAATCTAATCCTCGGGAACGTACAAACAGTGCTCTAAGAATTTCTACCAATATCATAGGCACCAAGGTGGCTTGGAGGTTACCATGGAATGTTTCCAAGACCACAGGTAGCAAGTTTATGTTGATTTGTCCTCTCTTTTGTGGGAAGACCAGCAGTCCTAGCAGCGGCAAATTGAAGGCTATAGGGCGGAGACTTTCCCAGGTATCTTCATCACACTGAAACTCTCCCAGGTACCATTCGTAGCTCTCTTGATGTCCAAACCTATCAAACAATTGGTCTAGGCTTACCCATCCGTCTTCAATATTCCTCAAACTCCGACTTCTTGCCAAACACAAAATATCGAGAAACCTATAGCTGGGCATGGTGACTGGTAGTATCGGCCTTCTCCTAGTAAATGGCAGCTCGGTGAAGTTGGTAACTTCTTCCAACGTTGGCACCACTTCATAGTCAGCGAACTTGAAAACCACTTTGGCCGGATCCCAAAATTCTATCAGCAAATGGGTAAGCACCTTGTCGGCCCGAATGTTCAGTAAGGCAGTCAATGATCCTAGGCGCGTCCTAATTTCGTCTCCATGCTCTCAGCGAATATTCATCCACCATTGTTTTAGCTTGTGTGGTGCTCCCATGACCATATTGATTTTGGGGATGTTCTGGTTGATTTCCATTTCTGAGAAGGGTAGAGAAGGTTTGATAAGTGTTTTGCTCTGGATCTGTGTCTCATAATGATTGGTTCGTTATTCTACAAAAGTCATGTCATTGGGTGCATGAGCCATTGACATTAAGGTGGTTTTCCTAATTGTGTGTCGATGCCAAGGACCAACTCACCTAAGGTATATGCAGTATGACCTACGTTTGCTAGAGTAGAGTATTTTCTAACTTCGGAGTTGGATTGAATACTGCGAGAACCTATGTCAGTTGACCTGACAAACCCATTCTCTGAAACTAAAGAATTTTGAAAGAAGGTTCGGAGAGTTCAAGTGTGACTAGAAGTTGACCATCCTATTCATGTTTAATGCTCCCATGTATTCTTACTATTTGTGTGATTCCTCAGATCAATTCTAAGATAAGGTGCTTAGCCTGGAGTATTTGACATGCAGTGAAATCTCCAACTATATGTCTGATTATTATTGATGGATTGTTCTAAGGTTGTTTCGGTGTTCGATCGTGTTTTAATAATCAGAAACTGCTTAAAAGGAACTCTGTCTGATTAGATCCTTATAAGGCATTAGACCTTTGATGAGATTCAATAAATGACTATATGTTTGTCTTTTGCTAATTACTGTTGTCTTTTAAACCACTTAGAGCGACACTCTTGAGGTTGCAGTTGTTTTTAACATAGCAAGCTTGCCTATAGAAGTATAAAGTTTATAAAAGTATATAGTGAATCACTTGTGCTTTTAATCCTTTCTTGATAGCAGTGATTCCTACGAAGATTCTGTGGATGTTATTCCATATGGAATTTTTTTGAATTAACTTTTAAGCCTTTGAAACTGGTAAAAACCTTTGAGAACTTACATGTGGTGATTTGTCCTTATATCATGTATTCTAACAATGATCACAATTTTAATCTCAAACATGTGTTACTCCTTGACTATTTATGGTATTTTACTCAAGTATTGGCTTCAATTCCTAGAATGATTGTTTGTCCTAAATTATTGGTCCATCTGTGTGATTAAGTTCCTGATATATGTCATGATGGGTTGAGATATCATATTGGACCTTCTGTACCTTTGCTAGTTTGCATATTGATCGTGTGATATTGTCTGGGCACCTGTTTTCTTGAATGCTAAGATAGGATTTCTTTTGTGCCTAAACCTCTATAGAAGAATGAGGTTCAACGCTTAAGGGTGTTTGGTATGAGCTTGACTTTACTGTTAAGAAGGACTCTCATCCTGACTAACGGGACGTGCGGGCATGAAACGCAGCGTCCCCAGGTAAAAGGGACGTCAGTACAAATAATGTACCGAGTATGTAAGGAATAAAATCAGTAAATAATAGACATGAGAGAAACATGGAGTAAAAGACTCAACATGTAAGTCTAAATAGCTCTGTGAATCATTTAATATTATAATGGCATGCATATGCGTATAACTGTCATACCATGCATAGGTATATACGTTCATAACATCATCAAGCCTCTGAGGGCATCCCATCATATCATCTCGGCCACTGTGGGCAAATCATCAACGTATACCATCTGATCAGGTGGTGGTGCGTATATAACGCCGTAACCTTTTTCCATATCCCATATACATATATATATATATACGCGTATATAACGCCATCTGGTCATGGGTCAATGTACATGTATAAATGCATGAAATGCATAAAAAATACATTAATAAGATTTCTCGGAATGTCATAAAAATAATATGCCAGTCGGATAAACTTTATCAAATACGTATTTTTCTAAGACCCATGAACAGAAGATATAATAATAATTTACATGGGGAATCAAGAATATAGACACCCCTAGTATTTCTTTGAATGGAGTCATTTATGGAAGTTGCGTATTTTGATCGTTTCGTTTGTATTATTTGGATCATGCCAAAAAGAAAGAAGGGATAACCTTAACATACCTGAGTCGATTCTCTTGAGAAAGATTATACCGGATTTCTTTAGAGTCACGTTGCTAAGAGGCTTAAGGAACTTCTCGCTTGAATTCCTGAATTCTTGCGTGAATATTTGTTGCCTAACATTCTGATATAATACCTTTCTTTAAGAGTGGATATGTGAGTGACTCTTTCTTAAAATAAATAGATATGTGACTCACATTCTATTGAAGAATATGATCTTTGTTGGAAGCTTTTTCATCCGTAAGCTTCTTTCCCTCTTAACTTATGTATATTAATCTCTTATATTTGAGATTTGTGGGCCCCATCCTTTTGTGATGATTAACCCACAAAATCCTCTAAATGTGCCACCTATTTTATGGACTTAAGAGTCACAATCCATGGCTTTGTGGGCTGGCACATTTTTGGCTATATAAAGATTGTCCAATAACTTAATTAAGCTTATCCACAAATCCTTAATTAACTTGTTAATCTCCCACTAACCAATAATTCACATAATTAGGAATTATCTCAAATTACTTAAAATACTACTCACTTTTAGCATACTTTATACACCTTATTATCATGGCCATGTGGTACCTTGTATGGCACTAGTCCGTAAATACCGGATATTTTAGCTCGGTCCGTATTTTATCCCAAAATATCAAATTTCGACGGAATTCATTTTCTTCGATTTGCTTACCCTCTCACCTTCATGAATATACTTATCACTTGTTTGAAATAGCATAATCCTTATAATCCCAAAATAATTTCATTCCCGAACTTACGTCGATTAACTTACGACGAAGCTTTAACGTACGAAAATACGAAATGTAACATCTCATTTCCGAGCTTACATTAATTTACTTATGGCGTACTTCCGCATACGAAAATATGGGGTGTAACATCATTCCCCCCTTTGGAACATTCGTCCTCGAATGTTGACTAATGTACTTATCATTATCATAACCTATAGCTCTTGCGAATACTTTAGTACTCTCCTTACCATCTAGGCAACTGTTCTATGAATAAATCCAAAGGCCAAGGCATTCCCCTCTTTAGGCCTCTTTCTCATACCACGACTTGTGGTCGGAATCTGTTGCTAGCTTCTATCATGCAGCATGTACGACGTTTTCCTTGTATGTGCGCCTATGCGACTCTTCTCTTCAGCTTTTAGCCAATCTCTAGGCCTCACTTTTGGGAATATATATAGAACTTGACAAGATGTCCCTCTGGGAATCTATAGGTGTACTGAAGTTCTTTGCTCGGTACTTTGTCGAACTTCTGAATATTGCTTTATCTTATTTCATAGACTTGGCTATCTATCCGCATGATTTTACTGCATCTAGGTAGGTCATATGGTACCATAACTCTTACTTCGATTTATCATTACTGAGGTCTGCTACCAAACTCCGGGTTACGTTCGTTGCTTATCCCATATGTATAAATCTATGTCCTTTAATGCTTCCTCATTACCGTTCATTTTAAGAATGACGGCCTAATTTTACCTCATACTTTGTGACTTTTGTCCATCCATAGTTAATTCACCTTAATGTTGATCTATCATCTACCACTGATAACTTGATCTCTTATGTAACACTGCCACTAGGGCTTATGTCTTATCGAGGACATCTGGAGTATTTAGATTGATCCATCTAGGGGCGATACTATACTTCCATAACCGTATTTTATAGCATCCCAATATGACTCACCTTACATGGGTATTTTAATCCCGTACAATTCATGAAATCCTCTTTAAGTCATTACTCAATCGAAGGCCCAAAAGGCATCCTTTATCTATCACAATCACACCCTCATTCTACTATCAGGGCAGCATTCCCTTTTTTCTAGATGCTATTAGTCTTAGATTCTTTTGAGTTTATTCAGGCTATACTGAACTTTCTATAACTTAGAGAAACCATTAGCTCTCTTGTTTTCATAGGCTTAATTCCGGGAACTTATCCATTCTCGTCACCTTCTCACTCGCCCTTTCTCATCCTTACTCCTGTCATAAAACCTTGTCGCTTTACTATACTTTAGCTTGCGACCTATACGTATCTATTTATACTATTCGCAACCTTCCTTCAACTTACTTGCACCATAGGTTTCCTTATGTTATTCTGGAACATCAAGCGAGATATCACTTCGTCTCTAACCCTTCTTTACTCTTTTAATCAGGCTTCTCAATACCTAGAAACTATAGGCTGGAAGATATGCCACTGTCGATGCCGCTATCGATACTGAATCCCAACGCTTCTAGCCTTCTATCCGAAGTATGGACTATTCTCAACCTTCTGTATCTGAATATTTCGTGCGTTGTTCACCTTTACTTAACTACCTTAAAATATTGCATTGTATCTTCTATTTCTTTCATGACCCCCTTCCACATAGGTATAGTTTACGTCCATAACTTGAAGCTCTATTACAATACATGCACTTCTGTTGCATACACAACCCGGCGGGAGATTCATACCGACTTCTTATGAGGCAGGTACTTCTTCTAACTAGCTTTATCGAAGAGCCATTATAGAATATGGCTATTGTACTATCCCTCTTGTACCTCTGATATCTAAGAGTAATCCTGCAATGTTCTCATCATAAAGGTCGGGACAGAGCCCCGCTATACCAATCAACACATGTTCTAATCATACTAACCAAATAGAAACTCCGGAGCAAATGGAGCGCACCAACACCTTTCGCTGAGCTGATAGCCTACTTGGAGGACTCTCATCCTATCTAACAGGACCTGCGGGCATGAAACGCAGTGTCCCCAGATAAAAGGGACGTCAGTACAAAGAATGTACTGAGTATGTAAGGAATAAAATCAGTAAATAATAGACATGAGAGAAACATGGAGCAAAAGACTCAACATGTAAGTCTAAATAGCTCTGTGAATCATTTAATATTATAATGGTATGCATATGCGTATAACTGTCATACCATGCATAGGTATATGCGTTCATAACATCATCAATCCTCTGAGGGCATCCCATCATATTATCTCGGCCACTGTGGGCAAATCATCAACGTATACCATCTGATCAGGTGGTGGTGCGTATATAACGCTGTAACCTTTTTTCATATCCCATATACATATATATACGCGTATATAACACCATATGGTCATGGGTCAATGTACATGTATAAATGCATGAAATGCATAAGAAATACGTTAATAACATTTCTCGGAATATCATAAAAATAATATGCCTGTCGGATAAACTTTATCAAATACGTATTTTTCTGAGACCCATAAATAGAAGATATAATAATAATTCACATGGGGAGTCAAGAATATAGACACCCCTAGTATTTTTATGAATGGAGACATTTATGGAAGTTACATATTTTGCTCGTTTTATTTGTATTATTTGGATCATGCTAAAAAGAAAGAAGGGATAACCTTAACATACTTGAGTCGATTCTCTTGAGAAAGATTATACCGGGCTTCTTTAGAGCCACGTTGCTAAGATGCTTAAGGAACTTCTTGCTTGAATTTCTGAATTCTTGCGTGAATATCTGTTGCCTAACATTCTGATATAATACCTTTCTTAAAGAGTGGATATGTGAGTGACTCTTTCATAAAAAAAATAGATATGTGACTCACATTCTATTGAAGAATATGATCTTTGTTGGAAGCTTTTTCATCCGTAAGCTTCTTTCCCTCTTAACTTATGTATATTAATCTCTTATCTTTGAGATTTGTGGGCCCCATCCTTTTGTGATGATTAAGCCACAAAATCCTCCAAATGTGCCACCTATTTTATGGACTTAAGAGACACAATCCATGGCTTTGTGGGCTGGCACATTTTTGGCTATATAAAGATTGTCCAATATCTTACTTAAGCTTATCCACAAATCCTTAAGTCACTTGTTAATCTCTCACTAACCAATAATCCACATAATTAAGAATTATCTCAAATTACTTAAAATACTACTCACTTTTAGCATACTTTATACACCTTACTATCATGGCCATGTGGTACCTTGTATGGCACTAGTCCGTAAATACCGGATATTTTAGCTCGGGCCGTATTTTATCCCAAAATGTCAAACTTCGACGAAATTTATTTTTTTCGATTTGCTTACCCTCACCTACACGAATTTACTTATAACTTGTTTGAAATAGCATAATCCTTATAATCCCAAAATAATCTCATTCCCGAACTTACGTCGATTAACTTACGACGAAGATTTAACGTACGAAAATGCGGAATGTAACATCTCATTTCCGAGCTTACATTAATTTACTTATGGCGTACTTCCACGTACGAAAACATGGGGTGTAATAATTTTTCTACCTTATATTTTTATTCGTATATACAAACTGACTTCATATTCTTCTCTTTGCATGAGTATTGGGCCTGTGGAGTCCCTCATGGACTCAAGCCCAAGATCGAAAAAGTAGGTTGTTTTCCTGTCGTCCGCTTGAAGTTTGCTGCAGCTTGAACCAAGTTAGTCCTGACCAATTGTCAGCCCAACATGAGATTCCAGCCGTTTTCCCTTTTTTAAAGCTTATTATTATCTTGTTCGTTGTATATGTCACTGTGGAACTAACGTTACATTGTATCTCTCTGCGTTTGTCATGATTGTTTAGGAGATTCTTAGGGAAATTAATCTAATAAGGCAAAGGACAACCTTGACCAAGAAGATTGCTCACTTTGATAATCTTAATAATATTAACACACTTTTGGCCAATCTTTATCAACTAATTCTTTCCATTTACTTACTCTTTTCTAATGAGTTTTCATTTGTTTAGGCATTTACAGAACAAGAATAGTTTAGGCGGAAACAGTCTTTTGGAAAAGACCACCTATGAAAACGTAATATTTAAATTGTTCTAGATAGAGAGAAACAGTTGAAATACGAAGCCCGACTTGGATTTTACAAAAGATAAAAACGGCCCTTTTGGAAAACGTCCTAATTTATGCCAAACAGCTTTCCAATAAACAAACAAGGTACACTTATTTTGATATATATATATATAGATTAGTGTTCTCAAATAATCCCTTATTTTATAAACCTTATAATATAGTTTTGAAAAAAATATTACCATCTCTAAGGATACAATTCTTTTCTCAAAAACAAATGAATTAAAATGTTTTATTAACCTACACAAGACTTTCACACCCGTTTAGTAATTTAACCAATAGTCAACAAGGGTAGAAACAATTCTCTCCCCATCTAGCCTAAGTTTAAGGAACTACTTCACGCAGATTTTAAGAGATTCGTAACACCTTCCCCTTAGAATAACTAGAACCCTTATCCGAATTCTCACTGGTTTAGTAGACCATTAAGATAATAATCTTCATTGACTTAGGTACCCTAGTATACCTTTAAATATTAGGTGGTGACTCTTCTTTTATAAACTTTAGGAAGACCACAAGTTGTATTTTGTTTTGACCTGTGCAAAATAAGGGTGCAATAATATGGCGACTTTGTTGCGACTTTACACTTAGGTTTTGACCTTAGCAGACTTAGGCTATAATTTAAAACTCGGGGATGTTTGTTTATGTTCTATTTTTCTTGAGACTTTATTGTGTGTTTACATATCTTCACAATCTCCAAATATATGTTTACCTGCTATGTTCTATTTATTTGACACTTTATGTTTACATGTCTTTGTAATCTGTAAATATGTGTTTACCGGCTTTATTCTTAATATTACCACTGACTCATCACAATTACATATTCTACTTTATACATTGTCATCACATTTTTCTATTGAGTCTTGTTCGTATACAATCACACACAAATCATGCGAGGGTTATCTTTTCACCCCTCCGAACCTTCTGTTCAAAACTCTCTAGTTTCAAGTGTTATATCTCATACTTTTGTTTGTTGGATTTGTCGTAAGTTAATTGATATAAGTTCAAGGACAAGATTATTTTAAGATTATGGTGGTTATGCTAAGTTTGTAAAATGTTGAGGAAGTGTCGTAAGGATTAGAGGTCAACAAATCGAAGATAATAAGTTTCGTCAATGTAAAACCTCATGCATTCTGGCTATCGCTTCAGCCGCTCGACGTATGTAAGTAGACCCGAGCCATGAATAATTTTGGTCATATTCAAGTATGCAAATAAAGAGTACGAAGTATAATAAGATGAAGTCTCGAAATGATGTAGGACTTAAAAGTGTAATGATGGTGGTTGGGAATAATATTTGGTGTGTATAAAGAGGCTATGGACAAGAATTATATCACACGATAGTGATAATGAATTTATGAAGTGTGTATAAAATAATTATTATTTAAGTGAATCGAAATCAAGAAATTAATTTTATGTGTAGTTGGTTAAATGGAGAATTGTTGTGGAAGACAAGAAATTATTTAGGACTATTGAATATGTAGTACATGGATATAAGCCATATGGGATGTGGACAAGTGAATGTAAGTGTTATATATCTATACATGCAAAAGTATGTGGTGTCATCATGTAATGAAAGGTTTACCTAGGGATGACCGTGTAAAGAGGAAAAGGTTACTTAAGATCTTATATCACTTTCTTGGCTTTTATTAAGGCAAGCACCTATGTTGAAATGGTAACTTATATTTATATAGCTGCAACGTAAGATAATATATTATTATAGCAATAAGAACACTTGCATTTTTAATGAAGTACAATGCAATTTTTCACAAAATCAATATACGGGTTTTGCACCCCACATTGATCTCGTTGTTCTATTTTATCGTGTTGTTGAATCCGAAATTTCTTCGAAGTGAAATAAGGTAGAATAAGAGTATTTCTTGACAAATAAAGTAATAACGTTCCTGTCCTTGGTATATTTAAATTCATTTAGATCATAGTTAAATTATGGGATGAGAAATATGAAGTTAATAGCGGAAAATGGTATTTTGATGTTATTGTTATATCGACTGTGTTGTGGCTGGAAATCGTTGGAGAAACTTGAGTATATAGTTTTTATTGTCATTGATATGTGTTTTGAAGAAAAAAAAAATTAGAAAAGTATGTTTGATAATCGTAGTCAAGCTAGTCATTCGTTGTATCGTAGTTTGGGTTGTAAAACTTGGTGTAGGAGTTGTTGCTTGTGTTATTGTTTTACCTTGCCTATAGTAGGCTTGAGGGAATGATAAGAACTGGGAAAAGGTTGTCCGTTTCATTGTAGGATAGGTTACCTTCCGTTATGCGATTAAGAGAATTGTTCGTATGGTTGACGATAGTATCATTCTTGTTCTCGGATAAATCGTGAAACTGATACGAGTTGAGATCTTGAGCCAGAGTTTAAGATCATGTATGTTAAAACTAATCCTTCCTTCTTTTGGCATGATCCAAATAATAAAATATAAATGTAATGTTATTCCATAAATGGTTCTACTCTTAGTAGTTAAGGATGTCAACGTTACTCATTCCTGTAAAATATAATTCAAAGCATGTTTAAGTATGTTACTAAGTCCCTATTGAGGTATACGATAAAATTGTTAATGTCCATACTGTAATGTTATATGGATCTTCATTTAGCACCGAACTATGGCCGGTTGGGCAGTTACGCATTTATCACCGAGTTACGTCCGGTCAGGCAGTCATGCATTTATCATCGTGCTACAGCCGGTTGGGCAGTCACGCATTTACCATCGAGCTACGGCTGGTCGGGAAGTCATGCATTTACCACTGTGCTATGGTCGGTTGGGAAGTTACACATTTACCACTAAGCTACGGTCAATCGGGCAGTCATGCATTTACCATCATGCTACGGCCGATTGGGCAGTTTTCCATTTACCACTGAGCTACGGCCGGTCGGGCAGTCATGTATTTACCATCTTGCTATGGCCGGTTGAGCAATTATGTATTTACCACCACGCTACGACCGGTCGGGCAGTTACCACTGATCAGTTGGGCAGTTAACATCACGATAATGATGTAGTCAGGACTATGGTATTGTAGCTATATGTAGGTACATACGAGGTTGAACTTATTATACATGTTATGGACCTTAGCGGCAAGTCAGAGGTTACAGGTTGACTCTTATCCCTCTTAGTGATAGTATCTTATTATTATGATTTATTCCTGCCTTGCATACTAGGTACATTCTTCACACTGACATCCCTTTGCCGGGGGACGCTGTGTTTCATGCCATGCAGGTGTAGATAGACGAGGTGATGTTCCTCCACTGTAGGCTGCCTCCAGATATTAGCTTTTGGTTGGTGAGCTCCACTTCGTCCTGGAGTATTACCGATTCAGGGTTATGTATATGTTATTTTGGTTTATGGGAACGTCGGGGACCCTATCCCGACTTATATATTATGTTCATGTTTCCATAGAGGCTTTGCAGACAATATCCTATGTATAGTTTTAGTTATGACATGTCAGTCCATCATGATGGCCTTGTCGGTCTTATGTATCTATATAATTTCCTTTTTGAGTTAGTATGCGAGTTGAGTTCTAATGTCGTTACACACACACACACACACACACACACACACACACACACTATATATATATATATATATATATATATATATATATATATATATATATATATATATATATATATATATATCGATGTGGCCTCTAATGGCCCATGACAAGTCTTATAGTAAAGAAGGATAAGGTATGTGGCGCTCGGTTGAGTAGGCACTGGGTGCCAGTCGTGGCCCTCCAGTTTGGGTCGTGACATCAGGGAACGATATTATGAGGTCAAATGACATAGCGTCTCGCAATTATTCAGTCCAACTCCAAAGTTTAGGAAACACTCTACTCCAAGTAATCATAGGTCATATTGCATACACCTTAGGTGAATCAATCATCAGCAATGACTCACAAGTAGGAAAGCCACCTTAATGTCAACAGGTCATGCACCTAACGACATGCCTTTTGTGGAATAACAAATCAATCCAGATAAGACACCAAGGATTCGGAGCAAAACACTTACCCGGCCTTTTCTCTCCTTTTAGATGGAAATCAACCAGAACATCTCGAAAATTAGCATGGTCATGGGAGCACCCACAAGTTGAAACAATGGTGGAGAAACATCCGACGAGAACACGGAGACGGAATCAAGAAACATATTGGGGCACTGACCATGTTGATGAATGTCCGAGCTGATAGAGTGCTTACCAGGTGGTTGATAGAGTTCTAGGATCCAGCCAAGGCAGTTTTCAAGTTCATCAATTGTGAGCTAACACCAACGTTCGAGGAAGTTACCAGTTTCACTGAATTTCCATTCGCCGGATAGAAGTCGATACTGTCGGTCACAATGTCAGTTTATAGGTTTCTCTATGCATTGAGATTGAAGAGTAACAGGAACTTGAGAAATGTCGAAGACGGGTGGGTAAGCCTAGGAGAGCTACGATCTACATCTTCCAAACCGGCTAATCCTTCCCTACTAGGCCTGGACAGCTGATCCTCTACAGTAATTTACACAAAGTACTCAGACGTTCACCGTGGGTTTTTCCCCATACCCATTGTAATTAGGCCAGTCCACTCGTCTTGAAGCTGTCTTACCCTCAAAATTAGAATTTTCCCATTGTAGTCGTCCTGATACAAAGCCATTCGAGACTAAAGAGGTACATCTTGAACCAAGTCGAACTTCCTCAGGACTCTCAGTAGTCGATATGACAGAATCCCTTCCAAACCCATCAACTCAATGAAATATTTCTTCGGCCCCCGCGCAATTGCTCTACCACCTAGCCAAGAAAGCTTCCAGTTGATGAACTCTCTAGTTAGTTGGGTCATAAATTCCCTCCATTCTTCTTGACCATGTGGTGTTCCCTAGCGCCTCATCCTCTCTTCGTGACTCCAGATCATGTTGCTAGCGCCGACGAAGTAATTGATGATCAACTTCCTTTGGAAAAAAATGCTCCGTAGCCCTTATTTACAACAACAGGTTGCAGCCTTTAAATAAATTGTACCACCTTGAACATGGAGATAGTGCCGTCAACATCTCTGCTAACAACATCAGGACAAGAGTGACCCGCAAATTCCCTTAGAATGTGGCCAAGATTAGAGGTAGTATATTGATTTTAATCCATCCCTTCCGCTGTGAAAAAACCAGAAGTCCCAAAAATGCCAAAGAGAAGGTTAGGGGGTAGAGGCTCTCCCTCATTTCCTTATCACACTGAAACTCCTCAAGGTAGTTTCAGGAGAGCTACGATCTACATCTTGAGGAGTTTCAGTGTGATAAGGAAATGTGGGAGAGCCTCCGCCCCCTAACCTTCTCTTTGGCATTTTTGGGACTTCTGGTTTTTTCACAGCGGAAGGGATGGATTAAAATCAATATAGTACCTCTAATCTTGGCCACATTCCAAGGGAATTTGTGGGTCACTCTTGTCCTGATGTTGTTAGCAGAGATGTTGACGGCACTATCTCCATGTTCAAGGTGGTACAATTTATTTAAAGGCTGCAACCTGCTATTGCAAATAAGGGCTACGGAGCATTTTTTTCAAAGGAAGTTGATCATCAATTACTTCGTCGGCGCTAGCAACATGATCCGGAGTCACGAAGAGAGGATGAGGCACTGGGGAACACCACATGGTCAAGAAGAATGGAGGGAATTTATGACCCACCTAACTGGAGAGTTCATCAACTGGAAGCTTTCTTGGCTAAGTGGTAGAGCAATTGCGCGGGGGCTGGAGAAATATTTCATTGAGTTGATGGGTTTGGAAGGGATTCGGTCATATCGACTACTGAGAGTCCTGAGGAAGTTTGACTTGGTTCAAGATGTACCTCTTTAGTCTCGAATGGCTTTGTATCAGGACGACTACAATGGGAAAATTCTAATTTTGAGGGTAAGACAGCTTCAAGACGAGTGGACTGGCCTAATTACAATGGGTATGGGGAAAAACCCACGGTGAACGTTTGAGTACTTTGTGTAGATTACTGTAGAGGATCAGCTGTCCAGGCCTAGTAGGGAAGGATTAGCCGGTTTGGAAGACTCAAGTACAGCTTTGCAAGTATACCATGTGATCCTGTCTCACTATCTTGTCACCTGTACCATGACCCAATAGATAATCCCAGGATCGGTTGATCATATGCTGCCGCCCGCCTGATGACGATAACCTGATAATTGAGTACATGCAGATTGGGTCAGAAAAAGAACCAAAGGTAGATCCAAAAGAGGAGCCAGAGTGTAATCATGATGATGTTGAGGAGGAATTCGAGGAAGATCCTGAAGAAGATTTAGAGGAGGAGAGCTTGGGGGGAGATTTCGGGGATGACAATTGAGTTGTTGGTTGATTTCTATTTTGTACTCTTTATATTCCCTAAGGGAAGCTGTATAAGTTCATGAAACCTTTGTAAACCCCGGAAGGGTCACATGTAGCATTAGGTAATTATTCCTGATCATTGTACCAATGATGTAAAAGCCTTGAAGCCTCTTTAATCCATGTTGTAACTAGCAAATTTCCCATTAATGAAAACCAAATTAGCTCCAGATCTGAATGTGTCAAAATTTGGATGTTTTATTAGCACTTGCGATGTAGACCTACCTCCAGCAAAGAGAGGTCCTTGAATATTATTAGGAATGTATTTGTTCAAATATGTGAATTCACTGCTCTACGTGATTATTTGTGCACTCCCTCAGTTAACTTCTACTTTTGTTTGGTTTTCTTGCTTTATTTCTTTATTTATTTATCCCCCAAAACAGAGGTTGATTTGTATTGATATCTAAACTGGATGAGCCACCGTATAACCTGAGGTCCAAAGAAAAGATAAGTACCACAGATAACCCGGCCGAAAATGCTCTGGTAGTAATTGACAACCCAGGGGAATCAGGGGGAAGGGATGAAACTCAGAATGATGAACATGTCACTTGAATGGAGCAAGAAATGGAGTCGTTAAGGGAGGAGGTGCAACAGATAATGGAATTGACACATCTAGCCGTGACGACATTTCTACAACCACCCCATTTTCCATCACTAGATTAAATCCCTGACAACATTTGTTCATCAACCCGACAACCTTCCAATACCCCAACTACTGCCACTTGTACCACAAACTCTACCATATCCTAGGTCATACCGCCAGCTACCTATACAAATCCACCAAATCCTCTCATACACACACCTTATATTCCAAACTATGTTCAAGCCCCACAAAACCCACCAACCACAATCAATTTTGTCCAAACCCCTCCTCGTGATAATGTCACTTTCACAAATACCCATACGCAGTATATACCTGCAGCACACACCGCCACCCATGAGCGATATATTCACCCATATATGCTGCAGTAGAATCCACTTTCACCATGCCCGTCACGGTCAGGATGCCGTATGAGATCGACCAGTATGCTGAAATTGAAAGAGAAGCAAAATCCAGGGAAGATGAGTCACTGTCTGAAAAACTACGGGTACTAAAGAAACAAATGAAGAACCTACAAGTTTCTTGAGGGAGCGAGATCTTAGATTATGAAGACTTATGTGTATATCCAGATGTTGATATGTCGGCAGGGTACAAGCCTCTGATGTTTGATATCTTTGATGGAACGGGTGATCCCCAAGCCCACTTGAGAGCATACAGTGACAAGTTAGTAGGAGCGGGAAGGAACGAGAAGTTGAGGATGAAGCTATTTATAAGAAGTCTGACTAGGGAAGGACTCACTTGGTACACTATACAGGACCCCAGAAACTGGAGGGAAAGACAAGATATGGCCGAAGATTTTTTGAATAGTTTGAGGTTCAATATTGAGATCACTCCAGATAGATTCTCTTTGGTGAACATACAAAAGAAGCCCTCTGAGTCATTTCAAGAGTACGCTCATCGTTGGAGATCAGAAGCAGCTAGAGCACAACCCCTGCTGGATGACAACTAGTTAACCAAATATTTCATCCGCTCTCAGGAGGGCATCTACTTTGAGAAAATGATGGGGATTATGGGCTAAAGTTCCCCGAGCAATTCAAAATGGGAGATTTCTTGGAAGAAGGTATTAAGTCCGGGACGACACAGTCTATGGATGCGCTACAAGCTACTAGCAAGGCTATACAGTTTGGTTCCATCGGCGGTGAAAAGATGAAGAAAGAAGACGTTACGGCAATTGTCCCCTATTATCAACCAAGTCTTCCTCGTCAAGCCAATCTATATCACGCAAACACGCCCTCCAAACCAGACCACTTATACCCTAGTTTACAACTCCAAGACACATTACAACACCCAATGACATACACTCCACCCCGAGCCAATATACATCCAAACCCAATATGACCATATGATCCTATTCAAACTAGTACCCATCAGAATAGACCCGCCTATGCTCCCAGACCATGTCCGAACTTTGAAGCACGGAATCATAGAAACTTTACCCCAATTGATGATCCTTTAGCGCAATTAATTGAGAGGATGAAAAGAGCCATACTACTATTCCCGATTGAAGGAAGAATCCTAGACCAGTCTAATAATTATTCGATGCAAGCAAGCGATATGCCTATCATTCAGATGTTCCCGAACATGACACCAAGGATTTCTATGGTTTGAAGCATGATATTGAAATGCTAATTAAAAGCGAATCTAACTAATGCACCCTAGCCCCACTAAATGTAAACCACAATCCACTAGAAAACCACATAAACCAAGGAGCAAACATGATCATCTTAGAGGAGGACAATGATATAACAGAGACTATTGTTACTATTGGGAATGCCGAAGCAGCAAGAACAACCCCTCAGGCAACATCGTTAATCACTATACAACTAAAGCCGCCGGTAATAGTACAAACATATCAACCACGGCCTACCGTAGCCGTCACAGAGGACAGGAATCATGAGTATAAGGCAGTCCCACGGACCTATCAGTCGAAAGGGAAAAGCAAAATGACAGAAACGATAGTCTCTCATGGGATAACTTGATTTGGGAGATGCTACGCCCCTAAAGAATTGAACCGAGGAAATTCGAATAGAGAATAGAACCAAAGAAGGAACATAATTGAGCAGAGGCAACAGAGTTTTGGAGAAAGATGTCGGTTAAGGAATACTCCATAGAAGAGCAGCTGAGAAAGATCCATGCACACATATCAATCATGGATTTGTTGATGAGTTCCGATAGTCACAGAGACGCTCTGGTGAAGGTGTTGAGTGGAGTAAGCACCATAGGCAATACCACTAGTGAGGCACTGGCAGCAACTTATTGGGAAGATGGTGGAGGCAAACATAATCTCTTTTCAAAGGGACGAACTTCCTGTGGAGGGAGTAGATCACAATAGAGCTCTACACATACTGTCAAGTCTGGAGACAAGGTCATATCCTTGGTACTGGTTGACAGGGGATCCAGAATAAATATTTTCTTGTTATCCACTCTGAAAGAATTAGGCATCCATATAAGAAAGGTAAAATATAGCCACGTGAGAATAAGGGATTTTGACAGATCACATAAAGACGTTATCAGGGAAAACTATTTGGCTTTGCAAATTGGAGCCGTTGAGTTCCCGATATTGTTCCAGGTGATGGATATCTCGTTTTCTTATAACTTGCTACTGGGAAGGCCATGGATACACATGGCAGGGGCAGTTTCTTCTACTCTCCAACATTGTATGAAATTCAAATGAGATTGCCAAGAAATAGTGATACATAGGGAATGGAGTTGTTCAGCGTATTTAGAACATGCAGTTCCTTTATAGAGGGATTAGATAGGGTCGCATTTCATGCGGTTGAGATCTTGCAAGTAACGAAAATAGAAAAGAATGAACGGGACCATAACACACAATCGTCATATGGGTCAGGGATGGATAATCGGGAAATTATGAAATATGAGTATAGGCCAGGGTCCGAGCTGGGAGCCTGAGTAGATGGGATAACTGAGCCAATCCAACCAAAGTGGCAGAAGGGTAACCACGAGCTTGGGATACCAACCTCCAGTTGGAGGAGTCCACAAGAGTAACCTTGGTAGAAAGTTTTTGTTCTAGAGTATTTTCCAGGTATGAGTCAGAGCTTACACAAGAAGAATATATCATCGACGGGATCAGAAGTTTGTTCGTGGCGATGATCGAAGAATACTGCCACAAAGCTAACATCAAGACATCGACCAGTAGGGATGCCGGACCAGAAGAGACTTTGCAGAATTGGACAACCAGTCCATCTCCAGTTCATCGGGAGTCTTGGTATGGTGGAATTGTAGTAACTTTTGAATACTGCATAGTTAATTGAGGCTTTAATCGTGCCAGTGCATTTTTGTTAAATCGCCTCTTTGAACACTGAGACATTCCCTTCAATGAAATAAAGTATTATTTTTTCCCAAAAATATTACAAACGTGTCTTTATTTTTATTTATACTTGAATTTTCTTTTCGGTGATCAAATTAATAAGAAACCACATTCCACGATTATTTCACGTAACGAAACCCTCGAGCAAAATTATCCAGACTACGAAGAATATGACGAGACATGAGATTGAACAGTTAGAAAGGCAGAGGAAGCCCAATCTCGAGGAAATAGCGGTGATCAATCTGGAAAATGAAGAAGACATAAAGGAGACTTGAGTCAGCATCCATCTAGAGGCAGAATAGAAGAAAGAATTGGTAGAGATACTCCAATAATACATCATTGTATTTGCTTGGCCGTATGATGATACTCCTAGACTACGTACTGACATCATCTTGCACCGATTTCCCACTGACCCTGCCAAACCAACAGTCAAGCAGAAGCCCTGGAAATTCATGCTTGATTCGAGTCTGAGAATCAAAGAAGAAGTCATAAAGAAAATATAGGCAAATGTGGTAAGGATCACGAACTACCCTACCTAGTTGGCCAATATAGTGCCAGTTCCTAAAGATTTGGGCTTTAACTGTTATACTTGTAAAGCATGTCTAATTTTCTGTATTTGTGAATAAGTTGTACATGATGCCTTTTGAGTTATTTACTATTACTGCCATCATTATATCCTGTGTTGTTGTTGACCACTAGTGTTCGACATTGATCTTTTTCTGAGCTCGTCACTACTTTCAACCTAAGGTTGGGTTTGTTACTTATTGAGTACATGGGGTCGGTTGTATTCATACAATACTTCTGCACCTTGTGTGCAGATTTTGGAGCTGATGTTGCTGTGTATGGCGGGAGCTGGCATTGAAGATGGACCTGCTTTCCGGATATAGTTGCCTCTTATCCTTGGTAGTTTTAGATTTGTAATATGTTTATGTATATTCCAAACAGATGTTGTATTTTAATCCATACTAGCTTTGTAAATCTAAGTCTCAATGGCTCATGACTTGTACTACCGGACCTTGGGATATTGTATAGAAATTTTAGTTAATTCATTATTTATTTTCTTATTATTCTCATTTGAATTGTGTTGACTGTTAGTTGGCTTACCTAGCAGGTTGGGTTAGGTGCCATCACGACTAGATATATTTTGGGTCGTGATAAACTTGCTAAAAGAGATCAATGAGTTGACAAATTTGGACAGAAATAAGGTTCACCAACCTACTGGTGAACAAGATGTCATTAATCACATTAGTGAATCCTCAATCTTCAAGGATAAGTCAGTGAAGATGTCACGACCCCAATTTCCCTCCTTAGCCTAACATTTTATAATAACTTAACAAGAATAATCAACAGGAATACTAAAATAGAACTACAAAACTCATATGGTCTTCCAAAAATAGAATCTCAACAACAACTTTCCCAAAACTGGTGGAACTAACTCATAAGCTCTACAGAGTAAACTAAAATTTCTACTACATCACTGTCTAAATGAAAATACAACAGGATATAAAGATAAAGAAAGGTGCCTGCGGACGCGGGGCAGGCATACCTTGAAGTCCCCGTAAAGTAGCTAATAGTCGATCACCAACGTTCGGCACTAGCAAACGTACCTGGATCTGCACAAAAACATGTGCAGAAGCGTAGTATGAGTACACCACAAAGCTACCCGGTAAGTATTAAGCCTAACCTTGATAGAGTATGGACGAGGCTAGGTCAAGACACCTACTAGTATATAATAAACAGGATGAAAACTAAATAACAAGAAGTAATAGACGCTGAGAAATAAGTAATATGAAACAAGTTAATAACATCGACTAATGAAATGATTGTAAGCATATAGATAGCAACAAGGAAGCAATTGAAAAGAACCACAATGTTCATGTACGGACAACAACTGATAGAACAAGGAAGAACAAAACAACATGAAGTGTTCCTACCGAATAACTCTTTGCAACATGATATAAACAACAAGAATCACAACGAGGTACCGCCTCCTATTCACATTTCACAATTTCAATCACAATATTTCCTTATACCGTCGCGTTAGCCTTACATTTAAATAGTTTGAAAAATACTTTTCCCAAAATAGCTACACGTATATTAGCCCACCTTATGACGTCGTGTGGCTTCACGTAATTCCCTTACTAGCAACAAGCACATAAGTCCCACCTTATACCGCCGCATGCATATTAACCCTTATCCTTATACCGCCGCATGCGCGTCAATTTCACATCACAATAACAACTCGTACCACAAGTGCCCATATGTCACAACTTGCCAATAATCAACAATATCAATGTTTCCACAATAATAGCCCCTGGCTCAACCACCACATGTACAAGAATATCAACAAAAGCAATGAATGTAAATTTCTCAACAAGAAGGATATCTCAACAAATAACAACTTCGCCTCAACGTGATAACGGCTTTCACAACTTCAACACCAATAATAACTCAACACTGAGAAAGATAATGTGTAACCACAATATAAAATAAGAATAACCTAAAATGGAAGAGATAACATGTAATAATGACTTCAATTAATGGTAATCAACAATTAAAGAGATAACATATACAATGACTTCAAATAATGATAATCAACAATGAAAGGGATAACATGTACAATTACTTCAAATAATGATAATTAACAATGAAAGAGATAGCATGTGACAATAAAAGGGGCAGCAAATTCAACTAAAGCATGAGAATAATTTATCAAGTAGGACGTAGAACAAGTGTTAAATAAGTCATGTACGGCATGTAAGGATAGACTAACACTAGTAATAATAGATTGACTATGAGAATTTAGAACATGATATAACATTTCAATTAAAGCATGAAAAGAGTCTAAGTAGCCTAAACCGGTCAAATACCACGTACAACTCGTGAACCCACTCGTCACCTTGCGTACACGGCTTTCACATAGCACAAATGAATGAATCAATCCCAATCATAAGAGGTAGTTCCCCCACACAAAGTTAGGCAATATACCTCAACTAGGCCAATTCAACTCTCGCAAATAGATTTTCCCCTAAATTTGCCTCCACATAGCTCAAATCTAACCTCAATCGACTTAATATCATCAAACAATGCGAGGGAAATCAATTACAATAGATAAAGGTTTGATCTTTACACTTTTTTTAAAAAGTCAATAAAAGTCAACCCAGGGCTTTCCCGGTCAAAACTCGGGTCTAAGGGTAGATTCAGACTACCAATAACCCCACGAGTCCATATATATGATTAGTTTCAAAATCCGAGTCCAAATCGACTCTCAAAATTCAAATTCTTATTTTTCAAAAACTTGATAAGGATTCACAAATTTTCACTTTGATTCACATGATTTTGATGTTAAAATCTAAGATATATTGATGGAATATAGTTGGAAATAGATTAGAATCACTCACCCAAAGTTTGTAGACAAAAATCCCCTCTCCAAATCACATCCTACCGAGTCTAGGGGTCCTAAAATGAGAAAATAAGTTGAAAAATCCCGTCTCCCAGCCCTTTTGTCCAGCTACAGGTGTCGCATTTGCGAACCCTCGCAATTGGGGACCAGGGATCGCATTTGCATCCTGACAACCTCAATCATTATCGCAATTGCGAAGCTGGAAATCTCGCAAAAGCAAACAAATGTTCGCAAATGCGAACCAAGTCAAAAGCCTACTGACTTCGCAAATGCGAAGGGGCAGTCGCAATTGCGACATCTGAGCCCCCACCGTCACCTTCGCAACTGCGAGGCTGGTGCTCGCAATTGCGATAATTGAGCGATAATTGAACACCAGCAATACCAACAATTCATCTTCAGTTCAATCCATTCTGAAACATGTCTGAAACGCATCCAAGCCCTCGGGGCTCCAAACCAAACATCCACACAAGTCTAAAAACATCATAAGAACTCGCTCGCGTGATCAAAACACAAAAATAACATCTAAAACTACGAATCGAACCCTAAAACGCATAAGTTTCAAAGTAAATTTTAAGAACTTCTAGAATTGTAACTAGGCGTCCGAATCCTATCAATTCAACTCCAAATGATACCAAATTTTGCAGACAAGTTCTAAATAGCATAACGGACCTATTACAAGTCCCAGAATCAAATTCTGAACTCGATAGAGAAAAGTCAACCTACGGTCAACTTTTCAATTTCAAATTTCCAAATTTCGGCTAAACAACACAAATCAATCTACGGACTTTCAAATTTAATTATGGGCATACACCCAAGTCCGAAATCGCGATACGAAGCTATTGGAGCCATCAAAATACCGTTCCGAGGTCATTTTCACAAAAATCAAAGTTTGGTAAATATTTCTAACTTAGGCTTCTAAGCTAAGAATCAAAGGATCCAAAACAACCCGAAATCATCCCGGAACGAAACTAACTGACTTCGCAAGTCATAAAACCATAAACACACATATGTGAAGTATAAAAATGGGAAATGGGGTGCAATTACACAAAACGACCGGTCGGGTCGTTACATTCTTCCCCTCTTAAAACAAACGTTCATCCTCGAATGTGCATAAGGACATACCTGAAGTTATGATTAGATGAGAATAACGACTCCGCATGTTATGCTTGGTCTCCCAGGTCGCTTCCTCGACCGGATGACCCCTCAATTGAACCTTTATTGAAGGAATGTTCTTTTATCTCAACATCTGAACGTGTCTGTCCAAGATAGCCATCAGCTCCTCATATATGTCAAATCCTTATACAATTGGACTGTGCTAAAGTCTAAACCATGAGACGGATCACCATAGTACTTTCGGAGCATAGAAACATGGAACACCAGATGAACCGCAAATAAACTAGGTAGCAATGCAAGCTTGTAGGCTACCTCACCAATCCTCTCAAGGATCTCAAAAGGTCTGATGTACCTAGGGCTCAACTTGCCCTTCTTCCCGTATCTCATCACACCCTTCATGGGTGAAACCCGGAGCAAGACTCGATCTCCAACCATCAATGCAACATCATGAACCTTCCGATCCACTTAACTCTTCTATCTATATTGGGTTGTACGAAGCTGATCCTGGATCAACTTTACCTTCTCCAAGGCATCTCGAACCAAATCCGTGCCTATTAATTTAGCCTCTCCCAGCTCAAACCAACCAATTGGGGAACGACACCGTCTCCCATATAGGGCCTTATGAGGAGCCATTTGAATACTCGATTGGTAGTTTTTGTTGTAGGTAAACTCCATAAGAGGCAAAAACTGATCCCAAGAACCCCTAAAATCCATAACACAGGCACGAAGCATATCCTCCAATATCTGAATGGTGCGCTCGAACTGTCCGTCCGTCTAGAAGGTGAAATGTTGTACTTAACTAAACCTGTGTGCCTAACTCACATTCTACAGCTCTCCAGAAGCGCGATGTGAACTGCGTACCCCAGTCAGAGATGATGGATACCGGCACGCCATGAAGTCGAACAATCTCGCGGATACAGATCTAAGCTAATTGCTCTAAAGAATAGGTAGTCACAATCGGAATGAAATGAGCCGACTTGGTCAACCTGTCCACAATCACCCATACCACATCAAATTTCTTTTAAGTCCGTGGGAGCCCAACAACAAAGTCCATGGTAACACGCTCCCATTTCCACTCAAGAATATCAAGTCTTTGAAGAAAACCGCCTGGCCTCTGATGCTCATACTTCACTTGCTGATAATTTAGGCACCGAGCTACATACTCCACTACATCTTTTTTCATTCTCCTCCACCAATAGTGCTACCTCAAATCCTGATACATCTTAGCAGCACCCGGGTGAATGGAGTACCGCGAACTGTGCGCCTCCTGAAGAATCAACTCATGCATCCCATCTACATTGGGCACACATAACCGGCCCTGCATCCTCAATACACTGCCATCTCTAATAGAAACCTCCTTGGCATCGCCATGCTGAACTGTGTCCTTGAGGACAACCAAATGGGGGTCGTCATACTGATGCTTTCTGATTCGGTCATATAGAGAAGACCAAGAAACCACGCAAAAAAGAACTCGACTAGGCTCTAAAACATCCAATCAAACAAATTGGTTGGCCAAGGCCTGAACATCCATGGCTAGTGGCCTCTGTGCTGCCGGTACATATGCTAAACTGCCCAAACTCTCCACCTTTTGACTCAAGACATCGGCCACCACATTGGCCTTCCCAAGATGATATAGAATAGTGATATCATATCTTTAAGCAACTCTAACCACCTCCACTACCGCAAGTTAAGATCTTTCTGTTTGAGCAGATGTTGTAGACTTCGGTGGTCGGTATATACCTCACAAGGGACAACGTACAAATAATGCTGCCAGATTTTCAATGTATGAATAATAGCTACCAATTCTAAGTCGTGGACTGGATAATTCTTCTCATGAGTCGTTAGCTGCCGAGACGCGTAGGCAATCACCCTATCGTCTTGCATCAACACCATGCTAAGGCCAACACGTGACGCATCACAATACATAGTATAAGACCATGAACCCGTAGGCAATACCGATATTGAGGCTGTAGTCAAAGAAGTCTTGAGCTTTAGAAAGCTTGCCTCACACTCCTTGGACCATCTGAAAGGAGCACCCTTCTGGGTCAATCTAGTCATAGGTGCAGCAATAGATGAGAAACCCTCTAGAAAACGGCGATAATACCCGGCCAAACTAAGAAAACTCTGAATCTCATTAGCTAAAGACGGTCTGGGCCAACTCTGAACTGCTTCAATCTTTTTTGGATCTACCTTGATCCCTCACTCGACACCACATGACCCAAAAATGCCACCGAATCAAACCAGAATTCACACTCTGAGAATTTTGCGTACAACTTCTTCTCTCTCAAGGTCTGAAGCACGATCCTCAGGTATTGCTCATGATTTTCCCGATTGCGGGAATACACCAAGATGTTGTCAATAAACACAATGACGAATGACATCACAAGGAACTCGTAGTGACCATACCGAGTCCTAAAGGCAGTCTTCGGAATATCCAAATCCCGAATCTTTAGTTGATGATAACCCGACCACAAATCAATCCTTGAGAACACTCTGGCACCCTGTAGATGATCAAATAAGTCATCAATGCATGGCAATAGAAACCTATTATTTACTATAACCTTGTTTAACTGTCGATAATCAATACACATGCATATAGAACCTTCCTTCTTCTTCACAAACAAGACCAGAGCACCCCAAGGCGAAACACTAGGCCGAATGAAACCCTTATCATGTAGGTCTTACAACTGCTGCTTTAACTCTTTCAACTCCGCTAGGGCCATACGATATGGTGGGATAGAAATGGGCTAAGTGTCTGGCAACACATCAATACCAAAATGGATATCCCTATCGGGCGTCATGCCCGAAAGATCCATTGGAAATACATCTGGGAAGTCTCTCACTACTAGAATTGACTCAATAGTAGGAGTATCAAGACTAACATCTCTCACAAAGGCTAGATATGCATCACATCCCTTCTCAACCATCCGTTGAGCCTTTAGAAATGACACAAACCTGCTAGGAACATAATCCAATGTACCCCTCCACTCTAACCATGGCAACCCTGGCATAGCCAATGTCACGGTCTTGGCGTGACAATCTAGAATAGCATGATAGGGCGACAACCAGTCCATGCCCAAGATAACATCAAAGTATACCATACTAAGCAACAATAGATCAGGTCTAGTATAAAAACCACCAATAACAACTAAACACGACTGATACACATGGTCCACAATAATAGATTCTCCCACAAGCGTGAACACATAAACAGGAGAACTCAAAGAATAACGAGATATATCCAAATACGGAGCAAAATAAGATGACACATATGAATAAGTGGATCCCATATCAAATAAGACTGAATCATCTCTATGACAAACCGGAACCATACTTGTAATGACTGCATCTAAAGCAACTGCCTTCCGACCTGCCCGAAAAAGCATAGAATCTAGCCTGGCCTCCCCCTCTAGGGAGACGTCTACCTGCCCGTCCCCCACCCCTAATTGGTTGTGCGGGTGGAGCGGCAACTGGGAAAGCAACCATGGCCTGAGAAGTCTGTGGACCTGATTGAATTCGTGGATTCTGAGTAGTATGTGGAGGTGCACCCTCCTAAGTTTGGGGTAGTCTCTTACCATATGACAGGTATCACCACACTCAAAGCAATATCCGTGTAGGAGGTGCACTAGAAAGTGGCTGAGCAAAGTATGCAACCTGAGACTGGAAGTGCTGAGTGAACTAGACGACTCAGATAGCCTTTGCCATGATGGGCAGTAGCTATAGCGTGACCACCACTAAATCCTTCAGCACCTCGAGGCCTTTTGACCTCCCTGTCCTCTCTCTCTCACGGCCCCACATACCCTCCAACCTCCGTGCAATCTCTACCACCTACTGATATAGGGTATCTATCTCCAACTCTCGGGCCATGCTGAATCTAATACTATAATTGATCCCCTCGATAAATCGACGGACTCGCTCCCTGACTATAGAAACCAAGGAAGGTGCATGTCTGGACAAATCAATGAATCGGATAGCATACTCTGACATTGTCATAGTACCCTGGCGCAGCTACTCAAACTCCGCGCACCATGCATCCCGAAGGGTTTGGGGAACAAACTCTCTCAGGACCAACTCTGAAAACCGAGTCCATGTAAGTGAAGATGCATCGGCTGGACTACCCTCCACGTATACCCGCCACCACTGATATGCTACTCCTGACAGCTGGAAAGTAGTGAAAGCAACCTCGCTCGTCTCCACAATACCCATGGTGCGGAGTATACGGTGGCAGTCCTATAGAAAACCATGTGCATCCTTAGAAGCCAAACCAGTGAAACTAGGAGGGTGATACTTCTTAAACCTCTCAAGTCTAAGCTGCTTCTCCTCAGAAGCTGCTACCCTAACCTCAGGCTGAACTAGAATAATAAGTTGTACTGGTATAACCTCTAGGACCTGATCGACACGGAACCGCTGCTCTATGGTATGGGCCGCGGGAGTCTAAGCTTCTCCCCTAACCTAATATGTGGTTGGTGCAAGTGGAATCAACTCTGTCTGAGCTAGAGCACCGAACATGCTCAAGAACTGTGCGAGGATCTCCTGAAGTGCAGGGGTTGTAACAGGCGCATCGGGTGCCTACCCCCCAACTGGAGCTACTGGTGGCTCCTCTATCGTAGCTCAGGTAGGTGCTCTAGCTGAACCACATGCCCCTCCTCCACCTCTACCCCATCCCTGACCTCTCGCAGCTCTAGCAGGGGGCGCAGGTGTCTGATCGTCGGATCTAGCAGTGCGTGTCCTCACCATCTGTGAGAGAATATAAATTCAAAGATTCAGTTTACAAATTCAACCAATTTGCACTATAAAGAATCAAAGAAGTGAAGTTTTCCTAACAGTTCTGCAGCCTCTCGAAGATAAGTAAAGATGCCTATGTACCGATCTACAAGACTCTACTAAACCTGATTATGACTCGTAATACCTATCATCCTAGAGCTCTGATACCAACTTATCATGACCACAATTTTCCTCCTTAGGATATCGTGATGGAACCTAGTATCTAAGACTAGGTAAGCCAGACATATTATAATAACTTAACAAGAATAATCAACGGGAATACTAAAATAGAACTACAAAACTCATATGGTCTTCCAAAAATAGAATCTCAACAACAACTTTCCCAAAACTGGTGGAACTAACTCATAAGCTCTACAGAGTAAACTAAAATGTCTACTACATCATTGTCTGAATGAAAATACAATAGGAGATAAAGATAAAGAAAGGTGACTTCGAGGCCTACGGATGTCGGGCAGGCATACCTTGAAGTCTCCATAAAGTAGCTAAAAGTCGATCACTAACATCCGGCACGAGCAGACGTACCTGGATTTGCACAAAAAGATATGAAGAAGCGTAGTATGATTACACTGCAATGGTACCCAGTAAGTATTAAGTCTAACCTTGATAGAGTAGTGATGAGGTCAAGTTAAGACACCTACTAGGATATAATAAACAGGATGAAAACGAAATAACAAGAAGTAATGAATGCGGAGAAATAAGCAATATGAAACAAGTTAATAACATCGACTAATAAAAGGATTGTAAGCATAGAGATAACAACAAGGAAGCAATTGAAAAGAACCACAATGTTCATGTACGGATAATAACTGATAGAAGAAGGAAGAACAAAACAACATGAAGTGTTCCCACCGAATAACTCTTAGAACCATGAGATAAATAACAAGAATCACAACGAGGTACCACCTCGTGTACAATAAGAATCACAACTGAGGTACCACTTCGTATATAACAAGAATCACAACCGAGGTACTGCCTCATATTCATATTTCTCAATTCCCATCAAAATCTTTCCTTATACCGTCGCATGAGCCTTACATTTAAATAGCTTAGAAAATATCGAAATAGCTACACGCACTTTAGCCCACCTTATGACGGCATGTGGCTTCACGTAAATCCCTTACAAGCAACACGCACATAAGTCCTACCTTATGCCGCCGCATGCATATTAACCCCTATCCTTATACCGCCGCATGCACGTCAATTTTACATCACAATAACAACTCGCGCCACAAGTGCCCATATGTCACAACTTGCCAATAATCAACAATATCAATGTTTCCACAATAATAGCCCATGACTCAACCACCACATGTACAAGAATATCAACAAAAGCAATGAATGTAAATTTCTTAACAAGAAGGATATCTCAACAAATAACAACTTCGCCTCAACGTGATAACGGCTTTTACAACTTCAATACCAATAACTAAACAATCAGAAAGATAATGTGTAACCATGATATTAAATATGAATAACCCACAATGGAAGAGATAACGTGTAATAATGACTTCAATTAATGGTAATCAACAATGAAAAAGATAACATGTACAATTACTTCAAATAATGATAATCAACAATGAAAGAGATAACATGTACAATGACTTCAAATGATGATAATCAACAATGAATGAGATAGTATGTGACAATAAAAGGGGCAACAAATTCAATTAAAGCATAAGAGTAATTTATCAAGTAGGATGTAGAACAAGTGTTAAACAAGTCATTTAAGGCATGTAAGGATAGACTAACACGAGTAAGAATGGATTGACTATGAGAATTTAGAACATGATATGATATTTCAATTAAAGCATGGAAAGAGTCTAAGTAGCCTAAACCAGTCAAATAACATGTACAACCCGTGTACCCACTCTTAATCTTGCGTACACGACTTTCACATAGCACAAATGAATCAATCAATCCCAATCCTAAGGGGTAGTTTCCCCAAACAAAGTTAGGCAAAATACTTACTTCAACTAGGCCAATGCAACTCTCGCAAATAGCATTTTTCCTAAAATTCGCCTCCACACGGCTCAATTCCAACAAAGTTTGACTTAATATCATCAAACAATGCAAGGGAAATCTGGGTCCAAGTGTAGATTCCGACTACCATAACCCCACGAGTCCGTATATATGATTAGTTTCAAAATCGTCCAAATCGGCTCTCAAATATCAAAATCTCATTTTTCAAAAACATGACAAGGTTTCACAAATTTTCACTTTGATTCACATGATTTTGATGTTAAAATCTAAGATATATTGATTAAATATAGTTGAAAAAGATTAGAATCACTTACTGTGATGCCCCGACCTCGGGGAGCGCGACCGGTGCTCAACCGAGATAACCCGGCCGAGCAAGCCTGTTAGATTTCCTTCTACCCAAACTCATCCATGAATAAAGAGGAGATGTACTCCATTTATCAACCACTGAAAAGATTTCATTAACAACTCCCACTTCATTTCCATTAGTAGCTTCATTCATAATTTTCAAAATATTACAAGTTTATAGATATAATGAAAAAAAATATGTTTGCCAAATACCAACATTTATAGTTTAATTCCCCACATCAAACACCACCCACAACCTGTCTACGGAGCCTCTAAGTATAACAAAAGAGTAGTATGGAAGTGTCGGCAACAAGGTCCCGGTTATACCTCAAAACACAAAGTGCAACATCAAATAATATCGGGCCCGGAATAGAGTAGGGCTCACCAAAACCTGCTGAATAGGGAATAACTGCTAACGAGGACCAAAGTGGCCCACCGATGAACCACCTGCATCCATTGAAGATGCAGTGCCCCCGGCAAAAGGGACGTTAGTACATATGGAATAGTACTAGTATGTAAAGCTAACTGTCCTCTTTCAAAATAGAATGCCTAGATAAGAAAGGGAAAACCATAGAAACAACAAGTCACGATCAACAATATCCAAATGTCCAGTTAAAACATAACAATTTTTAAAATACGAAATTAATATTTATTATTGGTTGGGAGATCATTAGCACCGATATACCACCGTATTTGTAGCACAGAGTCCGATCACGCCCGATTGGCTAGGACATCTCCCCACGAACAAAGTGGTTCGACATATGATGCGAAAGAAAATTGTTACCAAGAGTAGTACCACCATGTGCGCAACATGGCATCCGATCTCCACCCGATCATCTAGGCAGCCTTTCCACATATACCATATGGGTTGACTTTTCCAATCCACAATTATTACCAGTTTCATCCCAATTAAGGGGAATAATATCAAACCATCAATCTCATCCCAAATAAGGGGAATAATCACAATCCATTCCTATACCGACACGTATAGTTTTAGGTGTGGGTTGTTACAACCCACCCTTCCTCGGTTTGCTAATAATACTTTCCAAAAATATTATTTTTGTTTTTGTACACAAAGGTAACATAGATACAAATGTATTTACCTCATCATCTTTCACATTGTTTGAATCTCCACTAGTATTTTTAACCAATAACAACAACAGTATTCCCTTGGCTCTTTTGGCCATTCACAAGATTCTTTATTCAAGGCACGGTGGCTGTATTTGATATTTCACACTTTCATTTCTTCCCTCTCATGTATCATCATCGTAAATATCAGCATATATAATATTCCGAAAATCACAACTTTAAGTTCATTAGAAATGAACAATTTAAGCACAATAGATTTCTTTCCGACAAATGAAGTAAAATAATTGGCAATTGATGCGCAAGTTAAAATTATCAACAAGTAACACACCATTTATTCTTGAAATACTTTTTCCCAAAAAGGGCAATACATAATTTCAACTCATGAGTATGTAAGAACGCAAAACACATTGAAAATACTCACCAAGCATAGAATTAGTTAAAACAGCCATATATGGGCATGGCTTGAGTGCATTAGCTTTTAGGCAATTCTTTGACAAGAGGGGTTGCTCTAGTGGTAAGTATCCTTCACTTCCAACCAAAAGATTATGAGTTCGAGTCACCCCAAGAGCAATGTGGGGAATTCTTGGAGGGAGGGAGCCGAAGGTCTATCGGAAACAGCCTCTCTACCTGATGGTAGGGGTAAGGTCTGTGTACACACTACCCTCCCCAGACCCCACTAGTGGGATTATACTGGGTTGTTGTTGTTATTATTGTTGTATTTTTTAAATAATTTTGGAACAGTTGAATCAAAGCTCATTTCATAATTTTTCTCACATCATCTTATTTCATTGGCACCATTAGCCACAAGTATAACTTTCATTCTTGGCACGGTGGCCACACTCTATATCCCCAATTCACTTATTTCATTTTCAAGCATCTTTATATATTATCAACAACAAGACATTTTCAATCAAGAAGGTACACATATGAGCAATTAAGAGTCTTAAGCATATCGAGTTTTTCTCACACAATTTGGCATACTAGCTTTAATTTGAAACACGACTCAAAGCCATAACATTTTAAAATGAAATCAACACTTTGAACATATATATTTTGACATAAGGCTCATTCGGAAAAGTCAAGTTTATAAGGGATAACCCGGAACATAGGAATTAGGAACTTGAGCCAACAATACTTAAAACTTACGGGAATATTATGAAATTCGATCCTAAGAGAGTAGTTTAGCAAACATATCTCAATTTGAGCTTTCCTTAAAATACTACGACATTTCGAAAATCCTAGCAATCCCAATCTATTTTGAGACATAACAAACTTGAACCATAATTAGGAAGATATTCGTGGTTTCAACTCATTTGAGCATTTTATCAAATACTAGGTGTGCAAATTTGACTACAAGGTTCTTCTACAAGATTTCTTTCATTTCACAACCCAATGTTTACTTATTTTAGCTCAACAATCTTCCCACAAATGTTATTGGTACATGCATATAAAAATAATGCTCTTACACCCTAGAATCATACTCCTAATTTCGAAATTGAAAACTTGGATATGGAACCTTACCTCTTAGATGAAAAACTTGAGGGATTTCTTGTTGGATTTTAAGGCTTGAGCAAGATTTGATGAACAAGGGCTTAGGAATTCCTCCTCTCACTCTAGGAAACTTTCCCCTCTCTAAAATTATCAGATTATCCATCAAAAATGACCCTAAGATCGTTTTATAGGAACAAGGGACAGGTTATGAAATTAGAAAAAATGGACCCTCAAAAATCCGGACCGGGCTACAGACCAGTGTAGGCACAGTCTGTAGCAAGCTATAGACCAGGCTTCGCGAGCTCTGTAGCACGGTCAACCATGCTACAGACCTTGCGCCGCGAGGTATATAGCACGGTCACATTCTTCCAGCCTTTGGTAATTTGGTTATAACCTCTTGTAGTAGTTTCCAAATGACGAACGGTTTGAAGCGTTAGAAGCTAGACTCAAAGGGTTTTAATTTTATAGGTAGATCACCCCCTAAGTCGTTATAGTTTGGTAGCAGCATGCATTTTAAGTAGGATCTTGTGCGAATTGAGACATCATTTCCACTTAATGTATTCAACTTGTTCCACACGAATTCTTGCCATTCACAAAACTCCTTAGTATGTTCCAACACACCTTAAACATATATTTTTCATTTCAAAATAATGTGGTTTTATTCCATGTGCCTCCTTTAATACTCGAACACGTTATCCCAAATACCGTTGGCGCACTTTAAAATCTTAAATCATTAGAAAATTTTAACGGGGCCTTACATTCTCCCCCGCTTCGGATCATTCGTCCTCAAATGAGGAGTAGAGTCCGTACCCAAACACTTAACATAACACATCTCTTCTCTTTCGCACATCTCAAACTCCCAAATTTGACTAACTCCCAAATGTTTCAGAAATTTTGACAGATTTTCCTCTATCTTCGGGCCTATCCACCTGTCAGAGAATCACCAAAACCAGTCCTAACAATATATCCACAACTCCACAAAGCATCACAATATATATCAACAACATTAATCTCAACATTACATGCATCATATTATCAAGAGTGATATCTGGACATGAGCTGCACATATTTAAATCATAACACATATAAAGTGCCTTTCAATTCACAATCATTTGACTATACACTCAAGTGAGAACATTTTATTTCCTTAACACTTTTGGACCTCAAGGTGGCCTCATCGACTTATAGACTTCGTCATAACACATTAACGAAGGCAATCTCATCTCTCGGACTTATCTAAAAAGGATGGCAAATAGATACCCTTCATAATCCAATTATCCATTAACTTCACATTCACTAGCTTTAACCGGAATGATAGATAAAGGATTTACAATTACCTTCATAGACATAGACACGTGATACACTGGGTACACGGAGGAAAATAATAGGGAAACATCATACTCATAGTTTGCCCTATTTCCTTCAAGATTTCGTAAGGCCTAATGTGATTAGACATACTTTACCTTAACAATTCACCCAGTATAATGTGCTAGCTCGAATATGACTATAAAACTTCCTATCCAATATGTTTGATAATGGAATGATGCTTCTTCTTTGACATGTTTGAACCTTCAACCTCCCATAGGTTTACTATAAATAGGAACAACGAGGTTTGAGATTTAGCTGGAATTATTCAAGAATCCATCAACATGCCGAGAAGGGTATTTTAAGAGGTTATGTTCTAAGAGACATGAGGGTGACTACCAATAGTGCCGCCACGGTTAATCATTGTGACGAAATCATCGATTCAACAAATGAAGCATAGAGTTGCCTAGTAGGTATTGATAATGTAGGAAACATGTACATGATCTTAAGATGTAAAAGAAGTCAGTCATTTTAGACATGTGATATATGGGGGCATGATCCAGGTGGACATGAAAGTCATACAGAGATGGGCGAGCAATAGATATTCCTGTGACGAATTTGTGAGAATCCCAAGTTTCAGGAGAACTTTATGCAAACAAGTGACCCCTTTCAATTGACATGTACACATATGATAGGTGCTGAGACATGCTCTCATGTTACTAGACAGTAAAAGGGTTTCGTGATAATATTCTCAAAGGAGTAAAGTGATTGTTAAAACCATAGGAGCCACATACACCGGAGAGAAAAAGAGTGGTTCAAGAAGGATCTCAACACTAGGCTGCTTTACATTAGATTTGATACCACATAGGTAAATATTATGGTGGTGCGTGCATAGGCACAAGTGAGCAGATGTTATCCATTTGAATCAAAATGCTCAACCGAGATAACCCGGCCGAGCAAGCCTGTTAGATTTTCTTCTACCCAAACTCATTCATGAATAAAGAGGAGATGTAGTCCATTAATCAACCACTGAAAAGATTTCATTAACAACTCCCACTTCATTACCATTAGTAGCTTCATTCATAATTTTCAAAATATTACAAGTTTATAGATATAACGAAAAAAAACATGTTTTCCAAATAACAACATTTCTAGTTTAAATTCCCCACAACAAACACCACCCACGACCTGTCTACGGAGCCTCTAAGTACAACAGAAGAGTAGTATGAAAGTGCCGGCAACAAGGCCCCGGTTATACCTCAAAATACAAAGTACAACATCAAATGATATCAGGTCCGGAATAGAGTAGGGCTCACCAAAAACTGCTGAATAGGGAGTAACTGCTAACGAGGACCAAAGTTGCCCACTGATAAACCACCTGCATCCATTGAAGATGCAGCGCCCCCGACAAAAGGGACGTTAGTACATATGGAATAGTACTAGTATGTAAAGCTAACTGTCCTCTTTCAAAATAGAATTCCTAGATAAGAAAGGGAAAACCATAGAAACAACAAGTCACAATCAACAATATCCAAATATCCAGTTAAAACATAACAATTTTTAAAATACGAAATTAATATTTATTATTGGTTGGGAGATCATTAGCACCGATATACCATCGTGTTTGTAGCACGGAGTCCGATCACGCCCGATTGGCTAGGACATATCCCCACGAACAAAGTGGTTCGACATATGATGCGAAAGAAAATTGTTACCAAGAGTAGTACCACCATGTGCGCAACATGGCATCCGATCTCCACCCGATCATCTAGGCAGCCTTTCCACATATACCATATGGGTTGACTTTTCCAATCCACAATTATTACCAGTTTCATCCCAATTAAGGGGAATAATATCAAACCATCAATCTCATCCCAAATAAGGGGAATAATCACAATCCACTCCTATACCGACACATATAGTTTTAGTTGTGGGTTATTACAACCCACCCTTCCTCGGTTTCCTAATGATACTTTCCAAAAATATTATTTTTGTTTTTGTACACAAAGTTAACATAGGTACAAATGTATTTACCTCATCATCTTTCACATTGTTTGAATCTCCACTAGTATTTTCAACCAATAACAACAACAATATTCCCTTGGCTCTTTTGGCCATTCCCAAAATTCTTTATTCAAGGCACGGTGGCCGTATTTGATATTCCACACTTTCATTTCTTCCCTCTCATGTATCATCATCGTAAATATCAGCATATATAATATTCCAAAAATCACAACTTTAAGTTCATTAGAAATGAACAATTTAAGCACAATAGATTTCTTTCCGACAAATGGAGTAAAATAATTGGCAATTGATGCGCAAGTTAAAATCATCAACAAGTAACACACCATTTATTCTTGAAATACTTTTCCCCACAAAGTGCAATACATAATTTCCACTCATGAGTATGTAAGAACGCAAAACACATTGAAAATACTCACCAAGCATAGCATTAGTTAAAACAGCCACATATGGGCATGACTTGAGTACATAAGCTTTTAGGCAATTCTATTTTTGAAATAATTTTGGAACAGTAGAATCAAAGCTTATTTCATAATTTTTCTCATATCATCTTATTTCATTGGCACCATTAGCCACAAGTATAACTTTCATTCTTGGCACGGTGGCCACACTCTATATCCCCAATTCACTTATTTTATTTTCAAGCATCTTTATAGATTATCAACAGCAAGATATTTCCAATCAAGACTTTAGGTACACATATGAGCAATTAAGAGTCTTAGGCATATCGAGTTTTTCTTTCACAATTTGGCATACTAGCTTTCATTTGAAACACGACTCAAAGCCATAACATTTTAATACGTAATCAACACTTTGAACATATATATTTTGACATAAGGCTCATTCGGAATAGTCAAGTTTATAAGGGATAACCTGGAACATAGGAATAAGGAACTAGAGCCAACAATACTTGAAACTTACGGGAATATTATAGAATTCGATCCTAAAAGAGTAGTTTAGCAAATATACCTCACTTTGAGCTTTCCTTAAATTACTACGACGTTCCGAAAATCCTAGCAATCCCAATCTATTTTGAGACATAACAAAATTGAATCATAATTAGGAAGATATTCGTGGTTTGAGCTCATTTGAGCATTTTATCAAATACTATGTGTGCAAATTTGACTACAAAGTTCTTTTACAAGATTTCCTTCATTTCACAACCCAATCTTTACTTATTTGAGCTCAACAATCTTTCCACAAACCTTATTGGTACATGCATGTATAAATAATACTCTTACACCCAAGAATCATACTCCTAATCAACCATCTTCTACCCAAATTCGAAATTAAAAACTAGGGTATGGAACCTTACCTCTTAGATGAAGAACTTGAGGGATTTCTTGTTGGATTTCAAGGCTTGAGCAAGATGTGATGAACAAGGGATTAGGAATTCCTCCTCTCACTCTGGGGCTCTTTCCCCTCTCTAAAAATATCAGATTATCCATCCAAAATAACCCTAAGATCATTTTATAGGAACTAGGGTCGGGTTATGAAATTAGAAAAACGGACCCTCAAAAATCCGGAACAGGCGACAGACCAGGCTAGGCACGGTCTGTAGCGAGCTACAGACCAGGCTTGCGAGCTCTGTAGAACGGTCTACCGCGCTACAGACCTTGCACCGTGAGGTATATAACACGGTCTACTGCGCTATAGACCTTGCGCCACGAGGTATATAGCACGGTCATATTCTTCCAGCCTTTGGTAATTTGGTCATAACTTCTTATAGGAGTGTCTAAATGACGAACGGTTTGAAGCGTTAGAAACTAGACTCAAAGGATTTTAATTTGATAGGCAGATCACCTCCTAAGTTATTATAGTTTGGTAGTAGCATGCGTTTGAAGTAGGATCTTATGCGAATTGAGACATCCTTTTAACTTAATGTATCCAACTTGTTCCATACGAATTTTTGCCATTCACAAAACTCCTTAGTATGTTCCCAACACACCTTAAACATATATTTTTCATTTCAAAATAATGTGGCTTTATCCCATGGGTTTTCTTTAATACTTGAACACGTTATTCCCAAATACCGTTGGCGCACTTTAAAATCTTAAATCATTAGTAAATTTTAACGGGGCCTTACACTTACCCAAAGTTTGTAGATGAAAATCCCCTCTCCAAATCGCCTCCTACTGAGTCTAGGGTTCTAAAATGAGAGAATATGTTGAAAAATCCCATCCCACAGCCTTTTTGTCTACTTGCAGGTGTCGCATTTGCGACATAGGGTTCGCAGTTGCGAACCCCTTGAAATTACGGACCAGGGATCACATTTGCGAACCCTGACAGCCACAATCATTATCGCAATTGCGACAAAAGGCTTCACAATTGCGAAACTAGAAATCTCGCAAAAGCGAACAGATATTCGCAAATGCGAACCAATTTTCAAAAGACTGCTGACTTTGCAAATGCGAAGGAGAAATCGCAATTGCGACATCTGAGCCCCCACGGTCACCTTCGCAATTGCGAGGCTAGTACCCGTAATTGCGATATACTGAGCACCAGCAATACCAACAATTCATTTTCAATTCAATCCATTCCGAAACATGTCTGAAACTCATCCGAGCTCTCGGGGCTCCAAACCAAATATCCACATAAGTCTAAAAATATCATACGAACTCGCTCGCGCGATTAAAACACAAAAATAACATATAAAACTACGAGTCGAACCCTAAAATGCATAAGTTTCAAAGTAAACATCAAAAACTTCTAGAATTGCAACTAGGCCTCTGAATCTTATCAATTTAACTCCAAATGATATCAAATTTTGCAGACAAGTTCTAAATAGCATAATGGACCTATTCTAAGTCCCAAAATCAAATTCCGAACTCGATAGCTAAAATTCAACGTGCAGTCAAACGTTTCAACTTCAAATCGCCAAATTTCAGCAAAACAACAAAAATCAATCTATGGACTTTCAAATTCAATTCCGGGCATACGCCCATGTCCGAAATCACAATACGAAGCTATCAGAGCCATCAAAACACCATTCCAGGGTCGTTTTCAAAATATTCAAAGTTTGGTCAATATTTCTAACTTAGGCTTCTAAGCTAAGAATCAAAGGGTCCAAAACAACCCAAAATCCTCCCGAAACGAAAATAACCAACTTCGCAAGTCATAAAATCATAAACAAACATGTGTGAAGTATAAAAAGAAGAAACGGGGTCTAATTATACAAAACGACCGATATGGTTATTACAGAAGAATGTTTTATATATTCCAGAGTTCAAATACAATCTACTGTCAATTTCAAAGATTACAAAGGAACTAGGTTGCTTTGTTGCCTTCTTTTCTGATTTTTGTATCTTTCAGGAGCTCTTTAGTAGAAAGGTGGTGGGGATTGATAAAGAAGAGTGTTGTCTTTACGTTCTCAAGCCAGCAAGACAGGAAGGTTCAGTGAAGTTCTTAGATCAGGAGCTTGTGTCTTCTATCACATTTGTAAATACCACTTTTAGTGACTTTAGTAGGAATAATACTACTGCAGTCAGTTTTAATGTTGATGAGAGTTGTACTATTACCTCCATGTGGCATAAGAGGTTAGAGCATGCACCTCTGAAGGTTCTGAAGAGAACAAGTAGTTTACCTAATGCTCAACTAAAGACCATTATTGTATTGTTTGTCCTATTGCTAAACAAACTAGACTGTCTTTTCCAGTTAGTACTTCTTGCTCTACTTATCCTTTTGCTATTATACATGCTGACATATGGGGCCCATATAGAGTCCCAACTCATGATCGTAAGAGATACTTTATGACTCTGTTGAATGATTTCTTCAGGTACACGTGGATATTTTTAATGGATATTAAGGCTGAATATGTAGTGATTTTGAAGCATTATTTGATATTTGTCCAAGATCAGTTCACATGCAAAGTTAAATGTTTAAGGTCAGACAATGACACTGAATTATTTAATGAGCAGGTGGCTAGTTTGTTACAGGATCATGGTGTCATTCATCAAAGCTCGTATGTGTATAATCCTTAATAGAATGGTAGTGTTGAAATAAGACACATGTCTATCTTTGATATGGCAAGAGCCTTGAGATTTTAGGTCTTTCTTCCACTAAAGTTCGGGGGTGAATGTGTCACCACTGCTATCTACTTGCTCAATAGATTACCTGATGTTTTTGTTGAAAGGAGTCTCGCCCTTTGAGATGTTGTTCTAGAGTAATCCATCATTGCAGCACCTGAGAATCTTTGGAATTTTATGCTATGCAACCAATATAAGGAAAACGGTTCAATCCTAGAGTAGTTCCAATTATCCATCTAGGATTATTCCTCTATACAAAAGGGATATATTTTGTATAATCTCCACAGTAAGGTTTTCTTTGTTAGTAGAGACACTATTTTTAAGGAAGAGAGATATTTCCTTTTAAGTATATAGTTTCTAACGATTCTCCATTATTTCTTGTTATGAAATTCAGAGAAGATGACATCACTCTTCCTAAGTCTGATTCACAACTTTTTGACTCTTCTAGTAGAGAGTCTCCTTCTGATGTAGGATCTTCTTTAGTTGATGTGCCTCCCTTGCCTGATTATTGTGAACATTCCACTTCATTGAATCATACTCCTCCTATGGCTCCTCCTAATCTGAGGAAGTCTTCTAGAGCTTCTAAACCTCCTATATGGCTTAAAGATTATGTTTTATAGTCCAAATTATCCTCTTGCACATATTCTATTTCTTAGTATGTCAGCTATGACAAGTTGTCCTCCTGCTATAGAGCATCTGTTGCTGCCCACGTAGTTGTGCTTAATCCTAGAACACATGCAAAAGCTAACACTGATCCCAAGTGGATAGATTCTATGAAAGCTGAGATTGAAGCTCTTGAAGATAATTACACCTGGACAATTGTTATCTTCCAGGGTAAAGTTCCTATAGGGTGTAAGTGAGTCTTCAAAGTGAAGTATAATTCTACAGGAGAGGTGGAAAGGTATAAAGCTCGACTTGTTGCTAAGAGGTATAGCCTACTGGAAAGGCTAGATTACAAGGAGACTTTTTCACTTGTAGCAAATATGATAACTGTAAGGTCTGTAGTGGCTTCGGCTGCAGCATCTGGTTGGTATATTTTTCAGATTGGTATCCATAATGTATTTATTCAAGGTGATTTACTTGAGGAAGTGTTCATACATATTACATATGGCTTTTCCAGCCAGATGGAGTTTAAGTAGAACATATGCATGCTTCATAAGTTATTATATGGACTTAAACAAGCCCCTAGGCAGTAATATTTGAGGTTGACTCATGCACTACATGATATTGGTTTTGTTCAATCTCACTATGACTATTCCCTCTTAAAATAAAAGGTAGACTATGATCTGGTAATTGTACTAGTATATGTGGATGATCTTTTGGTGACTGGGAGCAGTCTGAAGCTTATTCAGAAGGTAATGAAAGACTTGCGGTCTAGGTTCAAGAGGAAAGATTTGGAAGAATTGAAATATTTCCTAGGCATTGAGTTCTCTAGATCCAAGAAGGGTATTCTAATGAACCAAAAAAAGTATGCCCTTGAAATAGTGTCAGCAATAGGGTTAGCAGGTAGGAAACCAATGGTAATACCCCTTGAGTTCAACTACAAGCTTACCTCTGTGGACTTTGACAAGTTTATGAACAATGATAACATAGGTGCAATATGAACAGACATACATCTTGAGGATTCAAGTAACTATCAGAGATTGATTGGTAGGTTATTGTATCTAATATTGACAAGGCCTGATATAGCTTTTATTGTTCAATTGCTCAATCAACATATGCATGCTCTCAAACAGTCACACATGGATACAACTATGAGAGTTGTCAAATATATCAAAAGAATATCACGTCTAGGATTGTATATACCAACAAAAAGAACCAATCAGTTGATAGGATACTGTGTTTCCGATTGGGGAGCATGTGTAGAAACAAGAAAATCAGTCACGGGATATGCATTGACAGAACATTGTTTCTAGAAGTTCTACTAAAGCAGAGTTCAGAAGTATGGCTGCTACTATGGCTGTAATTGCCTGGCTAATTGGATTGTTTAAAGAGATTGGACTGAAATACATCTACATGTGCAGTTGTTCTGTAACATCAAAGTTGCAATACAAATTACAGCTCATCCAATATTCCATGAAAGAACAAAATATTTTGATATTGACCGTCATTTTGTTAGAGAAAAAACTTCAGGATGGGCAGATATAAACATAACACATTGGAATCAAACAGCAGCTAGATGATCTACTTACAAAGAGATTATGTAAGCCATAACATAACTATCTGGTGGACAAGTTGGGAATGAAGAACCTGTTTCTTTCTCAGCTTGAGGGGATGTGTTGAGATAATAAATTAGTTAGAGTATTAGTGGAGCAATAGCTGTGTACAAATGTCAGTTAAGTTAAAATATAGTTAGAATATGTTAGTTAGCGGTTAGCACAATAAATGTATAGGCAGTTGTGTATAAATATCACTAAGCTATCATTTTTCGCTAATCAATAAAGTCTCTCGTTGCTTCCTCCTTTTGTCTCTTTTCTCTCTTTTGATTACCGCTATTGTTGAGCATCTTCAATAGAAAAGTTTTAGATAGTGTAGGAAATAGAGTCCACCCATAAGGGGTGCTCTTAGGGACCACTAGGGTAAAATACAGTAATTTTAGTAATTACTGTAACCCTTGATATCCCTATATAAGTACACATACGGTATAATTCTAAAATACAGAATACACAGTATTTTTCCAATGCTCTCTCTCAATTCAACCTTGGTTTTAGACTGTGGCTTAGGGGGTTGATCCAATACACTGCGACAACCACCACCAACTAGTAATCCCAGCTGTGGTTCATCCGTTTTCGCTTCCGCTACAAAGAACAAGTAAGTTCTCTGTTTTACGATTTACGTGCTAATCTAATGTATTTAGTTTATTGCGTTCTAACATTAATATTAAAGCCATAGGCTAGTTTTCTGGTCCGAACAAATATAGAATAGTTCTATTACTCGGTGTAAATTTAGAACAACGTGTTTATATCTTTTTTGGCATTGGAATTGGTTAATTTTTTTTTCCTAGTAAGATTTTAATGAGGCATATTATCTTTTAATGAACATCCAAGGGGGAGTGTTATGAAAATAATTATATTGTGGATGTTCATTTATTACTCCGCTATAGATAATCTTCCTAAAGAAGATTATCCATTTAGTACTCTGTTGAAGTTTATCTACAAGCAGCTGATGCAGGCAGGTTGCAAGCAGCTCAATGAAATGATTTGCAGCAGCTTCTTATTAAACAGGCAGGTTGCAAGCAGCTCATGCAGACAACTTACAAGAAGCTAAAGAAAAGCCTTGCAGCTGCTTCCTGAAAAGCCTCGCAGCTGCTTCCTTTCTTCTATAAATAGAGGAGTTTTCAGTTCATTATGTACATGAATTTGAAGTTGAATAATATATCAGGTTCTCTCTATACTTGTCTTCAGTTTATCTACTTTATAGTCTTTATTTTATAACACGTTATCAGCACGAGACTCTGCCATCAAGTAAGTGAAAAGAATTGTTATGTGGCTCCAAAATTTCGGGAATTTGAAATTGGGTCCTTGTATTATGTTGAGGAAATTCCAGAGAAACTTGAATTTCAAGAAATTGAAAACGGGAAAAAGGCTGATGTATTAGTGGAGAAAGATGACAAGGGATTATTAGAATATTGGGAAGGTATAAAGAAGATTTGGAAAAGCTATTCGGTGCAGCGGTGGTATTTGTGGATTTCAAAAGGAATGATGATGTTCTTAACAATGAGTTGAAGGTGCAGCTTTATGGGCTTCACAAGATTGCTAGTGAGGGGCCGTGTTATGGACCGCAGCCGATGCCGTTCAAGCTTTCAGCTCGTGCAAAATGAGTTCATCTCCGATGCAAGGCGAATCATAAGGCACATTATATCCTTGAGGTGGTGAGTTTTTCCTCTTGGCAATAGTGATGTAGATATTACTTACATCTAGAGTGGCCAAATTTGCATAATTTAATTTGAGCCTTTTGCTTATATTTTAATATTTTATCATCGCTTGCTTGGTTATATGTTACGTGTACAGTACGTATTTTGGTATTTATTTTCATCCTAATTATCTTAATAAAGGATTACGAAGTGGATAACATTGTTAGATCCACTTAAACTCTAGCAGAGTTTGCAAGAAATATACAACCATCAGAAATGGTTATGTTTCGTATATCTCATTGTAACTAAATTTTGTTAACCACCAGAAGTGGTATATGTCTGTGACTACCAGAAGTGATAATTTAGGCTTTCTATGGTTACAATTAAAGATAAGCTAGAGAAACATTATGCACGCCTCGATATGCTCCTGAAGTAGTAAATATTTTAAAAGAGGTAGAAACATCATAATTTGATGTGATTAATGCGCGTTTAGATAATTATGTTCGATTTCCTGAAGGATGAGAATGCTTTATAAATATTAATCCATTCCCTGAAGTGAATGTGATAATATTAATAAATTCGTAAATATGAACGCGTTCTTATTGTAAATATATTACAATTCACCTCCAGAAGAGTTAATATGATTGAGAGAATATATACTCAATATTTCGTATTTTAAATTTACTCCTCAAGAAGTAACACAATTGAAGTTTCCTCCTGAAGTAGGAAAATATTTTGAAGCAGTATCTTTCTGTGCTTAAGCAATATAATGAGCTATTCGAAGTTATTTTTGAAGAACATTTCCATTCCCTGGAGTGAATGAATAAATACCACACCTCGACTCCTGAAGAGATAGAATAATGGAGGATATAAATATTATTTTTGTAGCATAAAGATAATTGCCACACGTACTTGTTGTACGTAAAACATCTTGGATAATTTTATTAAGTATCATTCTAAGGCAAAAACATTCTTGTAGAATATTTTCTACTACAACCACATTGATATATTATGGTTAGTTGTTATTAACTACCCCGAAGAAATAACAACTCATGTATATTTCCCTGAAGGATGTAATGACTATGTGGTTGCCGCTTTGATATAAAATATTCATATGTTAATGGCGTTTCTCCCTGAAGGAGACACAAAGTTGGTGGTAAAAATATTGAAATTCTTGATTTCTTACATTTATAAATTTAGAATTGTCTTTATATTTTTTATTTGATTATGATTTTCTCTCATGATACCAGAAGTGTCTGAGCAATATTTGATAGTACAAAATATATCAACAACTCCTGAAGAGCTAGATGTTTGTCTAGAAGACACATGACACCAGTAGTGTCCGATAAATATTAGATTGTGGATAATAAACGAAGGCTCTCGGAGAGCTTATATACAAATATGTCATTCTTATTATATGATTATGGTCAATACATATGATGAAGTAAACCCGAAGTTTACTTATACAAATGGCTATCATATTGAGACCACAAATGATTGGAAGATTAAAAATCTTCATATTTTCATAATCATAGGAGGTAAAATAATATGTATATGAGAAGTTACCCGCCTTAATCAGAAATTTACTTATATAAAAGTAGTCACAGTAAACCAGAAGTTTACTAATGCAAAAGTTTATGTCATAGTAAACCAGAAGTTTACTAAGAGATAGCACATGCCATGATAAACTTGAAGTTTTCATTTGCCATTTTTAAATGAGCTATTTGAGAATTCAGATAAGCATATACTGAAGAACTAGAAGATTCTTCAAGAATTCTTCTATTTTGCTTGTTCTCATAATAAATTGATTATACCAGCTAAAGTTGGGACTAAAACCCCTGATTCTGAAATATATAAAAGGTGAATATGGGCTCATTCACCTATCATGTGAACCACTTATAGATGCATATATGAGATGGTTACATGTATGTTTATTGTCAACCTGCAGTTTGGCATTTGAAATTGCTTTTCCTAATTAAGAGTATAATTTTCAGATTATGAAATCAAGATAGTTCATCTTGATAATGCTAATTTATATCCAAGTTGGTTTAGCATTGAATACCTCCTATTAATGGCTAAACTATTATTTATGAGAACAAAGTTTCATGTGTTGGTCTAAGATTTTCTAAATTGCATATAGCAACACTTGTATGCATCAGATCAACAATATATGATAAGTCATCCCCTCACAATTGGTTTAGGATCAGAAACCAAATATTTTTTCTATCTAATAACTTTTGATGCCTGGTATATGATTAATTTCTCTATCACAAAGCACAAAGATGGGTTTTCCAAAGAAGATTTGGGATATATGTTAGTTTTTCTAACATTAGGGGGATGAAATAAGCAGTTCAAAAATATGTTATATGAATCGAATTATCGTTAGTATGATCCTCACTCAGAAGATAATTCAAGTCAAATGCCAGAAGCATTTGCTGATCCAAAATTAAATATTATATTTCAACTGCAAATGCTCCTATTAAAATTAAAGTCCCTGAAGGATGGATTTTACTGTACGCATGAAGCTTGGTAGACAAATCGGTTCCAATGGTAACAATCCTTGAAAAGGATAGGAGCAAATGATCATAATAAGGAGGAAATAAGCTCTAGAAGAGCCCACGACATAACATTTCATGAAACTCCTGAAGAAGTTCAGGTACCTGAAAATAAAGAAAGTAATGAGATCTCAACAAGTTATGTCGCTTGCGAACCAATCTGAAATGATCGTCGACGATATATTTGATACAATATAGCGCATAATATTGTAAAAGATTGTGAGGATCGGACCAGCAGTCTAGACACTTGAAGATGTCATGCCATTTAGATACAAGTCATAACCTATATGACTCATTTGATTAAATCTATATGAAGATCCCTGAAGGATTTAAAATGCCTGAAGCATATAGTTCAAAGTCTCGAGAAATGTACTCGATCAGATTACAAAAGGTCTTTGTGCGTTTTAAAGGAATCCAGGTGCATGTGGTATAATCGTCTCAGAGCATATTTGCTAAAAGAAGGTTACGTAAGTGATATTATTTGTCCATATATTTTTATAATGAAAATGTCATTAGAATTTGTTATACATGTTATTTATGTTAATGACATAAATCTCGTTGGAACTCCAGAAGAGCTCCAAAAGGCAATTGAATATCTTAAGAAAGAATTTGAGATGAAAGATCTTGGAAAGACAAAGCTTTGTCTTGGACTGCAAATTGAATATTTAGCACACATTATCTTTATGCATCAATCTGTCTATACAGAAAGGGTCTTAAAAAGCTTTTACATGGACAAAGCGCACCCATTGAGTACACCAATAGTTGTTCGATCACTTGAAGTGAATAAGGACCCGTTCCAACCTCCAGAAGAGGATGAGGAACTCCTTGGTCCTGAAATACCCTATCTCAGTGCAATTGGCGCACTTATGTATCTTGCTAATGCTACAAGGCCTGACATAGCATTTTCTGTTAATTTACTAGCAATATATAGCTCTTCTCCTACTCGGAGACATTGGAATGGGATTAAGCATATTTTGCGATATTTAAAGGGAACTCTTGATATGAGTTTATTTTATGCTAACAAAGGTAGTGCAGATCTTATTGATTATACAGTTGCAGGTAAGAATAGACGTCCCAAACATGTCAAAGTTGCTAAAGTGAAATGTTATAATTATGACAAAAGGGTCACTATGCCAGAGATTGCTTTGAGCCTCCTAGAAAGTTATTTCACGATGCTCGAATTAGTGAACTTGGTGTTTATAGTTCTATTTTTCTAACTGAATCTAGTCCTTTGTGGATTGTAGACTCAGGAGCAACGAACCAGATAGCCTATGAATGCAGTGTCTCTGTTGAATTTCGACGAGTTCTATGCGGAGCAACGTGGATATATGTGGGCAACAAGAATAAAGTTGTTGTTGAAGGGATCAGTACATGCAAGTCAGTCCTGTGTGGTGGTCGAGACCTAATACTACATGATGTTCTCTTTGCACCAACATTTCGCCGGAGTGTTATTTCAGTTTCAGTTTTGCTGAAGCTAGGATTTGGCTTGTTTTGTCATGGAAATTCTGCCAAGTTGACTTTTGGTTCAACTTTATTTGGTTTTGGTCATGTGATCAGAGGTTTAATTATTATGGATTTGGATTATGATTTATTTAATAATAATGCTAGTTTTTCTATGTTTGTTTCTTCACAAAAATATGATAGTGATGTAAACATAAGGCATGCTAGACTTGGTCATATTGGCCAATAAAGAATGCAAAGGTTAGTAAAACAAGGGTTGCTTTCCAATATTGAACCTGTGGAATTGTCCATTTGTGAAAATTGTCTAGCTGAAAAATTTACAAGAAAACCTTTTGGTCAAGCGACTAGAGTTGAATATCATTTGCAATTAGTCCATTCAGACATCTGTGGGCCTATGAATGTTATGGCTAGGTATGGAGTAAGTTATTTCATCATATTTATTGATGACTTTGCCCGTTTTAATTATGTCTTATTAATTTCCCACAAATCAGAAGCAATAAGTTGCTTCAAACGCTATATGAGCTTAGGGAAAAATCAGTTAGACAAGAAGATAAAAGCTCTTCGATTTGACTGTGGTCATGAATACTTATCAACCCAATTTAAATAATTTATGTGATGAAAAGGGAATAGTTCATCAGTTGACTATCCCAAATATTCCACAACAAAATGGTATTGCGGAGAGAAGAAATAAAACGCATGTTGTACGATTTACCTCTGTTCGCCTGGTTCTAGCTATTGTTACAAGCTTGGATCTTGAATTACATAAGATGGATATAAAGACTGCCTTTCTCAATGGATAATTAGATGAATAAATTTATATGGAACAACCTGAGTGTTTCATTGAAAAAGGCGACGAAAAAAAGGTTTATAGATTTTTGAAGTCCATTTATGGCCTCAAACAATCTTCAAGACAACGGTATATACGCTTTCAGAATGTTCTTGTATCTAATGGTTTTACCATGATGGATGAAGACCATTGTGTTTATACCAAAAGAATAAGGAACAAGCTTGTGATTTTAACATTATATGCAGATGACATACTTATAGCTTGAAATGATAAGGAGTTTATAACCGAGATAAAGGCATGGTTATCATCCCAATTTGAGATGAAAGATATGGGTGAAGCTGCATATATTCTTGGAGTTAAGATTTTAAGAGATCGTCCAAAGAAACTATTGTATCTCTCATAAGAGAATTACATTAGAAACATTCTTGAATGATTCAACATGCAAAACAGTAGCCCAATTGATACTTCTATCAGTAAAGGCCATGCCTTGGGAAGTCAGATGTGTCCTAAGACTTCTGAAGAGACAGAAAAAATTAGCCGAGTTCCTTATAGGAGCGCAATCAAAAGTCTAATGTATGCTATGGTGTGCACTAGACATGATGTATGTCAAGCAATTGGCTTGGTAAGTAGATATCAAACCAACACATTGGCAAGCAGTAAAGAGGATCATGAGATATCCGAAGGAAACTGCTGATTATGCCATTTGTAACCAAAGCAGCAAGGATTTGTGATTAGTTGGATACAGTGATGCTGATCATGGAGGAGATCTAGACGAAAGGAAGTCTACCTTAGGATATATTTTCTTACTCAGTAATGGCGCCATATCATGGAGTAGTAAGAAACAATCATGTGTATCACTATCTACGATGGAAGTCGAGTACGTGGCTCTCGTATCAGCAGCACATGAAGTTGTTTGGTTGAAAAAGTTCTTTGAACACTTGTTGGATATCACTGAAAATACTGAACCAATATTAGTCTACTGTGACAGTGAGGATGCAATATCCTCCACCAAGGACCCTAAGTTTCATTGTAAACCAAACATATTGATATCAAGTATAACTATGCGAGAGACATGGTTAGACGCAGGGTAGTGAATGTGAAGTATGTGTCTACAAAAAATATGTTAGCAGATCCATTGACCAAGCCTTTGCCTAGAGATGCATTTGTGAGACACATTAGGTCTCAAGACTTGCGTAGACTCTGAAATACTTTATTTTGTTATTCATTTTCCTGTGTTCGCAAAGATGATTTTTTTAATTATCAATAAAGTTGATTTACATATATATTTTTATTGTTGAATGTTATGTGCATTCTTTATTTTTTTTGATAAGCATGTCGGGTAGACAAGAGGTTGGCCTTCTCACACAGGCAACCGCCTCCTTATCTTAGTGATGTGAGGAGATGAGATATGATTTTAAGTAAGATTATCATAAGGATAATTTGAGAGCTATTCGCATAAAATCAGAATGTCGCTTAAACAATGACATAAGGTTATTAGGGTGAAAAATATTCACTTAGTCTACTTTGTGAGCCAGATGCGAGTTAAATATGATTTTGTAGATCAATGAACTCAAATTTAGATATTTATGGTGTCTAAATATCATCTGTACAACATTTCTTATGAGACAAAGACATACGCTCCTTGGAAAAATCGAGAAAATGTTGTAACACGTGTTTTACAAGTAAATTCTCTGTTTTACAATTTACGCGCTAATCTAATGTGTTTAGTTTATTGCATTCTAACAAATAGAGAAGTTAACTTTTTCCTTCTTGAAAGCTTGCTTTGCTAAACCTAGCTATATATGAGGAATGAACATCCTCCACAATATGATTATTTATAACAAAAATATCTAATTTGAATGTAAAGTTCCATTGAGATATTTTGACCCCAATATAATCTAGGTGAAAGCAACTTGTCGCAAGTGAAAGGAGAGACAAATATAAACATGCAATGTGCCAGGTTGGTCCAATTAAAGTGCTCGCATCCAAATATGCCGATGCAATTTGAATCTGATTTTTTTTTTCTCTTTAAATTGGATTTCTACTACTACTGCTACTCTAGATGAAGTCTAACAAATCCGTGCATCCTTAAATTATAAATTTGTCCCCGACAGTCCAAAGTCACGATAAAAACTCCTTTTCTTGCACTAAAAGCAGAGACTTCTTCTTCACCCCATACTCGGAGTCCATCTCCTTTTGGCGATTTTCTCTCTCAAAATTGTTATAAGCATTTTATTCTCTTCTTTTTGGGATCTGGGTCACCCTTTATCTTCCTAAAAAGATTCAAGAAGACCAAAGTCCTAATTAGATTTGATAACACCATCCCCCCCCCCCCCCGGGTCGTTCTGGCAAAGGTTTGTTTCTACACATTTTGGAGGTCACGAATACACCCATTTTTTCAAAGTGGGTTTCTATTCAGACTTGTCAAATGTTTGGAGTTGAAGACTAAAGTTAAATCTTGATCGTTTTCAACCTTGGTAAAATGTGGGTGTGTGTGTTTTTTTTGGGTGGTTGATCCTATGTGTTTGCTGTGAAATCTGACATTGGTTCAATCTTTGCTTTTTTCTCCTGTTATAGGAGAGCAACTACATTTATGGCTCACTCATCATCAGAGCAGAAGCTGTGTAGTGTGAGATTTGTATTGGTTGTGTTGGGTTTGTGTTTGGTTCTTTACATTGTGAGACCACCAAGGCTGTGGCACAGCTCTACTCTTTTGGCTTCATGTCCTCCTTGTTCTTGTGATTGCTCTCAGGATTCCATCCTCTCTCTGCCTTTAGGTCTGTTCATTTTCTTATATAACCTTCCATTTACAAAATCTGCCTGTATCTAGTTTTCCTGTATTTCTATGCTTCTTTATTAGAGATATAGTGACTAAAAATTATGGGTCATTACATTCTGAAGCATGTTACATTCGCTTATGCATTTATTTGATGAAGGAAGATGATGCTTTAAATTTGAAGTGCTCAACTGCTGAGACAGTAGTAATTGCTGAAATTCTTGCTTCTAACCAGCAAAGCGTTTAATACATTTAGAGGTGTAAATTTAGAATGCTTATTTATTTCTTATTAGGGGGGCACTTAATGAAGAGTTCCCCATCCAAAAAGGGGAATATGCCATTATCTGCAGCGAGCACGTGCTATTCTTTAGTAAAATATACACTGATTGATTTTGATTTAATGTACTAATAAATCAACAATTTAAAAGGAAAGCCTATGATTTACATTCATTGCAGTGCTTGTCATCAAGATGTGGAATTGGTGATTTAATTAGTAAATTAACCAATTTAGAAAATTGTAGCTGCCTACTTAGCGGAACCCCACTTTACCCTCCACGGGGTTTATCTTTTTGTGTTTGTCATGGTAAAAAATGAGGTAGAATCCTTTGTCCTTTCTTAACAATAGGAAGGAACCACATATTTCAACTGATGAAGGTTCTTAATGGTAATAGAATGTCCTAAAGGAAGTAAGTCAAGGCAGTGAAATGTACCGTAAAGTTTGATGTTTGTACTGAATTTATTACTTATTGCTTGGAAAGATAATTCACAAACTTAAAAAGGTCAAACATATGGCTCTCACTTGAAAAGGAATACATGGTTCTTTGAGGGCATCATGATAGAAATTGTAGACCTTTGACTTGTGTTCTCCAGATAAACTATAGGGTTGATATGACGTGTCAACCCTTAGATTATCATTCCTTTGAGAACTGGATCTTAGTAGTTTGGCAATTAGATCTTGAAACAAATGTTGGCATATAGGAAAAGTTCTCTATACCCGACTAACTTCGGTTTCGATAATTTTGTATCAGCAAATGCAGCAGAAGAGACTTCAGGGAAGAAGTTTTGCCAAATTATTTTTGGCTTATAAGAAGTGACCGTCTAGCCTTCCAAGTCAATAGAAGAGTTAGATTGATTTCTTTACATATAAATGTTGATTCTGCCATAATGAGATTTCTTATTATTCAGTATACTGCAGTGCTAGTCCTTTAGAGTTTTCCAAAGCAACAGAAATAAGGTTTTAATCATGCTGCAGTGCCACCATCCAAACTCTTTTGGCTTATAGGAAAAATGTCAAATCATGCCTTTTCTCCATAGTTCCTCTTTTTTTTTTTTTTTTTGGGGGGGGGCCTTTTTATGGTGGAAAACTAGTAGGAATTGTGCAAATGCTTATTTCTCGCGATGCAAAATTAGCAACGGTGATATTTTTTGTTCCAGATGCATATTAGTATTGGCTGTTATGACTCATCTTCGGTTTATGTGTTATTTTGCAGATGTCTTCAACAATTCATTGGAAGGTTAGCTCACTGCTCTTGTTTCAAAGCCTGAAAATTGTCTTATGTAAAATTATACAATCTCAAGATATAAAGTGAAATGTTGCATCTTTAGTTTTCTGGTTGAAGTTTTTTGTTTTCTGCTTAAATATGTTTCTCTTAAGTTGTAGTGGACCGGGAAAAAAGGAAAAAAAAAAAGTTGTTCAGACAAGTTTATGAATTTATTTGCCGAAATTACAGAAATTTTGGAACTACTCACACAGTTGTATGATGAATAGCTTTGGCGGGGGACTAATAATGCCACACTATGTAGGAGCCTTTAACCCATTTTTGCCTTTTCTATCAAGTTAGGAACCTAAGAATTCAGTAATTCTGTTGCCTCTGTTGTGCTATTGGCCCTGGGGAATTTCTCGGTTATAAAAAAAAAGATGAAAGAAATCAGTAATTCTGTTAGATGATAGTTTGAGATTGTAGACAAGCTGAGTATAAAATTGCAACCTGTATATGACTTTGAATTGAAGGAGAGGAAGTGACCCATTCCAGTGTAGGGATTGAATGCAGAATGACTGCATGCAGTGGAGTCGCTCTTTATTTCTGTTACTCTTTTTTCAGCTGCGTCTTAAAATCCCTTGCATCATGTTTTTTTGTGTGGATGCAGACTGTGGTAAAGATGATCCTGATATGAATGACGAGATGAAAAAGGACATTATTAGTCTATTGTCAGAGGAAATTAACTTGCACAAAAATGTCACTGATGACAATCTGGAACACACCAATGCTCTAATTATGAGTGCCAAGAGAGCATCTTCACATTACCAAAAAGAGACGGAGAAGTGCAACATGGGGATGGAAGCATGCGAGGGTGCTAGGGAAATGGCTGAAGCTGCATTGATAGAAGAGCGCAAGCTCTCGGCATTGTGGGAGATAAGAGCCATTGAGCTGGGATGGAAAGACAAGTGAAGACACACTTTATTCAAGGAAATTAACCATTCAAAATTTTTTCTCTCGTACAAATATAGCTGCCATATGCGTGGATATGCACCCTATTGACTAAGGGTGTGTTTGGTATGAAGGAAAATATTTTTCGGAAAATATTTTCCAATTTTTTCATGTTTGGTTGGCCTAAATGTTTTGGTAACGTATTAGCGATTATCGGGCGGTAATCGGACGGTTTATCGGATAAATCAAATAGACAATACCTTTGTATTGCATTCAATTACCATGGTGAACTTTTGTCTTGAAACTTATTCCTGATTAAATATTTTGTCCTCGTCGCTAAACAAAAAGAAGAAATAGGAAACAAAACATAATTCGGATAACACATGCAACAAAAGAAACATGGAACGTATATTAAGCCATATTAAAATTTCTGATACAATTTTTTTCAAAATATCAGCCTGGATTCTACTATACAAACAAAGGGTCGTGGAAACTCACTTCCTCACAAGAATAACTTTCAAATTCCAGCAGCTTAAGCTCATTCTGCCACGGAGATCAATTCAGATGATAATTTTTGGGACTGGAGATTCTTTTTGGTCTCTGCTCTCAGAAATCTTTTACTGTATGCCACCCTTATTGGTCTCCCAATAAATTCCTATAGATAAGGATAGGGTTTCAAATAGTACTTTAGTTACGTAGAGGTAAAAGTACAAATATAAAAGTTCTTAACAGGTTAACAGTTTATTCGATAAGGAAATTGAGTAATCCATCCACAAATCGTTAAGCCGTTAATTATAAAATCTCAATCCGTTCACTAACCATTACCCCGATAACCCGATACCTATAAGTCAATTTGGTGGTTCGGTTAACGATTACGGTTCAGTTTTGAACAGCCCTAGTTGATGATATCAATGGATCCAGGAAATGAAGTTGAGGGGAATTAAGAGGGAATTGATAACGCTTGCACAAAGTATGTGTTGGATATTGGGTTTGGGTCGCGGGTCACCCATGTGGACTGACCCTACCCATTTTGAGGAGGTAAAACCTTAAAGAGGTTGCCTAGGGACGTTAAAATATAGATAAATAAAAGAAAAAATTGGTGCACGTTTAAAATAATGGGGATGTGCGATCAGTTTGTGCGAGTGACAATTTTTTCTTGAAACACCTCTTTCTCTCTCTCTCTCCTTTATATATTTTCTTCCTCAACCGAGAATGGGTGTGAAAGATTCTCCCTAAAGTAAGAAACACAGTGTGATAAACAAAAACAAGTTATTTAGTTCGTGAACAAGAATTTCATTTCCAAGGGAGACGAAGTCGGATTGGAGCAATTGATTGAAACAGGTTCTGTAAAAATTTTCGCTGCTGTTAACAGGTACACAAATTCGATATCCTTGTTACTATTAAATCATCATTGGTTTCAGAGTAAGTGGTTGTATTCTGTCTTTTGAATACACTATTGAATATTAATCTACTTTTGGGTTGAGAAAATCGTTATCGATTTTGTATCACTGTTTTGAAATCTGTCGATTTATGTAACAATGTATGTTTCAATCATAAAAAAAGATTCACATGTATAACCTTACGATATTGTTGGCTGCTCTTGTGTATAAATTTTTGGCTTCCTGCCATCATAGGGTTTGTAGTTAATATGAAGAGGAACTTGTATATGTATTCTTTAATACTTTTCTGTCTTTAGATCCCATTCCTTCTTGAAAATTGCAATAATAATTACTTTATGTCAAATCAAAGTGTTATAAGACAACACCTCTTTGTGGTTATACGTGAATGAGACATTTGCCATTTATCTAATTAAAACTGATACACAATATATGAAATGTGTTCCTGTACAAATTGCTATTGTATCATTGGCAATGTAGAAACCTTTTGTAATATTTCTCTTAAATTAGTGACAGAATATCTTACTTTAACATTGTCAACAATAACAAAAGAACAGTGGCTGTGACTTTCAAAGTCCGTTGTGTGTGCGTGTATTTTTTTTTTTTTGTTGTCTCCACTTGACTTCAATATGAATCTGTAGGAAATAATTATACCACTGTCTATGTAGACTTACACATATATTCTTTAAGTCCTTCTCTGAATATTTTAATATTTAGAATACTAGTCTTAGTCCGTGTTATCCCGATTCTTCTACCGGTTATTGTGACATATGTTGTCACATTGAATGGTTCTACGCATTTTTATTGTTTTCTTGGTCCTATTTCAGACATGGTTAAACAGGGATAAGTTCGAATTACTCCAAGTGGGAGTTCTCGAACTCTAGGAAGGAGACGACATAGAAGGATGCATCGTCGCAGGACTTACTTCTATAATGATTCAGAGTCGGAGCCTAAAGTCATCAGGAATGTCCCGAGAGCGATGCAAAATGAGTTGAGGGATCACAGGGCTGAGCGAAGGGAAGGTAAAAAGAAATTTAGGGAGTTTAAGGAATTTAAAATGGGCTCTGATGCTTCCATTCATGAACATGTACACATTTTTCAGTTAAAAAGAGCTGAATTGTCTAATTACATAGAGATTACTGAGTGGGAAGCGTTAACTATTTTAGCGGACTCTCTTCGAGAGCCTTGGGGTGAAGTTTTAATTGATATTTATTATGATATTTGGCCTAGTTCCCCTTTTAGCGTATAGGTGCAAGAGTTAGTATTCAGTTGGTATATGTATGTCCTAGCAAACATGTAAATTGTTATTATGTGTTTTATTTTAATGAAGTTTGAATTTTTTTTTTGGTTGTTCGTCTCACTAGTTACATTTATTATCTATTATTTTGTGTTGTAATCAATTGAGACTTGGAATTAAGCACATACTAAGAAGTGATTTTAATATTAATTAAAATATTTAGATATAGATGATGAATAGAAATTTAGTGACATTTTGATTCTATACTAAATATACAATTAATATTATAATTAATTTGCTTGGGTGTGCAATCACATGCATAAATTGACTGAAGAATATATTGATGAGTTAAACCTGTAATATTGTCTCTAGTAACAGACATGGCATCAAAAAGTATCATTACTGACTTGAACAAGGGTGACAAACTGAATGGTAAAAATTACAACATTTGAAGTCGTAAGATGTGGTATGTACTCGAATAGAATGATGCTTTTGAAAGTATTAACCATGTTATGAGTCACCTAGAGGAGGGTAACACTGCCCAACACAGGAGGGATCTGAAAACTTAAAATATTTGGAAAAAGAAAGATTCCACTACACATGGAATTATTGTAAGTTCAGTGCTGATCTCATGCATGGATGTGAGAAATATTCTACTGCTCAAGCCACGTGGGAATATTTAAAAGAGACATATGGCGGTACAACTGTTACTCACCTTAGACAACCGACAATCAAGTTTGATATGTACAAGAAGCGTCATGATCACAGTTTCAAGCAACACTTAAGGGTGATTTCAAACATGATTTCTCAACTGAAAGGTGTTGGTCATGTTCTCTCCGATAAGCAGTAGGTTCAGGTAGTGATCCGGTCTCTTCCCAATAATTGATAATATTTGAAGGTTAACTTGACCCACAATGACAACATCAAACTTTTTGCTGATGTTGCCCGTCATGTAGAACTTGAAGACGAGCGTCTTGGTGCTACTAAAGTTGTACCTCATGCCTTTGTGGCAGAATCAAGTGGTACAAAGAGTTCAAGCTTCAAGCGTAAGGAAAACTGAAAAAATAACAGAAAGGGTAAGGAGACCGGAGAAAGATCCTCCAAGAAAAGAAACAAGCAAAATTTCAAGAAAGAAAAATGGTTTTACAAGAAGAAAGATAGGAGTAAGATGAAGTACTACAATTGCCAAGTTCCAGGGTATTTTGCACGTGAGTTCACTGAGCTGAAAAAGGTAGCATTTCAAAATGCATCTCTAAGTACTATATATGTTTCTAGCACTGTTTTACATCGAATTGTATCCTGTGTGGATTGTAGACCCAGGGGCCACCGGGCATGTGAGCCGTGATAGAGAAGCGTTTATAGAGTTTAGTCGAGTTTCACCTGGATCACGACATGTATATGTGGAAAATAATGCAATGCTTGAAGCAAAGGGATAGGCACTTGCAGAATGGACATGTGTGGCGGCCGATCATTGATGTTGCATGACGTCCTATATATTTTAGAGATTCGACGAAACATAGTCTCAGTGTTTGTTCTTCTAGATTTAGATTTTAATTTTAAATTTAGTCGCAATGGTTACTGTAGACAATATTTTTATGGTTTTGGACATCGTTATGATGGTTTTATTATTTTAGATTATAATCCTTATACGTATAATTATTATGTTGACCGTTGTGTTATGGCGTGTTATTCTAGTAATAATGTTGTTGATGTTATTAAATGGCATGCAAGATTATGTCACATAGGGCATGATCAAATGAATAGATTGGCTAAGAAAGGACATTTAGGTTCTTTCTCTAAAATTGAAATGCTAACTTCTTAAAATTGTCTTGCCGGAAAGATTATTCGTAAATCATTTGGAAAGGCTAAGAGAGCTAATTTTTTATTGCAATTAATACATTATGATATTTGTGGTCCAATGAATGCGAGGGCTAGGTTTGATGCATTATATTTCATTACGTTTATTGACGATTTTACGCGCTTTGGTTATGTCTATTTGATTTATCATAAATCTGAAGCACTAGAATGCTTTAAGAAATATTTGAATGAAGTTGAGAATCAATTAGACAAATAGATTAAGACCTTCAGAACCAATAGAAGGTGTGAATATCTATCAAAATAATTTGAAGAATTGTGTAGTGAAAAGGGCATCACAAGACATTTAACTATTCCTTACACACCTCAACAAAATGGTGTAGCAAAAAGGAGGAATAGAACACTATTGGACATGATAAGGTCCATGATGGCACATGAAAATTTACCTCTCCTTTTATGGAGATGCATTATTGACTGCAGCCTACATATTGAACAAAGTGCCTTCTAAATTAGTTTCTTCCACTCTTTATGATCTATGAACTAGTCATAAACCAAACTTAAGTGATTTACAACCTTGGGGTTGTAATGCATATGTAAAAGATTCTTTTAGCAAGTTTGGTAAATTAGGTCCAAAAGGCAAAAAATGTATCTTTATAAGATATTCAAAACACTCCAAAGGGTATGTGTTCATTGGTGAATTAGAGGATGGAAGTGTTACTGAGATTGAATCACGAGATGTCACATTTTTAGAAAATGAGTTTCCAAAGAAGGACGAGGTAAAGAATGAAGAGCCTCTTTATGAAATGTTGAACTTAGATAGTCAGCGAGTGTCTTCTAATACAACTGATAATCAAATCGATCAAGATCTTGTTCTTGATCCGAGTGGGAGTGGGAGTTCTCAATCCAAAAATCCTTCTAACGAATTTGAATTTCAACTATGAAAGAGTACTAGGAAAAATATTCCCAAACGTACTTATGAGATTGAAGATTACATTTTCTTGGTATCTCCCACAAATATGAATGAGCCAAAATCTGTGACTAAGGCTTTATTAAGCTCTAGAAAAGATGAGTGGATGAAAGCAATGAAATAAGAATTAGAGTCCATAAAACCCAATAAAGTATGAGATCTAGTTGACATTCCTCCTAGGCATAGATCCATTGGGAACGAATGGGTTCTCAAAGTTAGACGCAAAATGGATGGGTCAAAAGAAAGATACAAGACACGATTGGTGGCAAACGTCTTTACTCTAGAAGATGGAATAGATTATGAGGAAACATTTTCACCAGTTGTAAAGTTTACCTCAATTCACTTACTTTTGGCTACTGTTGCACGTTTAGATTTGGAATTATACCAAATGGACGTGAAGACAGTTTTTCTCAATGGAGAACTAAATGAAGAAATCTACATGGAATAACCTATAGGCTTCATTGTTAAAGGCAAAGAAAAAAAGATCTGTAAATTAAAAAGATCTATTTATGGCCTGACACAATCTTCAAGGCAATGGTATTTGAGATTTCACAAGGATGTGATCTCGTATGATTTCGCCATTATCAATGAAGACCATTGCATTTATGTGAAGAAGTCCAATGGGATGTTTGTAATTCTCTCTCTTTACCCAGACAATATTTTATTGGCCGAAAATAATTTGGAGTATTTGAAAACTATCAAGTCATGGCTTTCAAAGTCATTTGATATAAAAATATGGGTGAGACAAAATATATTCTTGGAGTTAAAATCCAAAGAGATCGTTCCAAAAAGTTATTGAGTCTATCTCAAGAAACTTATATAAAAAATATTTTGGAGCATTTTTGCAAAATCCATGGATACTCCTATTATGAGAGGTGAAATTTTAAGCCTTGAAATGTGTCCCAAAACTAAAAATGAAAATGAAGACATGTCTCAAGTTCCGTATTCAAGTGTTATCGGGAGCTTGATGTACGCCATGATGTGTACTCGCTCAGACATTTTGTTATGCCATAGGTATGGTTAGAAGGTATCAATCCAATCCTGGAGGAGATCATTGGAAAGCTGTGAAGAGAATTTTCAGACACCTGAAGGGAACTGAAGATTATTCACTATGTTATAGTGGAAATGATTTATACCTGAAAGGATATACATGTGTTGATTGGGCTGGTGACCGTAATGATAGAAAATCAACATCAAGTTATGCATTCTTACTTAATAGTGGTGCTATTTCATGGAAAAGTAAGAAGCAAAATTGTACAACCCTTTCGACGATGGAATATGAGTTCCTGGCTTGTGTGTCTGTAGTACAAGAAGCTGTTTGGTTGAAGAGATTCTTTGACAATTTGGATATTACAAAGAACTCCCAGGGTCCCATGACTCTATATTGAGATAGTCAAGTAGCTATTGCATACACAAAATATCCTAAGTATCATAGCAATACCAAATACATTGACATCAAGTATAACTTTGTGAGAGACATGGTAGCAAGTGGTGAGATAAATTTACAGTACATTCCTACGTGAAGCATGATAGTTGATTCTTTTGCAAAGGCAATATCTAGAGACTTGTTTGAGAAATATTTTAGCTCTTGATTTGCGAAGGATATGAACATATTTATGTATTGTAAAATGACTTTATTATTATAATATGCTCATCAATATTTGACTACTGAATTTATGCTTATATCTCGTATGCATGTGATGATATTTTGTTGATAAAGTATGTCGAACAAGTCGCAAGATTGGCTCTCTCATACGAGCAATTGCCTCTTACGTTAAGAATCATGAAGAGATGAGACCTTATAGAACCTTGGATAATGCGAGGTTATATTCACTTGTAAAGGTCGGTTTTGACAATTAGTCAGACTTACAAATTCCACTATTCGATTATGACTTGTTTTGGAAGCCAAATGCGATTTTCTCTAAGAAGATGGATTGAGGATTATTGAAGTGAGAAATTCAGGTTAGACATTTGTAGGTGTCTAGACCATGTTTTCTATGGTGTAAAAAAATATAACGAGACACATGCACCAATATAAGGCAAGAATATTATAGCACGTGTTTCATACCACGTGTACTTAGAGACCAGTGGGTTAATGAAAGAATAGATCCCTGCTTCTTCATGGTGTGAGGCCTAGAAAGTCAAAATTGACTTTCATTGGAACACCCTTTGACCTTTTACTGTATCTTGAAGTATCAATCAATGTTGCTACTTTAGCATGTCACTAATAGCTACGAGTGATAAGACCAGACCTCATGCATCGAGATGTGGAGAAGGTCAAGATCATTAAGGAGCGGCTGAGGACAACTCAAAGTCACCAAAAGTCCTATTCGGATGTGTGTCATAGGGATTTGGAGTTCCAAGAGGATGCTTGGGTATTCTTGAAAGTTTCTCTAATGAAGGGTATAATGCGATATGGGAAAAAAGGGAAATTAAGTCCAAGGTATATCGGACCGTGCAGAATCTTGTAGAGGGTCGGTGAAGTGACTTATAGGCTCGAGTTACCTCAAGAGATATCCTTCACCCGGTGTTTCATGTGTCTATGTTGAAGAAGGTAGTTGGGGATCCTTGGCTCATCGTCCCAGTGGAGGCTATTGAAGTTAATGAAAAATTAACTTATGAGGAGATTCCGGTTGCCATCTTTGTTTGATAGACAAGTACAGAAGTTGAGGAATAAAGAGATTGCCTCCGTCAAAGTGCTATGACGAAACCATCAAGCCGAAGAGGCCACCTTGGAGGACGAGGAAGAAATGAAGAGGAAATACCTCACTTGTTTGTGTAACTGAATGGTTGTGTTTTAAAGAATGTCAGAAGTTTTCTTTTCACGAGTTATGTTCAAAATTGTACAATTTATGCTAAGATGCCCTTTTTTAGCAATGTAATGCCTATGATGTAATGATTAGTGTTGTTTTCATGTATATGGTGCATTGTTGTCTTATGAATATGTTGTTAGGATTGGTTTCTAGGGCTCTCTGAAAGGTGGATAGGCCCAATTACAGGGGAAACTCTGCCAAAAGTTTTTGGAATATGGGGAGTTAGCCAAATATGGACCTCTTGGTGAGTGGATAAAAAGTTGTGTCATATTGGGTTTCTATGGCGGACTTTAACCCTCATTCGAGTACGAATGATTCCTAAGCGGGGGAAGATGTAAGGCCTCATAAAAGTTCACCAAGAATTTAAGTTTTTATGGTTCCAAGGTAAGCTAATGTGCCACGGTACGAATTTTTGGACTACGCAATGCATCGTGGAGTTGGTAGAAATATTTGCAGAAAATGGCGATTCTGTGGTCCATTATGCTATCGCGGATCTATTTCGCTAACTACGGAATCATTGTGAAATGAGTCAGAAGCAACTCAATTTTTGAGGGACATTTTGTGGTCCATTATGCAATGGGGGATCTATTCTGCTGACCACAGATCCATCGTGGATTTGACCAGACCCAACCTAAATTTTGAAGACCATTTTGTGGGTTGTTCCACTGACCGTGGAATCCGTCGCGAAATTAACATCGGGGAGATATTTTTGAAAAATTTCTAATCTGACTATATTTTAATATAAGGCCTTAGGGGGTTATTTTAGAAGGTATAACCAGATATTTTAGAGAGATGAGAGCAATTTAGAGAGAGAGGAGAAGCTCTATCACTTCTACACTTCAAACTCTTGCTCAAATCTTGGGGATTCAAGAAGGAAATCTCTCAAGTCTACTACTAAAGAGGTAAGACCTTATCCTTAGATTACATGCAATGTCCTATCATGCATTTATGAGTATGATTTTATTATTTTGGGGTTTGTGGGATGTTGATCGAAAGCCTAAGCCCTCTATTTTGAACTTGGGGTATGTAAGAAGGGTGTGAGGTGTGGTTCTTGGGTTGGGGTGAATCGTTGGGTGTGCATGTGCTGATGAGTGTGGAGGTTGTTGAACTATCATTGGTAAATTGTTGTTTGAAATTGGTTGTGGGGTGAAGGAATTCCATTGCAGAACCTTGTAGTCGAATTTGCACATTTAGCATTTGATAAAATGCCAATAATGGCTAAGTCTATGAACGCCTCCCTAATAACTGTTCAATTTTGTCATGTTTCTATAGATTGAAGTTGCTAAGAGTAGGGGAACGTTGTAGTAATTATAAGGAAAGCTCAATCGAGGTATTTTGGCTAAACTCCTTCAATAAAATCGAATTTTGCGAATTCACTATGAACTCCAAGTGTGGTTCGTCCAAGTTCTATCACTATTGTTCCGGATTGTATCTAATGTCTAATGATTGATTCACCCCAAAGGCTTATGAATTTTTCAAATCGCAAATCACTATGTGCTTCCCAGTACTTAGTTCCAATGTGTTTGAGCTCTTGCATATTTATGAGTTGAAGCTATAACTTTCCCAATGTTTCAAATGTCTTTAAATGTCTTATAATGATCCATGGCAAGTAAAGGAAAGAAAGTATGAAATGTGAAATGCGGCCATCATGCCAAGAATGATGATTTACATGCGTGGCCAAGAAATGCCAATAAAATAAATGGAATTATGAAAGGTTATGAAACGAATATGATTTTTTTATATGATAAATATTTTTGGGAGTATCGTTAGGTCACCGAGGAACGCTGGGTTATAAATTCCCAATCCCTAAACAACAGGTACCAGTGTAGGGGTTGATTGAAGGATAAATTCCCGTTATATTATGTTGATAGCTAGCAAAGACTGTGTCGACCCACACAACATTGTGGTGAGACGGCTTAGCCGATTGGGCAGAGATCGGATGCCATGCTGCGCACATGGTGGTATTGTGTTTCTGTGTCAATCCTCATATTTTGGGGTGAGACGGCTTTTCCGGTCGGGCAGTGATCGGACTCCATGCCATGTTCATGGTGGTATGTCGGTACTAAGGATCTCCCAACTTAAAAGGTTAATGCTTACTTGAAAATTTACTTTGTTTTAACTTGGCATTTAAATATCATTGATTAGCTTACTGCTTTCATGTTTCTCTCCTTTTATGTTGGCATGCCATTCCATGAGAGGGTATTTAGCTTTACATACTAGTATTATTCCATATATACTTTACATCCCTTTTGCCGGGGACGCTGCATCTTTAATGGATGTAGGTGGTTCCTAAGCAGGAGGCATTGATTCTTGATAGCAGCTTACCCTCTACTCAGAGGATTTTTGTGAGCCTTATTCTACATGGGGACCTTATGTCCTTTGATTTTGTACATTGTATTCTGAGGTATAGCCGGGGCCTTGTCACCGGCACTTCCATATTGTACTCATGATCTCTTAGAGGCTCCGTAGGCATACTATGAGTTGTGTTTTGAATGGGGAAAACAAATCAATAGTGCTGTTGTAGTTGTCGGATGTTTCCAATGCTAAATATGAACTTGTAATCTTTTGCTAATTATCAATGAAGCTCCTTTAAATAATGAAACACTATGTTGTACTCTTTTACCCTCTCATTTTCTATATCTTGTCATTTACCCTCAACGTATTCATGGGAAAGGGTGCTTAATAGGCACTAAGCAGGCTTTCTTGACTGGGGTAACTTGGTTAAGCGCCGATCCCACTGCCCAAGGTCGGGGCGCGACACAAGAAAGCAAAATCAAAACTCTAAAAATGCCTTCCCGCGTGAATCGATGTCACGACCCAAATCTCACATGTCGTGATGGTGCCTATCGCAATACTAGGCAAGACGACAATCACAATAAATCACACATCTTTAAGTTTGAAAATATAATAAAATAAGCTTAAGAGCAATCTCTCATAAATACTGATACGAAAATACCGCGACTCAATACAATATTCACCGAAAATCTGGGTGTCACTTAGTACATGAGTATCTATATAATAACATGGTCTGACTACTGAAACACTGTCTAGGAAGATAGAAAAATATAAATAAAATGAAAGGATAAAGGAGGAGAGTCAAGGTCTGAGGACACCAAAGCAGCAACCTCGAGAATCTCCGAACTCATAAAGCTCCAAAATCAGCAACAACCGTACCCGGAAGTACCTGGATCTAGATACGAAGTATAGAGTGTAGTATGAGTACAACTGACCCAATGTACTTAATAAGTAAAAAGACTAACCTTGGGCTAAAAGCAGTGACGAGCTCCACAGGCACAGTCCAAATACAGAATTTAACAATACAAAAATGTAGACATGCTTTCAAGTTTAACAGTTTTAACTCAAAACAGATAAAATATGCCAAGTGTGAATGAAATGAGGAATGGCACATATCTATGTCTACATGTCAATTATGCATGCTAACTGTAATGCAAAATAGTGATAAAATCATATGCATACTCTCAGAGTATCAATTCACTCTGTCCTCCCATTCACTCAATCCTCACAGTCACTCATTCCTCACAGTCACTCAGTCATCCTAATCGCTCGGCACTCGCACTCGGTGCTCACACTCGGCACTCGCACTCGGTGCTCACACTCGGCACTCGCACTCAGTAGGTACCTACGCTCACTGCTGGTGAGTCAGACTCCGGAGGGGCAGATCCTGCCCAAGCTCTATAATAAACCAATCACGACATGAATTCATAAAGCCTGCTGCGTCGTGCAGCCCGATCCTATAAATATCCTCACAATCAGGCCCTCGACCTCACTAAATCATCAATCTCTCCAGTCTCTCGGGCTCACGAATATCATGACAATCAGCCCAAAACAATGATGATGTGATGTATCAATATATGGCAACAGAGACTGAGATATGATATGCAAATAATAGATGTGACTGATTACATGATTGCAATTTAAGCAAGTAATTCAACAACAACACGACCTTTGTGGGTCCCAACAGTACCAATATATAGCCTAAACATGATTTCAAACATAAATCACAACTCAATTTCTTTAACACATGGGAAATGTATGGATAATGACAAGATTATTTGACTACACAGTTCCACAGAATTGACTGAGTCACAATTCTTATGGTGCATGCCCACACGCCCGTTACCTAGCATGTGCGTCACCTCAAAACTAATCATATAACGTAATTTAGGGATTCATACCCTCAAAACCAAGTTTAGATGTGTTACTTACCTCAAGCCGTGCAAATCTCTACTCCAATAAGCCCTTGCCTCGCGAATCGGCCTCCTAGCGCCTCAAATCTAACCACAAACAACTCGATACAATCAACACAAGCTATAAGAATCAATTCCATATGAAAATTCTAAGTTCTTAATCAAAAGTCAAAAAGACAACTCAAAAAGTCAACCCCGAGCCCACGTCTCGGAATCCAACAGAAGTTACAAAATCCGAACATCCATTCAACCACGAGTCCAACCGTACCAAAAATACTCAAATCCGATACCAAATCGTCACTCAAATCCCCAATTCTTACTCTTCAATCCCTAGTCCAAAACTCCCAAAATTTCACCGTAACAACACATAAACTAGGTGGGAAATTTGATGGGTAATCAAAATAATTAGATAAAAATGACCAAAAGTGGCTTACTCTCGTGAACCCCTCTCAAAAATCGCCTCCAACCGAGCTTGCAAAGTCCGAAAAAGAATAAAATCTCGGAACTCTTCAATTAAATACACTGCCTAGGCCTTTCGCTTCTGCCGGCCCAAAATCCGCATATGTGGAATCGCTTTTGCAAAGAAAACTCTGCATTTACGGTATTCACTAAGTTCCCATGCTCCGCATCTGCGCCCCCACGATCGCTTTTGCGGAAGCGCTTCTGCGCCCAACATCCGCTTCTGCAGAAACACCTAGTCATCCTATCTTCTCCCCCATAATCCGCTTCAGCGGACCACTTCTTCGCACCTGCGACCACTGCCCAACTCTTTCCAGACTGCACCTACTTTGCTTGTACGGTCACGCACCTGCGACCAATCATCCGCAGGTGCGATTGCACCAGACATCAACAACCCAGAAATGATCCTAAGTCAAATTCCAATTTGATATCCATCCGAATCACCCTCCAGGCCCCCGAGACCTCAACCAAACATACCAACAAGTCCTAAAATACAATACGAACTTAGTCGAGGCCTCAAATCACATCAAACAACATCAAAACACAAATCGCACCTCAATTCAAGCCTAATGAACTTATGAACTTCTAACTTCTACATTCGATGCTGAAACCTGTCAAATCAACTCCGATTAACCTCAAATTTTACACACACATCATAAATAATGCAATGGACCTACTCTAACTTCCAGAACCAAAATTTGAGTCCGGTAACCACAAAGTCAACTCTCGGTCAAACTTCTCAATTCTCCAAACTTCTATTTTTCCAACTTTCGCCAATTCAAGCCAAAATCATCTACAGACCTCCAAATCAATATCCAGACATGCTCCTAAGTCCAAAATCACCATAAAGTACTATCAGAACTATCAAAACTCCATTTTGGAGTCATTTACACATAAGTCAACCTCCGGTCAACTCTTTCAACTTAAGCTTTTAACCTTGGGACTAAGTGTCCAATTCATTCCGAACCATCCCCGGAATCGAATCAACCACCCCGACAAGTCACATAACAACAACTGAGCACAAAATAAGCAGAAAATGGGGGAACGGGGCTACAACACTCAAAATGACCGGCCGGGTCATTACATCCTCCCCCTCTTAAACAAATGTTCATCCTCGAACGGGTCTATAATCATACCTGGGGTCTCAAATAGGTATGTATATTTGCTTTGCATCTCCCGCTCGGTCTCCCAAGTAGACTCCTCGACTGGCTGACCTCTCCAATGCACCTTCACTGAAGCTATGTTCATTGACCTCAACTTTCGAACAAACCGATCCAAAATGGCCACCGGCTCCACATCATAAGTCAAATCACCATCCAACTGAACCGTGCTGAAGTCCAAAACATGAGTAAAATCACCGACATACTTACGGAGCATGGATACATGAAACACTGGATGAACACTCGATAGACTAGGAGGCAATGCAAGCCTGTAAGCTACCTCCCCAATCCTCTCAAGCACCTCAAACGGGCCAATATACCGAGGGCTCAACTTTCCATTCTTTCTGAACCTCATAACACCCTTCATGGGTGAAACCTTGAGTAGTACTTTCTCCCCAACCATTTGAGAAACATCGCGAACCTTCCGATCGATGTAACTCTTCTATCTAGACTGTGCCGTGTGAAGCCGATCCTGAATCAATTTAACCTTATCCAAAGCATCCTAAACCAAGTCAATACCCAATAGCCTAGACTCACCCGGCTCAAACCAACCCACCGGAGACCGACACCATCTCCCACATAAAGCCTCATACAGAGCCATCTGAATGCTCGATTGGTAGCTATTGTTGTAGGCAAACTGTGAAAGCGGTAGAAACAGATCCCAAGAACCCCCGAAATCCATGACACAAACACGTAGTATATCCTCCAATATCTAAATAGTGCACTCGACTGTCCGTCCGTCTGAGGGTGGAATGTTGTACTCAACTCAACCCGTGTGCCTAACTCTCGGTGCACTGCCCTATAGAACTGCTATGTGAACTGCGTGCCTTGATCTGAAATGATGGACACCAGCACAGCGTGAAGTCAAACAATCTCGCAATATAGATTTCAGCCAACCGCTCCAAAGAATAAGTAGTCCCAACTGGAATAAAATGCGCGAACTTGGTCAACCGATCCATAATCACCCAAATAGAATCAAAATTCCTCGATGTCCATGGGATCCCAGCTATATAATCCATGGTAATACGCTCCCATTTTCACTCTGTAATCTCAAGCCTCTGAAGCAATCCGCCCGGTCTCTGATGCTCGTATTTCATCTACTGACAATTTAGGCACTGACCTACAAACCCCAGTATGTATTTCTTCATCCTCCACCAATAGTGCTTCCGCAAGTGCTGATACATCTTCGCAACACCCGAATGAATGGAATATCGCTAACTGTGGGCCTTCTCAAGAATCCACTCACGTAGCCCAACTACGTTAGGTAAACAGATCTGACCCTGCATCCGCAACACCCTATCATCCCCAATAGTAACCTCCTTGGAATCACCGTGCTAAACCGTGTCCTTGCGGATAAGCAAATGGGGATCATCATACTGATGCTCTCTGATGCGATCATATAAGGAAGACCGAGAAGCCACAAAAGCTAGAACTCGACTGGGCTCCAAAACATCTAACCTCACAAACTGATTGGCTATGGCCTGGACATTTGATGCAAGTGGTCTCTCACCAACATGAATAAATTCAAGGCTACCCATACTCACCGCCTTTCTACTCAAGGCATCGGCCACAACATTGGCCTTCCCGGGATGATACAAAATGGTAATATCATAGTCCTTTAGCAGCTCCAAACATCTCTGCTACTTCAAATTTAGATCCTTTTGTTTGAACAAGTGTTGGAGGCTCCGATGATCCGTAAATACCTCACAAGACACACCATAGAGATAATTCCTCCAAATCTTCAATGCATGAATGATGGCTTCCAACTCCAAATCATGAACATGGTAATTCTTCTCATGGGGCTTCAACTGTCGTGAAGCATAAGCAATACACTGTATAAGAGCCTGACGCTGAAGGCAAAACTAAAACTGGAGCCGAGGCCAAGACATCCTTGAGATTCTGAAAGCTCTACTCACACTCATACGACGAGCTAAATGGAGCACCCTTTTGGGTCAACCTGGTCAAAGGCGCTGCAATGGATGAGAAACCCTACACAAAGCGGCGATAATATCCGACATGCCGAGAAAAATCCAAATCTCAATAGCTAAAGACGTTTTGGGCCAACTCTGAACCTCCTCTATCTTCTTTGGATCCACCTTAATTCCGTCACTGGACACCATGTGTACCAAGAACGCCACCAAATTGAGCCAAAACTCACACTTGGAGAACTTGGCATAAAGCTTCTCCTTCCTCAATTGCTGTAGCATAATCCTCAAATTCTGTGCATGCTTCTCCTAGATACGTGAGTACACCAGGATATCATCAATAAATACTATGACAAATGAATCAAGATATGGTTGGAATACACTGTTCATCAGATGCATGAATGCTGCTGGGGCGTTGGTCAGCCTAAAGGATATCACAAGGAGCTCATAGTGACCATAGCGGGCCCTGAATGCCGTCTTCAGAATATTCGAGTCCCGAATCTTCAGCTGGTGATAACTAGACCTCAAATCAATTTTAGAGAACACCCTCGCACCCTGAAGCTGGTCAAAGAGATCATCAATGCATGGCAAATGATATTTGTTCTTGATTGTAACTTTGTTCAACAGCCTATAGTCGATGCACATCTGCATAGTACCATCATTCTTCTTCACAAACAGAACCGGTGCACCCCAAGATGACACACTATGCTTAATAAACCCCTTATCAAGAAGCTCCTGAAGGTGCTCTTTCAATTCCTTCAACTCTGCTGGTGCCATACGATACGGAGGAATAAAAATGGGATGAGTGCTCGGCACCAAGTCAATACCAAAATCAATATCCCTGTCGGGTAGCATGCTCGGCAGGTTTGCAGCAAACACATCCGGAAAGTGTCGTACTACCAGAACAGAATCAATAGTAGGAGTATTAGCACGAACATCTCTCACAAAGGCCAAATATAACAAACACCTCTTCCCAACCATCCGTTGGGCCTTCAAATATGAAATCACCATATTGGGAACATAATCCAGAGAACCTCTCCACTCGATCCTTGGCAACCCCGACGTTTCCAACATCACAGTCTTAGCGTGGCAATCCAGAATAGCATGACATGGAGACAATCAATCCATACCAAAAATCATGTCAAAATCAACCATACTAAGTAATAAGAGATCAACTCTAGTCTACAATCCTCCGATGGTCACCACACACGACCGATACACACGGTCCACAACAATACTATCGCCCACCGGTGTAGAAACATGAACAGGTGAAACTAAGGACTCACGAGGCATATCTAAATAACGAGTAAAATAAATTGATATATAGGAATAAGTAGAACCATGGTCAAATAATGTGGAAGCATCCTCGTGGAACACTGAAACAATACATGTGATCACTGCATCTAAAGCAACGGCCTCTGGCCTGGCATGAGTAGCATAGAATCGAGCCTGACCACCACCTTATCTACCTCCGACTCTAGGGAAACCTCAAGATGCCTGTGCCCCACCCTGAGCTGGATGGGCGAGTGGTGAAGTAACTGGTATGGAAGCCACCGCCTGACCCCTCTTCTGAACTGGACCTCCAAAGTGATGGGGACATTGTCTTCACACATGACCAAACTCCCCGCACTTGAAGAAACTCCCCTCTAGTGGTGGGGACTGAATCGGGCCTCGAGAACAAGAATAACTACTAGAAGGACCTGACACAGATAAACCCTGAACCGATAGAGCACGGGATGAACTCTGAGCTGGGAGAGCACTGAGAGATGACTGACCTGGACGAGCATTGTAAGAACCATGGCTAGTTGATGCACCTTGATGAACCTGATGAGCCATCTGAGCGGGTCTATAATGATGACCCCTGCTGTGGTAGGACTGGCCCCAGAAGAAACACAACTGAAACCACCCAAACCATGAGGCCTCTTGGCCTCCCTCTCCTTACGCTACTGACTACGGACCAGCTCTAGCCGTCAAGCGATATCATCCACCTCATCGAACTTATCACCTGATGCATTCTCTTGAGTAATAACAAAATGCAACTGATAGCTGAGGCCATCAATGAATATCCTAATCCTCTACTTCTCTGTGGAAACCAACCATATCGTGTGATAAGCCAACTCTGAAAATTTCATCTCGTACTGGGTCACGGACATGGCCTCCTGGCGTAACTGCTCAAACTGCCTGCGCAACTCCTCGGTATGGGTCGGTGGCACAAACTTCTCTAAGAAGAGAATGGAGAACTTGTGCCATGAAAGTGGTGCAGCATCGGTTGGCCTGCTCCACTCATAGGCCTCCCACCATCTAAAGGCTACCCCCGTTAGCTGAAAATCAGTAAATGAGATCCCAATAGTCGCTAAAAAAGTCACCGTGCGAAGAATCCACTGGCATCCTCTTACTCGGTCCCACTGAATGTTGGAGGCTTGAGCCTCCCAAACCTCTCTAGTCTCTTCTGCAAATCATCACTCATAATGGGACCCACCTGGGCCTGAGTAACTACAACCGGTTGGGCTGGTAGGTCCCCCAGTGTTTGAAGTCCCTGCATCACCTGCTCTGAAATACGGGCAGCGGGAGTCTGAGCACCTCCCCTGGCTTGAGAAGTGGCTGGTGCGACCGGAACTAAAACCGCTTGAGCAAGGCTAGTGCAAACAGTCAATATCTAGGCTGAAGCCTCCTGAAGGCCTGGAATTACAATGGGTACAGCTGGTGCCTAAGCTGGTCCCACCGGCTCAGCCACATATGGAATCTGTTCTTAAGCTGGATCAATTGGTGGATCTGCAGGTACTGCTCTAGCTGCTGTACGAGCTGCTCCTCGGCCTCTACTGCAGCCCCGACCTCTCGTGGCCTTAGCAGGTGGTACTGGTGGCCGTTCGCCCGGCCCGGTAGCACGTGTCCTCACCATCTGTGAGAGAATAGAATAACAGAAGTTTAGTTTCCGGAATCAACAAATTCACATGACAAGAACACAAGAAAGTGAAGTTTTCCTAATGGTTTGGCAGCCTCTTGAAGATAAGTACAGACCTCTCCATACCGATCCATAAGACTCTACTAATCCTGCTCATGACTCATGAGACCTATGTAACCTAGACTCTGATACCAACTTATCACGACCCAAATCTCACATGTTGTGATGACGCCTATCGTAATACTAGGCAAGACGACAATCATAATAAACCACACATCTTTAAGTTTGAAAACATAATAAAATAAGCTTAAGAGCAAGATCTCATAAATACTGATACGAAAATACCGCGACTTAATACAATATTCTCCCAAAATCTGGGTGTCACTAAGTACATGAGCATCTATGGTCTGACTATTGAAACACTGTCTAGGAAGGTAGAACAGTATATATATAACTCAACATTAAAGGAGGAGAGTCAAGGTCTGCAGATGCCAAAGCAGCTACCTCGAGAATCTCCGAACTGATAAAGCTCCAAAATCAGCAACCACCATACCCAGAAGTACCTGGATCTGCACGCGAAGTGCATAGTGTAGTATGAGTACAATCTACCCAATGTACTCAATAAGTAACAAGACTAACCTTGAGTTAAAAGCAGTGACGAGCTCCACAGGCACAATCCAAATAAATAATTTAACAGTACAGAAATGTAGACATGTTTTCAAGTTTAACAGTTTTAGCTCAAAACAAATAATATATGCCAAGTCTGACTGAAATGAGGAATGATACATCTCTATATCTACATGTCAATTATGCATGCCAACTGTAATGCAAAACAATGATAAAATCATATGCATACTCTCAGAGTATAAATTCACTTAGTCCTCCCATCCACTTAATTGTCACAGTCACTTATTCCTCATAGTCACTAAATTCTTATAGTCATTCAATACTCCCATTCCCTCGGCCCTTTCTCTCGGCACTCGCACTTAACACTCGCACCTAGTAGGTACTTGCGCTCACTGCTGGTGAGTCAGACTCCGGAGGGGCAAATCCTGCCCAAGCTCAATAATAGACCAATCATGGCATAAATCAATAATGCCTGTTGTGGCATGCAACCCGATACCATAAATATCCTCACAATCAGTCCCCCAGCCTCACTCAGTCATCAATCTCTTCAGTCTCTCAGACTCACGAATATCATGACAATCAGCCCAAAATAATGATGATGTGATGTATCAATATATGGAAACAGAGATTGAGATATGATATGCAAATGATAGATGTGACTGAGTACATGATTGCAAATTAAGCAAGTAATTTAACAACAATATGATCTATGTGGGTCCCAATAGTACCAACATATAGCCTAAGCATGATTTCTAACATGAATCACAACTCAATTTCTTTAACACATGGGAAATATATGGATAATGACAAGATTATTTGACTACGCAGTTCCACGAAATCGATCGAGTCACAGTTCCTATGGTGCACGCCCACACGCCCATGACCTAGCATGTGCGTCACCTCAACACGAACCACAAAACACATAATTAAGGGATTCATACCCTCAAAACCAAGTTTAGAAGTGTTACTTACCTCAAGTCATGCAAATCTCTACTCCAATAAGCCATTGCCTTGCGAATCGGCCTACGAATTCCTCGAATCTAGCCACAAACAACCCGATACAATCAACACAAGCTATAGGAATCAATTCCATATGAAAATGCTAAGTTCTTAATCAAAAGTCAAAAAGTAAACTCAAAAAGTCAACCCTGGGCCCACGTCTCAGAATCCAACAAAAGTTACAAAATCCAAACACCCATTCAACCACGATTCCAACCATACCAAAATTTTTCAAATCCAACACCAAATCACTAATCAAATCCCCAATTCTTACTCTCCAATGCCTAGCCAAAAACTCCTAAAATTCCACCTTAACAACACATAAACTAGGTGGGAAATTCGATAGGTAATCAATATAATTAGATAAAAATGACCAAAAGTGACTTACCTTAAGAAATATCGTGAAACCCCTCTCAAAAATCGCCTCCAGTCGAGCTTGCAAGGTCCAGAAATGAATAAAATCTTGGAACCCTTCAATTAAATACACTGCCCAGGCCTTTTGCTTATGCGGGCCCAGAATCCGCATCTGCGGAATCTCTTTTGCGATGAAAAATTCGCATATGCGAAATTCACTATGTTCTTATGCTCTGCATCTATGCCCCAATGACTGCTTCTGCGGAAGTGCTTATTTGCTCAACGTCCGCTTCTGCGGAAACACCTGACAATCCCAGATTCTCCCCCCAATCCGCTTTTGCGACCTCCTTTTTCCACAGGTGAGATTCCGCTACTATGGACCATCTTTTCACATCTGCGACCACTCCCCAAATCTTTCCAAACCAAACCTGCGACCACTGCTTCACTTCTGCAGTCACGCACCTGCGCCCAATCCTCCGCAGGTGCGATGGCACCAGACATCAGCAATCCAGAAATTCTTCTAAGTCAAATTCCAATCCAAATCCATTCGAACCTCAACCAAAAATACCAACAAGTCCTAAAATACGATACAATTTAGTCGAGGCCTCAAGTCACATCAAACAACCTCAAAAACATGAATCGCACCCCAATTCAAGTCTAATGAACTTATGAACTTCTAACTTCTACATTCGATGCCGAAACCTGTCAAATCAACTCTGATTGACCTAAAATTTTGCACACACATCATAAATGACACAATGGATGTACTCCAACTTTCAGAACCAAAATTCGAGCTTGGTAACCACAAAGTCAACTCTCGGTCAAACTTCTCAATTCTCCAAATTTCTATTTTTCCAACTTCATCACTACTTCACTAAGGTTAGTCAAGATAGTTACTTAGTACATGGGGTCGGTTGTGTGAAGATTCTAGAGCTGAGTAGCTATGGAAGACGTAGCCTTGCATTGAAGATGTACCGGCATTCCTGATTCAAGCTACCTCTTGTTCATGGCAGTGTAGGACATTATTTCTGTTTATGTAAACTTCAAACAAATGTTATCTTTCATACCAGCCTTGTAAATCTAAATCATAGTGTCTCATGACTTGTACTACCGGTACTTGAGATAGTTGTATTGAATTCTATTACAGACTTTATTATTAATATAAATGATTTCTCATTATCATTATAGCTTATACTATTTGGTTTACCTAGCGGGTTGGGTTAGGTACCATCGCGACTTGGTGGGATTTTTGGTCATGACATTCTAATGTCGGATTTGATTGATGATATCATGACTTATTCCATGTTCTAATTATGTCTTCACATGCTTAATAGACTGGTAGCAAGTGTTAGAGTCGACCCCTCATCACTATTTCTTTGAAGCTATACTTGATACTTACTGAGTACCGTGATTTTGTACTTAAGCTATACTTCTGCACATTTTTGCGTAGGTTTTGAGGCAGGTACTAGTGGTACCCATCGAGATGAGTTGGAGTACTTATTGGAGACTTCATGTTGATATGCTTTACTTGATCCGGTCCGCAGTAGATGGAGTTTCCCTTCACTACTTAGCCTTCTCTGTCTATTTATTTCATTTCCAAATAGATGTTATTGTCAATTGATACTATTTACTCTTGCTAGTTGTTCGTGACATTGTGGCATCTGGTTTTGGGTGTTTGATTGACAATTGTGGTCACATTTAGACCCCGTCTTGGACTTATGTATATTTTGATACAATTTTGAGATTTTTTCTACTTTTATATATATATATATATATATATATATATACACACACTTAATAATTGGATTCTATTATTGTTAATGAGTGTTGACTTGGCCTTGCGAGCAAGTTAGGCGCCATCATGACCTTTGGTGGGAGTTTAGGTCATGACAAGTTAGTATTAGAGATCTAGGCTCTAACGGACTCACAAGTCACAAGCAAACCTAGTAGAGTCTTGTGGATCGGTACAGAAATTTCGAATTTATCTACAAGAGACTATAGGGATTTAGGAACTTTCCCATTCTTGATACCTTATCGTGCATTGATTATTATTTAAGTCTAAATCTTTCTATTATACTCTCTCACAGATAGGGAGAACACGTGCTTCAGCAACAACAGGTGAGTGGGAGGTTGTACCACTAGCTATAGCAGGGATAGCCAAGGTCTAGATTAGGGCCAAGGATCCTGCTAAGGGATGCACAATCATAGGTAGAGGTGGAACATCCACTTGGGCCTATGAGCGTACCATAGCAGTGTCGGTGGACCCACCTGCGAATCAGGTGGAGGCTTAGATTATTGATGGTCAGGTTGAGGATCCAACATCCACTCAGCAACTAGAGGGTTTTGTTGCTGCACCAATATTCTAGGATGTTATGGCCAGGATGGTCCGTTTCATTGATGCCTTTACTCATTCTGAGTAGTGTCATTGGCCCCAGCCACATCTCATATTGGAGGGGTAGATCAAAACCCTTCCACTCATACTCCCGAGTAAGCAAAAAAGATGTTTCAGACATGGGGAGTATTGCTAGTTACAACCTATTATATCAGCGAGACCCGAGGTCGTGGCTGCCATGTCTGCTGAGGAGTAGAAGAGGATGGAGAGCTTTCAGAGGCTACAAACTTGGGCTTATACCCGGAATCGAATTCGGAGGTCCTTAGGTTTATTTGTCTTGTTTCACCAAAAGTTGGCAATTTGAGGTTTAAAAGGATTTTCCAAGTTTGACTGTAGGTTGACTATTAGCTATCGGGTTCAAAATTTTGTTTTGGGACTTGGAATAGGTCCGTTTTGCTATTTGGAACTTGTCTGCAAAATTTGGTGTCATTCGGAGTTGGTTTGATAGGATTAGGACGCTTGGTTGCAACTCTAGAGGTTCTTGAACTGTTCTTCAAAATTTATGCGTTTTGATGTCCGATTCGTAGTTCTAGATATTATTTTTGTATTTAGATCATGCGAGCGAGTTTGTATGATGATTTTAGACTTGTGTGGATATTTGGTTAGGAGCCCCGAGGGCTCGGGCGAGATTCAGACGTGTTTTGGAAAGGTTTGGACTAAAATATAGGTTGCTGGTGTGCTGGTGCTGCAGTTGTCTCAATTGCGAGCACCAACATCACAATTATGAACATGACAGGGGGGACTCAGTTATCGCAATTGCGATACCTGGTTCACATTTGCAAAGTCTAGGCTTAGGTGGGTTAGTTCGCATTTGCGATAATGTGGTCGCATTTACGAGGAGGGCAGACTTCGCATTTGTGAAGTCTGTGTCACAATTACGACATCTCCTGGGCTTGTCAGTAGCCAAAATTGCGACACTTGCTTTGCAATTGTGAACCCAATATCGCAATTGCAACATCTGCAACTGATCAAAAGGTCGGAAAATTGGGATTTCTTCTCTTATTTTAGAACCCTAGACTCGGTAGGAGGCGACTTAGAGAGGGAATTTTCATCTACAATCATTGGGTGAGTAGTTTTAATCAATTTCCAACTATATTTCATGATTATATATGAGATTTAACATCAAATTTAAGAGAATCAAAGAGAAATTCTAGGGATTTTTGTCTAAGTTTCTAAAATTGAAAATTTTGGTTTTGAGATTTGATTTGGACTCGGATTTGAAAAAAAAGCACATATACAGTCTCGTGGGGTTATGGGTAGCGGGAATCTACCATAGGATCCAAGTTTTGAATGGGAGGGCCCAAAGTTGACTTTTGGGAAATTGTATAAAGGTCATAGCTTTATCTATCGTAATTGGTTTCTCTTGCATTGTTTGACATTATTAAGTCGTTTTTAGTTAGCTTTGAGCTGTGCGGAGGTAGATTTAAGGGAAAGGCTATTTTTAATGTTGATTTTGCCTAGTTGAGGTAAGTATCTTGTCTAACTTTGTATAGGGAAACTACATAAGATTTTGGTTGATTGTGTTATTTTTATTATGTGAAAGATGTGTACACGAGGTGACGAGTGTGTACACGGGCTTATATGTGGTATTTTGACCAATTTAGACTTTTAGACTTCTTCCATGCATTTAATTGAATTTGTCATAACATGCTATATCTTCCATTGTTAAATTTACTCACATTCTCTATTTGACGTTGTTAGCACATGTTCTATCTTTTATTGTTAAGTTTGCTCTTATATGCTTTAGTTGAAGTTGTTACCTCTCTTATTGTCTTGTTACCTCTTTTATTGTTAAATTTACTCTTATTTGAAGTTGTCATCTCGTGGAAATACCTTCATTTTGAGTTGTTGAAGTTTAAGTTGTGAAAGCTATTAAAACATTGAGATTGAAGTTGTTGATTATTAAGATATCTTTCCTCGTTGAGTATTTCTCATTCACTTTGCTATCATTGAGATTCTTGTTCACATTATTGTTGAGTCGTGGGCTATATGTTGTGGTAACATTGGTATTATTGATTTTGGCAAGTTATGCCATATGGGCACATGTGGTGTGAGTTGTTATTGTATTGTGATATTGATGTGCATGCGGCGGTATAAGGATAGGGGTTGACCTGGCCTCGTCACTACCCTACCGAGGTTAGGCTAGATACTTACTGGGTACTATTGTGATATACTCATGCTATGCTTTTGCACATATTTGTGCAGATCCAAGTACATCTGCTCATGCCGGACGCCAGTGATCATTTAGTAATTTTCGGAGATTTCAAGGTATACCTGCTCGGCCCTTGCAGGCCTCGGAGTCACCTTATGTTATTTCCTTTACTATTGTTTATCCTATTATCAGACAGTGTTGTATTAAAGATTTTAGTACATTCCATAGAGCTTATGACTCAGTTTCACCGGTTTTGGGGATTTTGTTCTGATGCTCCGTTTTGGAGTTATTATGAGCTTTATCTTTTTACTTTATTACCTTATTTTGTTATTTCTGTTATGCTATCAATGAATGTTAGGATTACCTAGTCTTAGAGACTAGGTGCCATCACGACATCCTAAGATGGGAAATTTGGGGTCGTGACAAGTTCGTATCAAAGCTATAGGTTCATAGGTGTTACGAGTCATAATCAATTTTAGTAGAGTCTTGCGGATCGGTATAGAGACGTCAGTGATTATCTTCGAGAGGCTTCCTTATTATTAGGAAATTCCACTTCTTTGATTCCCTATCGTTCGAATTTGTTAATTTCAAAATCTGAGTCTTGTCTATCTATTCTCTCACAGATGGTGAGGACACGCACTGCTGGATCAGATGATTAGACACTCACCCCCTGCTAGAGCCGGGCAAAGCCAGGGCAGAGGCCGATGAGGGGCACATGCTGCAGCCTGAGCACCTGCCTGAGCAGTGACTGAGGAGCCTCCAATAGCTCCGGTTGGGGGGGGGGGCAGGCACCCGAGGTGCTTGTTACTTCCCCTGGACTTCAGGAGACCCTAGCACAAATTTTGAGCATGTTCGACACTCTATCTTAGGAGGGATTGACTCCCTTTGCACCAGCTATATCTCAAGCTGGGGGAGGAGCTCAGACTCCTGCGACCCATACTCTAGATAAGTGAGTTCATATTGATCAGGTTCTGAGTGTCATGCCAGCATAACCCGTTATTCAGGTTCAGCCCGAGGTCAGGCTAGAGGCATCTGAGGAGGAGCAGAGTAGACTTGAGAGGTTCAAGAAGTATGATCCTCCTACTTTCAGTGGCACAACTACTAAGGATGCGTAGGGTTTTCAAGAGAGGTGCCACCATATTCTCCACATGGGTATTGTGGAGGTGAGCGGAGTAGCTTTCACTACATTTCAACTATCAAAAGCAGCGTATCGGTGGTGGCAGGCTTACGAGCAGGGTCAGCTAGTTGATGCAACCCCACTCACTTGGGCTCAATTTTCAGAGATGTTCTTGAGGGAGTTTGTTCTCCTTCCGGATGCATGGCGTACTGAGTTTGAGAAGCTGCGTCAGGGGACTATGTTATTGTCAGAGTATGCTCTAAGATTGAGTGAGTTGTCCCGACATGCTCCTGCCTTGGTTTCTATAATCAGAGAGAGAGTCCACAAATTCATCAAGGGACTCAGTTATGGTCTTAGATTCAGCAGGGCTCGAGAGTTGGAGACGGATACTCTGTTTCAGTAGGTGGTAGAGATCGCGTGGAAGCTGGAGGTTATGCGAGGCTGAGAGAGAGAGAGAGAGAGAGAGAGAGAGAGAGAGAGAGAGAGAGAGAGAGAGAGAGAGAGAGGCAAAGAGAGACAAGGGAGATGAGAGACCTGAATCTCATTGAGTGTGCAAACAAGGCACTTTTTGCTTAACATGGATGGGGATATGTGAGTCGGCCAGTTCATTCAGCACTTCCAGCTTCTAGTAGTGCTCCTGCTATACTTGTAAGGCCCCATAAATGTTCGCCAAGGATTTAAGTTTTTATGTTGCCAAGGTAAGATAATGCGCCACAGTATGGATTTTCGAATTGTGCAATGCATTATGGAGTTGGTAGAAGAATTTGCAAAAAATAACGATTTTGTGGTCCATTATGCTACCGCAGATCTGTTCCACTGACCACATAAGCAGCACGAAATGAATCAGAAGCAACTCAAATTTGAAGACCATTTTGTGGCCATTCTACTTGCCACATATCCATTCTGCTACTGCAAAATTACATCGCGGATCTGACCATATCCAACCAGGAATTTGAAGATCATTTTGTGGCCATTCTACTAGTCGTATATCTATTCTGCTATCGCAAAATTGCATTGCGAAATTGACATACCATTTTGTTGATATTCTGCATTTACAGATCTGTTCTGCTACTACGGAATTGCACCACATAATTGACATTAGGGGGTTATTTTTGGAAATTTTCTAATCCGACTCTATTTTGATATAAGGCCTTAGAGGGTCATTTTATAAACTATATCTTGATGTTTTAGAGTGAGTATACTAATTTAGAGAGAGGGAGAAGATCTATTAAATTCTACTCCTCAATGTTTTGCTCTACTCTTAGAAATTCATGAAGGAAAGAACTAAAATCTTCTATTAAAGAGGTAGGACCTTACCCCAACTCACATGCAATGTCGTACTATGCAATTATGAGTAAGTTTTTTCATTTTGGGGGGTTTATAGGATGGTGATCAAAAGCCTAGCCCTCTATTTTGAATTTGGGGTGTGTGAGGAGAATATGGGATATGGTTCTTTATTTGGGGATGTGTCTTTGGTTATCCATATATCAATGAAGGTGGTATGGAGGATATTGAACTATCGTGGGTATATTATTGTTTGAAATTGGTTGTGGGTGAAGGAATTCCACCATAAATAAACCTTGTAGTCAAAATTTGCACGCTTAATGTTTGACGAATTGCCAATTATGGCTAAACCTATGAACGCCTCACTAATAGTTGTTCAATTTGATTATGTTGCTGTAGATTGAATTGCTAAGAGTAGTGGATCATGGTAGTAATCCTAAGGAAAGCTCAAACGAGGTATGTTAGCTAAACCCCCTTTCTAGAATCGGAATCCATGAGCTCATCGTAAGTTCCAAATGTGGTTGTTTAAACTTCTATTCCTACTATTCCAAATGTCTTCAATGATTGAAATGCTTAAATTCTTATGTACTCGAGTCACATTCGAATTGACCCTATCCTATTATGCTTCCCCTTAGTGGGAAAATGTTCAAAGATGGATGTCGTAACTAGTGCATATGATTTGACTCCATATTTCAATTATAAATCACCATGCTCTCCTTTGAAAGTATTTCCAATGTGTTTTTAGTTCTTACATGCTCATGAGTTGAAACTATAAATATCAGGATCCCCTTTTGGGAAAGGTATTCCAATAATAAATGGTGTATTAATCACTTATGATTTTATCTTGGGCTTCGATTGCCAATCATTATGCTTAACTCTCTGAAAGAAATCCACTGTGTTTAAAGCACTCATTAATAATGAACTTAAAGTCATGATTTCTAGAATGTTCTATATGTTGATGTTTATGATAATGATCCTTGGAAATAAAGAAATGAAAGTATGAAATATGAATTACGGCTATCGTGCCATGACCGAAGAACTCTAGGTATGGACAAGAGTGCTAATGAAATAAAGATGATGTGAGTGGTTAAAAGTGATAATGAAGCTATATATGGTATGAAAGGCTATGAAATGAATACATTTATATTTCTATTCCCTTTGTGTACAAAAATGTTTTTGGGATTATGATTAGCAAGCCGAGGAAGAGTGGTTGTAAAGACCCACACATAAAACTACACGTGCCAGTGTAGGAGTTGATTGAGGGATGAATTCCCCAGGTATATTGCATTGAGATTATTCCCCTTAATTGGGATGAGGTGATTGCTAGAAAAATTTGATGTCGACTCACACGGCATATATAGGGAGATGACCTAGTCGATCGGGTGGCGACTGGACGCCATGTCTCGCTCATGGTGGTTCCTGTAAAGCCCCGTAAAACTTCACCTAAAATCCGAGGCTTCGTGGTGACAAGATGGGGCTAATGTGTTTGACCTAAAACCCGAGGCATTTCTGTGGTCCATTATGCGACCGTAGATCTCCCATTGGGTAGTTCGAGATTGAGGAAGCAGAGTTAATAGGGCTAGACCTCGGGCATCAGGATATGGAGAAGGTTAAGACCATTAAGGAACAGTCGAAAACTGCCCTGAGTCGTCAGAAGTCCTATTCGGATGTACGTCATAGGGATTTGGAGTTCCAAGAGGATGCTTGGGTATTCTTGAAGGTTTCTCCCATGAAAGGTATAATGCGGTTTGGTAAGAAAGGAAAATTTAGTTCGAGGTATATCAGACTGTACAAAATCATTCAGAGGATTGGTCAGGTGGCTTACAGGCTTGAGCTACCTCTAGAGATGTCCTTAGTGCACCCGATTTTTCATGTGTCTATGTTGAAGAAGGTAGTTAGAGACATGGTACTCATCGTTCCGGTTGAGACTATTGAGGTTAATGAGGAATTGACTTATGAAGAGATTCCAGTTGCCATTATTGATAGGCAAGTCCGAAAGCTGCGAAATAAACAAATTGCTTTCGTGAAAGTGCTATGGCGAAACCAACAGGTGGAAGAGGCCACTTGGGAGGCCGAGGAAGAGATGAAGAAGAAGTACCCTAATTTGTTTGAATATCTATGTATTTAGGTAGTTGTGTTCTATGAAAATGTTAAGAGTTTACCTTCTATGAATTATGTTCCACTTGTACAACTTATGTTAATGATGTTTCTTTTGGTAATATAATATTTATGGCATTGTGGTTGGTGTTGTTTCCATGTTATGTTATGTCGTTAGATTATGTACACGTTGCAAGGATTGGTTTCTGGGATTCTATGACTGGTGGATAGGCCCAGTTATAGGGGAAACTCTGCAGAAATTTCTGAAAATTTAGGGAGTTAGTCAAAATTTGGAACTGCTGGTGGGTGAAGTAATGGTTGAGTCACATTGGGTGCTAATAGGAGACTTTGACCCTCATTTGAGGATGAATGATCCTAAGTGGGAGAGGATGTAAAGTCCCATAAAATTTCACCTAATACCCGAGGCTTTGTGGTGCAGAGGTGGGCTATTGTATTTGAGGATTGTAGAAAGCTCTCCGCTGTATGAACTTTTTGGGTTGAACAATGCGTTGGGGAGTTGAAGAAAAATTGTTGCAGAACAGAGCATTTTTGCAGTCCATTATGCGACCGTAGAACTACTCCACGGAACGCAGATCCGCCGCGGAGTGAAGCAGAGAAATGGCCAATTTTGGAGGTTGTTTTACGGTCAACTATGCGACCGCATAATCATTTCGCGGGCCGCACTTCCATCGTAGAGTTGGCATGAAGAAATTTGGAGGGTGATTCTGCGGTCCATTTGGCGACCGCAGACCAATCTAGAGCAGCCCAGCTTTTGGCATCACTTTTGCGGCCCATTTTGCGGGCCGCATATCTATTCTGCGGTACACTTTGCGACCGCAGAGCTGAGTTCGTAGGGCCCATTTTTCTATTTTTATAATCCGACCCCATTTTTATAAAAATAACTTTAGGGTTATTTTGGCTGGTTTCAACAACTGTTTTAGAGAGAGGAGCAATGTTATAGAGAGGGATCAAGAAGCTCCCACCATCCCACTAACCATCCCTTCCTCAAGCCTTGGAATTCAACAAGGAAAGCTCTCAAGGTTTCCTTCTAAGGGGTAAGGCTCTATTCCCCATCTCTCAACTTTGGAATTTAACTGAACATGGGTAATGAGAGACATGAATATGGGGATGCAAGTTAGTCATTATGCATGCATGTGCTATAAATGGTGGTATGGGAATTGTTGAACTGATTTGGGCGAAATATGGACTTGAGAATTAGTTGTGAGATGAAAGATTCCCATCCTAGGGCCTTGTGGTCTAAATTGTATACCTAGTATTTGATAAAATGCTTAAATGAGCTAAACCCGGGAATATCTTCCTAATTATGGTTCAAATTTGTCATGTCTTTAATATATTGAAGTCGCTAGGATTTCCGAAACGTTTTAGTAATTTAAAAAAAGCTCAAGCAAGGTATGTTGGCTAAGCTCCTATTGTAAAAATCAAATTCCATGATATCCTCATATGTTGTGATTATGATTGGCTCAATTTCTTATTTCTCATGTTCCGAGTCCTTCCTAATAAATTTGATTATTTTGAAACAAGTGTTGTGCTGAAAAAGGTATGCACTCAAAATTTGTTCCAAATATTCCCATCATATCATGATTCCCTCCGAGAATAAAATCTAGTATGATCAATGTACTAAAGGTATTGTGATTAAAATATTTTGTTTGAATTGCAAGATTAGTATGCCTAATTGTGGAAGAGACACTTAATGTGATTAAGACTATTATTGCTCATATATATACACTTAAAGTCTCGATTTGAATTCCCTTGTAGTTGATAAACTGTGATGATGCTTCAAAGTTATAGGGGTGAGTATGAAATATGAAATACGACAGACGTGCCTAGAATGATATTACAACTGGGGCCACTAGTGACAATGAAATGGAAAGACGTGTGAAAGATTATGAAATGAGTTGTAAATCCTTAAATTATAAATGTTTTGGGAGTATCGTTTAGTCACCGAGGAAGGGTAGGTCGAAATAACCTAACCCAGAAACTACACGTGCCGGTGTGAGAGTGATTGAGGGTTAAATCCCTGTGTTTATGTGATGAGATTGTTTCCCCTTATATGGGAAGAGATTGATGTGTTGAGATATTTCCCCTTAAATGGGATGAGATGATTGCTAGCGTGATGTGATGTCGGCCCACTCGGCATTGTGGTGAGACGGCTTAGCCGATCGAGCTGAGATCAGATGCCGTACCGCGCACATGGTGGTGTTGTGAGTGGATGTCTTGGGGTGAGACGGCTTAGCCGATCGGGTTGAGATCGGACTCCATGCTAAAATCATGGTGGTGTATCGGTACTAAAGATATCCCAACTTAAAAATGTTGAAATTTACTTGAAACTTACCTTTATCTTAACTTGACACTTTAATGTTGTTTGAGGCCCTAATTGATTCCATGTTTCTTTCCCATTTTTTTTACTATTACTCGGTCTATTGAGGGGTGTTTCGTCTTACATACTACTACTATTCCATATGTACTAACATTCCATTTACCGGGGCCCCTGCATCTTTAATGGATGCAGGTGGTTCCACAGCAGATGACATTGATCAGTGATAGCAGTACACCCTATCCTCAGCTGACATGGTGAGCCCCACTTCCTATCGGGGTCTTGTATCTTTTGCTCTTTATGTATGAAGTTTTGTGGTATAACCGGGGCCTTGTCGCCGGTACTATCATAGTACTCTTTTGTATCTGTTAGAGGCTCCGTAGACATAATGTGAGTTGTATAGTTGTGTTTGGAAAGTCAAACTAGAAATGTTGTATTTGTATCACATGTTTCCACTTCTAAACTATGAATATGTAATGTAATATTTTGGGAAATCTTCAATGAAGTTCTAACGACAATGAAATTTGGATTGTTCATGTAACCTTCTCATTGTCTAATTAATGAAATACATCTTCACTCTATGCATGGGTAAGGTCGGGTAGGAATCATCTAGCAGGCTTGCTTGACCGGGTTATCTTGGTTGAGCGCTGGTCGCGCTCTTCGAGGTTGGGGCATGACAGTTCCTCCTTATTATTGTATTTTATTTGCATCACATGTCGATCCATATTCATTTGTGGAGAGATGGCTTAGCCAATAGAGCTGTGATCGGACTCCATGTCTCGTGTATGGTGAGTTGATCAGAGGCTAATGATCTCCCAACAAAAATTATTAATACTTAATTGGAATTGATTATGTTTTAAGTTGGCATTTAGTATTATTTGAGTCCTTTATTTATTCCATGTTTACCTCGTTTTATGTTGGTACTTGTTACACCCCATATTTTCGTACGTAAGAGTACGTCGCAAGTCAACTGATGTAAGCTTAGAAATGAGATCATCTTTAAAAGTACATAAAGTAGGTTAATCATGTTACCATGGAGGTTACAAATATTTAACATCATGAATAAAAAGTACCAATATGATCGGAAGGCTTAGAAGCTAAACAAATTGAAGAAAATAAGTTTCATTGAAAGTCGATAAGTTGGGAATGCTATAACATGTACTTTTGGGGTGGGACCAAGGTTATTAACATAATAAGGAGGCTATGTATGATTTATTTTAGTCGCATGATAGTCTTGTGTTACGTTTTAAAGTCAAGTGAGTTGTGGAACAAAAGTTGGCCAAGGTTATCACAAGTTACATTCATAATGTGCTGAAAATTAGGTCCAATATAGCTGAGTTCTCCCAATATATTTGGAATTACGGGATGATCCACCTACCAAATTGAATATATACGAGTCTAGTTTTTAATGCATTAAACCGTTTATAAATACGACATCGGAGTAGAGACATATTTCCGTTTTCCCAAGGCTGCACATACTGGTAGGTGACAAGTAGGTGTGTCACCTACTTGTTTAAATGAAAGGACCAAATAAATCCCCAAAAGGGGGCGTCCAAGGGGACATTTAAGGGATGCATTAAATCATTTCATTCACTCATATTTCAGACAAAGAAATTCAAGTTGAAACCATGCAACTCCTCCCCTAAAAATCCCACACAAACCCTAGGTGATTTCAGGCGATACAAAGTGATTCTAGTGTCGAAAAACCCTGACAACTTGCTAATTTCCCTTTCTCCTTCTCGTAGGTGCGTTGGGGGACTGGTTTTGGATGAATAGGGACTAGGTTTCATGGGTTCTACTCAGTCTAAGGTAAGTTTATGCTTCTCTTTCCTTTATCTAAGCTTCTACGAGTTGTAGCTCGATCGTAAATACTAGAACTTGCAAGTTTCTAAAGATTAGTATGCTGTTTGTTGTTGCATCACTGTTGGCTGGTTGTGAACTTAATTTTGAGTTGAATTCATGGCTGTTTTATATGAGAAGAGGCTTAGTTATGTACTGTTGGTTGTGTTTCTCGATTTGAAAGTAAAGACAAGTTGGAAACGTGTTTTAGTAATTTGAAAATTATTAGGGATAATTGAATATGTGGCAGTTATATTAATGATAAATTTTGGATGGAAGAAGGAGTTTAAAACTATTGTTGTTTTGTCACAAATTGAGCTTGCCGCTCGTCAGGATTGTTAAACTATTTTGAAAGGCTTATTATGGGTATTGTTGATGTTGTTTGGGCTGTTGTTGGTTGTTGTAACTATTGAGAAGTCATATAAACAGGGGAGGTGGTGTCCGTTTTATCGTAGAATAAAGTGTGTCGTTCAAATGCGATAATTATGGCATTTGTATTGTGACAAAAGTATTGTTCATTGCTTATAGACATATGAGCTTCAGGATTGGATGTGATACTTTGAGGTATGTAAGGTCTTCCTTTCTTTTCTTCGGCATGATTTCGTAAGTTATGTTGCCCTTATAAGGAATAGGGGATGAGGCTTTGTATACATACTATACCGACAATTAAGGTCCGTTCACGAGTATAGTCATATGAATGTTGAACTGGATTGTGTTGGTCGCAGTTTCATGTATTCTTAAGGAGTAAATAGAGCCTTCCGAAAGATCCTTGTATTTTATATGTAACAAGACGTCTAGATGTTAATTAAACATTGCGTACGAATGGTCTGACGAATCAGAAGCAATATGGTGTCCATATTATGAGGGATAGTTATATACCAATAGTTCAACAAGGTAGCATAATGTATAGTTTGCACCATGATAAGAATGTTTCGACCCAACGAATGAAAAAACTTCCAATACTTATACGTTTGTGTTCACGAGTTAAGAGGCGATATACGTTACCTATGGAGTCATAAATTATAGAATATGATAAGTTTAGCAATAAGAATATAAGTTGATAAAGCGTAAATCCCGCAATTCTTGTTATGTATTGATGAATGGATATATATATATATATATATGGATAATGAGTAGCCTCAGAAGCTAAGAATATTACATAGCTATAAGTAGAAATAATCATGTAATCCCCGGAAATGAGCCGTGATGTGAAATAAGGATAAAAGTGCGATTTCAAAATAGTTAGAATGTTCTTTATGGCTAAATAATATAGAATACAAAGGATGACGTAGCAAGTGCCTAAGGAATAAGGATTGGTTATTGTAACAAGTTACTCATAAACTTATATGTTATGAATACGAGTTATCTATTGAAGATTGAGTGATGTCTGCATGAGTGATATGAAATGAATATGTATAAGACATGATCCCTACAGACGGTCAATGATCACGTAGGTGTACAGTGAAGCCCTGTGGATGGTCTATGAATGCATAGGTGCATAATAAAGGCTGTTTATGGATGGTCTCAGTTGCACGCATAGCCAGACCTCAGCATTATGAGCCTTAGAGACGGTCTACTATGTTACGCGTATGCGCCACTGTTATTCATGTTTATGAGTGAGCCTTACGGACGGTCTCTTATGAAATGTGTAAGTGCCACTTTTATGTATCAGTGTAGCCCTAGAGATGTTTGATCTGTCTTTGGTAAATATTTAGATATAAGTTATGATAGCTAGAAAAATGTTATAGATGAAGTTCCATAATATGATGGTTTCAAATACAGATAGCATTTGGGAACATGTTCATGTATATCATGACACGTATTAGATGTATATACGACAGTCGAGATATTAGATGTTCTCGGCCAACTGAGCCTTCCCTTTTTAGTCTACATCCTTTGTAAGGTAAGTTGGATAATTCAATACTTAGATATGTTACGAGTCAGAATAAAGTAAGTATGATTCCCGGATCTCATTAACCCTCCAGATTTCTTTCAGTATATCATATATACATGTCAGTTTAGTATCAATTAAGTTATTCATATGTTATCTGCCTTACATACTTAGTACATTTCTTTGTACTAATGTCCCATCGTCGAGGCACTGCATTTATGCCTGTAGGTTCAGGTATCCAGTTTGATGAGCTCCTATCATAGACGGAGTTGAGATCCAACTAAGGATTGGAAAACCTCCATTTCATCAGGAGTACAACCAAGTCTAGTGTGGCACGCCGTCCACTATGTATATATATATATATATATATATATATATATACACTTATGGGTAGGTCAGTGTCCTGTCCTGACAATACTTGGATGTCAGATACTCATATAGGATTTGTAGACTCGGGTTTAGTATAAACAGCATGTCAGAGGCCTTGACAGCCCGTGTTTATCAATGATTTGATAACGATTGCTCGGTGATACAATATTTGCCCACTTACAATTACACAGTATGAGTTGTGGCTATTTTTTCCAATGAGAGTTACAAAAAGAATCAGTCCAGCCAAGTCAGCTATGTATGTTCTAGTTTTCATCGAATGATCTTGAGTTTCAGAGTCGTTCGCTCGAGCCAGTACAACATCGAGTGCCAGCCACGCCTCCCCAGGTTTGGTGCATGACAGTACTCTACTCCATGAGAGGGTATTTAGTTTTACATACTAGTACTATTGCATATGTATGAATGTCCCTTTTGCCGGGGGCACTGCATCTTTAATATATGTAGGTGGTTCGTCAGAAGGCAACTTTGATCCTCGTTAGCAGTTACCCTCTACTCAACAGATTTTTGTGAGCCCTACTCTATTCCGGGGCCTTATGTCACTTGATATTGTACATTGTCTTTTGAGGTATAGCCGGGGCCTTGTCACCAGCACTTTCATACTACTCTTCTGTTACACTTAGAGGCTCCGTAGACATGTTGTGGGTGGTGTTCAATTTGGGGTAATGAACTAGAAATGTTGTAGTTGTCAAACATGTTTTCCCTTCGCAACTATGAACTTGTAATATTTTTGAAATTGTAAATGAAGATCCTATAAGTAATGGAAAAAGGATATGGTACACTTTACTCTTCTCATGTCTATTTCTTGTTACTGATTCTTATATTGTTCATGAGTAAAGTTGGGTAGAAGGCAGCAAGTAGGCTTGCTTGACTAGGATATCCTGGTCGAGCGCTGGTCACGCTACCCAAGGTCGGGGCATGACAAGCTTGGTATCATAGCCTAAGGTTTTAAAGTGTCCTATGATGTCTCAGAACCGTGTCTAGTAGAGTCCTTATTATCGGTGTGTTGTTGACCACATCTATAATTAGGAGGCTAATTGGGCATTTAGGAATGTCACCCTTCTTTTAAATCCTTGATCGTGCTATAGAGATCAAGGTAGGAAGATAATATCCCCATTGTATCTCCTTTTTCAGATAAGTAGCCCACGAATTCGAAACAGTGAGGAGGAAGTGACCCCACCATTGAATCTGAGGGAGATTGCACAAGAGTTCTTTGGGAGAATGGGATGATCCGTGGAGGTATTAGAAGCATTAGTTTCTATGGGAAATTCCCTTGTTCCCCTTGATGTCATCACGCCACCGAATCATGTGGCGCGAGCACCTAGGAAACGGAAGAGAGTTGTTTGTACCAATAAGCCAGAATGTTTGATTTGTAAAAAGTGACACATGGGGGTATGTTGGATGAATCTTGAAATATGTTATGGTTATGGAGTGAGGGGGCACAAAAAGAACAAATGCCCCAGGTTGGGTACACCCTGCCCGGTCTTCCAGACATGCAGGAGGGAACATTTGGCATCGTGTCGCAAATATGCTCAAGAGCGTTTTAGGGGCGGCAGGGTTGGGCAATTCCAAAGGCACACACAGCAAGCCGGTATATAGATTGTTTCTCCCACCATTAGAGCCTGGAGGAAGGATAGGGGGGATGTTTATGATGTATGCAAAAAGGGTAAATATCTGGTAAGTGGGGCGATCCAGCTTAGCGGACCTCATCCTCATTGCGAGAAGTGTAGGAGGTGTCATTCAGGGGTATGCCACTATAGTACCAATGCATGTTTGGGTGTGGAGTTGAGGGGCATCGGTTAAGGCACTGCCCCGGCAACCCTCTCTCTCTCTCTCTCTCTCTCTCTCTCTCTCTCTCTCTCTCTCTCTCTCTCTCTCTCTCTCTCTCTCTCTCTCTCTCTCTCTCTCTCTCTCTCTCTCTCTCTCTCTCTCTCTCTCTCTCTCTCTCTCTCTCTCTCTCTCTCTCTCTCTCTCTCTCTCTCTCTCTCTCTCTCTCTCTCTCTCTCTCTCTCTCTCTCTCTCTCTCTCTCTCTCTCTCTCTCTCTCTCTCTCTCTCTCTCTCTCTCTCTCTCTCTCTCTCTCTCTCTCTCTCTCTCTCTCTCTCTCTCTCTCTCTCTCTCTCTCTCTCTCTCTCTCTCTCTCTCTCTCTCTCTCTCTCTCTCTCTCTCTCTCTCTCTCTCTCTCTCTCTCTCTCTCTCTCTCTCTCTCTCTCTCTCTCTCTCTCTCTCTCTCTCTCTCTCTCTCTCTCTCTCTCTCTCTCTCTCTCTCTCTCTCTCTCTCTCTCTCTCTCTCTCTCTCTCTCTCTCTCTCTCTCTCTCTCTCTCTCTCTCTCTCTCTCTCTCTCTCTCTCTCTCTCTCTCTCTCTCTCTCTCTCTCTCTCTCTCTCTCTCTCTCTCTCTCTCTCTCTCTCTCTCTCTCTCTCTCTCTCTCTCTCTCTCTCTCTCTCTCTCTCTCTCTCTCTCTCTCTCTCTCTCTCTCTCTCTCTCTCTCTCTCTCTCTCTCTCTCTCTCTCTCTCTCTCTCTCTCTCTCTCTCTCTCTCTCTCTCTCTCTCTCTCTCTCTCTCTCTCTCTCTCTCTATATATAATTCGACAAAATGACTGCTGTATAAGGCTTCCTCTAAAATTTGAGATCCTCACAAATTCATCATAGAACGACCTTTTGTTTAACTTCTGAGTGTACACTTAGTCCACCTGATTCCATCCTCAATAAGTAACTTACCTCGTTCCCAGTACTGTAGCTACCTTGTTACTTATTAGAATATAACTCCTAGAAATACCACTACTCAACACATTGACGGGTTCTTGAACAGTTCCAACTCAATCTCGAACTATTCCTATTTGTATTAAATCTATCGCGGTTGAAGGTTTAGACATGTAAAAAGTATCACTCCATGTTAAAACATATTAGGCAGGAAACTCTACGACCATATTCATTCAAACACATTGTAGAATAAGGAGAAGGAGGAGGAGGAGGAGGTTGAAGGCCGCCAAAAGTCCAATTCGAATGTTCGTCATAGAGATTTTGAGTGGGAGGAAGTGAATGGGTGTTTCTTAGGATTTCTCCATGAAGACGTTGTGTGATATTTTTTTTAATAAAGGTAAAATTGAGTGCAATGCATATTGGGCCTTGTAGAATCTTGAAGAAAATATTCCAAGTAGCCTATGAGCTTGATTTCTATAATCGTTGTCCTCCATGCATCCACGTGTTTCATGTGTCCCATTTAAAGCAAGTGATTGGGGATTTGTCACTCATTGCCCCTATAGAGAATGTTTGAATTTGTGAGGGTTTGAGCCACGAAGTGGTTTCTATTTTCATCCTTGTTAGGCAAATTTGTAAGTGGACAAAATAAATAGATTGCCTCTGTCAAAGTTATATGGCGGAATCAACAATGTCAAAGAGGCCACCTAGGAGGCCGATGAAGATAGAATAGGAAAGAGTCCCCACTTTTTGGATAACCCAATGATTGTGTTTAAAAGAATGTTAGAGGCGTACTATGAATGCGTAATGTATTAAACCCAAAAATTTTATGTTAGGAATGCTCTTTTGGTAATGTAATGCGTGTAATGTTGAGATTGGTGATATTTTATGTTGTGATGCTTTGTTGAGATGTCGGTGTGTTGTTAGGATTGGTATATATGGCTCTCTGAAAGGTGGATAGGCCTAAAAACAGGGAAAACTTTGTCGAAATATTTGAAATTTTGGGGAGTTAGCCAAATTTGGTACTCTTAGTGTGTGAATGAAGGGCTAAGTCATGTTGGGTGTTTATGGCGGACTCTAACCCTCATTCTAGGATGAATGATCTGAAGTGGAGGAGGATGTAAGGCCCCATAAAAGTTTGCCAAGTATTTAAGTTTTTATGGTGCCAAGGTAAGATAATGTGCCATAGTACAGATATTTGGATTATGCAATGCATTGTGGAGATGATAGAAGAATTTGTAGAAAACAACAATTTTGTGGTCCATTATGCTATCGCGGATCGATTTCGCTGACCACGAAATAACCACAGAATGAATCAGAAGCAACTCAAATTGAAGACCATTTTGTGGCCATTCTGTTGGCCGCATATAAATTCTGCTACCGCAAAATTGCATAGCGGATCTGACCAGACCCAACCTAGAATTTGAAGACCATTTTATGGCCATTTTGCTGGCAGCATATCCATTCTGCTACCGTGAAATCGCATCGCGGAATTGACAAACAATTTTGTGGCCATTCTGCTAGCCACAAATTTGTTATGCTACCATGGAATTGCACCACATAATTGACATTGGGGAGTTATTTTTTGGAAATTTTCTAATCCGACTCTATTTTGATATAAAGCCTTAGGGGGCCATTTCATAAGCTATTACTTGATGTTTTGGAGTGAGGATACCAATTTAGAGAGAGAAGGAGAAGCTCTATCAAATTTTACTCCTCAATTTCTTGCACTTATCTTGGGAATTCATGAAGAAAATCTCTAAAGTCTTCTATTAAAGAGGTAAGACCTTACCCCAGCTCATATGCAATGTCGTACTATGCAATTATTAGTAAGAATTTATCATTTTGGGGGTTTATGGGATGGTGATCAAAAGCCTAGTCCTCTATTTCGAATTTGGGGTGTGTGAGGAGAATGTCGGGTGTGGTTCTTGATTTGGAGGTGTGCCGTTAGGTATGCAAGTATCAATGAAGGTGGTAGGGATGATATTGAACTATCATAGGTAGATTATTGTTTGAAATGGGTTGTCGGGTGTGGTTCTTGATTGTTGTTAGGATTGGTATCTATGGCTCTAATCTTTAGAAGGCATGTATCAATGAAGGTGATATGCAAAATTCGCACAATTAATGTTTGACGAAATGCCAATAATGGCTAAACCTATGAATGCCTCCCTAATAGTGGTTCAATTTGATTATGATGCTATAGATTGAATTGCTACGAGTAGTGGATCATCATAGTAATTCTAAGTAAAGATCAAACGAAGTATGTTGGCTAAACCTCCTTTCTAGAATCGGAATCCTTGAGTTATCAAACGAAGTATGTTGGCTAAACCTCCTTTCTAGAATCGGAATCCTTGAGTTCCTCGTAAGTTCCAAATGTGGTTGTTTAAACTTCTATTCCTACTGTTCCAAATTGCTTCAATGATTGAAATGCTTAAATGCTTATGTACTTGAATCACGTTCGAATTGACTCTATCCTATTATGCTTCCCCTTAGTGGAAAAATATTCAAAAATGGTTGTTGTAACTAGTGCATATGATTTGAATCCATATTTCAATTGTAAATCACCATGCTCTCTTTTGTAAGTATTTCCAATGTGTTTTGAATTCTTACATGTTCATGAGTTGAAACTATAGATATGAAGATCCCCTTTTTGGGAAAGTTATTCCAAGAATAAATTGTGTATTAATCGCTTATAATCTTAATTTGGGCTTCCATTGCCAATCATTAGGCTTAACTCTTTGAAAGAAATCCACTGTGTTTAAAGAACTAATTACTAATGAACTTAAAGTCATGATTTCTAGAATGTTCTATATGTTGAAGTTTATGACGATGATCCTTGGAAATAGAGAAATAAAAGGGTAAAATATGAAATACGGCCATCGTGCCATGAACGAAGAACTCTAGGTATGGCTAAGAGAGCCAATGAAATAAAGATGTGAGTGGTTAAAAGTTCTAATGAAGCTATATATGGTATTAAATGCTATGAAATGAATACATTTATATTTTTATTCCCTTTGTATACAAAAATATTTTTGGGAGTATCATTAGCGAGCCGAGGAAGGGTGGGTTGTAAAGGCCCACACCTGAAACTACACATGCCGGTGCATGAGTTGATTAAGGCATGAATTCCAATGGTTTATTGTATTGAGATTATTCCCCTTAATTGTGATGAGGTGATTGCTAGCAAAAGTTAATGTCGACTCACACGGCATATGTGGGGAGAAGACCTACCTGATCGGGTGGCAATCGGATGCCATGTCACACCCATGGTGGTTCCACCTTCTTATTATTGTATTTAATTCACATCACATGTCGATCCATAATCATTCATGGAGAGATGTCTTAGCTGATCGAGCTGTGATCGGACTCCATTCCTCATGCATGGTGAGATGATCGGTGTCTAATAATCTCCCAACCAAAATTGTTAATACTTAATTGAAATTGATTATTTTTTAACTCGGCATTTAGTATTACTTGAGTCCTTTATTGATTCCATGTTTACCACCTTTTATGTTGGTACTATACTCCATGAGAGGGTATTTAGGTTTACATACTAGTACTATTCCATATGTACTAACGTCACTTTTGTCTGGGGCACTGCATCTTTAATGGATGCATGTGGTTCATTAGTAGAAAACTTTGATCCTCGTTAGCAGTTACCCTCTACTCAGCAAATTTTAGTGAGCCCTACTGTATTCCGGGGCCTTATGTCACTTGATATTGTACATTGTGTTTTGAGGTATAGCCGGGGTCTTGTCACCGACACTTTCATACTACTCTTCTGTTACACTTAGAGGCTTCGTAGACATGCTGTAGGTGGTGTTCGATTTGGGATAATGAACAAAAAATATTGTAGTTGTCAAACATGTTTTCCCTTCGTAACTATGAACTTGTAATATTTTGAAAATTGTAAATGAAGATCCTATAAGTAATGGAAAAAGGATGTGGTACACTTTACTCCTCTCATGTCTATTTCTTGTTACTAATTTTTAAAAAGGTTGGATAAAAGGCAACAAGTAGGCTTGCTTGACTGAGATGTCCCGGTCGAACGTCGGTCGCGCTCCCCAAGGTCGGGGCATGTTAATATTGAGGTCTCAGGTTGCCCATTTGGCTCAACCACTGTCCAGTTCACCTCCTACACGGGGTGCCTTCGGCGATCATTCAAGCCGACCAAACCAGAGTCAATTTCAGCAACCACGCCCACCGAGAGCTTGTTATGAGTGTGGTGCTACCAGACATATGATGAGGGACTGTTCCAGAGTTAGGATGGGTGCACCTCCACAGACTACACAGGCTCCACAGATTCCACATAGTCCACAGGGTTTACAGGCCATAATTGCTACTCCAGTTGCCGCTCCACCTGCACTACTATATTGGGGTGGTGGTAAGGCGGGTAGAGATTGCCCTAGAGGGTAAGTCCAGGCTCGTTTTTATGCTTTTCCTGGTAGGACAGAGGTGGTTGTATCGGATGCTATCATCACAGTAATGTTTCAATCTATCATAGGGATGCATCAGTTTTGTTTGATCCGGGATCCACTTATTCATATGTGTCATCTTACTTTGCTCGGTACTTGGATATATCTCGTGATTCTTTAAATGTTCATGTATATATGTTAACACATGTGGGAGATTCTATTATCATGGATCGTGTTTATCGGTTGTGTTTCGTCACTATTGGTGGTTATGAGACCAGAGTTTTTCTATTTCTACTCAATATGGTAGACTTTGAAGTGATCTTGGGCATGGATTGGTTGTCGCCCTATCATGCTATTTCGGACTGTCACACCAAGACTGTGATCTTGGCTATGCCAGGATTGCCGTGGTTGGAATGGAGGGGTACATTGGATTACATTCCTAGTAGGGTGGTGTTCTTTCTTAAGGAACAATGGATGGTTGATAAGGGGTGTGAAGCGTATCTAGCCTTTGTGAGGGATGTCAGTGCTGATACTCCTACCATTGATTCAGTTCCAGTGGTGAGGGACTTCCCAGATGTGTTTCTAGTATACCTACTGGGCATGCCCGCCCGATAGAGATATCAATTTTGGTATTGACTTGGTGCCAGGCACTCAACCCATTTCTATTCCACCATATCCTATGACGCTAATGGAGTTGAAGGAACAACTGCAGGAGTTTCTTGATAAGGGTTTCATCTGACCGAGTTCCTCAGCTTGGGGTGCTCCAATTTTATTTGTGAAGAAGAAAAACGACTCGATAAGGATGTGTATTGATTATAGGCAGCTGAACAAGGTTATAATGTAGAACATTTACCCACAACTATGCATTGATGACTTGTTCGATCAGCTTCAGGGTGCTAGATTGTTTTCAAAGATTGATTTGAAATCGGGGTATCATCAGCTGAAGATTCAGGATTAAGTTATCTCAATGACTTCTTTCAGGACTCTGTATGGTCAGTACGAGTTTCTAGTGATGTTATTCCCCTTAATTGTGATGAGTTGATTGCTAGCAAAAGTTGATGTCGACTCACACAACATATGTGGGGAGACGACCTAGCTGATCGGGTGGCAATCGGATGCCATGTCACACCCATGGTGGTTCCACCTTCTAATTATTGTATTTAATTCACATCACATGTCGATCCATAATCATTCATGGAGAGATGTCTTAGCTGATCGAGCTGTGATCGGACTCCATGCCTCATGCATGGTGAGATGATCGGTGTCTAATAATCTCCCAACCAAAATTGTTAATACTTAATTGGAATTGATTATTTATTAACTCGGCATTTAGTATTACTTGAGTCCTTTATTGATTCCATGTTTACCACCTTTTATGTTGGTACTATACTCCATGAGAGGGTATTTAGGTTTACATACTAGTACTATTCCATATGTACTAACGTCACTTTTGTCGGGGGTGCTGCATCTTTAATGGATGCATGTGGTTCATTAGTAGGAAACTTTGATCCTCGTTAGCAGTTACCCTCTACTCTGCAGATTTTAGTGAGCCCTACTCTATTCCGGGGCCTTATGTCACTTGATATTGTACATTTTGTTTTGAGTTATAGCCGGGGTCTTGTCACCGACACTTTCATACTACTCTTCTGTTACACTTAGAGGCTTCGTAGACATGCTATGGGTGGTGTTCTATTTGGGATAATAAACAAAAAATGTTGTAGTTGTCAAACATGTTTTCCCCTCGTAACTATGAACTTGTAATATTTTGAAAACTATAAATGAAGATCCTATAAGTAATGGAAAAAGGATGTGTACACTTTACTCCTCTCATGTCTATTTCTTGTTACTAGTTTTTAAAAAGGTTGGGTAAAAGGCAACAAGTAGGCTTGCTTGACTGGGATGACCCGGTCGAGCGCCGGTCACGCTCCCCAAGGTTGGGGAATGTTAATATTGAGGTCTCAAGTTGCCCATTTGGCTCAGCCACTGTCCAGTTCACCTCCTACACGGGGTGCCTTCGGCGATCATTCTAGCCGACCAAGCCATAGTCAATTTCAGCAGCCACGCCCACCGAGAGCTTGTTATGAGTGTGGTGCTACCAGACATATTATGAGAGACTGTCCTAGAGTTAGGACGGGTGCACCTCCACAGACTACACAGGCTCCATGGATTCCACATAGTCCACAGGGTTACAGGCCATGATTGCTGCTCCAGTTGCCGCTCCACCTGCACTACTATCTAGGGGTGGTGGTCAGGCGGGTAGAGATTGCCCTAGAGGGCGAGTCCAGGCTCATTATTATGCTTTTCCTAGTAGGACAGAGGTGGTTGTATCGGATGCTGTCATCACAGGAATGTTTCAATGTATCATAGGGATGCATCAGTCTTGTTTGATCTGGGATCCACTTATTCATATGTGTCATCTTACTTTGTTCCGTATTTGGATATATCTCGTCATTCTTTAAATGTTCATGTATATGTGTTAACGCCTGTGGAAGATTCTATTATCGTGGATCATGTTTATCGGTTGTGTTTCGTCACTATTGGTGGTTATGAGACCAGAGTTGATCTATTTCTACTCAATATGGTAGACTTGGCTATGCAAGGATTGCCGTGGTTGGAATGGAGGGGTACATTGGATAACATTCCTAGTAGGGTGGTGTTCTTTCTTAAGGAACAACGGATGGTTGATAAGGGGTGTGAAGCGTATCTAGCCTTTGTGAGGGATGTTAGTACTGATACTCCTACCATTGATTCAGTTCCAGTGGTGAGGGACTTCCCAGATGTGTTTCTAGTATACCTACTGGGCATGCCCGCCCGATAGAGATATCAATTTTGGTATTGACTTGGTGCCAGGCACTCAACCCATTTCTATTCCACCATATCCTATGACACTAGTGGAGTTCAAGGAACAACTGCAAGAGTTGCTTGATAAGGGTTTCATCTGACCGAGTTCCTCACCTTGGGGTGCTCCAATTTTATTTGTGAAGAAGAAAGACTACTCGATGAGGATGTGTATTGATTATAGGCAGCTGAACAAAGTTACAGTGTAGAACATGTACCCACAACTATGCATTGATGACTTGTTCGATCAGCTTCAGGATGCTAGATTGTTTTCAAAGATTGATTTGAGATCAGGGTATCATCTGTTGAAGATTCAGGATTAAGGTATCTCAAAGACTTCTTTCAGGACTCTGTATGGTCAGTACGAGTTTCTAGTGATGTTATTCCCCTTAATTATGATGAGTTGATTGCTAGCAAAAGTTGATGTCGACTCACACAGCATATGTGGGGAGACGACCTAGCTGATCGGGTGGCAATCGGATGCCATGTCATACCCATGGTGGTTCCACCTTCTTATTATTGTATTTAATTCACAACACATGTCGATCCATAATCATTCATGGAGAGATGTCTTAGCTAATCGAGCTGTGATCGGACTCCATACCTCATGCATGGTGAGATGATCGGTGTCTAATAATCTCCCAACCAAAATTGTTAATACTTAATTGGAATTGATTATTTTTTAACTCGGCATTTAGTATTACTTGAGTCCTTTATTGATTCCATGTTTACCACCTTTTATGTTGGTACTATACTCCATGACAGGGTATTTAGGTTTACATACTAGTACTATTCCATATGTACTAACGTCACTTTTGTCGGGGGCGATGCATCTTTAATGGATGTATGTGGTTCATTAGTAGGAAACTTTGATCCTCGTTAACAGTTACCCTCTACTCAGCATATTTTAGTGATCCCTACTCTATTCCGGGGCCTTATGTCACTTGATATTTTACATTGTGTTTTGAGGTATAACCGGGGTCTTGTCACCGACACTTTCATACTACTCTTCTGTTACACTTAGAGGCTTCGTAGACATGCTGTGGGTGGTGTTCGATTTGGGATAATGAACAAAAAATGTTGTTGTTGTCAAACATGTTTTCCCTTCGTAACTATGAACTTGTAATATTTTTAAAATTGTAAATGAAGATCCTATAAGTAATGGAAAAAGGATGTGGTACACTTTACTCCTCTCATGTCTATTTCTTGTTACTAATTTTTAAAAAGGTTGGATAAAAGGCAACAAGTAGGCTTGCTTGACTGAGATGTCCCGGTCGAGCGCCGGTCGCGCTCCCCAAGGTCAGGGCATGTTAATATTGAGGTCTCAGGTTGTCCATTTGGCTCAGCCACTGTCCAGTTCACCTCCTAGACGGGGTGCCTTCGGCGATCATTCAAGCCGACCAAACCAGAGTCAATTTCAGCAGCCACGCCCACCGAGAGCTTGTTATGAGTGTGGTGCTACCATACATATGATGAGGGACTGTTCCAGAGTTAGGATGGGTGCACCTCCACAGACTACACAGGCTCCACGGATTCCACATAGTCCACAGGGTTTACAGGCCATAATTGCTGCTCCAGTTGCCGCTCCACCTGCACTACTATCTAGGGGTGGTGGTAAGGCGGGTAGAGATTGCCCTAGAGGGTAAGTCCAGGCTCATTTTTATGCTTTTCCTGGTAGGACAGAGGTGGTTGTATCGGATGCTGTCATCACAGGAATGTTTCAATCTATCATAAGGATGCATCAGTCTTGTTTGATCCGGGATCCACTTATTCATATGTGTCATCTTACTTTGCTCGGTATTTGGATATATCTCGTGATTCTTTAAATGTTCATGTATATGTGTTAACACTTGTGGAAGATTTTATTATCGTGGATCGTGTTTATCGGTTGTGTTTCGTCACTATTGGTGGTTTTGAGACCAGAGTTTTTCTATTTCTACTCAATATGGTAGACTTTGAAGTGATCTTGGGCATGGATTGGTTGTAACCCTATCGTGCTATTTTGGACTGTCACACCAAGACTGTGACCTTGGCTATGCCAGGATTGCCGTGGTTGGAATGGAGGGGTACATTGGATTACATTCCTAGTAGGGTGGTGTTATTTCTTAAGGAACAACGGATGGTTGATAAGGGGTGTGAAGCATTTCTATGCTTTGTGAGGGATGTCAGTGCTGATACTCCTACCATTGATTCAGTTCCAGTGGTGAGGGACTTCCCAGATGTGTTTCTAGTATACCTACTGGGCATGCCCGCCCGATAGAGATATCAATTTTGGTATTGACTTGGTGCCAGGCACTCAACCCATTTCTATTCCACCATATCCTATGACGCTAGTGGAGTTGAAGGAACAACCGCAGGAGTTGCTTGATAAGGGTTTCATCTGACCGAGTTCCTCAGCTTGGGGTGCTCCAATTTTATTTGTGAAGAAGAAAAACGAATCGATGAGGATGTGTATTGATTATAGGCAGCTGAACAAGGTTATAGTGTAGAACATTTACCCACAACTATGCATTGATGACTTGTTCGATCAGCTTTAGGGTGCTAGATTGTTTTCAAAGATTGATTTGAGATCAGGGTATCATCAGCTGAAGATTCAGGATTAAGGTATCTCAAAGACTTCTTTTAGGACTCTGTATGGTCAGTACGAGTTTCTAGTGATGTTATTCCCCTTAATTGTGATGAGTTGATTGCTAGCAAAAGTTGATGTCAACTCACACAACATATGTGGGGAGACGACCTAGCTGATCGGGTGGCAATCGGATGCCATGTCACACCCATGGTGGTTCCACCTTCTTATTATTGTATTTAATTCACATCACATGTCGATCCATAATCATTCATGGAGAGATGTCTTTAGCTGATCGAGCTGTGATCGGACTCCATGCCTCATGCATGGTGAGATGATCGGTGTCTAATAATCTCCCAACCAAAATTGTTAATACTTAATTGGAATTGATTATTTGTTAACTCGGCATTTAGTATTACTTGAGTCCTTTATTGATTCCATGTTTACCACCTTTTATGTTGGTACTATACTCCATGAGAGGGTATTTAGGTTTACATACTAGTACTATTCCATGTGTACTAACGTCACTTTTGTCGGGGGCGCTGCATCTTTAATGGATGCATGTGGTTCATTAGTAGGAAACTTTGATCCTCATTAGCAGTTACCCTCTACTCTGCAGATTTTAGTGAGCCCTACTCTATTCCGGGGCCTTATGTCACTTGATATTGTACATTGTGTTTTGAGTTATAGCCGGGGTCTTGTCACCGACACTTTCATACTACTCTTCTGTTACACTTAGAGGCTTCGTAGATATGCTATGGGTGGTGTTCGATTTGGGATAATAAACAAAAAATGTTGTAGTTGTCAAACATGTTTTCCCCTCGTAACTATGAACTTGTAATATTTTGAAAACTGTAAATGAAGATCCTATAAGTAATGGAAAAAGGATGTGGTAAACTTTACTCCTCTCATGTCTATTTCTTGTTACTAGTTTTTAAAAAGGTTGGGTAAAAGGCAACAAGTAGGCTTGCTTGACTGGGATGTCCCGGTCGAGCGCCGGTCGCGCTCCCCAAGGTCGGGGCATGTTAATATTGAGGTCTCAGGTTGCCTATTTGGCTCAGCCACTGTCCAGTTCACCTCCTACACGGGGTGCTTTCGGCGATCATTCTAGCCGACCAAGCCAGAGTTAATTTCAGTAGCCACGCCCACCGAGAGCTTGTTATGAGTGTGGTGCTACCAGACATATGTTGAGGGACTGTTCTAGAGTTAGGATGGGTGCACCTCCACATACTACGCAGGCTCCACGGATTCCACATAGTCCATAGGGTTTACAGGCCATGATTGCTGCTCCAATTGCCGCTCCACCTGCATTACTATCTAGGGGTGGTGGTAAGGCGGGTAGAGATTGCCCTAGAGGGTGAGTCCAGGCTCGTTTTTATGCTTTTCCTGGTAGGACAGGGGTGGTTGTATCGGATGCTGTCATCATAGGAATGTTTCAATCTATCATAGGTATGCATCAGTCTTATTTGATCCAGGATCCACTTATTCATATGTGTCATTTTACTTTGCTCGGTATTTGGATATATCTCGTGATTCTTTAAATGTTCATGTATATGTGTTAACACCTATGGGAGATTCTATTATCGTGGATAGTGTTTATCGATTGTGTTTTGTCACTATTGGTGGTTATGAGACCAGCGTTGATCTATTTCTACTCAATATGGTAGACTTTGAAGTGATCTTGGGCATGGATTGGTTGTCGCCCTATCGTGCTATTTTGGACTGTCACGCCAAGACTGTGACCTTGTCTATGCCAGGATTGCCATGGTTGGAATGGAGGGGTACATTGGATTACATTCCTAGTAGGGTGGTGTTCTTTCTTAAGCAACAACGGATGGTTGATAAGGGGTGTGATGCGTATCTAGCCTTTGTGAGGGATGTCAGTGCTGATACTCCTACCATTGATTCAGTTCCAGTGGTGAGGGACTTCCCAGATGTGTTTCTAGTATACCTACTGGGCATGCCCGCCCGATAGAGATATCAATTTTGGTATTGACTTGGTGCCAGGCACTCAACCCATTTCTTTTCCACCATATCCTATGACACTAGTGGAGTTGAAGGAACAACTGCAGGAGTTGCTTGATAAGGATTTCATTTGACCGAGTTCCTCACCTTGGGGTGATCCAATTTTGTTTGTGAAGAAGAAAGACGACTCGATGAGGATGTGTATTGATTATAGGCAGCTGTACAAGGTTACAGTGTAGAACATGTACCCACAACTATGCATTGATGACTTGTTCGATCAGCTTCAGGGTGCTAGATTATTTTCAAAGATTGATTTGAGATCAGGGTATCATCAGCTAAAGATTCAGGATTAAGGTATCTCAAAGACTTCTTTCAGGACTCTGTATGGTCAGTACGAGTTTCTAGTGATGTTATTTGGACCAACGCCCCAACAATATTTATGCAACTGGTGAACAATGTATTCCAGCCATAACTAGATTCTTTCATCATCGCATTCATTGACAACATATTTGTGTACTCTCACAACTAGGAAGATCATGAGAAACATTTAGGATCGTGCTTCAGACCTTGAGAGAGAAGAAATTATATGCAAAATTCTCGAAGTGTGAGTTCGGGCTTGATTCGGTAGCGTTTTTGGGCCGCGTGGTGTCTAGTGAGGGGATCAAGGTGGATCTGAACTAGATTGAAGCAGTTCAGAGTTGGCCCAGACCGTCTTCAGCTACCGAGATCCGAAGTTTCCTTAGTTTGGTCAGGTATTATCGCCATTTTATAGAGGGTTTCTCATCCATTGCTGCACCTTTGACTAGATTGACCCAGAACGGCTCTCCTTTCAGATGGTCTAAAGAGTGTGAGGCGAGCTTTCAAAAGCTCAAGACTGCATTGACTACAACCCAGTGTTGGTGTTGCCTACAGGTTCAAGGTCTTATACTGTGTATTGTGATGCATCACGTATTGGGCTTGGCACGGTGTTAGTGCAAGACGGTAGGGTGATTGCCTACGTGTCCTGACAGTAATGTTCATGAGAAGAATTACCCTGTACATGACTTGGAAATGGAAGCTATTGTTCATGCATTGAAGATATGGAGGCACTATCTTTACGCTGTTCCATGTGAGGTCTATATCGACCACCAGAGTCTCCAACATATGTTCAAGCAGAAGGACTTTAATTTGTGGCAACAGAGATGGTTAGAGTTGCTGAAAGACTATGATATCACTATTCTGTATCATCCCGGAAGGCCAAAGTGGTGACCGATGCCTTGAGTAGAAAGGCGGAGGGTACGGGCAGTTTGGCATATTTGTCGGCAGCATATAAGCCACTAGCCATGGATCTTTAGGCTTTGGCCAATCAGTTTGTGAGATTGGATGTTTCAGAGCCTAGCCGGGTTCTTGTTTGCATGGTTTATCGGTTTTCTTTGTATGAGTGCATCAGAGAGCATCGGTATGAAGACCCCCACTTTCTTGTCCGTAAGTACATGGTATAACACGACAATAACAAGGAGGTTTCTATCAGAGATGACGGGATGTTGCGAATGCAGGGCCGAATATGTATGCCCCATATGGATGGGTTGCATGAGTTGATCCTTGAGGAGGCCCACAGTTCGGGACACTCCATTCATCCGGGTGCCGCTAAGATGTATTAGGATTTGAGGCAATACTATTAGTGGAGGAGAATGAAGAAAGATATAGTAGAGTATATGGCTCAGTGCTTGAACTGTCAGCAAGACAAATTTAAGGTTTTGTGGTGCCGAGGTAGACTAATGTGTACGAAGGTTGTAGATAATTTTCGCGGTGAGCAAGCTCACCGAGGCACAAAATTTTTGGGTTGAAGAATGCATTGAGGAGTTGGTGGAAAGTTTTGCAGAAGAAGGCAATTATGCGGCCAATTTCGTGACCGTAGATATGTTCTGCATGCCACATATCCATCGCGGAGTTGAGCTGAAAAATTATTGTATTTTTAAGATCATTGTGCGGTCAATTGTGCGACTGCATAATCGTTTTGCGGTCCACATATCCGTCACAGTTTTGGTATGAAGAATTCCGTTGGGTGATTCTGCAGTCCATTCTGCGGCTGCATAACTAGTCTGCAGACTGCAAACATGGCCGCAGAATTGTCCAGAACAGCCCAGTTTTTGGGATCATTTTTGCGGTCCGCATATCTGTTCTACGGTCCACTCTACAACTATAGAGTTGAGTTCAGAGGGTCTATTTTCTATTTTTATAACCCGACCCCATTTTAATTAATAGCCTTTGGCGCTCATTTTGAAGCAAATATTTGATGTTTTAGAGAGAAGTGAGAGTATCTTAGAGAGAGAGGGAGAAGACCTAGCCATTCTAATCATCAATCCCGGTCCTAATCTTGAAGATTCAAGAGAATCACTCACTAAACCATCATCTATCTTCGTAATTCCTTCTCATAAGCTTTCATGCAAGAGATTTTGGGTTTAAGTATGTTGTGGGGTTGGAGATTGGCCATGCATGTACCAATAGGAGGTAGTATGTGGGATTGTTAAACTATATTGGGTAGTTTCTTGTTGAAATTGGTTAAGGGAGGAAGGGATTACCATTGTAGAGCTTTGTAGTCAATTTTGCATAATAGGTGTTTGACAAAATTCCTAAGAGAGTTACACCAGGAGAATCCTTATAATTATTATCCAATTTTCGCTATCTTCCTATAAATTGATATTGCTAGAGGTGTTGGGACGTTGTTGTAACATAAGAAAAGCTCAAGAAAGGTATGTTGGCCAAAATTCTCTCTTATGTTCCCGTAAGATTCAAGTATGGTTGGCCCAGGTTCCTAATCCCTATGTTCCGAGTTGTTCCTAATAGATTCAGTTATCCCAAGTAAGCGTTGTGTTGAAAGATGTATATACTCAAAACGTGTTTCAATTGCTCCTACTTTATCATGATCTCCTTCGTATATGTGTCCAGTATAGTTTATGCATTAAAATGTTATAACTTTTATTTATGTTTCGAATGAAAGTTTATTAAGCTTAATTTGGAAAGAAAACCCATCGTGCTTAAGACTCATACTACTCATATACATATTTTAGTTCTTGATTCCAAATGCCCTTAATTGTTGATAATCTATGATGATGGTTGGAAGTGAAAGAAGTGAGAGTGAGATTCAAAACATGGCCATGGTTGTTGTAACTTGTGCATTTGATTTGAATTCATGTTTCAATCGTAAATCACCATGCTCTCCTTTACAAATATTTCCAATATGATTTGAGTTCTTACATACTCATGAGTTGAAATTGTATATTTTCCCTTTTGGGAAAAAGTATTTCAAGAATAAGTGGTGTATCACTCGTTTATGATTTTAACCCGTGCTTCAATTGCTAGTCATTTTGCTCCATTCTTTGGAAAGGAACCTATTGTGTTTAAAGCCTTCGTTACTAATGAACCTAAAATTGTGATTTCCGAAATATTTTATATGTTGATGTTTATGATGATGATCCTTGAAAGTAAAGAAATGAAAGTGTGGAATATGAAATACAGCTAACGTGCAATGAATGAAGAATCATACGTATGTCCAAGAGAGCCAAGGAAATAATGATGTTCTGAATGGTTTAAAATACTAAAGCTATATATGATGTGAAAAGCTATGAGGTCAATGTTTTCTTAATTCTGTTTCCCTTATGTGCAAAACAAAATGTTTTTGGGAGTATCATTAGCGAATCGAGGAAGGGTGGGTCGGATCGACCCACACCCGAAACTACATGTGCCAGTATAGGAGTGGATTGTTATCATTCCCCTTATTTGGTATGAGATTAAAATATTGATGTGATGAGATTATTCCCCTTAATTGGGATGAGGTTGATGACAGTTGTGAATTGGAAGTGATGAAGTCGACCTATGCGGCATATGTGGGAAGGCGGCCTAGCCGATCGTGTGGAGATCAAACGCCATGTCGCGCGCATGGTGGTTCCTACTCTTGTTAACACTTTTTTTTCGTATCACATGTCAATCTACATTGTTCATGGAGAGATTACCTTGCTTGTCGGGAGTGATCGGACTCCGTACTAAAAACACGACGGTATATCGGTGTTAATGATCTCCCAATCAATAATATATATTATTTTTGTATTTTGAAAATTGTTATGTTTTAACTTGGCATTTGGATATCATTGATTATGGCTTGCTGCTTCCATGGTTTTCCCCTTCTTATATTGGAATTCTACTTCGAAAGAGGACATTTAGCTTTACATACTAGTACTATTCCACATGTACTGTCACAACCCAGAATTTCCACCTTCGGGGCCGTGATGGCACCTAATATTTCACTCGCTAAGCAAGCCAACGTTAGAGGATCTTAAGCCAATTTTTAATCAATTCAATTAAGTAAATCCAATAATATCTAAGTAATACCCGGAAATGGAGTCACAAGTTCACGAGCTTCTAGAACCTCTACAAAATAGGGTTTGAAATAAATACAGCTGTTTCGAACGAAAAGAATAGTAAATAGGGGAAATGTAAGGGGACTTCAAGGTCTGCAGACGTCAGGAGATCTACCTCGAGTCTCCAAATGCCAATCCGAGCCGGTACGCCTCACAGACGGCTGGGACCAGTACCAAAATCTGCACAAGAAGTGCAGAGTGCAGTATAAGTACAACCGACCCAATGTACTCCATAAGTGTCGAGCCTAACCTCGACAATGTAGTGACGAGGTTATGACAGGACACCCACGTAATTAAACCTGTACAGACAGAAATATACGTACAAAATAACAGCAAATAAAGAATTAACAAGTACAATTGGGAGGGGACATGCAAAAGGGGTACAAGATACAGTAACTACAATAGGGATTTATAACAAGAATCTGTCAATTAACCTTCAATCAACAAAATGAACAAGCATAATGGATAAAAATGCACGGCATCACCCTTCGTGCTTTTACTCTCAGCCTTACTATGTAACAGTAAAGATGACACGGTATCACACTTCATGCTTTTACTCTCAATCTCACCATAAAATGATAAATACGGCATGGCATCACCCTTCGTGCTTTAACTCTCAAATACGGCGCGACATCACCCTTCGTGCTTTAACACTCTCCCTTACCATAAAAAATGAACATATAAAAATAAGGAGATAGAATAAGCAATATCAAGTCTTACGTCAACAATAGTTCCACAATAACAATCTCAACTTCAGAAACAATACTCAATTGTCACAGATAGCTCATAAGTACGGAAAGAACGATCAATTAATCAATTAACTAGTCTAAGAATGGATATCAGGATCAAAGAAAGAGATAGATTATAAGAAACAAGTCCCACCCACATGCTTTAACCCAATAACAACGTATAAGTACTTGTCACCTCACATACTAGTATTAAACCCATATCGAACCAAACCTCATCCCAAAACCTTCGTACACTGTTGATAATAAAAGAAACACGCAAAATTTCATGACCCCCTTACCAGATCAACAAGTCACGGAGCCCTCTCGTCCCAACCAGAACCATAATCCCTTTCTGAGCCGACTTTCAATATTATACTCCCGAATATACCGAAATCAAACATGATAGTACCCATTCTAGGTCCAATGACCTTATATTACTCAACACAATTGTTCCATAGACATGCCTCACCAATATAACTCAGAGCCACAACTCGTGCCATCCGTGCACTAATACGCAACAATTCAAATGTACCCAGCCATGGAAAATGACTCAAATGAGAGAACTGCCCCGCCAGATTAACAAGTACCTCCACAACGAAATGCTGAAAATTCATCATACACCGTAGAACCATCACCCAATTCTAACGCGAGGTTCATATTATATACTCCGAGCCACCCTGCTTCGAATTAATAACGACGGAGAGGCAAATGACAAAAATACTACACAAAACCTGAAAGGACATAACCATTACGCTATCAATCATGCAATACACCAAGTACTCATCACACTCAAATTTCGCTATAAAGCTCAAATAGAACTGCACCATCTGTGCACATAACCAATGAATCACAACTCCTCGTAGCATAAAGGAGTAACTCACAGATCATTGAAAATATGAATAAGTTCAACAACAACCGAATGACACATTCCTCAATAATAGCAGTATGGAGCCAACCATTCCGGCTCGGTGTAAAATACACATCTTAATTAGGCCTACCTATGGACCCCCAAATTAACTCGGGTTACCCACAAATAGATAAAAATCCATCTGAAAATCCATAATGACTGAATCATAACACATTTTATCATCTGGCTAGCTCCGGCCACAACTTCACAGTCCACAACAATGAAATAATCTTCTCCTGGGAACTCCCAATCTCCAAATCCATAGAACACGCGAATCACCATATTTGATTCTGTCTCCACCGCCCGAATGCCTAACACCTCTCTCATACACGATCATCCCACGAGAAATACTTTGAAAGTTCTTCCGTACCACTTGACAAAATTTGAATATCAGCAGTCAATCAACCATGTGAGTACCGCAATACTAATTTATACATCCGTAAGTCAAAATACAATGCGCCTTCTAAAGTCCGCTCCTTTCTCATACAACACCAAGTAGTAATAGTATTCATCCAGTTATTTGAAACCGTCCATGTTGTCCAACATTCGTTACCTTCTCTTCAAGACTGTATTGCCACCTTGTACATGAAAATCTAGCTTTCGTACGACACATAACATCTATCTTGCCATCATGTGAAAGGCACAAAAATCTTATTATCAACTTTGAGTCACCAATAATTTACATACCATTTTAGTTAGAAACCTTTCTCTTGCTTCTTTAAAGGAGGAAATCACAATTCACAACACGTTCTCCACACCGGTAGAAACCATCAAGAATACTTTCGAATCCATTTGCACAACCTAACATAGAACCACAATGCCCTACGGCCCATAAGCAATTGTACTCTTCTTAAGCACCTTCAAAACTACTACAACTGTAACCCTTACTCTGAGAATACCTTATGTGAATTTGAAATTGTTCTTCTTACCTTCCTTATATAAAAGTGTAGAATCCATAGTCATACAAAATTCCCACAAGTCCAGGCATCATCAAACGAAAATCTCAGATTTTAACCATATGCAAGTCCGGAAACTTTCTCAATTGCTATATATAATTCTCATACCCACTAGAAATTTCTCGGGAGTCACCCACTTTGCTCAAATTTAATTGCACAACCCAAATGGGCCAAAAGACGCGTGCCCCATTAGCACAACAACACTCAAAGAAGTAACTCTACTTTAACACCACATATCAAATTCATACTACGTGCGCACTACATCATTCATCAATAACAACTCACTCATCCCATGAATTTCATATACTCATATGTGCAATATAATCCTTAACCAGGAATTTCCTTATTCGAGTCATCCTCGATCTCAACTTCTGCAAGTCATAGCTAACCCACAAGTATGCCTCAGACAAAAATTAAAATTTAACACCTAACTATGAAATCAAATTGTCAATAGCAGACTCCCCCACTTAGCTCAAAGCCATAGATTAAAACATTCCATAACTTACAATACCAATACTCTCTTACTGCCATAATGCCACAGTCAGTCCAACGAAACTTCTTCCCAAGTTCATATAATGCCAACCATAAAAATACCTCAATCATCCGCTAAGCTCGTATTCATCCTCTTAACACACAAGTCCACTTTCTCAACCAGATTCAGATTCAAATCTCCACCCATACACAACGTCGGCAGAAAAGAAACTCTCTACTCACATCATAAGGAATACTCCTACGTAGATTACTCCGCAGGGGCTAACCCACCTGCTTAGCCTCAAACTGGTATCTTGTTATACCCTTTCGCGATCACAATTACTATAAAATCACTTAATCTTTCTCAGTCCAAACTCATTAACAAGACTTGAGAATTTAATTTCCCCACAATTTAACAACGTGAAAGATCCTTCAAAACATTCACACTTGAGACTGTACGTCACATCAAAACAAAAATCAAGCACCCAATGGCCTTCTTTTACATTTCAAGGAAACACTTCTTGTCACATTCATATTGTCTTAACACATCCCGCAGTTACATCATAATCATCACAAATCTATTTCACCGCTCATCGAGCCACAAATTTCACCGTAGGGTCATCCCCGGACATATAAGTCCAATTGTATGAGTTACAACTGAAGCTACAGAGCTTAAGCTGCGGTCTAACCATGGCCTCAAGTCCTCCAGACTGGCCCACCACCAAAACACAGAATACTCACCTCGAACCTCATTCATAGAATCACAAGCCGGCGATGCACAGCTGATACCGAGCGCTCATGTGCGCATACGAATACGTGGAATGAATTCAAAGAGTTTATATCTCAAGCTGAATCAATCTCGCATGATAAGGAAAGAAAAATGGGAAGTATATATCCTAAATGCCCTGTAGCCTCTTGAAGATAAGTATGGACGTCATCATACCGATCCGCAAGACTCTACTAGACACTTGCTCATGACTTGTAGAACCTATGAACCTAGAGCTCTAATACCACCTTGTCACGACCCAAAATCTAACTAGTCGTGATGGCACCTAACCCATCCCGTTAGGTCAGCTAATTTCCAACTAACCAATTTCAATAATAATTATTAAAGCAATTTAAGTGAATAAAGATCCTGATCTTATACAATCCCCATGAATTGGTAGTTACAATCATGAGCTTCTAAGAATAGAGTATACAAAATGGAAATGAAATAAATACATAGTCTATTTGAATAGTACATAAACAGAACTTATATAAATCTAAGGCTACCCTGAACAAAGGGCAGCTACAACAAGAATGTATGTACATCTTCAAATCCCGCAACCATCGAGCACAGCAACAAGAGCAGCCAACATCTGCACGCAATGTGCAGAAGTGTAGTATAAGTACAACCGGCCCCATGTACTGAGTAAGTAAAAAACCTAGCCTTAGGTTGAAAATAGTGACGAGCTTCTACTAAGGTCGGGTCCACAACCACTAATCCATAACAGTTAATAACAATATAAAGCGAATAATACCATAAGTAACTCAGAGATAAAATGCTCAGTCATATCATGATTTCAGCAATAATAGTTCTTCCTTTCAAGTACATCAGCGAAAATCCAAATCTTTTGCCAAAGTTACCAAAAATGTGAATAAGTTTGAAAACAGAAATTTTACCACAATCCTTTCAATAATAAATAAAATATCTCATTTTCTTTCCAGATAACCAGTGTAAAACAAATGCATCACTATGCCCATTTGTTAACATTTGTGAGAAATCATGAATAATGTGATACCGTACAGTATAAGGAAAACACATATATGTCATGTGTGCATGTCAATGCAATGTATCTCAGAGATTGTACTCATGTACTCACACTCTCAGAATACTAAATCCCACTATGTCGCATTCTCTCTCACTGTGACTAGCACACTCAATCACTCAGCACTATCCAATACATGTTGCGGCGTGCAGCTCGATCCCTGTTTATAGTCGACTGCACTCACTGGGGGTGTACAGACTCATGAGGGGCTCCTACAGCCCAAGCGCTATAAGCCCAGATAACTCACGTGCCATAATATAATTATCTGGATCCGCACGGCCAACTCACGTGCAATAATAATATAAGGATCCGCACGGCCAACTCACGTGCTACACGGCAAAACTCACGTGCAATAATAATATAAGGATCCGCACGGCCAACTCACGTGCTGCACGGTCAACTCATGTGTAATAATAAGCCAATAAGGCCTGCTGCAGGCGGGCAGCCCCGATCCATAAAATATCCTCACAATCAAGCCCTCGGCCTCCCTCAGTCATCAATCTCTCCAGTCTCTCTCTCATGGGCTTACAATGTCATGAGAATAGCCCAAAATGATGATATGTTGTATCAATAAATAACAACAGAGACTGAGATATGATATGCTATGAAATGAATATGACTAAGTATGAATTTTCAATTTAAACATATAATCCACAGCAATATAACCTCAGTGGGTCCCAATAATACAGGCATATAGCCTCAATATGATTTTAAAATGCTTTTCAGCTTAATTTCTTCAACACATAAAACTGCAAGGAAAATGCCAAGAATTATTTAACTACAAAATTCCACAGAAATAATTATGTCACAATTTCTATAGTGCACGCCCACACGCCCGTCACCTAGCACGCGCGTCACCTCCCAACGATTTGTATAATACATATATTCAGGGTTCATACCCTCAGCTCCAACATTAGAAGAGTTACTTACCTCGAACACGACAAATCCAATGTCGGGCAAGCTAAGCAATGCTCCAGGAATTCCATTCTGCGCGTATCAACTTCCAAATGGCTCGAATCTAGTCACAACAATTTGACTCAGTCCACACAATTTATAAGAATTAATTCCATATCAAAATGCTAATATTTTCCATAAAATCCGAAATTACGCCCCAAAAATCACCCGTGGGGCCCACGTCTCGAAATCCGATGAAACTTACAAAATACGATAACCCATCCAATTACAAGTTCAACCATACTAATTTCACCCAAATCCGACTCCAAATCGTTATTCAAACTTGAAAAATTTGTTTTGTGACATTATAGAAATTTCCTTCTATTTCTCTTCAAGATTCAATAATCGTACACCAAAAATGAAGATTAATTCATGGAATATAATCACAAGGGAGTTAAGAACACTTACCCCAAGTTGTGTGAAAAATTTCCTCTCAAAAATCACCCAACCCGAGCTCCAAAATCTGAAAATGGGTGAAAATATTGAACCCTTGAATTTTACGGTTCTGCCCAATCGATTTCCGCATTTGTGGACAAGGGGTCGCACCTGCGACCCTCTCTTCTGCGGATAAATGGGCGCATTTGCTAGTCAGGCCACTTCTGTGGAGAGCCAAGCGCGGATGCGACTCCGCACGTGCGGATAAAATTCTGCACCTGCGCTGCCCGACTTCCTCACCCTTTTCCGCTTCTGCGCCAACCCTTCGCACATGCGGCCTCGCAGATGCAGGTAAATTATTCGCACCTGTGAGCACTACCCAGTTCCACACTTGGCCGCTTCTGCGACTGATTTTGCACACATGCAGCTTCGCAGATGCGGGAAAATTCTTCGCACTTGTGAGCACCGCCCAGTTCCACACTTGGCCGCTTCTGCGACTGATTTCGTGCACATGCGGCTTCGCACCTGCGATCAAAAACTTTGCAGGTGCGATCACACCAGCAAGCAGCAATTCCAGCATTTCCTTAAGTCCAAATTTGATCCGTTATCCATCCAAAACTCACCAGAGGCCCCCGGGACCTCAACCAATTGTATCAACAAGTCCCATAACATAACATGGACCTACTCGAGGCCTCAAATCACACCTAACAACATTGAAATGACGAATTTCTCCTCAATTCAAAATTAACGAACTTTGAACTTTCAAATTCTACATCTTGTGCCGAAAAACATCAAATCAACCCGGAACGACCTCAAATTTGCGCACAAGTCACATTTCATATTACGGACCTATTCCAATTCACAGAATCATATTCCTACATATCAAATAGTCAAACCCCCAGTCAAACTTCCCAAAAATTCAACTTTGGGCAATTCAAGCCAAATTCCATTACGGACCTCCAAAATTTTTTTCCGGACACGCTCCTATGTCCAAAATCACCATACGGAGCTATTGAAATCATCAAAATTCGAATCCGAGGTCATTTAAACATAAGTCTGCATCCGGTCACTATTTTAACTTAAGCTTTAAACCTTGGAACTAAGTATTCCAATTCATTCCAAAACCTCACTGGACCCGAACCAATTACCCCGGCAATTCACACAACAACTGTAAAGTACAATTTGAGAAGTAAATGGGAAAACGGGGTTGTAATACTCAAAATGACCGGCCGGGTCGTTACAAAATAATGAGACTATCCGCACCTTGAAAGATCAAATAAAACCATTGGTTGAGGCTCATAATGCTCACCAACTTGAGAATGTTGAAAATGTTAAGAAAAGTTCAACTTCTAGGAAGAACGTGAGCTTCATTTTGAGGAATCAAGAATTGAACATCTGCCAACCGACTCCATGACTGTTGGTGATGCCGAGAAAAATTTTAAATTAGAGTAAATCGGTGTGACAGAAAATATGGTTGAAGTTGAATCTAGTTCGGGGGAAAAAGAGGATGTTATGATTTAGGATAAATTACAATTTAAAATATCTCATTCCAAGCATTTCTCAATATTAGAGTTGTGTGGTGATATTGTAACGACCTGGACGGTCATTTTATATATTGTAGCCTCATTCCCCTATTTATTGCTTTTGTTGTGTTCATTTTAATATTTTGACTTGCCAGGGTGGTTGGAATGGTTTAAGAGTTAATTGGACACTCAGTCCCAATGTTGAAGGCTTAAGTTGAAAGAGTTGACCGGAGTTTGCCTTTTATGTAGACGACTCCGGAATAGAGTTTTGATTGTTCTGATAGCTTCGTATGGTGATTTTGGACTTAGGAATATGTTCGGATGCTGATTAGGGGTCCGTAGGTTAATTTGATTCTTTTTGGAGAAAGTTGGAAAGTTGAGAGGTTTTATCGAGAGTTGACTTTATTGATATAAGGTTCGGATTCTAGTTCCAGAAGTGGTAATAGGTTCGTTGTATCATTTGGGACTAGTGTGCAAAATGTGAGATCATTTAGGGTTGGATTGATATGGTTCGACATGAGTTTTAGAAGTTCATTAGTTTCATTAGGCTTTAATTGGGGTGCGATTCCTAGTTTTGAAGTTGTTTCATGTGATTTGGGGTTTCAAGTAAGTTCGTATTGTATTTTACGACTTCTTGGTATGTTTGGATGGGGTCTCGGGGGCCTCGTGTGTGATTCGGGTGGTTGGCGGATCATTTTGGACTTTGGAGGATTGTTAAAGCCTGGGAGTTCTGGTGCTATCTCACCTGTGAGGGACTTTCCGAAGTTGTGAAACCGCAGAAGCGACCATGTGATCACAGATACGTGCATGGCTGGGCTGGTGAAGGTCGCATATGCGAAGGATTTACCGCATGTGTGAGCCCGTAGATGGGGACAAAGGGATGCAGTAGCAGAGGAAGGCTGACTGAGCTAGAATTGCATATGCGGAAGGATTCCACATGTGCGAATGTGATAGCAACGGGAGTTTGACCACAGAAGTGGTAGGTCAGAACTTAAGTGAAATGCACAGGTGCGTGGTTTTGACCGCATAAGAGGAAATTTGGATCTCAGGTGCGATTTCACTAGAAGGTTCTTATATTCGAAGGGTTTGAGTGTTTTCTCATTTGTGCAGATTTGGAACTCGGCTAAGGGCGATTTTCGATAGAAGTTTTGCTACAACTGAATTGGTAAGTGAGGTTTAATCATTTTTGTTAATAAAAATTGATTACCAATTGATTATTACACCTAGTTTATGCGAATTTGAAGTGAATTTTGTGAATTTTAGAACATGGTATTGGAGAGTGAGATTAGTATGGTTGGACTCTTAATTAAATTGGTGTTCGGTATATGTGAATGTTTTCAGGTTCCAGGATACGGGCCCGCAGTTGACATTTTGGGTAGACTTTGCATATTTGATTCAAGACTTTAGCTTTTTCACTTGGAATTGTTTCCTATTGCTATTATTGATGGTATTAAGTTATTTTGGCTAGATTCGAGTCGTCTAGAGATTGATACGCGCAAGAAGGGCTTGTTAGAGGATTGATTTGACTTGCTTGAGGTAAGTATCTTACCGAAACTTGGTTGTGGCACTAGTTGCTTGAATTATTTGTAATAGCTATGTGCTATGAGTGGCGCATATCCATAGGGTTGAGCCCATATGCGTGCATCGAGGTACTATTACATGCTCGGGGTAGTGCTTGGGCTATAATACACCTTGAATTGATTGCTAAGCTTCATGCTGTAATTTTTCTCATGTATTTTCGTATATTGCTTTCTGTGTATTATGATATGGACTGGTTGCCTCTAACCACGCCAGGCGGATTGTGATTATAGGCACATGAGTTGTCTGTGCGGTTGGTATTGTCATCATGTGAGTTGTCCGTACGGATCCAAATACTGATATTATTAGCACGTGGGTTGTTCGTGCAACACGTGAGTTGTCTGTGCAGTTGATATTAATAGCACATGAGTTGTCCGTGTAGTGTAGTGATATGGATCAATCCCCCTAGGGTCTCCATCTCACATTTCTCTCTTGATGGTATATACGCAGATTTGAGGAAATTGGTCAATGGTTTGGTACAAATAGGTAATTAATGAGGAAAATCTTGCCAGTGTTGTTTTAAATTTTGCATTTCATCTTTACTTGAAATTTTCATAGTTAATTACCTGATTTATTTGCATATCATCTTTATATGCCATATTGTTCTCTCTGTGCTCTATGACTTGATCATGTTATTGTTCTGTACTTTTTAAATTGATGAAACTGTACAGGTTATAGCAAGTATCATTTTATAATTCTTGTTTCTTTTACCTCACAGAGGTTAGTTATGATACTTGTTGAGTATATTAGGCCAGTGGTACTCATGCTACACTCTACACATAATTGTGCAGATCCAGGTGTCAAACCCAGTCATCAGTAGTTGAGGCTTGTAGCAGAGCTGATCATTGATAGATGGGGTAGAACTGCATTCTCGACCGTAGTCTTGACGTCTTTTTTCTTATGTACTGTTGTCTTTATTTCAGACAGTATTGTATTTGTTCATTTCAGACTTCTATTTCCGTATTAGAGCTCATGACTTTGTATTTACCAAGTATGTGGGAGTTATGATGTATTGGAACTATTATGTTATTTTGAGGTTTTAGACTTATGATATTTCTGTAAATTCTGCTATTTTGGTTCTTTATTGTTATTTCTGGCTTTCCTAGCAAGTGTGTTAGGCGCCATCATGACTGGTTAGTTTTTCGATTGTGACAAATATGGGAATTGAATTACACAAAAAAAATGAGGGATTTTGAAGAGGAAAGGCAAGGGCCGTACATTTTACAATTTGAATGCGCGAGAAGGCAAAATGACATTCCTTAAATTAAAACAAAGAAATGGAAAATAAAAATGGTGTTTGGCTTGTTCATCTACATACCACCCCCGCTGCTCGTGGTCACAAATTTGATTCCAAGTTAGGTTCCCAATTCATATCCTCTAAGTGGAGAGAAAAGTGGTTAAGTTGGTAGTTGTCTTGCCGCGACATTAAATGCGGCGCTTGATGGGAGGAAACCCGTCGTTTTCAATACTATAAGTATCTTACTTAAACATGGTTGAGGCACTAGTTCCCTGAATTATTTGTTATAGCTACGTGCCATGAGTGGCGCATATGCGTGGGGTTGAGGCCATATGAGTGCAGTGGGGTACTATTACATGCTTGGGGTAGTGCTTAGGCTATGTTACGCCTTGAATTGATTTCTAAGCTTCGTGTTGTAATGTTTCTGTTATTTGTACCCCCTTCATGAGCTATTTGTACAATATTTGAGATTACGTTGAGATTATCCTCCCGATTGAACCTGATAAACAACTATTTCATGATGAAGTTGTCTGTTCTAGCTGTGATAGCACACACTGCACATGCCTACACCATAGCATGTTACTTATACCAGCCCAGAAGGATGAGACTTGATAATCATTGATTACATACATGTATTCTCGTATATTGCTTTTTGTGTATTATGATCTGGACTGGTAGCATGTGACCACGCCAGGCGGATCCTGATTATTGGCACGTGAGTTGTCCGTGCAGTTTGTATTGTCAATATTTGAGTTGCCCGTGCAGATCCAGATATTGAAATTATTAGCGCGTGAGTTGTCCGTGTAGTTGATATTATTAGCACGTGAGTTGTTCTTGCAAGACGTGAGTTGTCCGTGCAGCATGTGCATATTCATCCATCCCCCTTAGGGCCACCCTCTCATGTTTCTCTCTTGATGGTGTACAAGCTGATTTGAGGAAACTGATAAGTGGTTTGGTACGGTTATGAAATTATTGAGGAAAATCTGGCCAACGTTGTTTTGGATTTTCCATTTCTTCTTTACTTGCAATTTCCATGGTTAATTACCTGATTTATTTGCATATTATCTTCATATGATATATCATTGACTGGGTAGAGAACATAAGTAATAGTGCACACACATAGATGGTTCTTTCTGTGCCCTATGATTTGATCACGTTATTGTCGTGTACTTGTTAAATTGATGAAACTGTACATGTTATAGCATGTATCATTTACAATTCTTATTTCTTTTACCTCGCCGAGGGTAGTTATGATACTTGATGAGTATATTGGGTTGGTTGTACTTATGCTGTACTCTGGACTTAATTATGCAGATCAAGGTGTCGAACCCAGTCATTAATAGCTGAGGCTTGTAGCAGAGCTGATCATTGAGAGACGAGGTAAAACTGCATTCTCGACCGTAGCACCGCCATCACTTTCTTATGTACCATTGTCTTTATTGCAGACAGTATTGTATTTGGTCATTTTAGACTTATATTTCCGTATTAAAGCTCATGACTCTGTATTTACCAGTTCTGAGGGAGTTATAATGTATTGGAACTATTACGTTACTTTGATGTTTCAGACTTATGTTATTTCTATAAATTCTGCTATTTTGGTTCTTTAATGATATGTCTGGCTTGCCTAGGAAATGTGTTAGGAGCCATCACGACTGGTTAGGTTTTTTATATGATTTTGGGCATGGATTAGTTGTTACCATTTTACGTTATTATGGATTGTCAGATAAGACCGTGACGTTGGTGATGCCAGAATTGCCTATGGTTGAGTGGAGAGGTTCCCTAGATTATGTCCCACGTAGAGTGATTTCATATTTGAAGGCTCAACGGATGGTTGAGAAGGGATGTCTGGCATTTTGGCCTTTGTGAGGGATCTTAGTGTTGATTCTCCTACCATTGAGTTTGTTCCAGTAATGAGAGACTTCCCAGATGTGTTTCCTATAGACCTTCCGTGCATGCCCCCCGACAGGGACGTTGATGTTTGTATTGATCTGGTGCCAGGCACTGAGCCCATTTATATTCCACCGTATCGCATGTCACCAACGACATTGAAGGAGTTAAAGGAACAACTTCAGGAGTTTCTTGATAAGGGCTTCATCAGGCCCAGTGTGTCGCCTTAGGGTGCACTGGTTCTATTTGCGAAGAAGAAGGATTGTACTATGAAGATGTGTATTGACTACAAGCAACCGAACAAAGTTACAATTAAGAACAAGTATCCACTACCACGCATTGATGATTTATTTGATCGGCTTCAAGGTGCTAGAGTATTCTCGAAGATTGAATTGAGGTCGAGGTACCATCAGTTGAAGATCCGGGATTCAAATATTCTTGAGACAGATTTCAGGACCCGCTATGGTCACTACGAGTTTCTTGTGATGTTTTTTGGGGCTGACCAATGCCCATTCAACTTTTATGCATCTGGTGAACAGTATGTTCCAGCCGTACCTTGATTCTTTCGTCAAAGTATTCATTGATGATATATTTGTGTACTCACATAGCCGGGAAGATCATGAGAATCAATGAGGATTTTACTCCAGACTTTGAGGGAGAAGAAGCTATATGCTAAATTCTCTAAGTGTGAGTTCTAGCTTGATACAGTGGCATTCTTGGGCCATGTGGTATCTAGTTATAACAACCCAGCCGGTCATATTGATTATTGTAGCCTCGTTCCCCCATTTTATTGCTAATATTCTATGTTCGTTTGTTGTTATGTGACTTGCCGGGGTGGCTGTTTTGGTTAAGGGGATACTTCAAAATGAATTGGGATACTTAGTTCCAAGGTTGGAAGCCTAAGTTGAATGAGTTGACCGGATGTTGACTTATGTGTATATGACTCCGGAATGGAGTTTTGATGGTTCCAATAGCTCCCTATGATGATTTTGGATATATGAGTGTGTCCGGACATTGATTTGGAGGTACATAGGTCGTTTTGGATTGAATTGGCGAAAGTTGGAAAGTTGAAGGATTGGAAAGTTGAGAAGTTTGACCGAGAGTTGACTTTGTTGTTACCGGGCTCAGATTTTGGTTTTGGAAGTTGGAATAGGTCCATTGTATCATTTATTACTTGTGTGCAAAATTTGAGGTCAATCAAAGCTGATTTGGTGTGTTTTGGCATTGGTTATAGAAGTTGGAAGTTCAATAGTTCAGTAGGCTAGAATTGGAGTGTAATTTGTGTTTTTGATGTTGTTTGATGTGACTTGAGGGTTTGACTGAGTTCGTATGATATTTTAGGATGTGTTGGTATGTTTGGATGGGGTCCCGGGAGCTTCGGCTGAGATTCAGATTATGGATTGAGTTTAGCCTTGTAGAGCTGTAGAATTTCTGGTGCCTTGTTTCCTTATATGTGTTCGCAAAAGAGGTCTCGCATTCGCAATATGTATATGGGTGACTAGAGAAGATTGTTCTACACGTTCGCGAAGAAGGCCACGTATTCACGAAGGTCTAGGGAGTCTGTGGTTCGTGATCGCGAGAGGGGACTCGCGTTCACGTAGAAGGATGAGGAAGGTAGGGCACTAGACTTGTAAGCCTTCATGTCTGCGGGAGATGGGTCGCGTTCGTGTAGGCATTGGTTCAGTGGCCATCGCATTCACGGGGGAGGTCTCGCATCCGCATAAGAGGATTTTTTGGCAGCTGAGGATTTTCTGCTTCGCGAACGCGAGGCACATTCCGCGTTCGCGTAGAAGGGCAACTGGACAGCAGTATATTTTTGCCAAATCGAGGGTTGTATCCTAGCTTTCATCTTTTGAGATAGAGATCTCGGTTTTGGACGATTCTTGAAGGGATTTTCAAAGAGTTGATTGGGGTAAGTGGTTCTAACTCAGATTTAATTAATATACATGAATCTATCATTGCTTTACAATTTAATTAGTGTTTTACGTTGGAAAATGTGGGGAAATTTGTGGAAACTTCATAAGTTATATTTTGAAGTTTGAAAGGCGATTTGGGGTGGGAATTGGATGGTTTTGGTATATTTGGACTCGTTATTGAATGGGTGTTTGGATTTTGTGACTTTTGTCGGGTTTCGAGACGTGGGATCGAGGTTAACATTTTGACTTTGGTTAAAGAACTTAGCTTTTTCGTATGTAATCGATTCCTATAGCTTGTATTGATTGTATTAAGTTTTTTGTGGCTAGATTAGAGTCGTTCGGAGGCCGATTCGCAAGGCAAGGGCTTGTTGGAGTTGTGATTTGCACGGTATGAGATAAGTAACACTTCTAAACTTGGTACTGAGGGTATGAATCCCTGGATTTTGTGTTATATGGTTGGTGTTGAGGTGATGCACATGCTAGGTGACAGGTGTGTGGGTATGCACCGTGGTAATTGTGACTCTTTTGATTCTGTGGTACTGTGTAGTTATCAAATCTTGTTGCTAGTCATGTAATCCCTACGTGTTAGAGTAATTGAGCTACGATCCATGTTTGAAATCATTCTTAGGCTATATTTTAATTTTATTGGGACCCACTGAGATCATTTCTGCTGTTGAGTTATTTGTTTAAATTGCAATTATGTACTCAATCACATTCATCATTTGCATATCATATCTCAGTCTCTGTTATCATTTATTGTGACATCATGTTATCATTTTTTGGGTTGATTTGGCATGAGATTTGTGAGCCCGAGAAACTGGAGAGTTTGATGACTGAGTTGGGACCTGAGGGTCGACTTATGAGTGATATTTATAGGATTGGGATGCGCGTCGCAGCAGGCTTTATTGACACATTTATGGGATTGGGCTACATACCACACCATGCCATGTTGGCTTATATTAGCGCTTGGGCAGGACCCATCCCTCCGGAGTCTGACATACCAACAGTGAGCGTAGGTATTGTTGAGTGCTTGGCATATTTTATCAGTATTGAGCATAAATTGTTGAACTTCAGAGAATGTCTACATTGTTGTACTGTGTACGAATTAATCATGGGATTTCTCTGAGTTATTACTATTATTTCCCTGTTATATCTGTACGGTTATTATCTGGATTTGGACTGTACCTTTTTGAGCTCATCACTATTTTCAACCCAAGGTTAGTCCTGTTACTTATTGAGTACATTGGGTCGGTTATACTCATACTACACTCTGCACTTCATATGCAGATCCAGGTACATTTGGACTTGGTGGTTGCTAGACTCAGAGCAGTATTTGCTAGGAGACTATATATATAGCTGCATTGATGCCCGCTGACCTCAACTCTCCTTTTTCTGTTTTATTCTATACTTTTCTATCTTTCAAACAGTAGTATTAGAGGTTTAGACTTTGTTGACACTTAGTAGCTCATGTACTCGGTGACACCCGAATTTTGGGAGAGTTTGTAGTTGATTCACAATTGTGCTTATCGGTTATCTATGAGATTTTTCACTGGTAGACTTATTACATCATGCTTTTAATCTAAAATGCGTAGTTATTTTGTGATTCTCGGCTTGCCTAGAACAGTGATAAGCGATATCACGACATGTTGAGATTTGGGTCGTGACAAGTTGGTATCAGATCCTAGGTTATTTAGGTCTCACGAGTCATGAGCAGGGTTAGTAGAGTCTTGCAGATCGGTACGGAGACATCTGTACTTATCTTCGAGAGGCTACCAAACCAAGTAGGAAACTTCACATTCTTGTATTCTTATCATGCGAATTTGTTGATTCCGAAAAACTAAACTTCTATTATTCTATTCTATCATAGATGGTGAGGACACGTACGACCGAATCAGACAGACAACCACCAGTACCACTAGCTAGGGCCGCGGGATGTGGGGTTGCAGTAGCTAGCGCTGCACCTGTGGAGCCACCAGTTGCTCTAACTCATGAACTGATACCAGATGTGGTTGAGCCTGTGGGAGCAGCTCAGGCACCAGTTGTGCCCATTGTGATTCAGGCTTAGGCCCAGATATTGACTGTATGCACTGGGGTGTTGATGGTAGGCTATAATCTCGTGTTTTAGTCGTTTATTGCACTCTAATTCACTGCACTTTACTTGTGTTGAGCTTTAATTGGTAGTGTTTTGCACTTATTGTGTGTTTTATGCCTTGTAGGAGTGATTTCGAGCTATTTAGATGTTGTGGAGCTAATTGAAGCTATTTGGAGCTTTGAAATATGAGTAAAAGCATAAGGAATTAAGCCGGTATTGTGTTCGGGGGTCGAGGACCAAGTCTGGACGTCAAAAATCAAGTTTGAAGCAGTACTCAAAGAAAGGTACCTTGCCACGGCGCGTGGGGTGCCGCGGCTGTGCAAAACTTTGATGCCTGCGAACTCTTAGCTCTCTGGATTTGTCCACTAATGCCCTGCATGGCACGTCGCCCCATGTGGTGCGCCTGTGCAATATTTATATAGTGAAAGTCCTATTTTGGCTAGGAAAGGGTAGTTTCGTCTAGGCCCGACCCTACTTGATATAAATACATGAAAATTTATTATTTTCAGGGCTTTTGACATACTTTAGACCTAAGGAGGCTAAGGAGGAGTTGGAAGAACACAAGCACAAGGATTTCATCATTCCTTCCTCGCTTAAGACCCGAGTTTGGATTGAATTTATGTTTTTCTATACTTTATTTTTATTTGAGATGAATTTCTCCATATCTATGGAGTAGTTCCATTTAGGGTTTTATGGATTTGGTGTATTGATGATTGTTTGGGATTATAACTCTAGTTTTATGTATTGAACATTTTTTTGGATGATTTAATTGTTGCATCTTTATTCACTAGTTCATGTAATCGAGAGAGGCATAACTTGTATATCTTTGCAATATATTGTTGGTTGAGTTCATAGATTCTTTTAAGTAATCGAAAGAGGCTAGTTGAATTACTGATTAAACCTAGTTAAGAGAATAGTCGAAAGAGATTTTCCTAAAGACTAATCCATTACGCATTCTCGCATATCTTCACGTGCTTAAATTAGTTCATATTGTGAGGGTAAAACTTAACCGAGAGAGGAGTTTTTGTTGAAAGTTTGGACTAATAATTGAGTGAATTCGAGAGACTCACTTGAACATTAGAAGTGAATTACCTAAAGTTAGATCCCGAATAATTATCTTGCACCTATCCTATCGAAACCCTATCTTCTCCCATTAATAACCTTCTTTGCTTATTCCTTGTTTCGATTGTCATTAGTCAATAGCTTTAGATTCTTAGTTAATTTTAGTTAGACATTTTATAAATCTCAATGGTTGATCATCTTGGATAGCAACAAAGCTAGAAACTACGAGAATACTGTTTAAATTCAATCCCTATAAATACGATATTATACTATACTATATTTGATTAGTGAGTAGAATTTAAGTGTGTGTTTTACGCTCATTAAATTTTGGCGTCGTTGCGGGGGATAGGCAAACAACAGTGTTTAAAATAGTTATAGTGCTAATTGAAGAATATTTTTCTTTTTATTTCTATTTTCTCTTTTTACGTTTGGTATTCGTTCACTGTGCGTAGATTACAGGTTTAGATTGGTACATGACTCGAGCTTTTTCGAAAGAAGTGCTACCATACGAGTCTGAGAGAGAAAAATAATTGCGACAGCTGAGGAAGGAAAGAGATCTCACCGAGACATCAGAAAAGGTTGGGCAATCCTCAACCAAAGAACTTATGGCTGGAAACGGTGATGATAATGTAGATTTGGGTGCAAGGGAGGCAGCCCAACAACGAGAAAAAGCTGCATGGGATGCAGAGGAGGCAGCTATTAGAGATGCACAGATTATCTATGAAGAAGAGAGGGCTCGGAGAATTGTTCAAAATCAACTCTTGGCTGCATACCGGTTCGAAAATATAGCTCCCATGCTTGGGAGATCACTGGGCTATTATGCTAGACCAGTCTACAATCAAGGCTTATCAAGTTTTAAACCACCTCCAACTGCAGCTAACAATTTCGAGTTGAACCAAGGGATGCTTCAAACCATCCAGAATTGCTATGTTTTAAGAGGAAAAATGAACGAAGATCCAAACACTCATCTAATGGACTTCGAGAAGATTATGAGCACCTTTCAATACAATTGGGTGTCACAAGATGCAGTGTACTTAAGGGCATTCCCCTTTTCACTTAAAGATGATGCAAAGCAGTGGCTTCGAAACTAGCCCACGGGATCCATTAGAACATGGGAGGACATGACCAGAAAATTCCTTGATAAATATTTCTCCACAGCTAAGACGGGCAAGTTTAGATATCTTCTTCCAGAAAGAGACTGAAACTATTTTTGAAGCATGGGAGAGGTTTAAGGAGATAGTTCGAAAGTGTCAACATAGTGGAATTGAACTCTGAATGCAATCCTATGACTTTTGGGACGGATTGACACCAGCCTCGCGTAGAACATTAAGCAATGCAGTTGGAGGCCCTTTGATGAAGAAGACTCCACATGAGATAGTTACAATTATTGATGAGTTTTCTGAAGATGCCAATCAGCGGCCCTCTAAGACTGCTGAAAGAAGAAGATCAACTGGTGTTCACCAAGTGTATGCTAATACATATGTGCATGCACAACTTGATGCTATAGCTAAAGAAATATGGAAGCTGACCTTAGCCTCAATACAAAATGAGCCTCGCGCAGCTTGTGATATATGCGGAAGAGGACACCCTACTCATCAGTGTCAAGCCTGAACGGAGAAAGTGAATGCTGTGGGAAATTATAATTTTAATGCAATAGGTCAGAAGCACCCCGATTTTTAATGGAGTTCACCTGGGGGTACCGCTAATGCATGGCAACTAAACAACTCTAGATTTCAGGGACAAAAGGCTCCTGGTTTTATTAATCAGTAGAGGCACCAGTTTCAACCTCAACAACCCAATCATCCTGGTCTAGAAGATCTCATGAAGGCCTTTATTGTAAAAACTGATAAAAGATTTGAAGTACATGGGGAAACATTTTTAAATTTAGAGAAGCAAGTGGGACTGATTGCAACAATATTAACTGAGATGGTTCCATGCACTCTCCCTGCTGATACTGAAACAAATCCCAAAGAAACAGTGAATGTTGTAACCTTGAGAAGTGGACAAGTGTTGAAAGACCCCACCCCAATCTAGAACTTGCCCCGTGTATTTTCAAAGTGAAATCGTAGTTTTATTCAATCGTGGAAGTGATATAGGTATTTCTTTTTTGAGCCAGATATGTGCTACTACCCACCTAATTGTTATGTATCTTACTTAACCTCTTTTATCCTGTAATCTTATTTCTTTGGCAACCACATTACAAGCCTTACCCATTTGTTTGAATTGGCCATCTATTGGAACCTTGTACCTCTAGTGAGCACTTGAATTTGTTATGAACTTTGTAAAAGTTGAAGTGTGGGATGGGTGGTTTGGCTTTTGAGCGGAACTGTTGAACTAAGGAGAAAGGTGCACAGTTTTGAAAAGGTAACAACCACTTGAATTGAAAAAGAAAGGAAAACAATAAGTGTATCATTGTGAAAAATATTCCTTGATAGTGGTAACTTGATGCAATTGTGCATGAAGAAGTAGGAAGTTAAAGTATATTAATGTGAAGGTGAAATTATTGTTTTACATAAGTGTGCGGTTTTGAACGGTTAATTATATGTATTAAAGTGCTTAGGGAGGTGTAGTCACTTTTATATCTAAATGTATTCTACTCATCCCGCATCCTACATTACAACCAATTAAAGTCCTGCTTGATCCTTGACTGAATGAGCTCAATTAGTAGAGTAGTACACTACAGGCAAGCCTATGGTACGTCTTTTGTGAAATATGAATGTCGTTTCTGAGACTGAGAAAATTCTTTCTATTTTGAGTTCCTAATTGTTCTTAAATTTCCTTGTGTGTGAAAATACTCTCTATTGTTGTGTGAGGGAACTTGATTCACGAAGGAAAGGTAATGTCGTTGACCTATGTGTTAGAGTAAGTGAGCGGGTTGTGAAAAATGTGTGGTGCTTTTGAGTCAAATGTTGAGGCGAGGATGTTACGGTATTGTACTGAATTTATGTTAAATAGTCTTGGTGTGATGAGTTATGAGAGTTGTTGAAAAAGGTCATGTCCATATGAAGTGTAGTTTGATTGCTCGAGGATGAGCAATGGTTTAAGTGCGGGGTATTGATGGTAGGGTATAATATCGTGTTTTAGTCTCTTATTAAACTCTAATTCACAGCATTTTACTTGTGTTGAGCTTTAATTGGTAGTGTTTTTCACTTATTGTGTGTTTTATGCCTTGTAGGAGTGATTTCGAGCTATGTAGATATTATGGAGCTAATCGAGCTATTTGGAGCTTTGAAGTCTTAGTTAAAGCTCAAGGGATTAAGCCGGGATCGTGTTCAGGAGTCGAAGACCAAGTCTGGACATAAAAAGTCAAGTTTGAAGTCGTACTCTGAGAAAAGTACCTTGTCGCGGTGCCGTGGGGCGCCGCTGCTGTGCAAAATCCTACTGCCTGCAAATTGTTAAATCTTTGGATTTCTCCACTAATGCCCTGCATGGTGCGTCGCCCCTTGCGGCGCGCCTGTGCAATTTTTACAGAGTGAAAGTCGTATTTTGGCTAGGAAAGAGTGGTTTCATCTAGGCCCGACTCTATTTGGTATAAATACATGGAAAAATATTATTTTTAGGACTTTTGACAAACTTTGGACCTAAGGAGGCTAAGGAGGAGTTGGAAGAACACAAGCACAAGGACTTCATCATTCCTTGCTCACTCAAGACCAGAGTTTGGATTGAATTTATGTTTTTCTATACTTTAATATTATTTGTGATGAATTTCTCCATATCTATGGAATAGCTCCATTTAGAATTTGATGGATTTGGTGTATTGATGATTGTTTATGGATTATAACTCTAGTTTTATGTATTGAACATTTTTTGGATGATTTAATTGTTGAATCTTTATTCACTAGTTCATGTAATCGAGAGAGGCATAACTTGTGATATCTTAGCAGTATATTATTGGTTGAGTTCATAGATTATTCTAAGTAATCGAAAGAGGCTAGTTGAATCATTGATTAAACCTAGTTAAGAGAATAATCGAAAGAGATTTTCCTAAAGACAAATCCATTACGCATTCTTGCATATCTTCACGTGCTTAAATTGGTTCATCCTGTGAGGTTAAAACTTAATCGAGAGAGGAGTTTTTGCTGAATGATTGGACTAATAATTGAGTGAATTCGAGAGACTCACTTGAACATTAGAAGTGAATTATCTAGAGTTAGATCTCGAACAATTATCTTGCACCTATCCTATAGAAACCCTATCTTCTCCCATTGATAACCTTCTTTTCTTATTCCTTATTTCGATTGTCATTAGTCAATAGCTTTAGATTCTTAGTTAATTTCAGTTAGACATCTTATAAATCTCAAATGTTGATCATCTTGGATAGCAGCAAAGCTAGAAACTATGAGAATACTGTATAAATCCAATCCCTGTGGATACGATATTATACTACACTATATTTAATTAGTGAGCAGAATTTAAGTGTGTGCTTTGCGATCTTCAAACTTTGGCGTTGTTCGGGATTGGCAATCAATAGTGTTTGAAATAGTTATATTGCTAATTCAGGAATTTTATTTTTCTTTTTATTTCTATTTTCTCTTTTTACGTTTTGTATTCGTTGACTGTTCGCAGGTTACAGGTTTAGATTGGTGTATGACTCGTGCTTCTGAGAAAGAAGTACTACCATACGAGCCCGAGATAGAAAAAATAATTACGACAGCTGAGGAAGAAAAGAGACTCATCGAGACATCAGGAATGATTGGGCAAGCCTCAACCAAAGAACTTATGGCTTGAAACGGTGATGATAATGTAGATTTGGCTGCAAGGGAGGCAACCCAACAACGAGAAAAATCACCACGAGATGCTGAGGAAGCTACTATCAGAGATGCACATATTATCTATTAAGAAGAGATGGGTCGGAGAATTGCTCAAAATCAACCCTTGACTGCAGACCAGTTCGGAAATATAGCTCCTATGCCTGGGAGATCACTGGGCAATTATGCTTGACCGGTCTACAATCAAGGATTATCAAGTGTTAGACAACCTTCAATTGTAGCTAACAATTTCGAGTTGAAGAAGGGGTTGCTTCAAACCATTCAGAATTGCTCTGTTTTTAGAGGAAAGATGAACAAAGATCCAAACACATATCTAATGGACTTAGAGGAGATTATGAACACTTTTCAATACAATGGGGTATCATAACATGCAGTGTACTTAAGGGCATTCCTCTATTCAATTAAAGATGATGCAAAGTAATGCCTTCGAAGCTTGCCCACGTGATTGATTAGAACATGGGAGGAGATGACCAGAAAATTCCTTGATAAATAGTTTTCCTCGGCTAAGACGGGCAAGTTTAGAAGAGAAATCCATAACTTCATCCAGAAAGAGACTAAAACTATTTTTGAAGCATGGGAGAGGTTTAAGGAGATAGTTCGAAAGTGTCAACACAGTGGAATTGATCTTTGGATGCAACTCTAGGACTTTTGGGATGGATTGACACCAACTTCGCGTAGAACATTAACCAATATAGTTGGAGGCCCTTTGATGAAGAAGACTCCAGATGAGATAGTTACAATTATTGATGAGTTATCTGAAGATGCCAATCAGTGGCCCTCTGAGACTGCTGAAAGAAGAAGATCAACTGGTGTTTACCAAGTGGATGCCAATACATTTGTGCAGACACAACTTGATTCTATGGCTAAATAAATACGAAAGCTGACATTAGCCTTAATATAAAATGAGCCTCACGCAGCTTGTGATATATGCAGAAGATGACACCCTACTCATGTGTGTCAAGCCTCAACTGAGGAAGTAAATGCTGTGGGAAATTAAAATTTTAATACAATGGTTCAGAAGCACCCCTGATTTTTAATGGAGTTCACCTGGGGGTACCACTAATGCATGGCAACAAAACAACTTCAGATTTCTGGGACAAAAGGCTCCTGATTTTATGAATTAGTTGAGGCAGTAGTTTCAGCCTCAAAATGCCAATCATCCTGGTCTAGAAGATCTCATGAAGGCCTTTATTGTGAAAACTAATGAAAGATTTGAAGTACAAGGGGCAGCAACTCAAAATGTAGAGAAGCAAGTGGGACATATTGCAACAATATTATCTAAGAGGGTTCCAAGCACTCTCCCTGCTGATACTGAAAGAAATCCCAAAGAAACAGTGAATGTTGTAACCTTGAGAAGTGGGCAAGTATTGAAAGACCCCACCCCGATCCAAAAAGATGTGATACTTGAAAAGGAGAGTGGGGAGCAGCTGAAAAGTGATGATGACAAGAAGAAGAAAGGCCCGATAAAAGCTGAGAAAAATAAGAAGGAATAAAAATCGAGAAGGGAGGAATATAAGGAGAGCAAGCATTTGCATGCTCTACCTTTGCCTCAAAAGCTATGTAGAGAAAAGCTGGACAAGCAATTTGAGAGATTTCTGGATGTGCTGAAACAGGTTCATGTAAACTTACCATTCACATAAGTGCTCTCACAAATGCCTTCTTATGCTATATTCTTGAAAGAGATCCTTACAGAGAAGAGGAAAGTAGAGGACACCTTAGTGATCAAGCTCACAAAGTATTGCAGTGCGATATTGCAAAATAAACTCCCATAAAAGTGTGGATATCCAGGGAGTTTTGCAATACCTTGCTCTTTAGGAACTATTATTTTTTATAAGTCTTTATGTGATTTTGATGCCTCAATTAAATTAATGCCTCTATCTATTTATAGGAAAGTTGAGAAGGCGATTGGAGAGATAAGGTCTGCCCCAATATTGTTGCAGTTGGCAGATCAAATGACTTTAATACCCAAGGGGATAGTGGAAGATGTGTTAGTTCGGGTGGATAAGTTCTTATTTTAGGAGGTCCCCCTCATCCTAGGAAGACCATTCTTAGCGACAGGCAGAGCGATATTAGATATACATAAGAGAAAACTAATGCTTAGAGTGGGTGAGGAGACTGTCACTTTCAAGATGAATATAGAAAAGGGGGTGCAAAAAGGAAAACCAGCTGCAAGTGTTGCGTGTAAAGTGAAGGGCTCGAAAGAAAAGATTGCGGTGAGTGAGAAAGATAAGTGTGGGGTGTACCCCAAAAAGGCTGAGAAACAGCTATATGCATGGATGTGTGCATTAGATCGGGCGTGAAGAATGGAGCCCGACTTCGACTCAGACCCCGACTAGATATTTAGGAAAGTTTCCTTTACCTTATGCTTTTTAATTGTGTGTAATGGGGACATGCCACAACTTATTAGTTTTCTTTTTGTTAGTTATAGTTAGTAGATATAGAATTAAAATTTTGAAAAAATGAGAAAAATCTTAAAATTTTTGATTTTTCCCGAAGATGGATATCATCGACAGGTTTCTTGAGGGATTAAAGTCGAAGGAAAAAGACAAAAAGATTTTCTTTTGTTAGGTAGTGCAACAAGTACCCCTTGGGTTTTCTTTGTGTCATGGTTCTTTTCCAAGGGTTTTGTTTGAACCGGGTGTTGGTATTTTTTTTTTTAGGAGTAAGAAACCTTGTGCTGTGATTTGAATTGAAGGTAATATCTCTTATCTTTATTATGCCTTGAGAATAGTAAGTGCTTTAGTTGTGACACTTAGGCTCAGTTTTTGGCTCTTGTATAAGTACCTTAATTTGTATGATCTTAACTTTTCTTAACTACTTTGACTAGAGTGTCTTGATAGTCCAATCATGAGTAAGTTATGTGCCATGTGTGTTTGAGGTTTTGTGTATCCTGTGAATTGCATTTGATGTCTAGAACTTGCCCCATTTATTTGGAAAGCGAAATAGTAGTTTTATTCGGTCTTGGAAGTGATATAGGTATTTGTTTGTTGATCCAGATATGTGCTACTACCCACCTAATTGTTATGTATCTTAGTTAACCCCTTTGAGCTTTTAATCCTGTTTCTTTGGCAACCACATTAGAAGCCTTACCCATTTGTTTGAATTGACCATGTATTAGAACCTTGTACCTCCAGTGAGCACTTGAATTTGTTACGAACTTTGTAAAAGTTGAAGTGTGGGGTGGATGGTTTGGCTTTTGAGTGGAACTATTGAACTAAGGAGAAAGGTGCACTGTTCTGAAAAAGTAAGAGCCACTTGAATTGGAAAAGAAAGGAAACAAATAAGTGTATGATTGTGAAAAATATTTCTTGATATTGGTAACTTGATGTAATTGTGCTTAAAGAAGTAGGGAGTTAAAGTATATTGATATCAAGGTGGAATTATGGTTTTACATAAGTGTGGGGTTTTGAACGGTTAATTGTATGTATTAAAGTGCTTAGGGAGGTGTAGTCACTTTTATATCTAAATATATCCTACCCATCTCGCATCCTACATTACAACCATTTAAAGTCCTACTTGATCCTTGACTGAATGAGCTCAATTAGTAGAGTAGTACACTAAGGGTAGGCCTATGGTACGTTTTTTGTGGCATATGAATGTTATTTCTGAGACTTAGCGAATTCTTTCTATTTTGAGTCCCTACTTGTTCTTAAATTTCATTTTGTGTGGAAATACTATCTATTATTGTGTAAGGGCACTTGATTCACGAAGAAAAGGTAATGTTATTGACCTCTGTATTAGTGTAAGTGAGCGGGTTATGAAAAATGCGTAGTCCTTTTGAGTCAAATCTTGACGTGAGGATGTTATGGTATTGTACTTAATTTGTGTTAAATAGTCTAGGTATGATGAGTTATGAGAGTTGTTGATAAAGGTCGTGTCCATATGAAGTTTAGTTTGATTTCTCGAGGACGAGCAATGGTTTAAGTGTGGGGTGTTGATGGTAGGCTATAATTGTAAGGCCCAGTAAAATTTTACCTGAGACTCGGGGTTTCGTGGTGCCGAAATAGGCTTATGTGTGCACCCGGTCTCTACAAAGATGCATCATGATCTTAGGGAAGTCTACTGGATCAATTATATGAAGAGGATTGTAGCGGACTTTGTGGCAAGATGCCCAAATTGTCAGCAAGTGAAGGCCGAACACCAAAGGCCCGGTGGGTTGGAATAGAATATAGAAATTCTGATGTGGAAATGGGAGATGATCAATATGTACTTTGTGGTAGGACTACCTCGCATTCCTCGCAAGTTCGACTCGATTTGGGTAATTGTGGATCGACTAACGAAATCAATACACTTCTTACCCGTTAAGGCTACCGACACAGCAGAACTGTACGCTTAGTTGTATATGAAGGAAATAGTCTGGTTGCATGGCACTCCAGTTTTTATTATCTCAGCTCGAAGGGAACAGTTCAAGGTTAATTTTTGGAAGAAGTTTCAACAAGGTTTGGGTACTCAAGTAAATCTTAGTACAGTCTTTCACCCGCGGACTGACGGGCAGATAGAGTGGACTATTCAGATGCTCGAGAATATGTTGCGTGCTTGTGTTCTTGTATTCAGGGGTAGCTGGGATGATCATTTGCCGCTTATAAAGTTTGCCTACAACAACAGTTATCATGCTAGCATTCAGATGGCACCGTTTGAGGGTTTATATGGTAGGAGATGTAGATCTCCCATTGGCTGGTTCAAGATTGGCGAAGCGTAGTTTATAGGGCCAGACCTCGTGCAAGAGGCTATGAAAAAGGTTAAGATCATTACAGAACGGTTGAAAACTGCTCAGAGTCGTCAGAAGTCCAATTCAGATATTTGTCGTAGGGATTTGGAGTTCAAAGAACATGATTGGTTATTCTTGAAGGTTTCTCCTATGAAGGGTTTAATATGGTTCGGTAAGAAAGGGAAATTGAGTTTGGGGTATGTCGGACCGTACAGAATTATTCAAATGATTAGTCATGTGGCTTACAGGCTAGAACTACCTCCATAGATGTCCTTAGTGCACCCGGTGTTTCATGTATCCATGTTGAAGAAGGTGGTTAGAGATCTGTTGCTTATTGTTCCGGTTGAGACTATTGAGGTTAACGAAGAATTGATGTATGAAGAAATTCTAGTTGCCATTCTTAATACACAAGTTCGAAATTTGAGGAACAAAGAAATTGCCTTTGTGAAAGTGTTATGGTGAAACCAACAAGTCGAAGAGGCCACCTGGGAGGCCGTGGAAGAGATGAAGAAGAAGTATCCTAATTTATTTGAATAGCGATGTAATTGTATCCATGATGTTGAGAGCTAACATTCTATAAATTATGTTTTCCCTATACGACTTATGTTGAGGTTGCTTCTTCTTGGTAATATAATGTTTAAAGGCATTGTGGCCGGTGTTGTTTTACATCGTTGTGTTGTGGTTATGTTGTTAGGACTGGTTTTGGGATTCTCTGGCAAGTGGATAGGCCCCAATTACAGGGGAGACTCTAGCGCAATATTTGGAAATTTAGGGAGTTAGTCAAAAAATTGGAACTGCTGGTGTGTGTTATAGCAGCTGAGTCACATTGAGTGCTAATGGTGAATTTTGACCCTCATTCTAGGACGAATGATCCGAGACTGAGCGAATACTTTCTATTTTGAGTTCTTAATTGTTCTTAAGTTTCATTGTGTGTTGAACTACTCTCTATTGTTGTGTGAAGGCACTTGATTCACGAAGGAAAGATAATGTCATTGACCTCTTATTAGTGTAAGTGAGCGGGTTGTGAATAATACGTGGTGCTTTTGAGTCAAATCTTGAAGAGAGGATGTTACGGTATTGTACTTAAGTTGTGTTAAATAGTCTTGGTGTGATGACTTATGAGAGTTGTTGAAAAAGGTCGTATCCATATGAAGTGTAGTTTGATTAGTTGAGGACGAGCAATGGTTTAAGTGTGGAGTGTTGATGGTAGGCTGTAATTGTAAGGCCCCGTAAAATTTTACCTGGGGTCCATTATGTGGCCGCATAATCATTATGCGAGCCACATAACCCATCGTAGACCCAGCATGAAATGTTTCAGAGAGGGAGTTCTGCGGCGCATTATGCGACCGCCGAATTAGTCTGCGGACCGCAGAACGAGGAAGAATGAGATAGAATTGCCCAGTTTCGGAGGGCCATTGTTCGGTCCATTTTTTGGACCGCAGAAGCGTTATGCGGTCGCATATGCAACCGCAGATCTGTGTCGGGGCTTTATTTTTCTAATTTTGTTTACCCGTCCCTATTTTGATTAAAAGCCCTTGGGGCTCATTTTGAGAGAGAAATATGATATTTTAGAAAGAAGGGAGAGTGTTCTAGAGAGAGAAAAGGAGACCCTAGGCTAATTATTCAACAATTCTTGCTCAAGACTTGGAGAATTCACAAGAAAAACTCACAAAGTCTTCTAACCCATGTCTTCAATTTCGAGTTTAGGTAGAAGATGTGTAATTGGGAATATGATTCTTGAGTATGAGAGTTATTTATTTTACATGCATATACCACCAAGGGTAGTGGGAAGATTGTTGATCTCTTTTGGGTACACTTTGGGTAGAGGGATGAAAGAATCCACCATAGGAGGACCTTGAAACCTTAATGCACATCTAGTTTTTCATAAAATGCTCAAGTGAGCTGGAACTATGAACTCTCTTCTAATTTGTGTTCAATTTTGCTATATTTCTAAATAGACCGATGAGACTAAGAATTCCAGAATATTGTAGTAATTTAAAAAGCTCGAGGCAAGGTATGTTGGCTAAACTTCTCTCTTAGAATTGAATTCCCACGATGATTTTGTAAGTCCCGAGTTGTCCATTATGAATTGACTTTTCTGAATAAGTTTGGTGTTGGATGATGTGTGTGTGTGTGTGTGTGTGTGTGTGTGTGTGTGTGTGTGTGTGTGTGTATATATATATATATATATATATGAATATGTTCAAAATGTGTTCCAAAATATTCTTATCATGTTATGTTATTCTTCGGGAGTGTGTTCAACGTATGAGTATGTATTAAAATGTTGTGACGTCAAGTCAAACCCAAATGAAAGTGGTCATATCAAAATGTGTAAGAAATCACATGTGCTTAAGACCCTAAACTTATCAAATGTGTTCTTAAAGTCTTGAATAAAAATGTTTGTTGTTGACGATCCGTGTTAATGTTTGAAAGTGGAATAGTGAGCAAGAATTGTGAAGTACGGCAAACGTGCCAAGAATGATACTACGTATGGCCAATGATGCCAATAAAATAAATGACATGTAAACGAATATGAATTGATTGGTATATACATTTAATAATAAATTCTTTGGGAGTATCGTTTAGCCACCGAGGAAGGGTAGGTCGGAAAACCCTAGCCCCGAAACTACGCGTGCCGGTGTAGGAGTGATTGAGGGGTAAATCCCCGTGTTAATGTGATGAGACTGTTTCCCCTTATATGGGATGAGATTGGTGTGTTGAGATGTTTCCCCTTAAATGGGATGAGATTATTGCTAGCGAACTGTGATGTGATGTCGACCCACACGGCATTGTGGTAAGACGGCTTAGCCGATCGGGCTGATATCGGATGCCATACCGCGCACATGGTGATATTGTGAGTGTATGTCCCTAGGTGTGACAGCTTAGCTGGTCGAGTTAAGATCGGACTCCGTGTTTAACACATGGTGGTGTATCGGTGCTAAAGATCTCCCAACTTAAATTAATGAAACTTACTTGAAATTTACCTTTACCCTAATTTGACACCTCGATACTGGTTGAGTCTCTTATTGATTTCACACTTTATTCTCCATTTACTGTTACTCGTTCTATTGAGAGGGTGTTTAGTTTTACATACTAGTACTATTCCATATGTACTAACATCCCTTTTGTCGTGGGTGCTGCATATTTAATGGATGCAGGTGGTTATTGATCAGTGATAGCAGCACACCCTCTCCTCAGCTGACTTGGTGAGCCCCACTTCATTTCAAGGTCATGTATTCCTTGTTCGATATACATAGTACTTGGAGATATAGTCGGGGCCTTGTTACCGACACTGTCGTAACACTCTTTTGTTTATGTTAGAGGCTTTGTATACATAATGTGGGTTGTATCCTATTTTGGGAAGGTTGAACTAAACTTGTTGTAACTAAATCATCTGTCCCACTTTAACTATGAATGTATAGTGTATTGTTTTGGAAACTTGTTAATGATTTAACTAATGGAAATGAATTATTGTTATTCACATGACCTTTTACTGTCTAATTAACGAAATGAATTCTTCTCTTTATTCATGGGTGAGTTGGGTAGAAGGTGTTGTATAGGCTTGCTCGGCCAGGGTATGTCGGTTGAGCATTAGTCGCGCTCCCCGAGGTCGAGGCATGACAAACTTGATATCAGAGACTAAAGTTTTGAAGTGTCCTAGGATGTCGACCAGATCTATAATTAGGAGGCTACTTGGGCATTTAGGAATAATACCCTTCTTTGATGTTCTAGATCGTGCGATAAAGCTGATTGTAAGATTGTTCTTCCTTTAATTCATGCTTTGCTCTAACTTTCAGTATATGGCTCCTAGGAAGAAGCAAGAACTGGTCAAGGAGCCAATGCCACCCCAGGAGTGGCAATTAATTCGATACTTGATGATGCGGGTGAGCACCCGAGGGGTGATAACATTCCCCCGACTACTACACTGCCTGATTCCACTACACTTAATCAGACCACACCAGTTCTTGTACCTACTGAGGGTGAAAAGATCCCTCCAACTGAAATTCTAGTTCCACCTCCAGCCCCAGATTCCGGTTTCGATGTATCGGATGGGGATCTTAGGAGAGCCATACAGATGTTGGCTCAGATAGTGGCTTCCCAGGCCTAGAGATCAAATGTTGCACCCAGTTCCTCTAGTCATCCAGGGGATTCCGCTAGTTCCAGGGTTAACAGATTTCTCCAGTCTGACCCTCCAGTGTTCACAGGTGCTGATCTTTGAGGAGGACCCCCATGACTTCAATGATGAGATGCGCAAGACTCTCCGAGTTATGCGTGCTACTAAGACGGAGGGAGCAGAGTTGGCCTCCTACCACCTGAAAGGGGTGGTCTATTCTTGGTTTGAAATGTGGGAGGACTCCCTTGAGGAGGGAAGCCCTCCAGCGAGGTATAGTGAGTTTGTCGATGCTTTCGTTGATCATTTCTTGCCTTTTGAGACTAAAGCAGCCTACGCCGCCGTGTTCGAGAGACTAAAACATGGTAGCATGAGTGTGTAGGAGTATCATATGAGATTTGTGCACCTGTCCAAATATGCCATCTACATGTTGCCCACTATGGAGGCTAGAGTGCGCCGGTTTGTGCAGGGCCTTAACCCCTTGGTTATTAATGAGGCCGCTACAGCTGCCTTAAAATCTGATATAAACTATGGTAAGATGGTGGCATTCGCTCAAGGCACAGAGAACCACAAACTGAAGAATAGAATGGAGAGTGAGAGAAGCAGCAAGGCCCATTCCGTGGGAAATTTTGGTGGCTCTTCTGGTGGTGGTAACGGTGGTAGGTCGGCATTTAGGGGAGGGTCATCAAGTCCATCCCAGTCTTTTTCTCAGTCTTCAGTCAATGCACCGCCATCGGGGCCCAGTCAGCAGCAGGGGAGCTATTTTAGGCCCAGCCAGGGCAACAAGGGATCCAACCAACAGGGTCGGTCTGGTGGGAGATTTCAGCAGCAACGGAGGCCCCCATGCCCTAGGTACGGGAAGATGCACTTTGGGGTTACTTCTGTGGTATGAGGGGTCACATTCAGAGGGATTGTCGTTCATCCCACCAGAGCATGGGCAGGGGTACAACACAGCTAGCCAATTCTGCAACTAATACATTTGCAGCACCTCCTCGGGCTCGAGGCATCCCAGCAACCGCAGGGCATAGTGCTGCTAGGGGTGGCGCATAAAGTTTGGGAGGACCCAACCATTTCAATGGTATGAGGGGTCGCCAGAGTTCAGAAGCTTCTCCAGATGTTGTCACAGGTATATTGACCGTCCAATCTCATGATGTGTATGCTCTTATTGATCCCGGTTCCACCATGTCCTATGTTACTCACTATGTTTATATGGGATTTGGGATAGAACCGAAACAGCTCCATGAGCCGTTCTCTGTATCTACTTCAGTTGGTGAGTCTATTGTGGCCACGTGGGTTTATAGGGATTGTGTTGTCACGGTGCGTGGTCGGGACACCATGGCTAATCTCATTGAATTGGGTATGGTTTATTTTAATGTAATAATGGGAATGGATTGGCTTTATTCATGTTTTACCAAGCTTGATTGTTGAACGAGAACCGTTAGGTTTGAGTTTCCAAATTAGTCTATGATTAAATGGAAGGGGGAGGATGTGGTGCCGAAGGGTAGGTTTATTTCTAACCTTAAGGCCACCAAGATTATTAACAAAGGATGTATCTACCATTTGGTTCGGGTTACGGACACCGATGCTGTGGGACCTACACTTGAGGTTGTGCCGGTTGTGAATGAATTTTCGGAGGTCTTTTCGGATGAGCTCCCTGGGATCCTGCCAAACAAGGAGATTGATTTTTGGATTGATGTGATGCCAGGCATGCAGCCTATATCTATTCCACCCTATAGAATGGTACCAGCATAATTGAAAGAGCTAAAGGAACAATTGAAAGATTCGTTAGAGAAGGGTTTCATTCGGCCGAGTGTGTCGCCTTGGGGCGCACCGGTCATATTTGTAAGAAAGAAGGATGGGTCGCTAAGAATGTGCATTGACTATCAGCAGCTCAACAAGGTTACAATCAAAAATAAGTACCCACTGCCAAGGATAGATGACTTGTTTGATCAATTGCAGGGTGCTAAATACTTCTCGAAGATCAATTTAAGATTCGGGTATCACCAGTTGAAGATCAGGGAGCAGGATATTCTGAAAATAGCTTTCAGGACCCGGTATGTGCACTTTGAATTTGTGGTAATGTCTATTGGGCTAACAAATGCCCCGACAGCTTTCATGGACCTTATGAATCAAGTCTACAAGCCTTTTCTTAACTCATTCATGATAGTGTTCATTGAATATATCCTTGTATATTTACGAAGTCGAGAGGACCATGCTGATCATCTCAGGGCAATTCTACAGACTCTATATCGGCACAAGTTGTATGTGAAGTTTTTAAAATGTGAATTTTGGCTCGAATCTGTCACGTTCTTGGGTCATGTCGTCTCCAGAGTAGGAATAGAGGTGGATCCTACTCTGGAGATGTCCCCAGAGATGGAATCGGAGAAGTCAGCGATGAAGAATTGGCCTATACCTACTACCCCAACTGAGATTCGCAGTTTCTTGGGCTTAGCTGGATATTACAAGACGTTTGTGGAGGGATTCTCTACCCTTGCCTCTCCATTAACTAAATTGATGCAGAAGGCGGTTAAGTTCCAATGGTCAGATGCTTGTGAAAGGAGCTTCTAGGAGTTGAAATCAAGATTGACTACAGCATAAATGTTGACTCTACTAGAGGGTACAGATGGATTTGTGGTATATTGCATTGCTTCAAGGCTATAGCTTATGATTCTAGGCAACTCAAGAATCATGAAAAGAACTATCTAGCACAAGACTTAGAGCTTGCAGCGGTAGTCTTTGCATTGAAGATTTGGCTTTATTACCTGTATGGATTCCATGTGGATATATTCACTAACCATAAGAGCCTTCAATATATTTTCAAATAGAAGGAATTTAATCTGAGGTAGAGAAGATGGCTTGAGTTACTCAAGTATTACGACATCGATATTCTGTGCAATCCGGGGAAGGCTGATGTTATAGCAGATGCTCTTAGCCGAAAATCTATGGGTAGTTTAGCTCACTTGGAGGCATATCAAAGGTCGTTGGCCAAGGAGGTTCATCGGGTGGCTAGTTTGGTAGTTTGTCTTGCAGACTCTAGTGAAAGAGGGGTGATTGTGCAAAATAGGGCTGAATCATCGCTTGTGGTGGAAGTCAAGGAGAAGCAATACAATGATCCATTGTTGGTACAATTGAAGGAGGGAATTCATAAACATAAGACCATGGCCTTTTCGGTTGGCGTGGATGATGGTACACTAAGGTACCAAGGGCGACTATGTGTTCCAAATATGGATTGTCTCCGGGAAAGAATCATGATCGAGGCTCACACTTCTAGGTATTCCATGCACCTGGGCTCTACAAAGATGTATACTGGTGGAATGATATGAAGAGGAATGTACCGGACTTTGTGGTAGGACTCCCTCGCACTCCTCGCAAGTTCTACTCGATTTGGGTAATTGTGGACCGACTCACGAAATTAGCACACTTCTTACCCGTTAAGTCTACCGATGCAGCAGAGCAGTACGCTCAGTTGTATATCAAGGAAATAGTCAGGTTGCATGGCACTCAAGTTTTTATTATCTCAGATTGAGGGGCACAGTTCACGGCTAATTTTTGGAAGAGGTTTCAGCAAGGTTTGGGTACTCAAGTGGATCTTAGTACAGCCTTTCACCCACAGACTGAAGGGCAGGCAGAGCGGACTATTCAGACACTCGAGGATATGTTGTGCGCTTATGTTCTTGACTTCAGGGGTAGCTGGGATGATCATTTTCCACTCAAAAAGTTTACTTATAACAACAACTTCCATGCAAGTATTCAGATGGCACCGTTTGAGGCATTATATGGTAGGAGATGTAGATCTCCCATTGGGTGGTTCGAGATTTGGGAAGCAGAGTTAATAGGGCCAGACCTTGTACATCAGGCTATGGAAAAGGTTAAGATTATTATAGAACGGTTGAAAACTGCTCAGAGTCATCAGAAGTCCTATTCAGATGTTCGTCGTAGGGATTTGTAGTTCAAAGAAGATGATTGAGTATTCTTGAAGGTTTCCCCTATGAAGGGTATAATGCAGTTCGGTAAGAAAGGAAAATTGAGTCCGAGGTATGTCAGACCATACAGAAGCATTCAAAGGATTGGTCAAATGGCTTATAGGTTAAAAATACCTCCAGAGATGTCCTTGGTGCACCCGGTGTTTCATGTATCCATGTTGAAGAAGGTGGTTGGACATCCATCGCTTATTGTTCTAGTTGAGACTAGTGAGGTTAACGAAGAATTGGCGTATGAAGAAATTCCAGTTTCCATTCTTGATAGGCAAGTTCGAAAGTTAAGGAACAAAGAAATTGCCTCCGTGAAAGTGTTATGACGAAACCAACAAGTCGAAGAGGCCACCTGGGAGGCCGAGGAAGAGATGAAGAAGAAGTATCCTAATTTATTTGAATAGCGATGTAATTGTGTCCTTAATGTTGAGAGCTAACTTTTTATAAATTATGTTTTCCCTGTACGGCTTATGTTGAGGTTGCTCCTCCTTGGTAATGTAATGTTTAATTGCATTGTGGCCGGTGTTGTTTTACATCGTTGTGTTATGGTTATGTTGTTAGGACTGGTTTTGGAATTCTATGGCAGGCGGATAGGGCCCAATTACAGGGGAGACTCTGGCAAAATTTTTGAAAATTTAGGAAGTTAGTCAAAAATTAGGAACTGCTGGTGTGTGTTATAGCAGATGAGTCACATTGAGTGCTAATAGTGAATTTTGACCCTCATTCGAGGATGAATGATTTGAGACTGAGTGAATTCTTTCTATTTTGAGTTCCTAATTGTTCTTAAATTTCATTGTATGGAAAGGTAATATCGTTGACCTATGTATTAGTGTAAGTAAGCGGGTTGTGAAAACTAAGTGGTGCTTTTGAGTCAAGTATTGAGGCGAGGATGTAACGGTGATTGTACTTAATTTGTGTTAAATAGTCTTGGTGTGATGTGTTATGAGAGTTATTGAAAATGGTCGTGTCAATATGAGGTGTAGTTTGATTGCTCGAGGACGAGCAATGGTTTACTTGTGGGGTGTTGATGGTAGGCTATAATTGTAAGGTCCCGTAAAATTTTACCTGGGGTCCATTATGTGGCCGCTTAATCATTATGCGGGCCGCACAACCCATCACAGACCCAGCATGAAATTTTATGGAGAGGGAGTTATGCGGCGCATTATGCAACCGCATAATTGTTCTGTGGACCGCAGACTGACCGTAGAACGAGGAAGAACGAGGCAGAATTGCCCAGTTCTGGAGGGCCATTGTTCGGACTGCAGAAGCGTTATGCGGTCGCATATGCAATCGCAGATTTGTGTCGGGGCTTTATTTTTCTAATTATTTTTACCCGACCCTATTTTGATTAAAAACCCTTGGGGCTCGTTTTGAGAGAGAAATCTGATATTTTAGAAAGAAGGGAGAGTGTTCTAGAGAGAGAGAGAGAGAGAGAGAGAGAGAGAGAGAGAGAGAGAGAGAGAGAGAGAGAGAGAGAGAGAGAGAGAGGAGACCCTAGGCTAATTGTTCAACAATTCTTGCTCAAAACTTGGAGAATTCACAAGGAAAACTCACAAGGTTTTCATCCAAGAGGTAAGGTTCTAACCCTAGTCTTCAATTTTGAGTTTAGGTAGAAGATGGGTAATTGGGAATATGATTCTTGAGTATGAGAGTGGTTTATTTTACATGCATGTACCACCAGGGGTAGTGGAAAGATTGTTGAGCTCTTTTGGGTAAACTTTGGGTAGAGGGATGAAAGAATCCACCATAGGAGGATCTTGAAACCTTAATGCACATCTAGTGTTTGATAAAATGCTCAAGTGAGCTGGAATTATGAACTCTCTCCTAATTTGTGTTTAATTTTGCCATATTTCTAAATAGATCGAGGAGGCTAAGAATTCCAGAATATTGTAGTAATTTAAAAAGCTCGAGGCGAGGTATGTTGGCTAAACTTCTCTCTTATAATTGAATTCCCACGATGATCTTGTAAGTCTCGAGTAAAGCATTATGAATTGACTTTTCTAAATAAGTTTGGTGTCGTATGATGTGTGTGTGTGTGTATATATATATATATATATATATATATATATATATATATATATATATATATATATATATATATATATATATATATGAATATGTTCTGGAATATTCTTATCATGTTATGTTATTCTTCGGGAGTGTGTTCAATGTATGAGTATGTATTAAAATGTTGTGACGTCAAGTCAAACCCAAATGAAAGTGGTCATATCAAAATGTGTAAGAAATCACATGTGCTTAAGACCCTAAACTTATCAAATGTGTTCTTAAAGTCTTGAATAAAAATGTTTGTTGTTGACGATCCGTGTTAATGTTTGAAAGTGGAATAGTGAGCAAGAATTGTGAAGTACGGCAAACGTGCCAAGAATGATACTACGTATGGCCAATGATGCCAATAAAATGAATGACATGTAAACGAATATGAATTGATTGGTAAATACATTTAATAATAAATTCTTTGGGAGTATCGTTTAGCCACCGAGGAAGGGTAGGTCGGAAAATCCTAGCCCCGAAACTACGCGTGCCGGTGTAGGAGTGATTGAGGGGTAAATCCCCGTGTTAATGTGATGAGACTGTTTCCCCTTATATGGGATGAGATTGGTGTGTTGAGATGTTTCCCCTTAAATGGGATGAGATTATTGCTAGCGAACTGTGATGTGATGTCGACCCACACGGCATTGTGGTAAGACGGCTTAGCCGATCGGGCTGATATCGGATGCCATACCGCGCACATGGTGATATTGTGAGTGTATGTCTTTAGGTGTGACAGCTTAGCTGGTCGAGTTAAGATCAGACTCCGTGTTTAACACATGGTGGTGTATCGGTGCTAAAGATCTTCCAACTTAAATTAATGAAACTTACTTGAAATTTACCTTTACCCTAACTTGACACCTCGATACAGGTTGAGTCTCTTATGGATTTCATGCTTTATTCTCCGTTTACTGTTACTCGTTCTATTGAGAGGGTGTTTAGTTTTACATACTAGTACTATTCCCTATGTACTAATGTCCATTTTGCTGGGGGCGCTGCATCTTGAATAGATGCAGGTGGTTCCACAGCAGGTGGCATTAATTAGTGATAGCAGCACACCCTCTCCTCAGCTGCCTTGGTGAGTCCCACTTCATTTCGGGTTCATATATCTCTTGTTCCATGTACAAAGTGTTTGGAGGTATAGCCGGGGCCCTATTGCCGACACTGTCGTAGTACTCTTTTGTTTCTGTTAGAGGCTCCGTAGATATAATGTGGGTTGTATCCTATTTTGGGAAGGTTGAACTAAACTTGTTGGAAGTGTATCATCTGTCCCACTTTAACTACGAATGTATAGTTTACTGCTTTGGGAACTTGTTAATGACGTAACTAATGAAAATGAATTGTTGTTATTCACATGACCTTTTACTGTCTAATTAACGAAATGAATTCTTCTCTTTATTCATGGGTGAGTTGGGTTGAGCTTTAATTCACTGCACTTTACTTGTGTTGAGCTTTAATTGGTAGTGTTTTGCACTTATTGTGTGTTTTATGCCTTGTAGGAGTGATTCCGTGCTATGTAGATGTGGTGGAGCTAATTTGAGCTATTTAGAGCTTTGAGGTCTGAATAAAAGCCCAAGGGATTAATCCAGGATCGTGTTCGGGGGTCGAGGACCAAGTATGGACGTCAAAAGTCAAGTTTAAAGTCGTACTCTGAGAAAAGTACCTTGCCGCAGTGCGTGGGGCACCGTAGCTGTGCAAATTCCTACTGCCTGCAAATTATTTTCTCTCTAGATTTTCCCACAAATGCCCTGCATGGCGCATCACCCCATGCGGAGCGCCTGTGCAATTTTATAGAGTGAAAGTCCTATTTTGGCTATGAAAGATTGGTTTCGTCTGGGTCCGACCCTATTTGGTATAAATACATAGAAAACGTTATTTTCAGGACTTTTGAAATACTTTGGACCCAAGGTGGAGTTGGAAGAACACAAGCACAAGGATTTCATCATTCCTTCCTCACTCAAGAACCGAGTTTGGATTGAATTTATATTTTTCTATACTTTAATTTTATTTGTGATGAATTTCTCCATATCTATGGAATAATTCCATTTAGAATTTGATGGATTTGGTGTATTGATGATTGTTTGTAGATTATAACTCTAGTTTTATGTGTTGCACATTTTTTTGGATGATTTAGTTATTGCATCTTTATTCACTAGTTCATGTAATCGAGAGAGGCATAACTTGTGATATATATCTTTTCATTATATTGTTGGTTGAGTTCGTAGATTCTTCTAAGTAATCGAAAGAGGCTAGTTGAATCATTGATTAAACCTAGTTAGGAGAATAATCAAAAGAGAGTTTCCTAAAGACCAATCCATTACACATTCTTGCATATCTTCACGTGCTTAAATTGGTTCATCTTGTGAAGTAAAAACATAATCGAGAGAGGAGTTTTTGCTGAACGTTTGGACTAATAATTGAGTGAATTCGAGAGACTCACTTGAACATTAGAAGTGAATTATTTAGAATTAGATCCCGAACAATTATGTTACACCTATCCTATCAAAACCCTATCTTCTCCCAATGATAACCTTATTTGCTTATTCCTTGGTTCGATTGTCATTAGTCAATAGCTTTAGATTCTTAGTTAATTTCAGTTAGACATCTTATAAATCTCAAATGTTGATCATCTTGGATAGCAACCACGCTAGAAACCACGAGAATACTGTTTAAATCCAATCCATATGGATACAATATTATACTATACTATATTTGATTAGCGAGCAAAATTTAAGTGTGCATTTTACGCTCGTCAAATATTGGCATTGTTGCCGGTGATTGGCAAGCAATAGTGTTTGAAATATTTATAGTGCTAATTCATAAATTATTTTTTTCTTTTTGTTTTTATTTTCTATTTATACGTTTGGTATTCATTGATTGTGCGTAGGTTACAGGTTTAGATTGATGCATGACTCGAGCTTCTGTCAAAGAAGTGCTACCATATGAGCCCGAGGTAGAAAAACAATTACGACAGCTGAGGAAGGAAAGAGATCGTACCGAGACATAAGAAAAGGTTGGGTTATCCTCAACCAAAGAATTTATGGATTGAAACGGTGATGATAATGTAGATTTGGATGCAAGGGAGGCAGCCCAACAATGAGAAAAAGCTGCACGGGATGCTGAAGAAGTAGCTATTAGAGATGCGCAAATTATCTTGAAGAAGAGAGGGGTCAGAGAATTGCTCAAAATCAACCCTTGGCTGCAGACCAGTTCGAAAATATAGCTTCCATGCCTGGGAGATCACTGGGCTATTATGCTAGACCGGTCTACAATCAAGGCTTACCAAGTGTTAGACCACCTCCAATTGCAGCTAACAATTTTGAGTTGAAGCAAGGGTTGCTTCAAACCATCCAAAATTTATGTGTTTTTAGAGGAAAGATGAACAAAGATCCAAACACACATCTAATGGACTTCTAGGATATTATGAACACCTTTCAATACAATGGGGTGTCACAAGATGCAGTTTACTTAAGGGCATTCCCCTTCAGACTTAAAGATGATGTAAAGCAGTGGCTTCGAAGTTTGCCCATAGGATCGATTAGAATATGAGAGGAGATGACCAGAAAATTCCTTGATAAATATTTCTCTTCAGCTAAGACAGGCAAATTTAGAAGAGAAATTCATAACCTCTTCAAGAAAGAGGCTGAAACTATTTTTGAAGCATGGGAGAGGTTTTAAGGAGATAGTTTGAAAGTGTCAACATAGTGGAATTGAACTCTGGATGCAACTCTAAAACTTTTGGGATGGATTGACACAAGCCTCACGTAGAACATTAAGCAATGTAGTTGGAGTCTCTTTGATGAAGAAGACTCTAGAGGAGATAGTTACAATTCTTGATGAGTTATCTGAAGATGCCAATCATTGGCCCTCTGAGAGTGCTGAAAGAAGAAGATCAACTGGTGTTCACCAAGTTGATTCTAATACATCTGTGCAGGCACAACTTGATTCTATGGTTAAAGAAATACGAAAGCTGACCTTAACCTCCATACTAAATGAGCCTTACGCAGCTTGTGATATATGCAGACGAGGACACCGTACTCATGAGTGTCAAGGCTCAAGTGAGGAAGTTAATGATACGGGAAATTATAATTTTAATGCAATAGGTAAGAAGCACCCCGATTTTTAATGGAGTTCACTAGGGGGTACTGCTAATGCATAGTAATAAATCAACCCCAGATTTCAGGGACAAGGGGTGCCTGGTTTTATGAATCATCCGAGGTAGCAATTTCAGCCTCAATAGCCCAATCATCCTGGTCTAGAAGATCTCATGAAGACCTACATTGTGAAAACTGATGAAAGATTTGAAGTGCAAGGGGCAGCAATTCGATATTTAGAGAAGCAAGTAGGAAAGATTTCAATAATATTATCTGAGAGGGTTCTGGGCACTCTCCCTGCTAATATTGAAAGAAATCCCAAAGAAACAGTGAATGTTGTAACCTAGTGTTATGGAGTTCGGGGGTTCTTGGGATCACTTTTTCCCCTTGCAGAGTTTGACTACAACAACAGCTACCAATCGAGTATTCAGATGGCTCTGTATTAGGCCTTGTATGGGAGGCGGTGTCGGTCTTCGGTGGGTTGGTTTGAGCTGGGTGAGGCAAGGCTATTGGGTACTAACTTGGTTCAGGATGCTTTGGAAAAGGTTAAGTTGATTCAGGATCGGCATCGTACAACCCAATCGAGATAGAAGAGTTATGCGGATCGGAAGGGTTACGATGTTCTATTCATGGCCGGAGAGTGAGTCTTGCTTCGGGTTTCGCCCATGAAGGGTGTTATGAGGTTCGAGAAGAAGGGCATGTTGAGCCCTAGGTATATCGGACCTTTTGAGATTATTGAGAGGATTGGTGAGATGGCCTACAAGCTTGCACTACCACTTAGTCTAGCTGCAGTTCATCCAGTATTCTATATTTCTGTGCTCCTGAATTATCACGGTGATCCGTCCTATGTGTTAGATTTCAGCTTAGTCCAATTGGACAAGGATTAGTCTTATGTTAAGGAGCCGGTGGCCATCTTGGAGATGCAGGTCCAAAAGTTGAGATCAAAGAGGATTGCTTTAGTGAGGGGTCAACAAATCGAGGATGCAACTTGGGAGACCGAGCATGATATGTGTAGCCATTATCCTCACCTTTTCATCACTTCAGGTATATCTCTATACTCGTTCGAGGACGAACATTTGTTTTAAGAGTGGGAGGGTGTAACAACCTGGCCAGTCGTTTTGAGAGTGGGAGTGTGGTTTTTGTTCGGGTGAGTTTCAGAGTGAGATGGGACACTTAGTCCCAAAGTTGGAATTTTAAGTTGAAAGTATTGACCGTAGTTTGACTTTTGTGTAGACGACTGTGGAATGGAGTTTTGACTATTCCAATAGCTCCATATGGTGATTTTGGACTTAAGAGCGTGTCCGGATGTTGATTTGGAGATCCGTAGGCCGTTTCGACTTGAATTGGCAAAAGTTAGAAAGTTGAAGATTTGGAAGATTGAGAAGTTTGACCAGGAATTTACTTTATTGATATCGGAGTTGGATTCCGATTCCGGAATTTTTAATATGTCCATCATATCATTTATGACTTGTGCGCAAAATTTGAGATAAATCTGAGTCGTTTTGGTATGATTCGGCGTTAGTTTTGGAAGTCGGATGTTCATAGATTCAATAGACTTGCATTGGGTTGCGATTCTTAGATTCGATGTTGTTTGATGTGATATCTGGCCTCGAATAGGTCTGTTATGTGTTTTGGAACTTGTTGCTATACTCGGGCAGGGTCCCGGGGGACCCGAGTTTGAGTTGGATTGAAATCGACTAATTTTGGACTTAATTGTTTTGCTGAAGCTTCGGCTATTCTGGTGTCATCGCATCTGCGGTGGGAGTGGCTGTAGGTGTGGACTCGTTGGTGCGAGTAAAGTAGCACAGAAGAGGAAATGGCCAGCCCAGGCCTGGGTCGTAGGTGATGAAACCTGGGCGCAGATGCGCATACGCAGGCGCGACTATATCTTCTGCAGAAGCGTAACTGTGTAGGACTTAAGATGGACCGCAGGTCCGGTCAAAATTCTGCAGAAGCGAGAAGCCGTCCGCAGAAGCGAAGAGAGCTTGGCTTAAGTGAGGAGCACCTGCGATGGAATTTGCGCAGGTGCTGAGCCGCTGATGCGGCTGAGGGTTCGCATGTACGATATCGCTGGGCAAGAAAGGGCGTGTTCGAGGGTTTAATTCCATTCTTCATCTTTTAACCTAGAGAACTCGGTTGGTGGCGATGTGTTTGAGGATTTTCAAGGATATTATCGGGGTAAGTGATTCTAACTTGGATTTGGCTATTATACATGAATCTATCATTATTTTTGTCATTTAATTAGTGATTTGAATTGGAAAATTTGGGGAAAAATTGTGAAACTTCATAGACAAAATTTTGTATTTGAAAGGCGATTTGAAGTCGAATTTGAGTAATTTTTGTATGGTTGGACTCGTTATCGAATGGGTGTTAGGATTTATTTTGTTTGGTCGGGTTCAGAGGCACGAGCCCGTGTCATGACCCAATTCACACTATAGGCCGTGATGGCGCCCAACGTCACCGCTAGCAAAACCAATGGTGAACTATCTATGTAATTGTTCATTTTGAATATTTTTAAAGTAATTGATTTTATTTCATAAGAGAACGATTTATAGGTGATTTTAGTAATGTAAAGCATAGATTTAAGAACGAGCAAAATAGTGAATTTAATACTCAAAACCATATAATATCTACTAGAATATACCCAAAACCCGGTGTGACAAGTGCATGAGCAAACTAGTAGGATTTACAAAACTCTCTAAGAACTTCTGTCTGAAACAAAATAGACAGAGATGATAAAACATAACAAGAGAAGGCTTCGACTGCTGTGAAATGGAGCAAGGGAAAGCAACTCATCACTAAGCCTCCGGGTAATGCGGATACGTACCTCGGCGAACTCCAGATTCACCTGCCTCAGAACCTGCACAATATGTGCAGTAGTGTAGCGTGAGAGCATAAACAACATGTACTTAATAAGAATCTAGTCTAACCTCGAAGAAGTATTGACGAGGGGTTGACTTCAACACTTCTAGTGGGCAATATACATAATGTACAAGATTATTCAATAGGTACAAAATTCAACATCAGTGATGGAATAAGATGCAATAATTAAATGACCATTTATCAAAATAACCATTAAAAGTTCAAGATATCACATACTAATCTCAACATGTAAGGCTCAACATGTATTTATAGATCCTCAAGTCATGAAAGACATATCAAGTGTATTCGGACTTTGAGTGACAACACACACGAGTTATGCCGAGGTTGTATGGCCCGATCCATATTAATCATGTACATACACTACCGAGGTGGTACGACCCAGGCCCAACCTTTCCATAACATATATATATATATATATATATATATATATATATATATATATTTTCGAGGTGTTGGGCCGAATCCACAAGAATAGGGAAACTCTTCGGATTTCGGATTTCATATTAATAACTCCGAAGTATGCCCATGAAAGAATATAATTTCCATCGATAAAGCCAACTTTCTAAGTAATGAAGCTCGATTTAACATAATCTTTGACCAAATTTTACTTATTAATACAAGCAATTAAACTAGCAAGTTGAGTCCAAATAGTGCAAGTTATAGCATAATAAAGGCCGATGTTTACCCCGACATAACATGAATTTTAGCTACGCACGGACTCTCATCACTTCGTACGTACGTAGCACCCTCAATTAGTAGCCAATAACAATTTAAACACCTATGGGGTTAATTCCCTTTTACAAGGTTAGGCAAGAGACTTACCTCTTTCCCAAGTCCACTTTCCAGTCAACAAATTGCTCTAAAAAGCCTCAGGTCAGTGCCGAACAATCCGGAACTAGCCAAAGGTAGTGCAAACTAATCAATAATAGCTCAAAAGTTCATAATTTAACTATTAGAGTGATTACCCAACCCAATTTGGAAGGTTCCTAAAATTCACCCCAGGGCCCAGGTGCCCGGATATCGAAAATTTTGTAAATAAATGTTATTCATAACCTCACGAACACAAATATATAATTTTTACCCAATTCCATAATCATTTTCGTGGTCAAATCTCATTTTTGTAATCAAAATCTAGGTTTTAAAACAAAAATCCTTATATTCCCCCAATTTACATGTTAAAAGCTTCTCATAATTCATGTATTAAGCTCACATTATATAGAAACCACTTACCTCCAATAGCTAGGTGACAATACCTCTATACTAAGCTCAAACATCGGCTAAGAAATGAGAGAAGTGAAGGAAATAAGCCAAATCCTAATTTTTAAAAGATACAGTGCCTAAGTCTGCCTTCTTCGCGATCACGGACAAGTGCATGGCAGGACAACTCAGAGAATATCGCCTCATAATCGGTCACAGATATCTGACACTGTTGAAGCCGCTCGAACTGACCCCGTAGCTCTTCCCTCTGAGTGGGTGGAATATATCTTTCCATAAAGAGACGTGTGAATTGATCCAAAGTCAAAGGAGGCGAACCTGTTGGCCTCCTATGAAGATAGGACTGCTACTATCACTGGGCCCTGCCCTCCAACTGAAATGTGGTGCAGTCCACCTCGTTGTGAGAGAATACGAGAAAGATACTTAGCACAACATCAACTGCACGATAGGTGATGAAGAAAGAGAAGTTTCCTAACACCATATAACCTCTCGAAGATAAGTACGGATGTCTCCGCCGCAAGAGTTTATTAGGACTGCTCATGACTTGTGAAACCTATGTACACCTAGAGCTCTGATACAAAGCTGTCACGACCCAGTTCCCACTATAGGCCGTGCTGGCGCCCAACGTCGCCGCTAGCCAATCCAACGGTGAACTATCCATGCAATTGTACATTTTGAATATTTTTAAAGTAATTGATTTTATTTCACAAGAGAACGATTTATAGGCGATTGTAGTAATTTAAAGAATAAATTAACAAAAGAGTAAAATAGTGAATTTAATACTCAAAACCATATAATATCTACTAGAATATTCCCAAAATCTAGTTTCACAACTGCATGAGCAAACTAGAAGGATATACAAAACTCTCTAAGAACTATTATCTGAAACAAAATAGAAAGATATGATAAAACATAACAAGAGAAGGCTTCGAGTGCTACGAAACGGAGCACGGGAAATAAGCTCATCACTAACTCCAGATGCACTTGCCTCGGAACCTGCACAATATGTGCATAAGTGTAGCGTGAGTACATAAACAACAGGTACCCACTAAGTATCTAGTCTAACCTCGAAGAAGTAGTGACGAGGGGTTGACTTCAACACTTCTAGTGGGCAATATACATAATGTACAAGATTATTTAAAAGGCATGAAATACAACATCAGTGATGGAATAATATGAAATAATTAAATGACCATTTATCAAAATAACCACTAAAAGTTCCAGATATCACATACTACTCTCAACAAGTAAGGCTCAACATGTATTTATAGATCCTCAAGTAATGAAAGACATATCAAGTGTATTCGGACTTTGAGTGACAACACGCACGAGTTATGCCGAGGTCGTACGGCATGATCAACGGATGCATCCCATAATATATATAAATATTTCTGAGGTGTTTGGCCCGATCCGCAAGAATAGGGAAACTCTTCGGATTTCAAATTTCATATTAACAACTCTGAGGTATCCCCATGAAAGAATCTAATTTCCATCGATAAAGCCAACTTTCTAAGTAATGAAGCTCGATTTAACATAATCTTTAACCAAAATTTACTTATTAATACAAGAAATTAAACTAGCAAGTTGAGTCCAAATAGTGCAAGTAATAGCATAATAAAGGCCGATGTCTACCCCGACATAACATGAATTTTAGCGACGCACGGACTCTCATCACTTCGTACGTACGTAGCACCCACAATTAGTAGCCAATAATAATTTAAACACCTATGGGATTAATTCCCTCTTACAAGGTTAGGCAAGAGACTTACCTCGTTCCCAAGTCCACTTTTCGGTCCACAAATCGCTCTAAAAAGCCTTAGGTCAGTGCCGAACAATCCAGAACTAGCCAAAGGTGGTGCAAACTAATCAATAATAGCTCAAAAGTTCATAATTTAACTATTAGAGTGATTACCCAACCCAATTTGGAAGGTTCCTAAAATTCACCCCAGGGCCCACGTGTCCGGATTCCGGAAAAGTTTTAAAGAAATGTTATCCATAACCTTACGAACACAAATATATAATTTTTACCCAATTCTATAATCATTTTCGTGGTCAAATCTCATTTTTGTAATCAAAATCTATGTTTTAAAACAAAAAATCTTTCTCATAATTCATGTATTAAGCTCACATTATATAGAAACCACTTACCTCCAATAGCTAGGTGAAAATCTCTCTTTACTAAGCTCCAAAATAGGCTAACAAATGAGAGAAGTGAAGGAAATAAGCCAAGTCTCGATTTTTAAAAGACACACTGCCCAGGTCTGCCTTCTTCACGATCGGGATGGCAAAACTCGCGAAGCAAGGAAAAGTTCTCTTCACGATCGCAAGAATCCACTCACGAACGCGATGCATTGAGCCTCCTACTCACCGCCAACGCGTGCCTCTGGTTCTTCTACTGGAACGCGAGGAGTCGACTGCGAACGCAGAGGCCACTGGTTCCAAGCCTCCGGGAACTTGACCTTTCTTCGCGAACGTGAAGAGTAAAAGCGTCCAGTCCCCGAATCCTTCATCGCGAACGCGAGGGACCTTCCGCGTTCAATAAGTAGGAAACTAGAACCAACACACCAGCAATTTTGGACTTAGCTCCGGGAGGTCTGAAACGCACCCGAGCCCACTCTGGACCACGTCCAAATGCACCAAAAATTTTATAAACATAATACGGGCCTACTCGAACCCTCGAAACACGTAAAACAACACTAAAACTAAGAATCGCACCCCAAAACCAAAATGAATCAACTTATGAACTTCAAACTTCTTAACTAGCTCCGAACACGCCGAATCATACTTAGAATACTCGGAATGGCACCAAATTTTGGCGTACAAGTCAAAAATTACCATACGGACCTATTCTACTCCAAACCAAATTTAAAGTACTTCAAAACCTTCAATGAATCAATTTTCAACATTAAGCACCGAAATGCTCTCGGATCATTCGAAACCCGATCCGAATACACGCCCAAGTCCGAAATCATCATACGAACCTATTAGAATCGTAAAATCCTAGTTTCGAGGTCGTTTACTAAAAATGTTGACTCAAGTCAAACTTGGCCATCATAGGCTACTATTAAGGAACTAAGTATTTCGATTTCATCCTGAACCCTTCCAAACTTAAATGAACCATTCCCGCAAGTCATAAAATAGTAAAAGCACATATGGAGAGTCTTAATTAGGGGAATGGAGATGTAGAAAGAAAAATGACAGGTTGGGTCGTTACAACCCGGGGTTGACTTTTGAGTTGAATTTTTGTTTTTCTTTAAAGATTGCAACTTTATTGTTTGAAATAGTTTCCTATGGTTTGTATTAATGGTATAAAGTTATTTTGGCTAGATTCGAGGCAGTCAGAGTTGGATAATCATGAAAAAGGCTTAGTAGTGGATTGAGTTAGCGTGTTTTGAGGTAAGTGTCTTGCCTAACTTTGTGTGGGAGAATTACCCCTTAGGATTGGTTTTGTTTTGTGTTAATTGTGCTATGTGGAAGTCGTGTACGCAAGGTGACGAGTGTGTACACGGGCTAAATGTGGTAATTGAGAAGTTTTGGCTATGTAGATTCTTTCCATGCCTTTAATTGAGTTGCCATAACATGTTATATTCATCATTAGTAGTCTATCTTTACATGCTTTACTTGACATTGTTAATACTTGTCTTATCTTTTACTTGCTAATTGCCTTTACATGCTTAGTTAAAACTATTGTTCTCTTAATTTCTCATTTATTATTTAACCGTTGAGTTCCTTTACTTGAAGTTGTTATTTCTTGGAATATCTTATTTTTGGATTTTTGGTGTTGAAGTTATAAAGGCCGTGATTCACATTGAGGCAAAGTTATAAATTGTTGAAATACCATTCTTGTTGAGTTATTCACTGCCGGTTGCTATTGTTGAGACTCTTGTAGATATTGTGGTAGAGCCATGTGCTATTTATTGTGGAAGCACTATTATTGTTGATTTCTTTGGCAAGTTGTGGTATTCGGCACTTGAGGTGTGATTTGTTTTGTGTTGTGATATTGATACGCATGCGGTGGTATAAGGATTTGGGTTGAAACGTATGCGGTGAGATAAGGTGGCCTTGATACGCGTGTTTCTAGTAGGGGAACTACTTGAATCCACGCGGTGTGATATGGTGGGTTAAAACACAGGTAGTTATTTTGGGAAAATGATTTTCAAAAATAAATTCAAGGCTCCCACAGTGATATAAGGAAAGATTGTGATTTGATTTGTGAAATGAGACTACGAGGCGGTACCTCGGTAGTGATTCTTGTTGATACCTTTCATTTACATCACTTGTATTTTTGGTTGCATTAATTCCTTGGCATTCTCATTACGTGTTTCCTATGTGAAGCCTTAATTGCCTTAGTCTCAGTGTTGCTATTATTGTATAATCTATTTCTCGTATCATTTGCCTAGTTTTCATTATCATATTATGCTATACCTATTCATTTTCTTTATTTATTCCAATAGGTGTCTTGACCCGACCTCGTCACTACTCTACTGAGGTTAGGCTTGATACTTACTGGTTACCGTTGTGGTGTACTCATGCTATGCTTCTACACATCTTTTTGTGCAGATCCAGGTACCTCATACCAGCTTAGTCACCAGTGAGTCGAGCTCGGATCGGAGACTTCTAGGTATACCTGCCGGTGTTCGCAGGCCTCGAAGTCACCCTCTACCTAGTTCTATGTCATTCTTCTTTTATTAGATACTATTGTATAGGGATCTTCGGTATACTCGTGTAGAACTTGTGACTTGGTATCACCAGATTTTGGGAGTTTTGTTCTGTTGAGTTACGGAGTCCTTTTTATGGTAGTTGTTAGTTAATTTGAATGTTTTATCATTATCTCAGTTAAATTATGCATGTATATTAGGTTTACTTAGTCTTAGAGACTAGGTGCCATCACGACATCCTACAGAGGGAAATTTGGATCGTGACATGTATATGGTTGGTTCTGATGGTCGCAAGGTTCGTGATTGATTTGGTATAATGTTTGATTCTCAATTTGGAAGCCACAAGTTGGAAGAGTTTATCGACATTTGGTTTTTGAGTAAACAGCCTCGAAGTTGAGGTTTGACGGTATCAATAGGTTCGTAAGATGATTTTGGACTTGGAAATATGTTCGGATTTGAATTTGAATGTTCCTAGAAGATTTTGTCTTTATTTGTCGAAAGTTGACAATTTGAAGGTTTAGGAAGTTTATAAGTTTGACCGGGAGTTGAATTTGATGCTATCAGGGTCATATTGTTGTTTTGTAAGTTGAAAATAGGTTCGTTTTGTGATTTAAAACTTGTCCGTAAAGTATGGTTGATTCTAAATTGGTTAGGCTTGAATCAGACGTTTTATTTGAAGTTGGAAGTTGATGAACTTAAGAGATTGAACTTGGCTGATGATTCTTGGTTTTGATGTTATTCATGGTGTTTTAATCCCTTGGATAAATTTGTATTAGGTATTTAGACTTGCTGGCATGATCGGACGAGATCGTGGGATCTCGGGTGTTATTCAGGGTGGTTTCAGACCATTTCTCTCATGTTTGGATTGTTGGTTTTTGCTGGTGTCAAGTAAGCATCGCATTCGCGAAGAGTAAGTGAGGCTGGATGGCATTGTTTATCCCATTCACAAATGTTTTACCGCATTTATATTGGATCTGGGTGTGAATGTCCTCGAGTTCTTGAGTCTTGGGTCGCGTTCGCGTATTGAATTTGGGAGCTGGAGCTTTGTTCTTCGCATTCGCATTGTGTGTGTTCGTGGTTTGTGAGTGAGCTAGTCATTGTGTTCACATGGTGTAACAACTCGACTAGTGATTTTGTGTAATTGCACCCTATTTTCCCTTGTGATGTTTCATACATGTGTGTTTATGGTTTTATCACTTACAGGGTTGATTAGTTTTGTTTCGGAATGATTTTGGGTTGAATTGGACCCTGTGGCTCTTAGCTTAGAAGCCTAAGTTGATTACGTTGACCTATGTTTGACTTTTGTGAAGACGACCCTGGATCGGTGTTCGATGGCTCCGATAGCTTCGTATCGTGATTTTGTACTTGGGCGTATACCCATAATCGAATTCGAAAGTCCGTAGGTTGATTTGTATTGTTTTGCAAAAAATTGGCAATTTTAAATTTGGAAGTTTGACTGTACGTTGACTTTATGCTATCGAGATTTGTATTTTGGTTTTGGGACATGGAATAGGTCCGTTATATTATTTAGAGTTGGAGTTGATTTGATAGGATTCGTACGCTTGGTTGATATTTTAGAAGTTCTTAAACTTTGCTTTAAACATTAGGTAAGTGATTCTAATCAATTTCCAACTATATTTCATGATTATATCTTAGATTTAACATCAAATTTATGTGAATCAAAGAGGAAGAATTGGGGAATTTTGTCAAATTTTTGAAAAATGATAAATTTGAGTTTTGAGAGTCGATTTGGATTCGGATTTTGAAACTAATCACATATATTGACTCGTGGGGTTATGGGTAGTCGGAATCTACTCTTGGACCCGAGTTTTGACCAGGCGAGCGATTGACTTTTGTTGACTTTTTAGAAAAAGTTTAAAGATCATAGCTTTATCTATTGTAATTGTTCTCCCTTGCATTGTTTGATGATATTAAATATATTTTTGTTAGATTTGAGCCGTGTGGAGGTAAATTTTAGGGGAAAAGCTATTTTCGAGGGTTGAGCTGGCCTTGTCGAGGTAAGTATGTTGTCTTACTTTGTGTGGGGGAACTACTCCTTAGGATTGGGATTGATTGTGTTATTTGTGTTATGTGAAAGCCGTGTACGCAAGGTCACGAGTGGGTACACGGGTTATTTGTGGTAATTGAGCGGTTTAGGTTATTTAGACTCTTTAGATGCCCTTAATTGAATTGTCATATCATGTTATAGTTCTCTTTGTTAATCTACCCTTACATATGTTATTCTACCCTTACACGCTTTATTTGACTTTGTTAACACTTGTTCTAGCTCTTACTTGATACTTTACTCATAAATGCCTTAGTTGAAACTATTGCCTTCTTTATTGCCTTGTCACGTCTTTAATTGTTGTATTACTTTTACTTGAAGTTGTTATTTTGTGGAATATCTGCTTGTTGAGTTATTGGTGTTGAAGTTTTAAAAGACGTTATCACGTTGAGGTAAAGTTGTTAGTTTTTAAGATATCGTTCTTGTTGAGCAATTCACATTCATTTTGTTATTGTTGAGATTCTTTTACACATTGTGGTTGAGCCATGGGCTATTTGTTGTGAAAACATTGATATTGTTGATTCTTTTGGTATGTTGTGGCATATGGATAGTTGTGGTGCGAGTTGTGATTATGTTGTGATATTGCTACGCATGCGGTCGTATAAGGCTAGGGGTTGATACACATGCGGTGAGATATGGTGGGCTTGATATGCATGTTGCTAGTAGGGGAGCTACTTGAAGCCACACAGTGTGATAAGGTGGGCTAAAATGCGGGTAGATATTTCGGAAAAATGATTTTCAAAACTAAACGTAAGGCTCCCACGGTGAAAAGAGTTATTGGTTGAACCGTTCTCGTTACTATTATGTTTCCTTGTCATACCAATTTTGTCCATATTTGATTATTTCAGGTTCTCATTAGTTGCTTCCTTCTTGTTTTCTTTCTTCTTACAATTCTGTCATTAGTTTAGGTTATTAAGTTGCGTTGTTATCATTCATTTCTCCGTTTCCATTACTTCTCATTATTATATTTTTGTTTTGTTTATTATGTTATAGTATGTGTCGTGACCTGGCCTCGTCACTATTCTACTGAGGTTAGGCTTGATACTTATTGGGTACCGTTGTGCTGTACTCATACTACACTTCTACACATCTTTGTGCAGATCCAGGTATGTCTGCCAGTGCTGAACGTTAGTGATTGACTTGTTAGCTACCTTCTGGAGACTTCAAGGTATACCTGCTTGGCGTCCGTAGGCCTTGGAGCCAACTTCCATATCACTTCATTTTGTTGTTTTCTTATTCAGACAGTGTTGTAGTAGACATTCTAGATTATTCTGGTGGAGCTTATGACTCAATTCCACTGGTTTTGGGAATATGTATTTGAGATCCTATTTTGGAAATTTATATGAGTTATTCTGTTTTATTTTAGTACTCAGTTTATTCTTCCTGTTATGTTATTATAAAATGTTTGACTTACCTAGTCTTAAAGACTAGGTGCCATCACGACATCCTAAGGTGGAAAATTGGAGCCGTGACAAGTTAGTATCAGACCTCTATGTTCATAGGTGTCATGAGTCATAAGTAGGTTTAGTGGAGTCTTGCGGACTGGTACGGAGACATCTGTACTTATCTTCAAGAGACTATAGAACTGTTAGGAAAACTCCACTTCTTTGATTCCTTATCATGCGAATTTGTTGACTTCAAAATTTGAATCTTTGCCTTTCTATTCTTTCCCATATGGTGAGGACACACACTGCTAGATCCTATGATCAGACACCCCCTCCCCTACTAGACCCATGAGAGGTCGGTGCGAGGGAGGGGCCATAGGCCGAGGAAGGGCACGTGGTGCAGCTAGAGAACTTGCACGAGCTGCGACATAGGAGCCACCAGTAGCTCTAGTTAAGGGGCAGGCACCCAAGGCGCCTGTTGCCACCCCTAGACTTCAGGAGACCCTAGCACAAATTTTGAACATGTTCGGTACTCTAGCTCAGGCGGGGTTGATTCCACCTGAACCAACCATATCTCAGGCTGGGGGAGGAGCTCAGACTCCCACGGCCCGAACTCCAGAGCAGCGGGTCTATGTTGATCATGTCCCAGAGGGTATGCTAGTGCAACCTGTCGTTCCGGTTTCGCCCGAGGTTAGGGCAGTGGCATCTGAGGAGGATCAACTTAGACTTGAGAGGTTCAAGAAGCAATACCCTTCTACTTATAGCGGCCTAGCAACACGGTATGCATATGGTTTTCTAGAGAAGTGCCACTGTATTCTCCTCACCATAGGTATTGTGGAGATGAGCGGAGTTCCTTTTACTACATTTCAGCTATTAGGAGCAGCGTACTAGTGGTGGTGGGCTTACGAGGAGGGTAGCCCAGCCGATGCAGCTTCACTTACATGGACTCAGTTTTCAGAGATGTTCTTGAGAGATTTTTTCCCCAGACCCTTCAGGATGCATGGCGTGCAGAGTTTGAGTAGGTGCACCAGAGTGCTATGAAAGTGTCACAGTATGCCATCAGATTAAGTGAGTTGTCCAGACATGCACCTACCTTGGTTTCTACAGTTAGGGAGAGAGTCTGCCGATTTATCAAGGGGCTCAACTATGGTATTATATTCAGCATGGCTTGAGAGTTGGAGATAGATACTCCATACCCACAGGTGGTAGAGATCACGCGAAGGTTGGAGGGTATGCGGGGTCGTGGGATGGAGGAGAGGGATCACAAGAGGCCTTGGGATTCTAGAGGACATAGTGAGTCGTCCAGTTCATTCAGCACTTCCAGCTTCAAGTGGGCTCCGGCTATTCTGAGGTCCCTAGTTTCCCACTTTGCTCAACTACTTTCTAGTGCACCTCATGCATGGGTGCCTTCAGCGGTTAGTCCAACCGACCAGGTCCAAGCCAGTTTTAGCAGCCACGCCCACTGAGACCTTACTTTGAGTGTGGTGATACCCGACATATAGTGAGGGACTTCCCTAGACTCAGGAGGGGTGCACCTCCACAAACTACTCAAACTCCATGGATTCCTAGTCCACAGACTTTACATGCCATGGTTGCTGCTCCAATTTTCGCTCCACCCACATAGCCAGCTAGGGGTGGGGGATAGGCGGGTAGATGTCGCCCTAGAGAGGGAGGCCAGGCCAGGCCAGATTCTATGCTTTTTCGGGCAGGATAGAGGCAGTTGCATCGGACGTAGTCATCACAGGTATGGTTCCAGTTTATCATAGAGATGTATCAGTTTTATTTGATCCGGGATCCACTTATTCATATGTGTTATCTTAGTTTGCTCCGTGTTTGGATATATCTCGTGATTCTTTGAGTTCTCCTGTTTATGCGTCCATGACTGGGAGATTCTATTATTGTGGACCGTGGTTATCGGTCATGTTTAGTTGTTATTGGTGGTTTTGAGACTAGAGTTGTTCTATTGCTACTCAGTGTGGTAGAATTTGATGTTATATTAGGCATGGACTGGTTGTTGGCCTATCATGCAATTCCGGATTGTTATGCGAAGACTGTGACACTGGCTATGCCAGGTTTGCTGCGGTTGGAGTTGAGGGGTACATTGGATTATGTTCCTTCCAGGGTTGTGTCCTTTCTAAAGGCTTAGTGGATTGTTGAGAAAGGGTGTGATGCATATATAGCCTTTGTGAGGGATGTTATCTTCTAGGCTTGCCGCTCGATAAAGATATCGATTTTGGTATTGACTTGTTGCTAGGCACTCGGCCCATTTCTATCCCACCATATCGCATGGCACCAGCAGAGTTGAAAGACTTGAAAGAGAAGTTGCAAGAGTTGCTTGATAAGGGTTTCATTTGACCTAGTGTGTCTCATTGGGGTGCTATGGTTCAGTGCGCATGTGTATTGATTATTGGCAGTTTAACAAGGTTAGAATAAATAAAAGGTACCCATTGCCATGCGTTGATGACTTATTTGATCGGCTACAAGGTGCCAGAGTGTTCTCGAAGATTGATTTGTGGTCAAGGTATCAACAGCGGAAGATTCAGGATCCGGATATTCTAAAGACTTCCTTTAGGACTCGGTATGGTCACTACGAGTTCCGTATGATGTCATTTGGGCGGACCAACACCCCAGACACATTTATGCACTTGATGAACAGTGTATTCCAGCCATATCTTGATTAATTCATCATTGTGTTTATTGATGACATCTTGGTGTACACCCATAGTTGAGAAGAACATGAGAAGCATCTGAGGATCGTGCTCAGGACGTTGAGAGAGAAGAAGTTGAATGCAAAATTCTCAAATTTTGAATTTTGGCTTTATTCGGTTGCATTTTTTGGTCATGTGGTGTCGAGTGAGGGGATCGAGCAAGATCCAAAGAAGATTAAAGCAGTTCAGAGTTGGCCCAGACCGGCTGTTGTGATTTGGATTTTTCTTGGTTTGGCCGAATATTATCGCCGTTTCGTAGAGGGTTTCTCATCCATTGTTGCACATATAACCAATTTGACCTAGAAGGGTGCTCCTTTCAGATGGTCTGAGGAGTGTGAGGTGACCTTTCAAAAGCTCAAGACTGCTTTGACTATAGTCCAAGTGTTGGTGTTGCCTATGGGTTCGGGGTCTTATACTGTGTATTGTGATGCATCACGTGTTTGCCTTGGCACGGTGTTAATGCAAGATATTAGGGTGATTGCCTATGCGTCTCGGTAGTTTAAGGTCTATGAGTTAAATTAATCGGTCCACAACTTGGAATTGGCAGCTATTATTCATGCATTGAAGATTTGGCGGCACTATTTGTACGGTGTCACATATGAGGTCTATACCAACCACCGGAGTATCCAGCATAAGTTGAAATAGAAAGATCATAACTTGCAGCAGTGGAGATGGTTAGAGTTGCTTAATGACTATGATATCACTATTCTATATCACCCCGAGAAGGACAATATGGTGGTCGATGCCTTGAGTCGAAAGGCAGAGAGTATGGGTAGTTTGGCATATATATCGGCAGCAGAAAGGCCACTAGCCCTAGATGTTCAAGCCTTGGCCAATGAGTTTGTTTGATGGGATGTTTTGGAGCCCAGCCGGGTTCTTGCTTGCGTGGTTTATCGGTCTTGTTTATATGATTGCATCAGAGAGTGTCAGTATGACGACCCCCATTTACGTGTCCTTAAGGACACGGTACAACATATCGATGCCAAGAAGGTTTCTATTGGAGATGATGGTGTATTACAGATGTATGGCCGATTGTGTGTGCCGAATGTGGATGGGTTGTGTGAGATGATCTTTTAGGAGGCCCACAATTCGCAGTACTCCATTCATCCAGGTGCCGCTAAGATGTATCAGGATTTGAGGCAACACTATTGGTGGAGGAGAATGAAGAAAGATATAGTGGAGTATGTGGCTTGGTGACTAAATTGTTAGCAGGTGAAGTATGAGTATCACCGGGCGGTTTGCTTAAGAGACTTGAGATTTCCAAGTGGAAATGGGAGCGGGTTACCATGGACTTCATTGTTGGGCTCCCACAAACTAAGATAAAATTTGACGCAGTATGGGTGATTGTGGACATGTTGACCAAGTTAGCTCATTTCATTCCGGTGGTTACCATCTATTCTTTAGAGCAGGTAACTCAGATCTATATCCGCGAGATTTTTCGACTTCACAGTGTGCCGGTTGTCGCGCCCCGTCTTCTTGCGAAAGTGGGTTTCGAAGTGTGATAACTATTTTAAATAGGTGTTAAAAGAGAAGAGTCACCACCTAATAATTTTTAAGGTGTGTTAGGGAAACTATTTGCAAATAACTCTGATTTGACTAGTCTGTATCACCAATGATCGGGTAAGGACTCAAATTACCTCGAATAGAAGGTGTTAGGCACTCTTTGAGGTCCACTACTGTGGGTCCCGGCCGAAGTTTACCCTTATGCAGATTATAAATTATAACTGTCTTAAGTGATCATATAAGTGAAGGAAGACATGAAATTTAAAGTTTCTATTATGAACACGTGCAAAGAAAACCGGACAATAATTAGACTATATAGATAATCAATACAAGTCTTTAGAGGTTACTCAGTACAACTTGATTAGTCTATATTTGATAACTAAGTATGAACAACAAACATAGGAAGAAGGGGGGGAGGGTGTCCTAAGGTGTTTTAGGCTAAAGGATCACCTCGTGCAACATAAATAATACTTCGCAACTCCCTTAAGATAGGGGTTGCTCATATTTTCAGCCGGCACAAACTATCATCTCTTGCCACCCGATTAATATGTTAAAGTTGTTTACCTAAAGGCGCTCTAATTCAATTCTAGGTCATGTCCTATGCGTGCACTACCCGTCCCATGCATATGGTTAAGGAGGCTTTGGACATACTATTAGGTGGTTCTAGACTCTACTTAGGATGCTCAAGTCATGGTTCATGATAAACAATAGTCTTGAGTAGTCAATTAGGCTTAAAGGTAAAGATAATTAATCGATCAACTTGGTCATCTACAATAGGCAAGCATGGAGGCTAATAATGTCAAGGAAAAGCATACTAGGCTAAGCATTTATACAATGTCATCACATAGTTTATAGAAGGATAGCAGGTGATGCATAAGGGATTCAACAAGAAGAAAACAATTCTGGGCAGACATAATTTCCCAGAAATCCAAACAAAATACAATAAACATTAATCAGGTTTAATTGCAAACCAAGTAAACATCATGTATCACTTAGAAAAAAGTGAGAATTGGAGCGGGATTGAAGTGGCATAACATTAAACACCCAAAGAAATGCACACAATAAGAGACTAACGAGATTACGAGAGTATAAGGTACTAACCAGTTGCGAACAAACTAAAACTATGATGAAAAACTCAAAAATCTCAGGAACAACAGTGATTACTGAAGACTAGTGAAACCCCAGTTTTCCAGTACTTTAGAGTTTATAGGAGCCTCGAAATGGACCCCGAGCAGTGCTTGCACTGGAGAAAGGTTAATGAATAGAATCAGGTGGCCTTGGCTTTCAGCCGGCCAAAGATCAAAACTAAGAATTGTATATAATGAATGAGAGTGGGAGAATAGTGGTACTAGTAGTTAAGTAATGAATCCTTAAGTCTAATTAGGGGAAGCGGGGAAGGGGTTTATATAACAATCATTTTAAACAGACAAATATGGAAATCAATATATTTAAACATAAAAAAGGAAAGAAAGGATGTCATGTAGTTAGAATCGGTAAAGGACATGGAGATATCAAATCCTAGTTAGGCTCAAACAGTTGTAAATTAAACCAAGGGTGCAAGAATCGCCTCTTTTCAGGTGTATATAGACGAAATATAGTCTGAAACCTCGAAGATCAAAGTCAATCGGGCATGATTTTGAAAAGTATCTCTTGCCAAAAATAGGGCAAGTACTAAGTAGCACCACAGATGTATGCATAATAGCGAAGTACCACAAAATAGGCAAGTGAATCAATGATTGATTCCTTTTAAGGGCCGAATTTGGAGAAGGTTTAAAGATACGACGGCTAGCAATCCTCAGAGAAGAAGAAAGAGTAGAGACTATTTAGGGGAAGAGGAATTTGGAGAATGGGTATTTAGGGTTTGGGTTTGGTTGATTAAAGATGAGAGGGGGTCTGTGGGCCGTTGATCTCTAAGATCAACAACTGAGATTAAAGAAAGAGCGGGGCAGGTCGCTTAAGACTGGTACCGACCGGGTTCATTAAAAGGGGTCGTCTGGCTTGGCTTGGGGTTATTGGTCTAGGCTTTGGGTAGATTAGGGGGTGGGTTGGTGGATTAGGTCCGAAATTTGGCCTGATTTAGGCCATATTTTAAAAATAAAAATAGGGAAAACTAATTTAATAAAATAGCTAATTATATGTAAAAATACTATTTATGAGACGTAATATTTTAAAAATAATAATTTAAGATTATAAAATGTAAAAATTATTTTGACCCTGAATAAAATGATAAATGCAATTAATTATTAAATTTGGGCTATTATGTAAATAGCTGAAAAATGCAAATATACTTATATGATATGAAGTAAAATGTTACAAAGCATATATATAGGTTTAAATAATATATTTTGATGATTAAGTAACCACAAAATAATTTGAAGGAGTAAATAATAAATATTTGAATGATTTAAATGCAAGAAAATTAATTTTAAAGCCTTAAGAATTATGAAACATTACAGAAAGTGCTTATATGACCCTTGTAAATTGGTGATGATGCAGGAATGATATTTTGAAAGTATATAGGATATTTATAAAAATATGAGGGGAAACTTAGGTATCAACACCGGTATCCATTATTTCTGGGGAGCTCTGTAGCTTGAGTTAGGCACACGGGTTGAGTTGAGTACACCATTTCACCCCTAGACAGACGGGAAGTCCGAGCGCACTATTCAGATATTGGAGGATATGCTTCGTGCATGTGTTATGAATTTCTGGGGTTCTTGGGATCAGTTTTTGCCGCTTGCAGAGTTTGCTTACAACAACAACTACCTATCGAGTATTCAAATGGTTCCTTTTGAGGCCCTATATGAGAGATACTATCGTTCACCAGTTGGTTGGTTTGAGCCGGGAGAGGCTAGGTTGTTGGGCACAGATTTGGCTCGAGATGCCTTAGAGAAAGTCAAGTTGATTCAGGATCGGCTTCGTACGTCCCAAGCTAGATAGAAGAGTTACGCAGATCGGAAGGTTTACGGTGGCACTTATGTTAGAGAGCGGGTTTTGCTCCGGGTTTCACCCACGAAGGGTGTGAAGAGGTTCGTGAAGAAGGGCAAGTTGAGTCCTAGGTATATCGATCCCTTAAAGATCCTTGAGAGAGTAGGGAGGTGGCCTACAAGCTTGCATTGCCACCCAACCTATCGGCAGTTCATCCATCCCATGTATTAGACTTCAAGTCCGTCCAATTGGACAAGGATTTGACTTATATTGAGGAGTCGGTGGCTAAGTATAGCATGATAGAGCTCAAAGGATATGGCATGATGAATAGAAAAAGCCTAAGTGGATAGCAGAACTTAGAAGGGTGTTGCATGATGACCATAACATAACCTAAGTACAGAACTCACAATAACATAACATGATGAGTCATGAGGACTTATAATAGAACATCAAGTGAAATAGAATTCATAATACAACATGATGAGCATGAAGGTTATATCAGAGCATTAAGTGGAACAAAACTCAAAATGCAACATGAAGATTATGAAAGTTGAAACAAGACATTAACATAACTCAAAATGTAACACGGTGAGCATGAATGTTGCAATTGTACATTAACAGGACTCAGAATGCAGCATGAAGATTATAACAGAACATTAGAGGTTGATCTTCAATTTGATGGGTGGAACACCCCGTAACTCAAAGTATATTGGGAGAAAATCGCAGTTACATTTGACCCCAAATGTTAGAAAAACTTATGGACGTAACTTGTGATGACTTCCATCGACTTTTGTTCCAAAACTCGCTTGACCACAAAACATAACATATGACTATCATACAACTAACATAACTCATAACATAACCTTCTTATCATGTTAAGAACCCTAGTCTCACCCCAAAGGTACGGGTTATAACATTCCTAACTTGTCGACTTTCGACGAAACATTATTTTCTTCAATTACTTTGCTTCTGAACCTTCCAACCCTCTTTGTAGTTGTTGTTCATGATCTTCAATATCTGTAACCACCGAGGTAACATGATAACACCCTTTATATACTTCCAAAGATGATCTCATTTTTGGTCTTACATTAGTTTGCTTACGACGCACTTTTACATACGGAAATATGGGATGTAACAACTGGGTCCCGTCATACCCATATATTTATACAAACATATCATACCAAAACCCAAAAGCAGCTCCGGATCAAATGGAGCACACCAACTCCGCTGAGTAAGGTGTCACACCCCAACCTCGGGAAGGCGACCGGCGCTCAACTGAGGGAACTCGACCAAGCAAGCCTGTTAGATACTTTCTACCCAATTCACCAATGATCAAGAAAAGACGTAATTCCATGAATTATATAGTAGGAAGCTCATTCATACAATCCTAAATTATTTCATTAGACATTGCGCCTTTAAGTCTCAAAATACGCATTTCTTATAGTATGAGTGGAACAAGTGATCAACACCACATATACTTGTTTAACATTCCTAGCACCCATATACAACCCACATAGTATCTGCGGAGCCTCTAAAGATACAAAGAGAGTAAAGATGGTGCCGACAACAAGGCCCCGGCTATACCTCAAAAAGTGACCATAATATAAATAAAAGGTACAATACATGACCCCAGAATGAAATGGGGCTCACCGAGTCTACTGAGAAGAGGATGAAGCACTATCTGGGATCAACACTGTCTGCTATGTAACCACCTGCATCCATTTAAAGATGCAGTGCCCCCGACAAAAGGGACGTTAGTACCATTGAATAGCACTAGTATGTAAAGCTAAACAACAACTCAATAGAATGAATTATTATACAAGAGGAACAATTAATAATTCAATAAGGGCTTCAAATAATATTAGAACAACAAGTTAATGACCATATACGTTTTCTAGTCAATTTCCATATTATTAGGTTGGGTGACCTTTAGTAGGAAGTTGAGATCAAAGAACATTGCTTCAGTGAAGGTTCAATGGAGGGGTCATCCGATCGAGGAGGCGACCTGGGAGACCGCGAATAACATGCAAAGTCATTATCCTTACCCTTTCATCACTTCAGATATGTCTTTATGCACGGTTGAGGATGAATATTTAATTTAAGAAGGTGAGAATGTAATGACCCGACCGGTCGTTTTGTCTAATTGCGACTGGTTTCCCCTTGTGATGATTTATACATATGTGTTTATAGTTTAATGACTTACGAGGTTTATTAGTTTCATTCCGGGAAGATTTCGGGCTGAATTAGACCCTTTGGCTCTTGGCATAAAAGCCTAAGTTGATTATGTTGAATGATGTTTGACTTTTCTGAAAATAAACCCGTAACGGTATTTTGATGGCTTCGATATCTTCGTATCATGATTTTGGAGTTGGGCGTATGCCCGTAATCGAATTCGGAAGTCTGTAGGTTGATTTGTGTTGTTTTGCCGATAATTGGCAATTTGAAGTTTAGAAGCTTGACATTAGGTCGGGTCACGACCCCAATTTCTCTCCGTAGGATGTCGTGATGGAACCTAATCTCTAAAATTAGGTAAGCCTAACACTTACTAAATTAAATCATAGAATTTTAGCCAAAACAACTATCGAACATAAACCATAATCTTCTATAATAAGCCTACAAGCTCGAGTACAATACAGTATCCCAAAACCGGTAGTACAATTCATAAGCTCTACTGAGTTCACCAAGAAATTTCTAAGTACAACAGTTCCGGAATAGAAATAAAATGTACAAAGTAAATATCAGGATGTGACTCTAAGGCCTGAAATGCGATGGAAGGTATACCTTGAGTCTCCACAGCAATGACCGATCAACTAGCTAATGATCCAGAAACTCCGAAGTACCTAGATCTGCGCAAAAATGTGCAGAAAGCATGGCATGTGTACACCACAGCGGTACCCAGAAGTATCAAGCCTAACTTCAGTGGAGTAGTGACGAGGGACAATCAAGAAAACTACTGGACATGACAACCTGTATGAGTATAAATATGAAACTAACAAGGAACAATACCAATAGAGAGCTAAGCATGGTAATAACACCATAGGGTAAGACGAATACAGTTTAAGTCCGATGAAACCAAGTAAGGAGAACAAGTAACAATTCAATAAGAACAACCTCTTTCACAAAAGATTTACTCAACAGTTTCCCCGAGTTACCACACCTCATAATTTCAATTCACGGGTCCCAATCACTTGGCATCTTGTGCCCACATTACAATTCATAATCGCACGGACAACACACGTGCCGCACGGACAACTCATGTGTCAATACCACTAATACCTCATATCTGCACAGGCAACTCACCCGCTAAGGGGGTGATAATATCTCATAATCATACGGATGACTCACACACAGAAGGCAAGAAACGAGAATACATTTGAATGGTCAATAAATGTCAGGATTCATCTTCTTTAACCGATATGAGTGATTAATTGCGTGTATGCTTGTTCAAGTGTTCTACCACAACTCAAGCCAACAAGATATAACAGAGACATCGAATGGTACATAGGAAACAACATTACGAAACGTAAAATACATAACTCACACAAGGTAGGTACACCACTACACAAATATCATCAATAACAATTCCCGCAAGCCATAGACAATATGAAAATGTATTACGGACAGGTAATGGAAAAACGAAGAAACAACTGAGACAAAACCAAGATAATAGCATGAACTAGTACCGTAAATCAACAATGGAAATAGCACAAAAGAAGCAATTAAAGGGCTACAATGATCAAGAACGGACAACAATTGCTAGAACAATAAAGAAGGAAGCAACAAGAAATATTCCCACCAAAACACTTTGTAACATAAAATAAACAACAAGAATCACAACGAGGTACCGCCTTGTGTATTATGAGATCAAACCCAGATACCGCCTCGTATAATCAAGAATCAAAACTGAGGTACCGCTTCGTATTCACATTTCGCAAATTCAATCAAAATCTTTCCTTATACCGCTGCGTGAGCCTTACATTTGAAATAGGTTCTGAAAACAGTTTTCCTAAAATAGCTACATGCACATTAGCCCACCTTATGATACCGCGTGGCTTCACGTAGTTCCCTTACAAGCAACACGCACATAAGTCCCACCTTACACAGCCGCATGCACATCACAACTTGCCAACAAAAATAATATCAATGTTTCCACAACAATAGCTCATGGCTCCACCACAATGTAGATAAGAATACCAAAAATAATAATGGGTGGAAAATGTTCTATAAGATGGGTGTTTCAACAATAGCCAACATCGCCTCAACGTATTAACGACTTTCACAAATTCAACACCAAATGACACCAAATTTTGCAAGAAAGTTCCAAATAATGAAACAGACATATTCCAAGTCCCGAAACCAAAAATCTGAACCCGATAGCCTTAAAGTAAAACCATGGTAAACATTGGAAGATTCTAAACCTTTAAATTACCATATTCCTCCAAATGGTGTTGAAACCTTATAGAAACATCCCAATGCAAATCCGGGCATACGCCCAAGTCCAAAATCACCATCTAGACCTACCGGAACCATCAAATCTCTGATCCAATATCAAATACTCAAAAAGTCAAACTTGGTCAGTTCTTTCAACTTCGAGCTTCTCATTTGAGAGTTGCCCCTTAAAATCATTTCCGAACCACTCAAAAACCAAAGCCGACCATGAACGCAAGTCATAATACACTATGTGAAGCTACTCATGATCTCAAACTGCCAAACCAAACGCAATTTCTCAAAACGACCAGTCAGGTCATTACATCCTCCCACATTTAAACATATGTTCGTCCTCGAACATGGCAGGAGTTATTACCACGCAATCAAATCACTGCATGAGCTCACCATACATACACTCGGGGGTGAATTCACATCACCCCAATCCATGCAGGCCTGACAACGTAATTTAACTGAAAATATCACTTCATCCCTAATCTATAACCTTAGGATAAAACCCAATCCTCAATATCTGAAACTCATCATAGGACCCGAATCTCACATCAATATGTTGTGTAAGCCTAAACAAGATGGGTCGAGCCACAATACTAACCCAAGGTAGCATCACATGATGTTCTACACAACTCAAATGCCCGTAACAATAACTTTCGACCACTAAGGCTGTCGAATAACAATGTTGGTACCGATAATACACTTCATATCGAATAAGACTTCGTTGTAGACCTCCGCAACACTGCCCATGATAAAAGAACATGCATAAACACATAACCACCCATCAAATAAACAATCGAAGAAGCTCTCTCGTCCGTTGATGGTTGGCTATAATCTCGTGTTTTAGTCGCTTGTTGCACGTTATACATGTTTGAGCTTTAATTGGTAGTGTTTTGCACTTATTGTGTATTTTATGCCTTGTGGGAGTGATTTCGAGCTATGTAGATGTTTTGGAGCTAATTCGAGCTATTTGGAGTTTTGAAGTCTGATTAAAAGACCAAAGGATTAAGCCAAGATCGTGTTCTAGGGCCGAGGACCAAGTCTGGACGTCAAAATGCAAGCATAATCCATACTCTGAGAAAACCTCACTGCCGCTGCACGTGGGGCACCACGGCTACCTATTTATCTTTTTGCTTGACAGATGTTTAGCTCTCTGGATTTCCCCACTAATGACCTGCATGGCGCGTTGCCCCATGCGGCGCGCCTGTGCAAGTTTTACAGAGTTATTTTCCTATTTCAACCAGGAGAAGGTGGTTTCATCTGGGCCCGACCCTACTTGGTATAAACACATGGAAAAACGTTATTTTCTGGACTTTTGACATACTTTAGACCTAAGGAGGCTAAAGAGGAGTTGGAGGAGCAAAAGCACAAGGATTTCACCATTCCTTCCTTACTCAAGACCCGAGTTTGGATCGAACTTATGTTTTCCTATACTCTAATTTTATTTGTGATGAATTGCTCCATATCTGTGGAGTAGTTCTCTTTATGGTTTGATGGATTTGGTGTATTGATGATTGTTTGTGGATTATAACTCTAGTTTTATGTATTGAAGCATTTTTGGATGATTTAATTGTTGCATCTATATTCACTTGTTCATGTAATCGAGAGAGGCATAACTTGTGATATCTTTGCATTATATTGTCGGTTGAGTTCATTAATTCTTCTTAGTAATCGAAAGAGGCTAGTTGAATAATTGATTAAACCTAGTTAGGAGGATAATCGAGAGAGGTTCTCCTAAAGACCAATCCACTACGCATTCTTACATATCTTCACGTGCTTAAATAGGTTCATCTCGCGAGGTTGAGACTTAATCGAGAGAGGAGTTTTTGTTGAACGTGTGAACTAATAATTGAGTGAATTTGAGAGACTCACTTGAACATTAGAAGTGAATTATCTAGAGTTAGATCCAAACAATTACCTTGCACATATCCTATCAAAACCTTATCTTCTCCCATTGATAATCTTCTTTGCTTATTCCTTGCTTCAATTGTCATTAGTCAATAGCTTAAGATTCTTAGTTAATTTTAGTTAGAAATCATATAAATCTAGATTGTTGATCATCTTGGATAGTAACTAAGCTAGAAAATATGAGAATATTGTTTAAATCTAATCCCTATAGATATGATATTATACTATACTATATTTGATTAGCGAGCATAATTTAAGTGTGTGTTTTGAGCTCGTCAAATTTTGCAAGGGACATTGCCCAATTCTGAGCGGAAATAGCACCATCCTTCGAAACACTCCTCATCCCGATACGATAGTGCAAATCTTAGGTCTAAAAACCTCACCTCAGCCAATACAAGCATCCCAACTAACAACTCACCCCAAAACCTCACAGATTCTCACTTAACACGGACCGTACACCAAACCAGCAATAACTCAAATATGCAGCAAAAATAGAAGGAAAGCAAGGTACGAGGACTATCTAGCAAGTACAACACATATAACAACAAAAGTACAATTTCATTAACTCATCCCATAGAGGGAAAACAAAACACAAATAAAAACAAGGAAAGGGTATCCCACATATATCAATCCCCATAGGGATACCTATCGAGCCAAAGTGCTCGGGTTCACTGACCAGATGACAGCCGATATCAAGCACGATAGAGTGCACAAATATAACTATGGGAAAATGAATAGAATAAATACAACATGGAGTAAAGAAAGCACAAATAAGGTGCAATGAGCAAATCAACATCACAAGGGTCATCTTGCCCATATTGCCATAAGGCCTGAACGAGATTACTACATGCGTGAGAATAATCATACAACCTCACTGTCCATCATAGCATAAGAGAGGCGGACATAACATAGATCGGGGGAACAAATAATATCCATTCTGCCCGGCAACATAACCATGATATTAACTTTACGAGATTACCCAAACCTAATCCGATGTAGAATACACATTTTCATTGGGCTTTCCAATAGTCTCCAAACTAATTTCGATCGTTTCCAAACAGGTAAATATCATTCCAAAAGTCCATAGCAACCTATCCATAATATATGCAATTAGTTATCCCATTATCAACATTTCTTCACAATCCGCAATCAAGAAATAATCCGCTTACGAGGGCATCCATCCCCGAAACCTCATGAATACCAAATTTTCCATACCCGATCTCAACTATGCTACTCAAATGGCTGATACATCACTCACACCCCATCATCTTACAACGGCACCCATGCCGGTCTTCCTTCCACGTATCAAAACCCGGACCTCAGAAGCTTCAAAACCATGTAATCACCTACCACTAGTCAATCATCCGCAAACCAAAACACAAGGTGCCTTCCTAGAATGTACGCTCTTCACATGCGATATCCAATAATGCCAGCATTTCATTAACTTTTGATATCCATATAGGAGAGAACCATAATGTGCAATATATTCCTTATGCCCGTAGCAGACATCCCACTCATGTCGTGGCCGACACCATCAAAAACTCTCCGAGACCCGCCCGCACATAACTAAGCCATCAGGACTGAATCTCCCCAACTCAATCGAGTCACGTATACCGTTAAACCCAATAGTACTTCCACAAACACCGGTAGAGAATTGCCACCCAAAAATGACCAATTACTTCCATTACTATGCCGACCCAACACCATTGAGTTAACGTAATGAGTCATGTAAACCGTCCAACCAAAGATACTCCTCGATGTTTCTACGGGGTAACACTTTCCCCTATCGATACACAAAGATCCCAAAACCAAAGCTCAATGCAACAAATCCTAGCACGAACCACATAGCCCAGAAGCTCATAAACCACTGTATTTCCTCTAAAGCACCCCATAATGTCGCAACCGAGATACCCATTCTGAAGAGACCTTATGTGAGTTTGAAGTTATTTCTCTAACCTCTATGATGCTAAAGTGCATAATTATTAATGACGTAGAAATACCGCAAGTCCCGGTATCATCCCATACAAATCTCATATCATAATTATATACCGATTCCGGGGAACCGTTCAATAACACATGTATATTGCAGACCATGACTTATATAACACGTAACCCTACAATCTGATCGTCGATAGTAGACTCCCCCACTTGGCGCGTAGCCATAGGACACAACATCTGATGATCCATAATGCTAACAATCATAGATTGTACAATACCAATCACGAGATACCCCAATCATCTACTAAGCGCATGTCCATCCTCGTGACCGTTGAACTCGCTTCCTCCAGTGCCTTGAATGATAATATGTACATTCACTGAGTAGAAATCCCATACAAACCACATGGTTTCTAATACCACCCACTATCCTCAAATCATCATCCACCTCATTAGGCAACCAATTAAATCTCCCCATGTTCGTACTTATAAACCAGATATCAGAACCCGCTGCACCCCCACACAAAAAACTGGCTGGTCTCTCAATACATCTGCGTCCTCGGACTGGACAACATGTTGAGAAGATGGATGCAAAGGAATATCATACACGAGTGTGCAATATCATACACGAGTGGATGCAATATCATACACGAGTGGATGCAAAGGAATATAAGATATATGCTTCAAGGTGAATCAATGTCGCACGATAAAGAATGAAAGAAGTGGAATTTACTAATAGTTCTGTAGCCTCTCAAAGATAAGTACAGATGTCTCTGTACGAATTCGCAAGACTCTACTAAACCATCTTATGACTTGTAGCACCTATGAACCTAAAGCTCTGACACGAACTTGTCACGATCCCAATTTCCCTCCGTAGGAAGTCGTGATGGCACATAGTCTCTAAGACTAGGTAAGCCTAACACTTACTGAATTAAATGACAAAATTTTAGCCAAAACAACTAGTGAACATAAACCATAATCTTCTATAATAAGCCAACAACCTCTAGCACATTACAATATCCCAAAACTGGTAGTACAGTCATAAGCTCTACTGAGTTCACTAGGAAATTTTTAAGTACAACGGTTCCGGAATAGAAATAAACTATACAAAGTAAATATAAGAAGGTGACTCCGAGGCCTGCAAATGCGATGGCGGTTATACCTTGAGTCTCCACAGCAATGTCTGATCAACTAGCTAATGATCCACAAACTCCGAAGTACCTGGATCTACATAAAAATGTGCAAGAAGGGGAGCATGAGTACACCACAGCGGTACCCAGTAAGTATCAAGCCTAACCTTACTGGCGTAGTGATGAGGGACTGTCAAGACACCTATTGGACTTGACAACCTGTACGAGTATAAATATGAAACTAATAAGGAATAATACTAATAGAGAGCTAAGCATGGTAAACGACAATAATACTTGCAACGAAAAAGTAGAAGCAATAATTATCAACAAGGAACAAACTGGTAATAACACCGTAGGGTAAGACGAATACTATTTAAGTCTGGTGAAACCAAGTAAGGAAAACAAGTAACAACTCAATAAGAACAACCGCTTTGACACAAGATCTACTCAAGAGTTCCCCCGAGGTACCACACCTCATAATTTTAATTCACGGGTCCCAATTCACGAACCCTAATCACTTGGCATCTTGTGCCCACATTACAATTCAAAATCACACGGACAACGCATGTGCCGCACAGACAACTCACATGCCAATACCACTAATACCTCATATATGCACGGATAGCTTGTCGCGCCCCATTTTCTTGCGAATGCGGATTTCGTCGTGTGACAACTCTTTTAAGGGAGGTCATAAAAGAGAAGAGTCGCCACCTAATAATTTTTAAGGTGCATTAGGGCACCTATTTGCGAATAACTCTATTTGACTAGTCCGTGTCACCAAAGATCGGGTAAGGGCTCAAATTACCTCAAAGAGAAGATGTTAGGTACTCTTCGAGGTCCATAATTGTGGGTCCCAACCGAAATTTAATCTATGTGGATTATGTAATTAGAGTAGATGATCAAATAAATAAAGGAAAATTAAAGAGTCTTATTAGAACACGTGAGAACCAGCACAAATCTTAATGACTACAAGGATACAACTGCATTGATCTATGTTAAATGACTAAGTGTAAATAACGAGTTCATAAAGAAAGGAGGGAGGGGTCCTAAGTTTTTAGCCTAAAGGATCACCCCGTACAGCATAAATAATATTTCGCAACGCCTTTGAGGTAAGGGTTGCTCATTATATTCAGTGGGCACAGATTATCATCTCCTGCTACCCGATTACTATGTTGAAGTTCTTTACTTAGAGGCTCTCTAATTCAATTCTATACCATACGCTAGGCGTGCACTACCCGTCCCATACCTATGGTCCAGGGGGCTTTGGATCTCTATTTGGGTGGTTCTAGACTTCACTTAGGATGCTCAAAATGATAAAACTAGCGCATATTCAAAAACACATAGGACTACACATAAGTACAATTAAAGGCTCAAATTAACCTCCACACATAAACAACAAATGCACGTGGGCAGATAGGCAGTAAACAATTTCAAATGCAATAGTCATGGTTTCTATGGGATTCCAATTTCCAGCATTACACAGGCAGTATTGCAGCTTTAAACTAACGAATTTGCAGATTAACGGTATTACAAACCTATAGGCATGACATCTACATGGTTTATGTAGTAAAATAGTGAAAGGATTTCAAAATTCCGAATTATCAGTGTTGATTTGATAGACATGTGTTTCGAGAAGGTGACAGTATCCTATAAACATGATTTCTAATAGTTGATAACTATTATTGATTTTATAACACTTTACTCCTATAGGCATGTCATCTAAGCGGGACAGTGTAATGAATACAACAAAAGTAGTTGATTAAAATATTAGGGTCCTATAGTCATGATATCTAGACGGGCAATGCAATAAAGATAATAGAAGAAATAGACCGATTGATTTGAATTCCTATATGCATGGGTTCTAGGTTGACAAAGTAAAACATGCGTTATTTTATCCTATAGGCATGTTGTATGAGTATGCACAATAGTACACCTGGGAATAAGTATAGCAAATACTCAAACATGCTTTAGACAATCGAGTGCAGTGTGTGCGATTTTCTATAAGCATGCTTTCTATGAGTGTGTAGAAATAGAGCATGTCAAACAAATATAGCGAACAAAGCATGTAGACCCTACATGCATGTTTTCTACCCTTTTATGCAAAATAGAATATACACGTTCCTCCACAATTTCATTAATCTCCCTCATCATTTGTTTACAAATTATTACAGGACATGATAATGAATATAATTACAAACATGACACAAAGGAATAACTGCAGGCCTGGAAACTGACCCAAACAAAATAACCCAGTACCGACTGGGCCTTCAACAAACTTCTTTTAATACGAATAGCAGGCCCAAGCCCAAACATATCTCAAACAGGAGAGCGCATCTACTTGCACGGCCCAAAGGTCACACATAAACTCATACAAAACCCAACTATTACAGATCATCTTCTCGACAAAACAAATTAATGGAACACATATGAAAACAATCTTGAAGCATTACTTTATAGAGGCAGGATTACATGACAACTAGTTGGATTCGCGTAAAACACATTGATGTTTCAGAAACAAAGGGACATAATTGATTGAGCATAAAAAGAACTAGGGACTTCAACACGGGAAGTTTTACACATGGGACAACATAAGTTCACGCATGAGCAATAATTCAACAAAAGAATGGGAGTAGCATGCTAAACATAGTCAAACACTAGAAAACTTCATAGACATGTCTACTTAGGATGACCACATACAATGCCAAGTTTCATAAATCAAGCATAATCTAGAATTACTCAAGGCTTTAGCTAAGAGACTTAACATGAGAACCTGGAAGAATTATAGACAAGCACACAAAATCTCAGTGCGATAGAGTTCCAATGGGTTTTGAATGAACCCCGGGTAGTGCTCGCACTGAGAAAGAACATAATCGAATTCGAATGGCCTTGGCTTTCAGCCGGCCTAAGTCTCATATTTCAAAGTATAATGAGTGAGAATGAGAGAATAATATTCATTCCTTTTTTTGTTTTTCAGAGGGGATTAGGGAGGGATTTATATAGTGGTAGAAACTGGAACAAACATGGAAAACAATCAATTAAGCATAAATAAGGAAAACAAATATCACATGCAAGTCAAAATCAGTAAAGGAAATGGAGAGTCACAAACCCTAATTAGGGTTCAATCGTCCGAAATCCGAACTAAGAGTGCAGATCGCTTTTTGTTGAGCATATATAGATGAAATATTATCTAAATCCTTGAAGAACGAAGTCATCCAGGCCTGATTTTGAGAGGTAGTTCTTGCCAAAAATAGGGCAAGAACTAAATAATACCACAGGTGTATGTACGATAGTTAAGTACCACAAAATAGGTAAGTGAATCAATGATTGAATCCATTTTAGGGCCGGATTTGGAAGGGGTTCAAAGATACGTCGGCTAGGTTTTCTCAAAGAAAAGGAGAGTAGAGAGGATTTTGGGGGCGGCTAGAGTGTGGGAATGGGATTAGGGTTTGGGGTGAGGGGATATAAGAAAAGGGTAGGGATTTATTATGGGCCGTTGATCATTTGAGATCAACGGCCAAGATCGAAAAGGGAATGGCGCGGGTCATTTAAATGGGTACCGACCGGGTTGAGATTAAAGGGGTTGCCTGGTTTGTGCTGGGAAGATTGGGCTTAGAGATTTTGGACGTTTGAGCCATTAAATTGGTCCAGAATTGGCTCCAAATTAGGCTACCAATTAAATACATGAAAAATTTAAAAATATTTATAAAAAGTAATTAACATATAATAAAAAAAAATTGTTTGTGTAGTAAGATGCCTGAAAATAATAATTTAACATTATAAAAGTATAAAATTCTATTTGGGTACAAATAATGTAATAAAATATAATTATGCACATCATATAGGCTATTATTGCAAAATTATGTAAATAGCTTAAATACAAATATACTTATATAAAATAAAGTAAATATTCTCAAATATATATGTTGATGCATGTAATAACTTTGAATGATTTAGTCATCACAAAATAATTTAAGGGATAATTATTGCATATTCAAGTAATTTAAATGCAAGAAAATCAATTTAAATGCTTTTTAAAAAAATTATAAAAATTATAGAAAATACTTGTATAGCTCTTGTATATAACTCTTGAAAGTATATATACTATTTAAAAAATACGAGGGCAAGATTGGGTATCAACAACTGCCCTTCTTTACAGGGGAATGATGAAAGAGTTGTCGGGTAAAGAAAATGATGACCAATTTTGTCCGAATTGAGTGAGGAATGATGTGTTTTGAAAAAATGGGGGCCAAACCCTGGTTCTTGAGTTGCCTACATATCCCCGATATTACAGAAATCAGGCCGTGTGTAGTTCTTGATCCAACGGCAAACGAAACCGATGGAATTGTTATAAGAGTGGTCGCATGCTTCGAAAAGGGATGTTTTGGGTAGGGTAGTGTCGGATAATTTAGGTGGAGCCGTGAATGCAAATTTGAACGTTACAGATGTATAAGGTAAATATTTGAACAGTTAAAGAAGAAAGGGTAATCAATTGCTGATCATCGGTTACATTTGAGGTAATCGGAGGATGTGAACGTTGTGAACGGTAACAGGAACGATAATTGCTTCTGTTGGTAGAAAGGTTATCTCCCAAGTTACCTATAAAACTTAAAACACGGCACATGCGAATATATATGGGTTATTGCGACAATTTAAACATGATGCAAATTCCCTTCGGACCATGAAGGTCGCCTTCGGACGATGAGGATAATGTCCTTAGACCATGACGTCCTGGGCCATGAAGTATATGACAAGGGATTCGCCGGCCATGGAATGGTGTCCTCAAGCTATGAAGATTATGCCTCTGGACCATGACGCCTTTGAATAATGATATGCAATTTCGAGAGATCCTCCGTCCATGGCATGATGTCTTTGGGCTATGAGGATGATGCCCTCAGACTATGACGCCTTGTGAAAATATGGCGATGTTTCATCCCATGAGATGCAAAGATGCGGCAATATCGATTGTGTGATAGAGGAAACAGAAAAATCTTAGTCATAGGTGAGAACAAGACAAGACAATTTTTAGTCTTGTATGAGATGAGGGCAATGCTTAGTCCGATGCAAAGGGCGGAGACAATGTTTAGTCTCATGCAAGAAAAGGAAATTCCTAGCCTTATGTAACAATGGAGGCAATGCTTAGCCTCGTTCAAGGAATGGAGACAGTGATTAGTCTCTGGCAAGGAAAGGCAATGCTTAGGCTTATGCAATAATGGAGGCAATGCTTAGCCTCATGCAAGAAATGGAGACAATGTTTAGTCTTATGCAAGGAAAAGCAATGCTTAGCCCTATGCAATAATAGAGGCAATGCTTAGCCTCGTTCAAGGAATGGAGACAGTGCTTAGTCTCTGGCAAGGAAAGGCAATGCTTAGGCTTATGCAATAATGGAGGCAATGCTTAGCCTCATGCAAGAAATGGAGACAATGTTTAGTCTTATGCAAGGAAAGGCAATGCTTAGCCCTATGCAATAATAGAGGCAATGCTTAGCTTCGTGCAAGGAGAGGAGACGGTGCTTAGTCTCTGGCAACGAAAGGCAATGCTTAGCCTTATGCAATAATGGAGGAAATGCTTAGACTCATGGAAGAAATGAAGAAAGTGTTTAGTCTCATGCAAGGAAAGGCAATGCTTAGCCTTATGTAATAATGAAGGAAATGCTTAGCCTCATGCAAGAAATAGAGGCAATGCTTAGTCTCATGCAAAGAAAGGCAGTGCTTAGCCTTATACAATGTGGAGACAGTGCTTAGTCTCATGCAAAGAACGGAGACAGTGTTTAGTCTCATGCAAAGAAAGGCAGTGCGTAGCCTTATGCAATGTGGAGACAGTGCTTAGTCTCATTTAAAGAATGGAGACAGTTTTTAGTATCATGCAATGAAAGGTAATGCTTAGCCTTATGCAATGCGGAGATAATGCTTAGTCTCATGCAAAAAATGGAGACAATGTTTAGTCTTATGCAAAGAAAGGCAATGCTTAGCCTTATGCAATATGGAGACAATGCTTAGTCTCATGCAAAGAATGGATACAGTGCTTAGTCTCGTGCAAAGAAAGGCAGTGCTTATCCCTATGCAAGGAGTAGATACAATATTTAGTATTATACAAAAGAAGGCAGTGCTTAGACTTATGTAATGATGAGGGCAATGCTTAGCCCTATGCAAGAAAAGCAATGACTGAATGCGAGAGAATAAAGCATTTTTTAGCTTGATGTGTTTGCATTTGGCGACCTTTATCGTTGTAAAGATAGTGATCTTGCTGTGTGTATGTTTTTGCAGACATTCCTATTATGTTCATTGTGCCTGTATCCAAAGAAAAATCATGGGTTTTGCGGGGGAAAGGTTGGTTCATGCTCTCGATTTCTTGCTTCGCCTTTGCTTTTTTCTGAAGTCTCTGGTTGAGTTACCCCGAGTAACGTCTGGTTGCTATAGAAACAAAACTTTTGAAAAACATGTGTTTGATAATTTATTTATGAAAATGTAGTTGTTTGAAATATGTGATAATGCACGAGAGCAAATAATTTGTTGAATTGATGATTGTGACGCGCTTTTGAGACATTGCAACCTCCTTATCTCAGAATTTTGAGGATCCTCCTAAATATTCTGCCCCAGTTTAAATGCGTACTCCTGGCGGTTCCAAACATGATGAGATCGGGCAAACATGAATTTTATCCCTGTTTCTGACCATAGGGGGAATGAATATTTTATTATGATGTGACCAAACCCATAGGGCTGCCTACGTATCCCCTTTTTAATGGGAATCAGGTCAAGCATAGTTCAGTTACATCAAATAGAAAGTGCGAACATAGTCTTAAACATAGTATCTCATGACTGCATCCGAATTGATAGGTTTTGGCCAAATCTCTCCATCCATTTCTGCAAGTATTAGTGCTCCTCCTATTAATACTCGGTGAACCATGTAAGGGCCTTGCCAGTTGGGTGAGAATTTTCCCTTTGCTTCATCCTAATGCGGGAAGATCTGTTTAGTACCAATTGACCCGGTGTGAATTGCCTAGACCTAACCTTTTTGTTGAAAGCTCTTTCCATTCTACTCTAGTAGAGTTGACCGTGACATACTGCATTCATTCTTTTTCCATCAATGAGAGCTAGTTGTTCATACTAGCTCCATACCCATTCTGCGTCGCTGAGCTTGGCTTTCTATATGATTCTTAAGGAAGGCATTTCTACTTCGGCGGGAATAACGGCTTTAGTACTGTAAACCAGTAGATAGTGGGTTGCCCTAGTAGATGTACGGACTATGGTGCGATACTCGAGGAAAGAAAACGGTAGCTTCTCGTGCCATTATTTGTAATTGTCTACCATTTTCCTCAATATCTTCTTGATGTTCTTGTTAGCGACTTCTACGGCTCCATTCATTTGCGGCTTGTATGTTGTAGAGTTTCGATGCTTGATCTTGAATGTTTCACATATGGCTTTCATCAAGTCACTGTTTAGATTGGTGGCATTGTCAGTAATGATTGATTCAGGTAATCCAAATCAACAAACGATGCAGTCCCGAACAAAATCTGCTACCACCTTCTTAGTTACAGCCTTATAGGATGCGGCTTCAACCCATTTCATGAAGTAGTCGATAGCCGCCAGAATGAACCTATGTCCATTTGAAGCAGCGTGTTCAATTGGTCTGATGACATCCATTCCCCAAGCAGAGAAGAGACAGGGCAAACTCGTTGCATTGAGTTCGTTGGGCGGCACTCGTATCATATCAGCATGTATCTGGCATTGGTGACACTTTTGAACATATTTGATGCAATCTGTTTCCATAGTCATCTAGAAATATCCTGCTCTTAGTATCTTCTTGGCCAGAACGAAACCATTCATGTGGGGTCCGCAAGTTCCGACATGTATTTCCTCGAGCAATCTAGATGCCTCCTTGGCATCGACACATCACAACAATCCCAAGTCAGGAGTCCTTCTCTATAGAATTCCTCCGCTTTGAAAGAAATGGTTCGCTAATCTTCGAAGCGTGCACTTTTGAGTGTGTGTAGCGTGCTCTGGATATTCTCCCTTTTCTAAGTATTCCTTGATATCGTGGAACCACAGATTTCCGTCAATCTCTTCTTCAACATGAGCACAATAAGTTGGCTTCTTATGAATTACTATTGGGATAGGATCGATGAAATTCTTGTCTGGGTGTTGTATCATGGAGGATAAAGTGGCTAATGCATCTGCAAACTCATTCTGAAACCTTGGAACATGCTTTAACTCTATCTTTGTGAATCTTTTGATCATCTCTTGTGCACAGTGCAAGTATGGCAATATTTTAGTGTTCTTCATAGCCCATTCTCATAGAACCTGGTGCACCAATCGATCTAAATCTCCGATTACCAAAAACTCCTGAACGTTCATGTCAATGGCCAACCTGAGTCCCACGATGCAGGCCTCATATTTTGCCATATTGTTGGTGCACGAAAACCTGAGTTTTGCGGATACCGGATAGTGTTGACCGGTTTCTGACACTAAGACAACTCCGATACACACTCCTTTGAAGTTTGTTGCTCCGTTGAAGAACATCCTCCAACCATCGTATGCCTCGGTAATTTCTTCTCCCATAAACGATACCTCCTCGTTGGGAAAATACGTTTTCAATGGTTTGTATTCTCCGTCTATGGGATTTTCTGCCAAGTGATCCGCCAATGCTTGCCCTTTGACTGCATTTTGGGTTACATAGATGATATCGAACTGACTCAGCAATATCTGCCGCCTAGCTAGTTTGCCTGTAGGCATGGGTTTCTTAAAGATGTATTTTAGTGGATCCATCATCGATATGAGATATATAGTTTACACACAGAAATAATGCCTCAACTTCTGGGCTATCCATGTCAGAGCACAGCAAGTGCGTTCCAATAAAGAATATCGGGGTTCACAAGGCGCGAGCTTCTTGCTTAGATAATATATTGCATGCTCCTTCTTTCCAGTTTCATAATGTTATCCTAGAACACAACGAAAGGCCCCATCCAACAAAGACAGATAAAGCATCATGGGTCATCCTGGTTCTGGTGGGACCAACACAGGCGGTTTGGATAAATACTCTTTGATTTTGTCGAAGGCTTTCTGGCATTCTTTAGTCCAACTTGTTGTAGCATCTTTCCTCAGCATTCTGAAGATTGGCTCATATATCGCCGTCGATTGTGCTATGAAACGGGTGATATAATTGAGGCACCCTAGAAAACTCATCACATTTTTTTTTATTCTTTGGCAGTGGAAAGTCCTGGATAGCTTTGATTTTTGACGGATCTAACTCAATACCTCAGCGACTGATGATGAAACTAAATAATTTTCCAGCAGGGACTCCGAAGGCACATTTTGCAGGGTTCAACTTCAAGTTGTATTTTCGAAGCCGATCAAGAAAATTTCTTCAGGTCTGCTATGTGATCCGAACTCCTTTTAGATTTGATATTAACATCTTCCACGTACACCTCTATTTTCTTGTGTATTATTCATGGAACATAGTCATCGTGGCCCTCATGTAGGTGGCCCCAGCATTCTTCAAACCAAATGGAATCATTTTATAGCAATATATTCCCCATGGTGTGATAAAGGCGGTCTTTTCGGCATCCTCTTCATCCATCCAAATCTGGTGGTATCCTGCGAAGCAATCCACAAAGGATTGGATTTCATGCGTGGCACAGTTGTCAATCAGTATGTGTATGTTAGGCCGCGGGAAATCATCATTAAGATTTGCTCTGTTCAGATTTCGGTAATCGACGCATACTCTAACCTTCCCATCTTTCTTTGGAACTGGCATAATGTTGGCTAACTAGGTCGGGTATTCGACCACTCAGAGAACCTTGGCTTTGATTTCCTTGGTGATCTCCTCTTTTACCTTCAAACTCATATCTGGCTTGAACTTTCTGAGCTTCTGCTTTACTGGTGGACACATGGGATTGATGGGTAGCTTGTGAGCTACTATGGATGTGCTCAAACCAGTCATATCATCGTAGGACCATGCAAAGACATCCTCATACTCCTTTAGGAATCTAATATAGCCTTCTTTCTCTGACAGTGATAGATGAATGCCCATACGTGTTTCCTTGAGTGTTTCAGAATCCCCTAAGTTAACGGCCTCAGTTTCTTTTAGATTAGACTTCGGCTTGTTTTCAAAGTTCTCTACTTTTTTGACGATTTCCTCTGGTATTATATTATCTTCCAGATCTTCTGAATCACCGTTCTTATGTTGCGTTATCTTATTAGATGTCACAGTCATAGGTTCTTCGGGATGTGTAATAATTATGCTGAAAATAATGTAAAAAGATAATAATAAATATGAAAAGCAGTAATGCATTAAAACTTTAAAATGTCAACAAGTACTACTCGATAGCTCGAGTAATTATTTTAAAATAAAATACAAAAAATGTCTTAAATGCTCAAAACTATTTGAAAGTAATTCATGCTAATTTGCCAGGCTACCCAGGAACTCGGCAAGCCCGTGACAGTGCGGCGATCCAGTTTTTGAGAATAGCTCCCTCTTCCATCGTCTGAATGGTAAGGTCTTCCTCCTCATCATCATCAACAATTGCATTGTAGTCCATGTCTTCTTCATCTAGAAACAACTTCCTCATGCCGGCCAAAACCTCATCTTCCTCAGATCTCCATATCATGTCAGCCTGGTGGAATGTCTGGTTCATCGGTGGTACGGGCTGTTTAGTGGATAATAAGGAGCACGCCATGGCGGTGTCCAATCCTGATATTCTTGCCATGTATATTCATATCCGAGTCCAAAGGTCGTGCCATGATACTGTGGTTGTACGGGTTTGGTGATCCCTTGAAGCTTTTTGCCAAGACCTTTGCCTGGTTCATATCCCGTCCACAACAATATGCTTTCTATCTTCTTGCTCCACCATCTGTCTGTTTCCATTGCAATCACCCGTTCAATGCAGTAATATGTTTCTCCGCCCAAATTCCACTTGTTTTCGATGATTGGAACGGTCTGATTAGTGTAGATGGGGTTGCTTCCATCTCCATGAATGATCACCTCCTGATGATTCCACTCAAACTTCACAGCCTAGTGCAGAGTTGAAGCCACTGCCCCGGCTGCATGTATCCATATCCGTCCCAACAATAGATTGTAAGTAGCAGATATATCTAGTACTTGGAACTCAATATCAAACCAAGTTGGACCCATCTGTATATCGAGGTTGATCTCTCTGATAGTGGCTCTGTGAGATCCATCGAACGCTTTCACATTTATGCTTCCCATTCTTATCTCATGCAAGGCTTTACCCAATCTCTTTGGAGTGGTCAGTGGGCATATGTCCATACTTGAACCTTTATCTATCAAGACCCTGGCGATGAACTTATCCTCGAATTGCACTATGACGTGCAATGCCCTATTGTGACTTAGTCCTTCTGGTGGTAACTCGTCTTTGTGGAAAGTGATTTTATGGCTCTCCAGTACCTGTCCAACCATGTTAGCCATATCTCCACTAGTGATACCGCTGGGTACATAAGCTTCACTTAGCACCTTCATCAAAGCATTCTTGTGCACCTTCAACCTGAATCTTTCCATGAAATATGATGCCATACTCACCCAATTAACCAACTTCTTTAGGTTTTGACTGATACACCAAGACAAAGCTCTCCTGTAAGGCTTTGCATGGACAATTTCATGCGTATTTCATTCTTACTCACTCCTACAAGCTTGTCACAATATGTTCTCAGATGCACCTTTGGATCACTAGTACCATCGAACATTTCGAACTTGGGAGGTTTGTAACCCTCAGGCAGTTCCACATCCGGCTGAATACATAGGTCCTCATAGTGTAGACCTTTAATATCTTTCCCACCTTCAACACTCTAGACTCTTCCTGTTAGCTTCTTGAGTTCCTCTGCCATGTTTCTAATTAGCAGGTCCTTCTTAGTAGGTTTGGGTATGCATAGGGTTTGCTGCAGGGTATGGGGTAAGGTTTTCACATATATCGGATTGCTTTGATGAGTTCCTGGAACTTGGGTATACGTGTGGTCGTTGATCGAGTTTTGGGGATCAAGAGTAGGTTGTGGTGAATTTTGGGGAGTATGCTAAGTGGTGGTTTGCGGGTATTGAGTTGGATGATGGTGGGGTTGTTGGGGGATTGGCACTGGTGGCAGGTTAAGGTTTTGGGGACGTGCAGGATTATGAAACTGGTGTTTGCGGGAGGGTTCAGAACTATGGGTGGTGAATTTTGATTTTTTGTGTGTTGTGTAGTGTTTGGTTCTAGATAGTAGGGTTTTGCTAGTTGATGTCGGGAATGGTGAGAGTAAGAGAGAGGTTTGCAAGATTTCGGACCTGTTCAAGCTCGCCCTGTAATTCCAGGATTTTCTGCTCTAAACGTAAGACCAATTCATTCTGCCCCGGAGTGATTCTACTATCTGAAGTTTCAACATTTTCTGTCATAGTAGTATTATCTTTCTGGATACCACTTAAATCATCCATTTTTCCTTTTCCCTTGCTTTTTCCTTTCCGGTCGCTATGTGGAGGAGGAGGTGGAGGACCTCTGGATCTAGTGTGGTATGCTAATGATGCCAGTATGCACGAACCAACATTTGAGAATGGGAATATTTAGAAAGAAAGAAAAATAAAAGGTAACCAAGTGAGTAAGGTGAAATAAAAGAGTGTTCGCAATACTTAAACATGTTTCACAAAGTCATGCAATAATTCTCGTCCTATATTGGGGACCTCGTTGTACTTTAAGTAGGACTAAGCGACACATAGACTTGGAGAAAATTGGTGCCAATATTTTTTTCATTTCATTAGTACGAAAATGAGCCAAAACAATCTTTTACTAAATCGACAATAATAAAATAAAGTTACTAATGGCATTTAGCCTTATTACATCGAAATCTAATCTAATCTAGAAATCAGTAAAGAACATTATCTCCTAATCTACTTGGTCCCTAAATGACCTTCTCCATGCTTGGATCTCTTGACCCCATGAATAATATTTCCTAGATCGCACATATCCAGCAATAAGTAAGCTTTTGCCAGCTTTCCTCCTTCATCATCGTCCATGTCTTGACAATGCAAAAGGCTTTTTCTCATCTTCCCTTCTAGCTCCATCAGTCCTTGTTCCGGGTATTCCAATCTTTCCATTGACTTAGTGGCAATCTCCTTCCATTCTCTTATCGCCTCCATGTTCACTTTGTGCTGCTCCAGATGTTTAGCTTCGGACTTGAACATCCTTTTGCGTAGCCTGTTGTACTTCACCTGTGCCTCAGCCACTTCATCTATGAACCTATCCTTCAAGTTGACTCCTGGTTTGACGTCCCTAACTATGTCGTCTTCCAGCCATAATAGATAGTAGTACATATGACCGGCGTGATACCTGTCTGGCTCAATGGTTTCTCCTTCCACAAAGATTGTTTGGTTCCACATGTGTTGCACTTCGAACTTGAATGGGATGACATCTCCCTTGAAATCTGCCTTGTACTGGAACATGTTGGAAACCCGAGGTATGACTTTTTTTCTTCCTGCTTGTCTCATTACCCTTATAGGAGCATAAGGGTAGATACCTCGCAACCCGATCAGTACCAAATGGATAGTCCCCATTAACTGATGATGAACTCACTACTAGGAAACCATTCAAACATCCAATGCACTTGCTCGTCTGTCAGATTACTGAAGAAATGCACCCAACTTACAGCATTTCCAGGCTTTGCAAACTTGTCTGGAATAAACGTCATTTTCTTTGGGTTATGGTTGGCTATGTAGTCATTTAGGGGCCTTTGCAGAAGATGTTGACGATACTCACACCTATGAAAGTGTTCTAGCAGCCAGACTTGTATTTATAGATTGCAACTCTCAAAGTGGCCGAACCCACGCTTACACCAATATAGAGCACGGTACATCTCAACTAAGATCATTGGGATGATAGTATAAGTTTGTCCTTCGATACCATCCATTAAAGTCCTGGCGACCATGGCTAAGCGAGTATGAATTCCTCCCCCTTTAATTGGAAAGATCAACAACCCTACAAAGCAGACAATGAAAACATAAACCCGTCGAAGCACCCTTCCAAAAGAAGTAATGGCTAGTTCATTATGATTAAGACGATACGACATGCTATGCCCATAACGCTCGTAAAGAAACTTAATAGGGATGTATGATTTCTTCAGACAGAGTAGTTCATCATTCTTCTTGAAAACCAACAGAAAACCGCGAGGAGTGCGATTCTCTTGTACTAGCAGTCCCGGACTATCCCATGATAACTTGGTGAAACCCCCTATTTCCTCTAGGAGAGGAGTTATTTCTATATTGCCGAACCGAAAAATAGCTCATTTCTCCTCCAAGAATATGGTAGCGACCTCGATCAATTCCCTATTTGGTTGAATGTTAAGCAAAGATGGCAGGTCACTAAGTACTCTCCTCACATGATTGTTGTCACAAGGCGCAAGGTCATTCCACCAGTCAAGTAGCAGAGGCGGGACATTCTGGACCATACCGAACCTTGGGATTTCATGTTTCATTTTCTGCAAACAAAAAAGGTTAGCCCTTTTCCCCTCCAGATTTGACTACTTATGCAATAATGATCAACACATTGGCATATTTTCTCCAAGTAATGCACCTAATATGATAATGTCCATTGGGACTATGGAAATTCCGTCGGACTTTGTACAAGGCTCATCTTAGGGGGTTGTTACATTAACAACGCGTCAACCCATACTAGGTTTAGCATGATGCATGTACATTTCAAATTTGAGTAAGGTTTCTAGAATGGTCTAGACTGGTACTCCCAAGAGGACGACTTGAGAGGGAAAGGTACGGGACCGTCGACTGCACCGTTGATCGACTAGTCTACCGCAAATAAGCCTTTTCGATTTTAAAAATGGTGATTTCAGGAAAGCGCGGACACTCATCAAGCGCCGTTATGTTGATAATTGGCACGAGTGAAGTATGATGCGGAGCATGCTTTACGCAAAAATAATAACACATTACCAAGTATTTGCATGATAAAAGTACGTGAAATCATAAAATAGCAAAAGTGAGCATGAAGAGAAAAGAAAAGAAAGACAAAAGAGAGAAGTCAGTTTAGCTCATAAAAAATATGCGAGAACGTAATGAAGCAGGTAGGGAAATAGGGATGGGAGAGTCGTAATATAGCAGTCATAGAAAAGATGATGGGGGTGGAGAGAGGTCGTACATGTCATAGCAAATAAAGGAGAGTAAGGAAAGGGATGTGCATGTCACAGCAAAATAAAGGTGAATGAGGAAACAGAGGTGCATGTAATAGCATTTTAAAACAAATAAAGGCGAATAGGGAAAGGGATATGCATGTAATGGCAATTTTAAGATAGAGAAGGTAAACCACATAAGTAAAGTTCATTATGGTAAGAGCATAAGTATATCCCCAGCAGAGTCGCCATGCTGTCCTGCCCTGTTTTCTCGCGAAAGTGGATTTCGACGTGTGACAACCCTTCTAAGGGAGGTGTTAAAAGAGAAGAGTTGCCGCCTAACGAGTTTTAAGGTGTGTCAGAGCACCTATTTGAGAATAACTCTGCATGACTAGTCTGTGTCACCAAAGATCGGGTATGGGCTCAAATTACCTCAAAAAGAAGGTGTTAGGTACTATTCGAGGTCCTCAACTGTAGGTTCCGGTCGAAATTTAAAATATGTGGATTATGTAATTAGACTAGGTGATCAAATAAATAAAAGAAAATGGAAGAGTCTTATTAGAACACGTGAGAACCGGCACAAATCTTAATGACTACAAGGATACAAGTACATTGATCTATGTTAAATGACTAAGTATAAATAATGAGTTCATAAAGAAAGGAGGGAGGGGTTTTTCGCAACATAAATAATTTTTCGCAACTCCTTTGAGGTAAGGGTTGCTCATATTATTCAACGGGCACAGACTATCATCTCTTGCTACCCGATTACTATGTTGAAGTTATTTACTTAGAGGTGCTCTAATTCAATTCTATACCGTATGCTAGGCGTGCACTACCCCTCCCATACCTATGGTCCAGGAGGCTTTGGACCTCTATTTGGGTGATTTTAGACTTCACTTAGGATGCTCAAAATGATAAAACTAGCGCACATTCAAAAACACGTAGGACTACACATAGGTACAATTAAAGGCTCAAATTAACCTCCACACATAAACAACAAGTGCACGCGGGCAGTTTGGCAGTAGACAATTTCAGATGCAATAGACATGTTTTCTATGGGATTCCGATTTCCAACGTTATATAGGGAGTATTGCAGCTTTAAATTAATGAATCTGCAGATTAACGGTATTACAAACCTATAGGCATAACATCTACATGGTTTATGTAATAAAACAGTGAAATGATCTCAGAATTTCGAATTATCAGTGGTGATTTTATAGACATGTGTCTCTAGAAGGTGATAGTATCCTATAGACAGGATTTCTAATAGTTGATAACTATTCTTGATTTTATAACACTTTACTCTTATAGTCATGTTTCTAGGTTGACAAAGTAAAACATGCGTTATTGTATCCTATAGGTATGTTGTCTGAGTGTGCACAATAGTAGACCTGGGAACAATTATAGCAAATACTCAAACATGCTTTAGACAATCGAGTGAAGTGTGTGCGAGTTCCTATAAGCATGCTTTCTACGAGTGTGTAGAAATATAGTATGTGAAACAAAAATAGCAAACAAAGTATGTAGACCCTATAGGCATGTTTTTTACCCTTTTATGCAAAATAGAATATACCCGTTCCTCCCCAATTTCATTAATCTCCCTCATCGTTTGTTTATAAATTATTACAGGGCCGGATAATGAATACAATTATAAAGATCACACAAAGGAATAACTGTACGCCTAGAAACAGACCAAAACAAAATAACCCAGTACCGACTAGGCCTTCAACAAACTTCTTTTAATATGAATAACAGGCTCAGAACCAAACATTTCTCAAATAGGAGAGCGCATCCACTTGCACGGTCCAAAGGTCACACATGAACTCATACCAAACCCAACAAATACAGATCATCTTCTCGACCAAATAAACTAATGGAACACATATGAAAACAATCTTGAAGCATTGCTTCATAGAGGCAGGATTACATGACAACTAGTTGGATTCGCGTAAAACACATTGATGTTTCAGAAACAATGCGACAGAATTGATTGAACATAAAATGAACTAGGGAAGTTAGCAGGACTCATCTTTAACAAGGGAAGTTTTACATAGGGGACAACATAAGTTCACACGTGAGCAATTATTCAACAAAAGAATGGGAGTAGCATGCTAAACACAGTCAAACACTAGAAAACTTCATAGATATGTCTACTTAGGATGACAACATACAATGCAAACTTTCAGAAATCAAGCATAATCTAGAATTAGTCAAGGCTTTCGCTAAGAAAATTAACATGAGAACCTGGCAGAGTCATAGACAATCACAAGTGGGGGATATAATAGAATGTCTAACATGAGAGCCTAGTGAGAGCAGCATAACAGGTTCATGAGGAAATACTAAGTTGAATGAGATAACTTCAACATGCTGAGTATCAGTTACGACACCAAAGTTCAGAAACAATATCAGAACTCATGATAGGTAAAAATATATCAACTCCAGATTAACAAGACACTAAGTCTCAATCATATATAGGAGTAGGGCCTAGATACTGCATCTCATTCTAAAGGTCTTAGGCAATGTTAAAGAGCACTAGATTGAACAAATCGGGGAGCACATGTTAAGTAGAGAGAAAGCATGTTTGGCTAATCAACAGGATCAAGAGATAACTCTAGGAAAGCATTAAATGATTTAATATATTCTAGGTGTAAATTGGATTATCACAAGAATCCAGAACAGGGTAGAAGATAAACTCATGACAAGAAGTAGAGATAAGCATTCTGACATACACAAACACACCAGTCTAGACATGCCTAAGAAAGCTAGAATCAGAGTTAGAAATTAGGCTAGTTCAGATGCTAGAAAAATATAGAACCACGAGAATTATTTCAGAGCAAATAGGAATGCAAACAAAGGTGGCATAGTAGCATATTGATTCACAAAAGTCTCAATGCCATAGAAATACAGAAGAATAACATAAGCGAATAGAGGGTGAAATTGAAAAGGCCAAAGGCTCTTACTAGTTATCAATTAACGAACAAGAAAATGAGAAGAGCAATTTTCAGAGGTAATTCAATTAACAGTAGGGAAGAGTAGCAGAATACCCAAAATCCCAATGCGTCAGAGTTCTCATAGGTTTCGAATAAACCCCGGGCAATGCTCGCACTGATAAATAACACAATCGAATTCGAATGGCCTTGGCTTTCAGAGTATAATATGTGAGAATGAGAGAACAATATTCGTTCTGATTTTTGTTTTCAAAGGGGATTAGGGGAGGAGTTTATATAGTGGTAGAAACTGCAAGAACAAACATGGAAAACAATCAATTAAGCACAAATAAGGAAAGAAAATATCACATACAAGTCAAAATCAGTGAAGGAGATGGAGAGTCTCAAATTGTAATTAGGGTTCAATCGTCCGAAAATCGAACCAAGAGTGCAGATCGCTTTTTGTTGAGCATATATAGATAAAATATCGTCTAAATCCTTGAAGTTCGAAGTCATCCAGGCCTGATTTTGAGAGGTAGTTCTTGCCAAAAATAGGAAAAGAACTAAGTAACACCACAGGTGTATGTACAATAGTAAAGTACCACAAAATAGGTAAGTGAATTAATGATTGATTCCATTTTAGGCCCGGATTTGGAGGGGTTCAGAGATACGTCATCTAGAGTTTCTCAAAGAAGAGGAGAGTAGAGAGGATTTTAGGGCCGGCTAGAGTGTGGGAATGGGATTAGGGTTTGGGGTAAGGGGATATAAGGAAAGGGTAGGGATTTATTACGGGCTGTTGATCATTTGAGATTAACGGCCAAGATCAAAAAGGAAATAGCGCGGATTGTTTAAATGGGTACCGACCGGGGTGAGATTAAAGGGGTCACCTAGTTTGTGCTGGTAAGATTGGGCTCAGAGATTTTGGACGTTTGGGCCATTAAATTGGTCCAGAATTGGCTCCAAATTAGGCTACCAATTAAATACATGAAAATTTTAAAAACTATTTATAAAAAGTAATTAACAAATAATAAAAAAATTATTTGTGTAGTAAGATGCCAGAAAATAATAATTTAACATTTTAAAAGTATAAAATTCTATTTGGGTACAAATAATGTAATAAAATATAATTATGCACATCATATAGGCTATTATTGCAAAATTATGTAAATAGCTTAAAAATATAAATATACTTATATAAAATAAAGTAAATATTCTGAAATATATATGTTGATGCAAGTAATAAATTTGTATGATTAAGTCATCATAAAATAATTTAATGGGTAATTATTGCATATTCAAATAATTTAAATGCAAGAAAATCAATTTTAAAGCTTTTAAAAAAGATTATAGAAAATACTTGTATAACTCTTGTAAATTAAGTAATGATGCAAAAATGATATTTTGAAAGTATATATATATTATGTAAAAAATACGAGGGCAAAATTGGGTATCAACAGCTACCCCTCATTACCGGGGAATGATGAAAGAGTTGTCGGGTAAAGAAAATGATGACCCATTTTTTCCAAATTGAGTGAGGAATGACAATTGAGGTACTGCCTCGTATAATCAAGAATCACAACTGAGGTACCGCCACGTATTCACATTTCTCAATTTCAATAAAAATCATTCCTTATACCGCTACGTGAGCCTTACATTTGAAATAGGTTTTGAAAATAATTTTTTTCGAAATTGCTACACGCACTTTAGCCCATCTTATGATGCCTCTTGGCTTCATGTAGTTCCCCTACAAGCAATACACACACACATAAGTCCCACCTTATACTATCACATGCACATCAACCTAAGACTTATACCGCCGCATGCGCATCAATATCATATCACAATAATAGCTCGCACCACAAGTGCCCACATATCACAACTTGCCAACAACAACAATATCAATATTTCCACAACAATAGCCCATGGCTCCACCACAACGTATACTAGAATACCAACAAAAATAATTGATGGAAAATGCTCCATAAGATGGTTGTTTCAATAATAGCCAACATCGCCTCAACGTATTAATGACTTTCACAAAATTCAACACTAAATGACACCAAATTTGGCAGACAGATTTCAAATAATGAAACAGACCTATTCCAAGTCTCGAAACAAAAAATTCGAACTCGATAGCCTTAAAGTCAAACCATGGCAAAACTTAAGAAGATTTTAAACCTTTAAATTGCCAACTTCCGCAAAATGGTGCCGAAATCTTCTAGAAACATCCCAATGCAAATCCGGCCATACGCCCAAGTTCAAAATCACCCTCCGGACCTACCAAAACTATCAAATCTCCGAACCGAGGTTAATTACTCAAAAAGTCAAATTTGGTCAATTTTTTCAACTTCGAGCTTCTCAATTGAGAGTCACCCCTTAAAATCATTTCTGAATCACTCAATAACCAATGCCGACCATGCACACAAGATATAATACACTATGCGATGCTACTTATGACCTCAAACTATAGAACCAGATGCAATTGCTCAAAACGACCAGTGAGATCGTTATATGTTGACTTTTGGCTATCATGATTTGTAATTTTGTTTTAGGACTTGGAATAGGTCCGTTATACTATTTATAACTTGTCTGCAATATTTGGTATCATTTGGAATTGATTTAATAGGATTCAGACGCTTGGTTACAATTTTAGAAGTTATTGAACTTTACTTTGAAATTCATGCATTTAGGTGTCTGATTCATAGTTCTAAATGTGATTTTTGTGTTTTGATCGCGCGAGTGAGTTCTTATGATGTTTTTAGACTTGTGTTGATGTTTGGTTTGGGGCCACGAGGGCTCATATGTGTTTCGGACGTGTCGCGGAATGGTTTCGACTAAAGTAGGAACTGTTGGTATGCTGATGCCTCAGGTGTCGCAATTGTGAACACCAGGACTGCAGTTACGATCACAGTAGGGGGGGGTCTCAGGTGTCGCAATTGCGATACCTGGGTCCCAATTGCGAATAGTGTCAGGAAATTGGGTAGTTCACATTTGCGATGAGGACAGACTTCGCAAATGCGAAGCTAATGTCGCATTTGCGACATCCTCTTAGGCTATCAGTGGCCGCATTTGTGAGGATTTTATCGCAATTGCGAACCCATGTCGCAATTGCCACAACTGCAATTGATCAAAAGGTCTGGGAGTCAGGATTTTTCAATATATTCTCTAATTTTAACACCCTAGACTCGATAGGATGCGATTTGGCGAGGGGATTTTCATCTACAAACATTGGGTAAGTGATTTTAATCAATTTTAAACTATATTTCATCATTATATCTTAGATTTAACATCAAATTTTCGTGAATCAAAGAGAAAGAATTGGGAAATTTTGTCAAATTTTTGAAAAATGATAATTTGAGTTTTGAGAGTCGACTTGGACTCAAATTTTGAAACTAATCATATATATGTACTCGTGTGGTTACAGGTAGTTGGAATCTACCTTTGGATCAAGGTTTTGACTGGGCGGGCTCGGGATTGACTTTTGTTAATTTTTTGGGAAAAGTGTAAAGATCATAGCTTTATCTATTATAATTGTTTTTCCTTGCATTGTTTGATGATATTAAGTCAATTTTGGTTAGATTTGAGCCGTGTGAAGGCGAATTTTAGGGATAAAGCTATTTCTGAGGGTTGAGTTAGCCTAATTCAGGTAAGTATCTTGTCTAACTTTGCTTTGGGAAACTACCCCTTAGGGTTGGGATTGATTGTGCTATTTGTGTTATGTGAAAGCCGTGTACGCAAGGTGACGACTGGGTACACATGTTATATGTGGTATTTCACTGGTTTGGATTATTTAGACTCTTTCCATGCCCTTAATTGAATTGTCATATCATGTTATAATTTTCATTGTTAATATACTCTTACATGTGTTAGTCTACCCTTACCTGTTTTTTTTGACTTTGTTAATACTTGTTCTACCTCTTACTTGATACTTTGCTCGTAAATGCCTTAGTTGAAATTACTGCCTTCTTCATTGCCTTGTCACATTTTTAAATATTTTTTTACTTTTACTGTAGTTGTTATTTTGTGGAATATCTTCTTGTTGAGTTATTGGTGTTGAAGTTGTAAAAGTCGTTATCACGTTGAGGTAAAGTTGTTAATTGTTGAGATATCGTTCTTGTTGAGTAATTCACATTTCATTTTGTTATTATTTAGATTTTTGTATACATTGTGGTTGAACCATGTGCTATTTGTTTTGGAAACATTAATATTGTTGATTCTATTGGTAAGTTGTGGCATAGGGGCACTTGTGTGCGGGTTGTGATTATGTTGTGATATTAATACGCATGCGGTGGTATAAGGCTAGGGGTTGATACGCATGAGGTGAGATAAGGTAGGCTTGATACGCGTGTTGCTACTAGGGGAACTACTTAAAGCCACGCGGCGTAATAAGATGGGTTAAAACACGGATAGCTATTTCGGAAAAAATAATTTTCAAAACTAAATGTAAGGCTCCCGCGGTGATATAAGGAAAGATTGTGATTGATATTGTGAAATGTGAAAATGAGGCGGTACCTCGGATGGGATTTTTGTTGTGCACTTCATATTGAAAAGAGTTATTGGTTGAACCGTTCTTGTTGTTTTTATGTTTCCTTGTCATACCAGTTTTGTTCGGTTTTGGGAATATATTTTTGAAGTCCTATTTTGGAAGTGTATATGAGTTATTCTGTTTTATTTTAGTATCTCAGTTGGTTCTTCATGTTATGTTATTTTTAAATGTTAGGCTTAGATAGTCTTAGCGACTAAGTGTTATCACGACACCCTAAGGTGGGAAATTGGGGCTATGACACGTGGGTTACCTCACGTTCGCGTAGAAGGTTTTTTGGCTGAGGCAGTGTTGTGTTCGCGAACGCGAGGCTTATGCCGCAATAGCTAAGGGTACATCTCGGGCAGTGTATTATAAGTTGTCATTTTCGGACTTTGAGCTCATTTTATCATATTTTGAGATTGGCAGCTTCGATTGAGGCGATATTTGAGGCAATTTTCATCCACTTGGACTAGGTAAGTATTTATAACTCAGATTTGATTATTATCCATGATTCTTTCTTTGATTTTAGCATTTGATTTATGAATCTAAGAAAAACAATTACTGGTTTTTTTCTACACTTTAAGAGAGTATTTTGGGGCTTGACCATCGATTTGGGCCCGCATTTGGAAAATAATTATATATTTGGACTCAGCAGGTTATGGGTGTTGACACTCAATTTTAGCCCTCTGTATTTAAAATTAATTTTTGCAGGCTTCCTAGTCATTAATAGTAAAATATAGTCTTTTTCCATGTTTTAAAATTAATTTATTGATAATTATCCTTATTTTACAAAGTACGAGAATTTTTATCATATTGTTGCAGTTATTCAAAACCACCATTTTGTGCATTATTTTAAATTTGAAAATAATTTATTCATAATTGTCATATTTTCAAATACCAGAATTTTATCAATTTATTGTCATTAAAAAGAAAAAAAAGAAAAGAAAATAATTACTATAATATTGTTCTAGTCATTGTCATTTTTCAACATACTACAAGACATATTTTATTAAATCATCTTCTAATTTATAGCACAGTCTGGTAATGCATGAAACCAATACAAATCATTTCAAATATGGATTACATTTTTCTTAATATTTTCATACATATTTTACTCACTGTATTTTTAATCATATATTTATATTGAAAAGTTTGATTGGGAGTGGACCTTTTGATATCGGGGTAGGATTCTGATTTCGGAAGTTGGAGTAGGTCCGTAATATCGAATGTGACTTGTGTAAAAAATTTGAGGTCAATCGAATGTGATTTGATAGGTTTTGGTATCAAATATAGAAGTTTGAAGTTATAAAGTTCATTAACCTTGAATTGGAGGGTGATTCGTATTTTTAGCGTTGTTTGATGTCACCTAAAGGCTCGACTAAGTTCGCATGATGTTTTAGGACTTGTTGGAATGTTTGGTTGAGGTCCCGGGGGCCTCGTGTGAGTTTCAGATACTTAACGGATCGATTTTTGGACTAAGAAAAAAATGCTAAGGCAGCTGGTATCTTGTGTAACCGCACCTGCGATGTTTTGGCCGCAGGTGCGGAGCCGTAGAAGCGGCCAATAGGGTCGCAGAAGCGATTTTGGCTGGGGAAGGCTGGGACCGCAGATGTGGTCAAGTTTCACAGAAGCGGGACCGCACCTGCAGATGAAGAGCCGCAGAAGCAGAGGCGCAGAAGCGCTGTCAGGCTGCAGATGCGGGAAATTTTGGGCTATGCTTGAACTGCACCTGCTATAGAATTTTCGCAGGTGCGGAACCGTAGAAGTGGCTATTGGACTATAGGTGCGAAGATCGTGGCTGGGCAGTGTTTTCTTTAAAACGAGAGTTGGGTTCAATTTAACTTCATTTTGTCCATGGGAGCCGATTTTGGAGCAGGTTTGGAGTGCCATTTTCATCCTTTATTACGTGTTTTGGATCGGCAGTCACCAGTTTGAGGTGTTAGGGTGGTCTTGGAGCCAGGTTTAGAATGTCGGAATGAGGTAAGTCTCCTATCTAACTCCGTGAGGGGGAAACTACCCCTAGGTGGTATATTTGCTGTGTACAACTTGTTGAGGGACTATGTACGCACGAGGTGACTAGAGTCCGTACGTAGTTAGATTCATGTTATTGTCTGGGTAGACATAGGTTCACACCATGCTGTACTTGTACTATAGGGATTATCCTTTCTTGTTAAATTCCTTATTTTACATTTCTACTTGAGACTAGACTTGCTATTATAGAGACTTCGTTTAATTACTTTATTTCGCATTGCGACTTGAGACTAGACTTGCCATTGTAAATATTTGGCGCGCTTCATGATTAGCCGTGGAATAACTATACTCTCCTTAAGAATTTCTCTCGCATTGTGCGTCTTCATCAAAAAGCTTCCTTAAAATTCATAACTCACACGTTTATTCGTGAGTGGGGTCAAAGACCCGTCAAAGCTTCTTATTCTAATGGGATCGGGTCTTTTGCTTTGGCAGTGTATGTATTTCACTCTTATAGGATCGGGCCGTTCGCCTTGGCAGGATATTGTATTTAACTCTTATGGGATTGGGCCGATCGCCTCAGCAGGATTTATGTACCACACTCTCATGGGAGCGGGTCGTTCGCCTTGGCAGTTTAATAGATGTATCAATGGATCGGACCGTTCGACCCACGACAGTGCACTATTTAAATTTTTACGTTGGATCGGGCCGTATGCCTTGACATTTCCTATATCATATCCTCATGGATTCGTGCGTAATATTTGGTAAAAAGCCAGTATAAATGTGAGTTTTCCCGATTTGAGTTATGACGATCTATCTGATGAGATCCACTATATATATATATATATATATGCTCCGGTTAAGGAGAAAATTTCTAATGGAGAGCTTGAGTTCCTCGTAAAGAGGGGGAGTTTGTACCACGTGATTTATTACTTGTTTACCTCATTTATTTACTCTGCCTCATATTTACTTCTCTCTTTACTATACCTGATGTTATTGGACTACTAATGAGTGTGTATGTCGACCCCTCGTCACTACTCCTCCGGGGTTAGGCTAGGTACTTACTGGGTACACGTTAATTACGCACTCATGCTACACTGGCTGCACATTTTTGTGTAGGTACATATGTGACTAGTGGCCTTGTGAGAGCAGAGGCGTGTATGTATGCGGGAACTTACGTGAGCTGCATTACACATTACGACCCGCAGACGGCAGAATCTCCTTAGAGTATTTATATTTTTTCTGTCCAAATATCATATTCCGGACAGATGTTGTATTTTATTTTACATTCCTAGTTGATGCTCATGCACTTGTGACACCGGGTTTTGGGGTGATTATGAGTTGTTCTGTATTGAAATTTTTAAAAATATTATCATTTACTCTGTAAATTCCATCTTCTACTATTTAATGGAAGGAAAAATATGATTTCAAAATATTAAAATGAGAACCAAATTGAGTATTTATTGTTGGCTTGCCTGACAGCGGTGTCCGGCGCCATCACGGCCTTTAATAGATTTTGGGTCGTGACAACATGGTATCAGAGATCCCCTCTCAAGCAGATCTTGCAATTGTTCCTTCAATTCTTTTAACTCAACATGGGCCATACTGTATAGTGGAATAGAAATGGACTGAGTGCCCAAAATAAAGTTAATGCAAAAGTCGATATCTTTGTCGGCCTGCTTGCCCGCCAAGTCTGAAGGAAACACCTCTAGAAACTCTTTCACCACCGGCACTGAATCCGTGGAGGGTACCTCGGCAGTAGAATCATGGATATAAGACAAATACGCCAAACACCCCTTCTCGACCATACATCGAGCTTTCACATATGTAATGACCTTGCTAGTGGAGTGACCAAAAGTGCCTCTCTACTCTAATCGAGGAAACCCTAGCATGGCTAACATCACAGTCTTGGCGTGACAATCCAAGATAGCATGACAAGGTAAAAATCAATCCATGCACAAAATCACATCAAAATCCACCATATTAAGTAACAGAAGGTCAATCATAGTGTAATAGCTCCCAATGCTGACCAAATAGGAATGATAGACCCGGTCCACAATAATAGAATCCCCAATGGGCGTAGACACATAAACAAGAGCACTCAAAGAATCACGAGATATATCCAAATATGAAGCCAAATAGGATGACAAATATGAATATGTGGAACCCGGGTCAAATAAAATGATACATCTCTATGGAAAATTAGAACAATACCTGTGATGACCACATCAGATGACTCTGCCTCTGGTCTAGCTGGAAGTGCATATAAACGGGGCTAAGCCCTAGCAATCTAACCTCCACCTCTCGAATAACCTCTCATTGGCTGGCCTCCACCTCTAGCTTCCTGACCCTTACCCCTAGCTGGCTAGTCAGGTGGCGAAGCAACCGATGCTGGAACCATGGCATGAGTACCCTATTGTGGCATGCTGCTATGTGACCTAGGACAAAAAATCTCGCGACATGCCTCAGGTCCCCGCAAGTGTTGCACCTAATTTTGCATGAGTCAAAACAAGATTTTACTAGTGGTTTCCTTGTTGATGATAAAAGAGAGTCGCCACCTAATATTTAAAGGTATACTAGAGTACCTGTTAAATGGTTAAGATCATTATCCTATTAGTCTGCTAACCAGTGAGATTTTTGGTAAGGGTTCTTTTTCTTCTAAGGGGAAGGTGTTAGGCACCCCATAGAATCTACCTGAGGTAGCTCCATAGGACTTAGATTAGGTTCAGAAAATTGAATGTCTATATCTACTTAGTGCTTACAAATATACGACTTACCTTATGTTATGTTTTAAAACCTATCAATTTTGAAAGAGAAGTAATGTATATGCTTTGAAAAGGTATAAGCTTTATTTAAGAGAAAGGTCTTTAAAATATCTATACAATTGAAAGAGTGTTTAGAAGAATGAGTTTATAACACTTGCTTTACTAATAAATGGGGTTAACATTGGTTTTCAAAAACAGAGTGGTTGTTTGTTCAAAGTAAAACTACTTGGAAAACGGGTTTTAGATATACCTTGAAAATCTCATATTCAAATTCAAAAAATTTGAAAGATCCTTAATGTCAGCAACGTTTGTTTATTTGTAGAAATAACCCACTTTTGAAATCATTTTTCTGAGTTTTCCAGTTTTCTAGTTGCTTTATAAAGAGAGACGGTTGACAGATCTGTCTTAATTTCAAAAATTCATGGAAATTGTTAGTGAAAATAATAACGGAAGTTAAATAATAGAAGTGATTAACAATTAGAATTAATTATAACTAAGTTGTAGTACTACTCTTCTTTTTACCGACGTTCTTTAAGGCTTGCCTAGGTAGTCAATATAATTCGAAAAAATGAAAGTAAAACATTCAATCCAATATTGTTAGTGTTGATACATATATAAACAACAGTAGACTTATAAAATAAATAGAGAAAGAGAAATGGAATCATGGTTTGGGCCTTAGAGGAATTAGGCCCAGCAGACAATGAGCGAACAACGACAACTTAACTAGCCTAAATGGATATGAATCCTTTAATGACAAAGATAGGACTGTCACTTTAGTCTGGGTACATCAGCTCATGAGGTAAAATTACATTCATGGCCAAGATACCCTTTGGATTCCTGGCACTCCAAAGTTCATAAGGGTCTCAGGGACCCTGAGCAGTGCTTGTGTCAGGGAGAATATCTCGACCAAGAACTAAATTCTACACCTAAATTTCCTTAACCACTCACACATACTTTTCCCTACTCGTATAAATACTAATGAGGCACTCAATGTAAATTTCAATGCAACAATAATGATAACACACAAAGAGATGTACATTTCTTATGTATAACTGCTTCAAACACTAGAAACAACACCAAGAGAGATCATAGTTCATACTCACTCATGTAAATACATTATCATATGCATTAACAAACTTAAGAGTACTAAATGAAGTCAGTTGCAGGCACACATAAGGGAAAAGAGCACTAGGTGGACCCTTTGGAAACCCATGCAACTAGATCATGTAACTTAAGACCAGGAAGGTACGTAGTTCAGAAATTCCAAGTCATGATCTCATTATCCTAACAACTTATGTTCAAGAGTTTATCCCTATATTAAATTTCAAACCTCTATTAGTTATGCAAGTTGACATCTTCAATTGGATTCTTTAAAGGATGCTAATAGGAGTGCAAGTAAACAAGTCATGGGATGATTTTCTTTTCTTAAAAGCTCTTAACTTCATACTCATACTAATCTCAATAAAAGTTAAAGCATATTACTATATTTAAGTAAGCAGGCAATAGTAGAAAGTTCATTTTAGTTTTACAGGTCAGACCTACTTCATTAAGGGAGCTTTGGTGATATTCAAAGATAATGAAGGAGCACACATGAACATGAGAGACAGGCAGTGTTGTTCAAGAATAATATAAGTGTAGAATATCCAAAAGAGAGCACATACACAGGGCATTCAAACAGGATCGCAACATCATAAATATGGTTGAGTCAAACTAACAATGTCACTATGTATGAGTTTTAGAAAAAGGACAATGAAAAGCATGGCATCAAAAGTCCGTTATATAGGTTATGTATAGGAACTTATTCATGATGAAGCTTAGTCTAATACTTTAGCACAATAGATGAGACTTAAACACTATAGATGTATCTTAACCAGGTTCTATAACTAAAGCAAAATGTGGAGCAACTTCATAATACACAAGAGGTAAGTACAAGAGTCCAATTAGTTTAGAGCATGCTTATACAATGAAATCCCAAACATGATTGCACAGTCATGAGGCTTAACAAAAGACTAATGACCTTCCAAGAGTTGTTACAGTCATAGGAGCAGAAAAACAAAGTGGAGTAACAAGAAAATAACAGAACAAACATGATTTTAATTAAATGATTAAGAGAGAAGAAAGGTCGAGGCTCACTGACCTTCTTTTAGGTAGTAAAACCAAACGAGAGTCTTTCTTAGCCAATAAGAATCAGGAACTCAAACTCCGACCAGTATAAAGCTCAGAATTGGAAAGAAATCAAAGGCTTGTTAGAAACCCTAGCTTGATTTTGCTACTCAGGACTAAAAATTGATGTTTCTCTGTTTGTTAAGTGATTTTCATGTGTATTTTGAGTTGTTAGGTGAGAACATTAAAGGCTCCTTTTATAGTGGCATTCAATGCCTTAGGGTTCAACAGAAATTAAACTCGGTGAGTGAAAGATGACTTGAGGTGGTGATGTGAGAAAACAAGTGAAAATCAAAAAAGAACAGGAGTGAGCCGACCGTTGATGTCAACGACCCATCGGACAAAGCCTAAAAACCCAGAGGCCACTACGTTTAACCTCTAGGTACAGAATTTTCATGTTGAAGTTCTGAAAAGGCTTCTCATGTGCTTTGATTTGAAAGAACAAAGGAGATTTCAGACGATTTGGGTTTTCACTCTTTGGTCTGTGATTTCAACATTAGGGCTTTTAAAATTAAACGGAGGAAACAGAAAGAAAATAGCAAGACTCGTAGTACAGGGACAAGATGGACAGCCATGCATGCTATGGATTTGAAAGACCACAGATGATTTGAAGTTTTATTTCTGGGTTAGGGTTTTCAGATTTGGGGATTTTGAATCTCAATGTTGAAAAAGGAAAGAAAATATCAGGATTTGCGGGTTTAGGGGACAATAAGACTAATTTTGTGGTTTGATTCGTGACCTTGAACTAATTTGTGCAAGGTTCTTTGATTGATTGGTCTGGTGAGTTTGAGAGAAATGAGAGAGGAATAGGAAAGGGGGCGGGCCGAATCTGGATAGAAATGATTAGGGTTTGGGGATAGTTGGGGTTGGGTCTCTAGGTTTAAAAGGGGAGATGGGATATCGGCCGTTGGATCTCCTGATCAACGGCCCTGATAATTTGGGTTTTAAATAATTTTAATGAGAAAATGCTAGGGCCTTTGGATCTCAGGGTTTCAACGGCGGAGATCAAATCTGGTGAGGCGTTTAAAATTAAAGGAAAAACAAGATAACATATGGACCGTTGATCAAATGAATTAATGGCTCAGAATGAATTTATTTCTTATGTGAGTGGTGGAGATGGGTGACGTGGCAATATTTGATTGGATCGGGGATGGTGACACGAATTGCCACAATGGAATAGAGAAGGGGGTTTGACTTGGTTAGATTTTGATTGAGCTTGGGTATTGGGCTAGTTTTAGTTTAAGAAATAGCCATTTCGTGTTTAATTATATAATTGAAAATGTAGCCATTTGGTCTTTAACCTTTTAAAAACTTAATTAATTACCAAATATCTTATTTTCCTACTGACTACACTTATTTCAGATTCATTTTGAATTAATGGGCTATTTCACCTAAATTAAGGAATAACCTTGTTAAATTAATTATAAACATATGTGATGAATATGAAAATTATTTTAACAGTTTAAAAAATAGTAAAATAGTAAAAATAATATTTTATAATTTTATAATTACTAAATTACTAATTAACACCATTAATTACTTAATTTTTATAAAAAATAGGTATTATTAATTAGAAAATATTTTTAATAATTTTTAAAAGGAGGGTCATAATTGGTCGTCAACAGCTGCCCCTCTTTGACCGAAGACGACGAAAGAGTTTTCGGGCAAAGAAATCGAACCAAGGCCAATTGTGTCCCGACCATACGCATACATTGCAGGAATGACATATAAATTTAAGGAAGATTATGAGTTGTAGAATTAGGGAAGGAGTTAGGGAAAACTCTGGGTGAATTTTGGAGAGTTAGGGCCGAATTTTTGCTTTGAATTGCATACATACCTCGGGCTTAATGAAGATCATACCTCATGTAGTTCTGGAGTAATGATTTGGAGAAGGCGATGCTTGCAGGAATTGCCGCAGTATCGTATTATGACGATACTGCAAGACGAAAGAATTTGGTGCCCATGATAGCTTTGAATTGTGGCTTGATTTCAAAGATTTGATGAATTAGTGTTCCAATGTTTGTTTTGAGTTCGAGTTTGGATCCTTTGCCCGCTTATGAGTTTGTTGTCCCTCATAGTGTTGTAGCTTGATTTGCTGATTAGAAGAAGTTTCACATCGCGATGTTTCATCCTGCAAAAATAAAACATACACATACCCATATATCATAATACAGATATGTTAAGATGTAATGTAAATGATCCAGGAATGAGGATGTCTGGCTGCCGACTAGCCGTTATTTATGATCGGGACGATGGGATATTTGAATTTGACTCTATTGTTAGCCAGGTTGTGTACTGTTCCGCGGCTGTCGGAGCATTAAGTCTCCTCGTGTTGGGAGTATCTCCGCGCGATGTGAGTAGTTGACTTGTAATGTAAAATGTATCTCCGCGCGATGGGAGTAGTTGACTGAATAATGTAAAATATATCTTCGCGTGATGGGAGTTTCTGACTTGAAAAATGTAATATGCTTGTAAGCTGCACGAGCAAAATGTCAAATTCAAGATAGAGATAAAGAAATAAGGAGCATGCCCAAGAGGTACTCTTGATCGCAAACTAATCGCGGTTGTAGATCGATAGAACGTACGGCAGGATTGGGCGACTATCCTTCGATTGACGAAGTTTGTGACAAAGTTTGCGACTATCTACTTATAATCTCTGATACGGCGGAGTGATGGTGTGAAATGCTCTGGCTGGCAAAGCAAATAATTTGCTATATACAGGGCTTTGATTGGCAAAGCCAAAGACTCAATTTGTACATGGCGCTCCGATTGATTGAGCTGACGGTTTGCTATGTACATGGCTCCTATTGGCGGGGCCAGCGGCTCGTTATGTACAAAATGCTCCACTTGGTTGAGCAGACAGTTTTCTATTTACAATATGCTCCGATCGCATCGGCGGCTTAATTCCAGAATACCTGCAAAGGATTTGAGAGTTAGACTTCATCTATATGAGGAAAAATTTTAATAATAAAATAGAGACGATAGTTATGAGAGAGTAGCAGATCCGTCATTGCCGCAGTGTGCCCCTGCATTTCTTTGCATCCTGTCGGTCCTGCGTTCGAAGATAAATTTTTAACAGGGGGGTGTTGGTTTTTGTTGACTGTAGTTTTGGCTATACCCCGAGCTGGGTGAGGTTATGCCATGAACTTCGATAGGTAGAATGAAGTTGGTTTTTAGAAAATATTTTTAAAATCATCCCTTTTATGGCAAATGCTATCATTCTAGATTATGACAAGTTTAGAAATTCCCTCAGAACCAAACGTTGTTTCTGGAAGACTCTATCTCGTTCACGTCGATTCTTGGAGATGCCCCTGATGACGTAGCTTCTTGCCACTGCGATTGCAACCTAATCTAAATGAATGTGTTATAAAGGTTTTCCTAGGGTTATGACCGAACATTTCCAGGTGAATCAGGTATGAACGTAGTTCATGGGTAATGATAAATAAATTATGATGATGACCGAGCCTGACTCAGGCAGCCTATGTATCCAAATGGAATCAGGTCAAAACGTAGTTCGATTACGATAGATGCAGAATGATGAGATTGAAAATGAAGTGGTCGAGTCTGACACAGACTGCCTTCGTATCCAAGTGGAATCAGGCTAGAACGTATTTTAATTACAATAGATGATTGAATCCGAGAAGATTACCTATGTATTCTTGCCAAAGGAAATCAAGTCGTGGCGTAGTTCCGAATAAATACAAAATGATATTTTGATTTTCTACTGCAAAAAAAGAGGGGGGGAGAGAAAGGGAGAGAGATTGGTCGCTATGTGGGTTGCATACCTATCCTTCCGTGGGAAGTCAGGTCAGCCGTAGTTCTTTTACAACCAAAACCTTACTCTAGTGTCCTCAAATGTAGTGTCTGTTGATTGCATCTGAGTTGATAGGCTTTGTGCTGACTCTTCAGTCCATCTCTGCTAAGATCAGAGCTCCTACCGAAAATATTTGATAAATAATTAGATTTGACACATCAGGAACAGGGATTACAACATTATTTTTCCAACATCCATAAGATTACATATGCTCAATAGACTTGCCTTTAGGGAAATAAAAGGGTTCAGATAAAAGATACAAATTAGGAAAAGGGTGAAATCAACCAGCAACTAACAACCATCTTCGAAATCATCTCCCATGTCATCTTCCTCTGTCGGTTCCTCTTCCGGGTCTTCTTCAAATTCTTCTTCTTTAACATCATTGAACTCAGGCTCTTCTTCTTGATCTTCTTCAAGTTCCATCTCACACTCAATTTGTATACACTCAACCACTCAGTCATCATCCTCTGGAGGTGGCAACATATGATCAACTGATCCTAGGAGCACTTGGCGATGCATAGAGGTAGTCACAAGGTAGTGAGGCAAGATTTCGTGATAGATTTGCAAGGCTGCTGCTGCATCTTCTAACCAGCTATTCCTTCCCTGCTTGGCCGGGATAACTTGTCCTCCTCATTGAACCATACATAGTACTCTGGAGTGTACCATGAATTTTGACTCATAGGCATCATAATTAGATCATTCCACTACTCCTGAAGTTTCATTATCCTTGGGATCGGGATCTTCCTATTGTAATCATCGTCATACAGATCCGTTCTCGTCCAAAAAGGTACATCCTGGATTAGATCAAACTGCTTGAGAACTCGTAGGGGTGCATATGAATAAATGCCTTCGAGTCCTACCAGCTCGATAAAATACTTTTGGGGAGTCCTTAGAATTTCCCTGCCGCTCAACCACGAAAGCTTCCAATTTATCCATTCTCTGCTCAAGTTTGTCAGCAGCTCTCTCCATTCTTCATGTCTGTGCGGGGAGACCCAGTGCCTCATTCTCTCATTATGACACCGAATCATATTTCTAACACCGACAAGGTAATCAACTGTGGCCTCTCGTTGAAAGAAGTGCTCTATGGCCCATATTTAGAGTAACAGGTTGCGGTCCTTAAAGAAATCGTATACCAGGGAACACGCTGACTATGCTCTGAGAATTTATGCCAATATCATAGGCACTAAGGTGGCTTAGGGGTTATCCCTAAATGTTTCCAAGACCGCAGAAAGCAAGTTGATGTTGATTCGTCCTCTCCTTTGTGGGAAAACCAGCAATCCTAGCAGCGCCAAAGAAACGGTTATGGGGCGGAGACTTTCCCAGGTTGCCTGATCACATTGGAACTCTCCCAAGTACCATTTGTAGCTCTCTCGATGTCCAAACCTATCAAAAAATTTGTCCAGGCTTACCCATCAATCTTCAATATTCCTCAAACTCTGACTACCCACCAAACCCAAAGCATCGACAAAACCTGTAGCCGGGCATGGTAACCAACAGTATCGGCTTTTCTCCTAGTAAATGGTAGCTCTGTGATGTTGGTAACTTCTTCCAACATTGGCATCAATCCACTGTCGGCGAACTTGAAAACCACATTGGCTGTATACCAGAATTCTATCAGCAAATGGATAAGTCCCTTGTTGGCACGAATGTTCAGTAAGGCGGTCAATGCTCGTAGGTGCGTCCTGGTTTCGTCTCCATGCTCTCGGCAAATATTCTTCCATCATTGCTTTAGCTTGTGCGATGCTCCCATGACCATATTGCTTTCGGGGATGTTCTGTTTGATTTCTATTTCTGAAGAGGGTAGAGAAGGTTTGATAAGTCTTTTGCCCCGGTTCTTTAGTGTCTCATCATGATTGGTTCGTTGTTCCACAAAAGTCATGTTGTCGGGTGCGTAACCCATGGACATTAGGGTGAATTTCCAAATTGTGTGTCGATGCCAATGACCGACTCACCTAAGATTTATGCAGTATGACCTAGGGTGGCTATGTTGGACTGAATACCGCGAGAAGTTATGTCAGTTGTCCTGACAAAGCCATTCTCTGAAGCTAAAGAATTTCTAAAGAAGGTTAGTAGGGGTGTAAAAGACAACCCTCGCGTGTCATTGTGTGTGATAGTGTACGATTTAGAATCGATAGGAAAGAGTGTGATGACAATGTATATAAAGCAATAACAGATAGTGGGATATCAATAATAACATTAGAGCAAGCAGATAAGTACACAATGAACAAGTAAGCAGGTAAGCACATATTTGCAAATTAAGCACAGTTAAAGCAGTATATAAACAAATATTCCTAAATTCTAGGTCTAGTCTAAATCTGCTAAGGTCAAAACCTAAGTGTAATCCCCAGCAGAGTCGCCATGTTGTTTCACCCTATTTTGCACGAGTCAAAAAAAGATTCAGCTAGTAATTTCCCTGTTGATAATAAAAAAGAGTCGCCAACTTATATTTAAAGGTATACTAGGTTACCTATTTAATGGAAAAGATCATTATGCTATTAGTCTGCTAACCGGTGAGATTTTATATAAGGGTTCTTATACTTCTAAGGGGAAGGTGTTAGGCACCCCCTAAAATCTACCTGAGGTAGCTCCATAGGACTTAGACTAGGTCCAGGGAATTAAATGTCTATATCTACTTAGTGCGTAGAAATATACGGCTTACCTTATGTTATGTTTTAAAACCTATCAATTTTGAAAGAGAAGTAATGTATATTATTTGAAAAGGTGTAACTTTATTTAACAGAAAGCCTTTAAAATATCTATAGAATTGAAAGAGTGTTTGGAAGAATGAGTTGATAATACTTGCTTTACTAATAAATAGGGTTAAGTTTAAAACATTGATTTTCGAAAACTATATGGTTGTTTGTGTAAAGTAAAACTATTTGGAAAATGGGTTTTAGATATACCTTGAAATCTCTTATTCAAATTCAAATCATTTGAAAGATCCTTAATTGCATCAGCATTTGTTGATTTGTAGAAATAACCCACTTTTAAAATCATTTTTTTGAGTTTTTCAATTTTCTTCTTGTTTTAGAAAGAGAGACGGTTGACAGATCTATCATAGTTTCAAAACTTCATGGAAATTATTAGTAAAAATAATAACGGAAGTTAAATAATAGAAGTTATTAATAATTAGAATTAATTACTACTAAGTTGCAGTATTACTCTTCTTTTTACCTACATTCTTTAAGGCTTGCCTCGGTAGTCAATATAATTCAAAGAAATAAAAGTAAAACATTCAATCCAATATTATCAGTGTTGACACATACATAAACAATAGTAGACTTATAAAAGAAATATATAAAGTGAAATGGACTCTTTGTTTTGGGCCTGAGAGAAATTAGGCCCAACAGACAATGAGCGAACAAAGGTAGCTTCAGGTGACTTCCACATTCGGGCTAAAAATTTGGGCTTGAGTTCTTTGAGAACTCGGCAGGCCCAACTCAAACACATGCGTAAAAACAAATGAAAGAAGGTTATTAAATATATGGCTCAATTTAATAATTAAAAATAAGTAACACCAATATAGGCTCAAGACAAAACTGTAACAATCATTAATAGTGAGGAATGCAAATTAAGGTGAAGTCACATAGAGTAAAGCAATATACAATGAACCCTTGGTTTCCATTTAACACTAAACCTAAAGGGATTAGCAAATGTCAATAGATTAAGGGCTTAAGGAAAATTTTTATTCATGGCCAAGATACCCTTTGGATTTATGGCACCTCAAAGTTCACAAGGGTCTTGCGAATCCCGAGCAGTGCTTGTGTAAGGGATAATGTTACACCCCTTTTTTTTCGTACGTAAAAGTAAGACCTTGCCATCCTCCTTTCTCCTTATAACTCATATTTTAGATAGATCTCCATGGCTAAGGAAGCTTTTCACCTCTGTATTTTATCTATACAAGCATAAGTAAGGCTGTGGATCAAAGGGAACAATGTTTGAAAGAAAGAACACAAGAGGTATGTAGGGTTTTCAATTTGTTTTCGGCATGATTTGGGTTAGCTATGTTCTAGCCTTTCTTCTTCATCTTTTAAGGGTTATTCAAGGGAAATATCAGCATCTAATATATCCTTGTATACTATTTAATTCTATATGTGAATTATGAAAGAAAATAGTTTGGGTTGGAACTTCAAAACACAACAAAAACAAAAGGGGAAATCGCCTATTTGGCCTATGCCATCCAGACTTCCGTTTGTTCCGTTCCTTTGTTACTTTTATGTATACCTAACCCCCATATTATCCTAATAGCTTCATTTAATATTATATGAGCTTAATTATCATGTGTTTATGCTTAGATTATTCCTAAATCATATTTAGACTTTCATGTCACAAGTTGGCCACTATGAGTCGACATTACATTCAGAATTTCGTTTTATCCATCGTTTGACACTATTGTGGATAACTGGATATCCTTTAGTTTGATGTAATCATCTTGTAAGGGTATCCATTCCCGTGTATATTGTGGTGCTTTCTATTGTTCTTGGGGATCATCTAGCTTTAGGGGAAACTCTGCAGAAATATTTGGAAATTCGAAGAGTTGGACATATCTCGAGTTCCTTGGTTCTAAATTGATTATAGAGGGATCTTGATGAGCTAATTAACCTTAATATCTCATGTACATACTCTGTTTCTTACTAAAATGGGGATATGCTCCTCCATCCAACTTATGGACGATGAATGTTAGATTACGTTTGTGATTCTATTTATGATTTCCTTCACGATCTCTTGAGTCCGTATGATGTTGCCACATGTGTTATGCCTCATACATGCTTGCATTGATTATGTTGGGGGATATAGCCCGTAACACCAGCGAGGCCTATTGATTATATGTTGGGAGGAGATAGCCCATAACCTAGCGAGGCCTATTGATTATATGCTGGGGGAGATAGCCCATAACACCAACCGCGCCTATTAATTATATATTTACATATTGGGGGAATATAGCCCATAACACCAGTCACGCATGTTATATGCGCGTATATAGCTACATTTTGCATTGCATGACTATACATGATACTATTTTAGTTTTACAGTTACCTGATTGGTGGGATATAGCCCATAACACCAGACAAGTACCCGTTCAGATAGTTGTTCAGTTTCAGCACAATTTCAGCTTAAAATTCAGTTCAGTTCCAGATCAGTTTCTAGTTCAGACTTTTGTTTAGCTTTCTGCTTATATTCAGATTTCCATCTTACAGTCATACTTTAGTATGATTTACATATTCTTTCTACCTTACATACTTTGTACATATCGTACTCACATCCCTTGCGGGGCATTGCATTTCATGCCGCCGAAGGTACAAATATATCAGTATTTGAGCCACATAAGTAGGCCATCCACCAGCTGTTAGAGTCACTCCACTTACTCCCGGAGTTACTTATCTTTTGGTATGTGTACAGTCAGCTAGTTCGGGTATGACGGGGCCCTATTTCGTCCAGTACTTTTTTAATTCAGCACTCCTAGAGGCCTGTAGATATGCACTTGTGCAGTTAGTATATTTTTATATGTCAGCTTGTGTTAGCCTTGTAATCTTTCCAAATTGTATAGTTATTATCATCTATGCTTATGCTTGTTCATTTTATCCGTTAATATTCATGATTAGTAGATTATTAGCAAGTTTAGTGATGATCGACAATTATTGTTGGTTATCTGTCGAGGCCCTAGGTTGGGTCGTGACCAATATGGTATTAGAGCAGTTCAGTCCTAGGGTATCTATAGGCCGTGTATAGCAGAGTCTTGTTTATGGGTGTGTTGCGTGCCACACTTATAAGCATGAGGCTAATTAGAATTATAGGTTGGTCGTCCTCCATTCTTCTCTAGATCATGTGATAAAGTTATGTTATAAGAATTCAGCCTTATGACGAAATGTTTTATATGTAACGATGCCGCCGAAGAGACTTACAGCTGCCTAGAAGGGCAAAGCTATTAGCGGCCAGGGTACAAGAAGAATACCGCCTGAGTTAGATTAGCATGAAGAGTCCTGACATGAGGTTCCATCAGGAGCTTCCAAACTTCGTCTGTTCAGGGAGAGGTTAGGAGTGCTCCAGCTACCGCACCTTTGGCTCCTCTACACGATGACATGAAGGAGGTCGTCAGATTGTTGACTAGCACTGTAGCTACTCTAGCCAGACGGTAGCATACAGGTCTTCAGGGTGACGATACAGGTTCTAGGATTCGTGATTTCAAAATAATAGAGCCTCCAGTTTTCTCGGGATTTAGTACAACAAAGGATCCCCAGGATTTCCTATATAGATATCACAGACCACAGAGTTATGCATGCCACAGATAGATAGTCAGTTGAATTGGAATCATATAGATTACAGGATCTAGCAGTATGTTGGTATACCACTTGGGAGATGTCTAGGGGAGAAAATGCTGCTCCAGCTACATGGAAATAGTTCTCAGAGGCATTCCTCCGCCATTACTTACCTACAGTGACATGTAGAGCACGATTAGATCAGTTCCTAACATTGAGGCAGGGTATGCGTATTGTAGAATACAACATCCGCTTTAATTCTTTGGCGAAGTTTACTCCTGCAGTTGTATAGGACATAGAGGACAGGGTACACAGGTATGTAATTGGACTTGGTCCTCACATAGTAAATGAGTGTATGACCGTATCTATGCAGTCAGGTGTGGACATTACACGTATTCAGGCATTCGCCTTAGCACTTGAGGAAAGGAAACAGAAGCAGAGGGCTGATAGAGATAGAAGCTCAAGCAAGAGAGGCATATTTTTAGGTTCGTTTTGTGAATCAGTAGTAGCCAGGTGTGTTTTTAGAGATTGCACGGCTGTGATTAGCAACAGTAATATTACAGCTGACTTGATTGAGTTAGAAATGGTTGACTTTGATGTTATACTTGGTATAGATTAGTTATCTTCTTGCTTTGCTAATATTGACTGTAGAGTGAAGAAGGTCTAGTTCAATTTTCCAAAAGGGCCAGCTATAGCATGGAAAGGTGTTTCTGCATTGCCAAAAGGTAGATTTATTTCATACATTAAGGCGAGGAAGATGATCGGCAATGGATGCTTGCTTATATCATATAGTTAATGTTCGAGACATAGAGAAGGTAGCGCCCACTCTTGAATAAGTTCCAGTAGTAAATGAGTTCCCTGACATATTTCCATATGAGCTTCCAGGTCTTTCTCCAGAGCGGGACTTTTTCATCAATGTAGTGGGTACACAACCAATATCAATTCCTCCTTAGACGATGGCACCAGCATAATTAAAGGAACTTAAGGAGCAGTTGAAAGATATGTTCGATAATGGTTTCATTAAACCCAACACTTCTCCCTGGGGAGCACTAGTCCACGATCAGGAACAAATATCCCCTTTCCATAATTGATGACTTGTTCGACCAGTTTCAGGGTGCCAAGTGCTTCTCGAAGATAGACTTGAGATCAGGCTACCATCAGGTTAGAGTTAGAGATGACGTGATGTCTCGCTTGAGGTTCTAGAATAACATAAGGAAACCTATGGTTCTTGCAAGTAAAATGAAGGTTGCGAGTAGTATAAATAGATACGTGTAGGTTGCAAGCTAAAGTATGGTAGAGCAATAAGGTTTTACGTAGACCGGAGTAAGGATAAGAAAAGGTGAGTGAGGTGGTGACGATAATAGGCAAGGCCTTGGAATTGAGCCCATCAAAACAAGAGAGGTGATGGTTTTCGTAAGTTATAGAAAGCTCAGTATAACCTGAATTAACTCAGAGGAGTTTACAATTAGGAGCATTTAGAAGTGATGGAATGTTGCCCTGGTAATAGAATAAGAGTGCAATTGTGATAAATGGTACAAGGAGGACGTTTAGGCCTTCGATTGAGTAACGATTCAAATGGGAAGGGATTTCATGAATTTCACTGGATTAGAATACCTCCCATAAGATGAATCACATTGAGATGCTATAAAATACGGTTATTGAAGTATAGTATCGTCCCCAGGTGAATCAGACAAATAACTTCAGATGTTCCCCGATGAGATGTGAGCCATAGTGATAATGTATTACGTATGAGGTTTCAAGTTATCATTGGTAGATTATAGGTCAATATTATGGTGAATCAACAATAGATGGATAAAAGTCCCAAAGTACGAGATGCGATTAGGCTGTCATTCTTAATATGAATAGTAATGAGAAAGCATTAAAGGACTTCGATTTATACATATAGGATAAAGATAAGCTGCAAGAGAGTAACTTGGAGTTGGGTAGAAAACCTCAATAATAATAAACTAAAGTAAATGTTATGGTATAATATGACCTACCTATATGCAGTTAAGATAACCAAGGTTATGAAAAAAAAATTGGCAAATGTTATACGTTCAACAAAGTACCAAGCGAAGAACTTCAATACACCTATAGATGCCTAGAGTTCTGTATATGTTCACAAAGTGAGATGAAAAATGCAAAACGAAGAGCACGTACAAGGACATAATCGTACAGGCTGCATAACAGAAGATAGCAACAATTATGAGATTGGAAGAATTCTTACCACAGGCCGTGGTGTGAGAAAGAGGCCTAAAGGGGGGAATGCCCCGACCTTTGGATTTATTCACAAAACAGTTGCATAGATGGAAAGGACAGTATATAAGTATTCATAAGAGTTGTAGGTTATGAGAATGATAAGCACATCAGTCAACATTGGAGTATCAATGTTCCGGGGGGGGGGGTGATGATGTTACACACCATGTTTTCGTACGTAAAAGTACGTCGTAAGTCAGTTGATGTACGCTCGAAAATCAGATCATCTTTAAAAGTACATAAAGTAAGTTAATCATGTTACCTTAGAGGTTAAAAATATTTAAGACCATGAACAGCAAGCACCAAGAGGATTGGAAGGTTTAGAAGCTAAACGAATTGAAGAAAATAAGTTTCGTCGAAAGTCAGCAAGTTGCTAATGTTATAACCCGTACTTTTGGGGTCATACTAGGCTGATTAACATAATAAGAAGGTGATGTTATGAGGTATTTTATTCGTATAATATTCGTGTGTTAGGTTTTGGAGTCAAATGAGTTATGAAATAAAAGTCGACAAAGGTTGTCGCAAGTTACGTTCATAATTGTATTTAAAATTTAGGTCTAATGTTATTGTTCTTTTCTCTTAATTTACTTGGAATTACGGGTTCATCCACCCATCAAATTTAAAATCTATGAGTCTTGTTTCTAGTGCATTAAACCGTTCATCTATATGATATCGGAGTGGACAGATATTCGCGTATTCGCATGACTGCACAAGCAGCTCCCTTTGGGACCCACAAGGTCGGTTGAGGATTATCTTGATATATAAAGTTGTTGCCTTCGTCTCTAAGGCTCATTTCGACCCAAATCAGGCCTAAAAACTCTATCTAAACCTCCTAAACACATCCTTAGGTTTTTGAAGTGATTCCATCATCCACAACTCAAAATCAAGACGTGAACACCTCAATGCGATACTTACAACATAGGTAAGACTTTGCCATCCTCCTTTCTCCTTATAACTCGTGTTTTGGAAATAGCTCCATGGCCAAGGAAGCTTTTCATCCGGATATCCGTTTGTTCCGTTCCTTTGATGTTTATATGTATACATAACCTTCATATGATCCTAGTAGCTTCGTTTAAAATTATTTAAGCTTAATTGTCATGTGTTTATGCTTAGATTATTCCAAAATTATATTTAGACTTTCATGTCACAAGTTAGCCACTATGAGTTGACATTACATTCACAATTCTATTTTGTCGATTGTTTGACACTATTGTGGATAACCGGATATCCTTTAGTTTGATGTTATCATCTTGTCTGGGTATCCATTCCTGTGTATATTGTGGTTCTTGCTGTTGTTTTTGGGGATCATCCAGTTTTAGGTAGAACTCTGCCGAAATTTTTGGAAATTCGAAGAGTTGGACAAATCTTGAGTTCATTGGTACTAAATTGATTATGGGGGGGGGGGGGTTCCTAATGAGGTTATTAACCTTAGTATCTCATGTACATACTCAGTTTCTCCATAAAATGGGGATAGGTTCCTCCGTCCAACGTATTGACAATGAGCGTCAAATTATGTTTTTGATTCCGTTTATGGTTTCCTTCGTGATCTATTGAGCTCATATGATGTTGCCACATGTGTTATGCCTCATACATGCTTACATCAATTATGCTGGGGGGATATAGTGCATAAAACCAGTGAAGCATATTGATTATATGGTGGGGGGAGATAGCCCATAACTCCAGCGAGGCCTATTGATTTTATGCTGGGGGATATAGCCCAAAACACCAGCCGGGCCTGTTGATTATATATTTACCTCCTAGGGGATATAGCCCATAACACTAGTCATGCATATTATATTCGCGTATATAGCTACAATTTGCATTGCATGACTATACATAAGTCTACTTCAATTTTACAGTCACCTGATTAGGGGGATATAGCCCATAACGCCAGACAAGTACCGATTCAGATAGTTTTTCAGTTTCAGCACAATTTCAGCTTAAACTTCGGTTCAGTTCCGGATCAGTTGCTAGTTCAGACTCTTGTTTAGTTTTCAGCTTATATTTAGATTTTCATCTTACAGTCATACTTTAGTATACTTAAATATGCTTTCCACACTACATATTTTGTACATATTGTACTCATGTCCCTTCTGGGCGCTACGTTTCATGTTGCACAGGTACAGATAGATCAGCATTTGAGCCACATCATTAGGCCATTTACCAGCTGTTGGAGTCACTCCGCTTACTCCCGAGGTTACTTATCTTTTTGTATGTGTAGAGTCAGCTAGTTTGGGTATGACGGGACCCTGTTCCGTCCAGTACTGTTTCGGATCAGCACTCTTAGAGACCTGTACTTCTGCACCTATGCAGTTAGTATGTATTTATATGTCAACTTATGTTAGCCTTGTCAGCTTTCCAGATTGTACAATTCTTATCAATTATGCTTATGCTTGTTCTGTTTATCTATTTATATTCACGATTAGTAGATTATCAACAAGTTTTGTGATGATTGTCACTTAGTGTCGGTTATCCGTCGCGGCCCTAGGCTGGGTCATGATAGAGAATATCTCGACCAAAAACTAAATTCTACTCTTAAATACCCTTAACCACATACACTTACTCTTCCCTATAGGTTTAAATGCTAATGAGGCACTTAGTGTAAATTTCAATACAACAGTAAAAATAACACAAAAAGAGATGTACATTTCTTATGTATAATTGACAAAAAACACCAATAGTTCATATTCACTCATGTAATACATTGTCATATTCCTTAATAGACTTAAGAGTACTAAATGAAGTCAGTTGCTGGCACACAGAAGGGAAAAGAGCACTAGTAGGACACTTTGGAAACCCAGACAACTAGATCATGTAACTTAAGAGCAGGAAGGTAAATAGTTCAGAAATCCCAAGTCATGATCTCATTATCCTAACAGCTTATGTTCAAGAGTTTATCCCTAGATTATGTCTCAAATCTCTATTAATTGTGCACGTTGACATCTTTAATTGGAATCTTTAAAGGTTGCTAACAAGAGTGCAATTAAATCAGTCATGGCATGATGCTTTTTTCTAAAAGTTCTCAACTTCATATTCATACCAACCTCACTGGGATTTAAAATATATTATTATACTCAAACATAATAGGAAATAGCAGAAGATTCACCTTGGATTCATAAGCCAAGCCTAGTTCATTTAAGGGAGCTTAGTGAAGCTCAGGGATAATGAAGAAGTATACATGAAGATGAGAGGAAGGTAGTATTGTTTTAAAAATAAGATAAGTGCAGAGTATCCAAGAGAGAACATACATAGGACATTCTAACAGGATTACAACATCATAAACATGGTTGAGTCAAACTTACAGTTTTTTAGAAAAAGGACACTGAAGAGCATGGTATCAAAAGTCTGTTATACAGGTTAAGTGTAGGAACTTATTCATGATAAAGCTTAGTCTAATACTGTAGCATAACAAAAAAGACTTAAACACTATAGATGTATCTTAACCTGGTTCTATAAATTAAGATAGATGTGGAGTAGCTTCAGAATACACAATAGGTAAGTACAAGAGTCCAATTAGTTTAGAGTGTGCTTATACAATAAAATCACAGACATGATTACATAGTCATGAGGCTTAACAGAAGACTAATGACCTTCCAAGAGTCATTAAAGTCACATTGAGCACATTTTAAAGAAGCAATTTATCTAAATATCATGAGATGATGTACCCAGACTAAAGTGACAGCCTTATCGGTCATTGAAGGATTCATATCCATTTAGGCTAGTTATCATGTGAATCAAACCAATAATACTAAGGCAAACTAATATGACACACATGCGAACCACAATAGAGCATCAGAAGGTCTAATAATTAAGATAACCATATGAAATCATTTGAAATCTTCCTTGTTAATCTCAGAAGCGTAACAACGTATAAGCTATTCAAAGACATATTCATTAATATTACAATAATAATCAATTATTACATGATTCTGATTTCGGGTTATGGAAGATACTTATACTCTAAAGTTTAGTGATCGATCATGTCACGACTCTAATTTCCCATCTTAGGATGTCGTAATGGCACCTAGTCTCCAAGACTATATAAGCCTAACACATGTTAATTTAATAACAGAATTGAACTATTTAATCATTTCTCATAAATCATTAAATGATATACATAGACACAAGCGGCCAATAGTTATATATTTTCCAAATCCGGTAGTACAGAGTCATAAACACTACTAAAACACACTAGAATTTCTAAACACAATACTATTTTGAATTACAATTTAACAGTAGCATAATAAAGTAAGAATAGTGACTCTAAGGCCTGCGATCGTCAAGTAGGTATACCTTGAAGTCTCTCACCGCGTAGACGAAACTCTCACCAACAGAGTCAACCGTCGTGATGGTGCCTATCGTGGAACTAGGGAAGTTAACTACTCAGCCATGATCACCCAGTAAGAACTTTGAAAATAAAATGGAAGCAGTAAATATTTAAGAAACCATTTAAAAATCGAAATAAAACCACAACGCAATACAAATCTCTCCCAAAAATCAGGGTGTCATCGAGTACATGAGCATCTATATCAGAATGCAGTCTACTACAATGTCTAAGGAGTAAAAACTGAAGTACAGATAAAGATAATGAGGGAGAGTCAAGGCCAACGAGTGCCATGCATCTACCTCGATAATCTCCGAAATTCTGTCTCCCCAATCAGCAGTTGCCGTACCCGGTAGTACCTGGATCAGCACACGAGGTGCAGGGTATAGCGTACGTACAACCAACTCAGTAAGTAACAAGCCCAAATTGTGGGCTGAAAGTAGTGACGAACTCTACCAGCATAATTCAATACAGAAAATAATAGTGTAGAAATGTAGACATGCTTTCAAGTTCAATAGAAATGGATCAATCTAAATGATATGAAAAATATAACTCATGTACTTTAACTATGGCAATGCACATTCAGTATGTGATGTATCATGCTGACAGCCTCATGTGCTCACACTCTCAAATGCTCAATCACTCAGTACTGTATATGGCCCAAAACGGGACTGGGAAGATCCATCCCGGAATATATACATCACTGACCATCAGTCACCCAGTATCGAGTAGGGCAAATCCAGCTCATGGAGAAGATCCATCTCCAAGTATAAAATGTTTCGGACAAGATCCATGTCCAGGGAAGATGCATCCGTCAATAATATCAACCGCGCTCACTGGGGTGTGTGCAGACTCCGAAGTGGCTCCTTCAGCCCAAGCGCTATCATAAATTAGTATAACCGCTACGGCGTGCAGCCCGATCCCATAAATGTCACTCATAATCAGGCCCTCGACCTCACTCAGTTATCAATCTCTCCAGTCTCTCCCTCACGGGCTCACAACGTCATGATACTAGCCCGAAAATAATGATATGATGTATCAAAAATTAACAATAGAGATTAAGATATGATATGAAATGAATGAATATGACAGAGTATGAAATATCAATGAGATCAGTAAGACAACAACAAGAAACGACCACTATGGGTTCCAACAGTATCAGCATAAAGCCTAAACATGATATCTAAGCATGAGTGACAGCTCATTTACTTTATCACATGATGAAAAAACGTATATCAACAAGATAGAACCACTAGACAGTGCCATGGAATCGACCAGGTCATAATTCCCATGGTGCATACCCGCACGCCCATCACTTGGCATGTGCGTCACCTCAATACCAATCACATAATACATAATTCGGGGTTTTGAACCCTCAGAATCAAGTTTGAAAGTGTTACTTACCTCAATCAGGGCTAAACTCTACTCCAAAATGCCTTTGTCCCTCAAATCGGTCTCCAAACGTCCTGAATCTAGCCACAAGCAGTATAATACAATCAATATAGGCCAAAGGAATCAATTCCACATGAAAATATATGAAATTATAGCCAAAATTTGAAATCGGCCCAAACCCGGCGCCCGGGCCCACATTTCGATATCCTACAAAAGTCACAAAATTCGAAAGCCCATTCACTCACGATTCTAACCATACAAAATTCATCAAAATCTGACACCAATTGGTCATTCAAATTCTTAAAACCAACTCTCCAAATCCCTAGCCTCAAACCCCCAATTTACACCTCAAAAACACACCATCTAGGTTTGAAATTTACCTCTATATTTTGTGCCATTAGCTCATGATCTGTAATGACCCGACCGATCATTTTGAGCTTTAGCATTCTATTCAGTGGTTTGAGACTTTAAGTAACTTCATATTATGTATTATGACTTGCGTGTATGGTTGGTTTCGGTTTTTGAGTGGTTCAAGATTAATTTGGAAGAATGATTCTCGTTTTAGAAGCTTTAAGTTGGAGAAGTTGACCAAGGTATGACGTTTTGGTAAATAGACTCGGAATCGGGTTTTAATTATTCCAATAAGTTTATATGATGGTTTTGGTTATGTCCAAAAAGTTTTGTTAAATTCCGATGAGTTTTGGATAAATTTTGATTGTATGGTGATTGTTTTTGGTTTCGACATCGATTTAAGCATAACGATTACCATATTGTGAAAACGCCTTTGTTTCGTATTTTGACTAAACCATCATATTCGTATTATAATTTTGGAACCATAACAATTGAAATCATAACGTTTCGACATCGTATGAGGAATTTATGGTCATTTTACTATGAATTGGGTTCCCAAAATTTTCAAATTAATTACGAAATTGTCACTGAATTCTTATTTAAAAATCTACACTACTCCAAATACTGAAACCAACCTACCTCTTTCATTATAAGGTCAAATAGAGTGATTCTGTGATGACCTGATTTGTCATTTAGAGCTTTAGCCTTCATTTCTATGTTTCGAGACCTGGAATAGCTCCGTTTAGCCTTCCTCGACTTGCATGTACAGTCCGTGTCTTTTTTTGAAAAATATTTATGAGAAAAATTGAAGAAAATGTGAAATTTAGTCTTAAAAATGATTTGAGTTGACTACGGTCAACATTTCATATAAATGGACCCGGATCAATATTTTGACACTCCCGGTGGGTCCATATATTGTGATTTGGGACTTGGGCATACGCTGGGAACCAATTTCGGAGGTCCCTAACTTGATTTAACGTAATTTGTTGAAAACTAGTAATTTGAAGGTTCAAAGAATTCATAAGTTTGACCGTAGGTTGACTTTGTTGCTACCGGGTTCATATATTGGTTCCGAAACTTGGTATAGGTTTATTTCACTATTTATGACTTGCATGTAAAATTTTGTGCAAAATAGAGTTGATTTGACATGATTCGGACGTCTGGTTGTAAATTTGAAAGTTCTTAAGTTTCTTTGAAAATCTCATTTATTTTGATGTCTGAATCGTAGTTCTGGGTGTTATTTCAGTGTATTGATCGAGCGAGTAAGTTTGTATGATATTATTACACTTGTGTGCATGTTTGGTTTGGAGACCGAGGGGCTCGAATGAGTTTCGGATAGGCTACGAAGTGATTTTGAACTTAGAAGGATTGTTGGTTGCAGAGATTCAGTGTCTGCTGCATTTTTCTTCGCGATCGCGAAGACACTCTCACGATCCCAAAGTGTTACCTGGTCTAGGGGTGGGATTTCTTTTATGCGAACACGAAGTTGAGGTCGCGAACGTGAAGTAGCGGTAGGATTAGCCTTCGCGAACGCGACAAATATCACGCGAACACGATGTGTATAGGCCTGGGAGGGGAGCCACTGGGTGTTCTACGCGAACGCGATCAAGGGGTCGCGAATGCTATGGCCATGGGGAAAGATCTATCATGAACGCGAAGGACACTTAGGTCGCAGTGCTTCGCGATCGCGTCAGGTCCTTCGCGAACGCGATGAAGACTTGACGCCAGTGATTTAAAATATCCCAAAGACATGATTTTCTTCATTTTTCACCATCTCCACATTAGAGCTCGCCCTAGAGGTGATTTTGAATAGAAATTTCATCCCCAATTCGTAGGCTAGTATATTTTAACTCGTTTTCTTCCATTTCCATCAACACCCATTGATTTCTAACCCTTACTCTATGTTCTTTTATGGTAGAAATTAGGGATTTGGGTAGAATTGGAGATTTTTGTAAAATTAAGATTTAGACTTCAAATTGGTGTCGCATTTTGACACTAATCACATAATCGAGCTCGGAGGTGATGGGTAATTGGGTTTTGGCCCGAATCTCGAGTTTTTACCAAGCAGGCCCGAGGTTGACTTTTGTTTACTTTTCCCAAAATCATTAAAGATTGAATCCTTTTCACTCATGGGTAGTTTCTGAAGATAATTTTAAATTATTTGAACTATATTTGGTTAGATTCAATTGGTTTGGAGATGAATTTTAGAGGAAAGGCCCCGATTGAGCTTTGATTTGATTGCGGAGCAAGGTAAGTGTCGTGGTTAACCTTGACTTGAGGGATTAGGACTTTTTAGTCTATTTTTTACGTGTTTAATTTATGGGTATAACGTATATGCGAGGTGACGAGTACTTATGTGTTGTTGTTGGGTTAAAGCATGCGGGTGGAGCTAGTTTCATTGTGTTTTATTGCATTATAAATTATGATATCCATGCTTAGGTTAGGTTAGTACTTCTTTGATTATTCCTTCTATAATTAGTATTTATTTCGTAATTGTTGAGTATTTTGGAAGTTGAAGTTTGGTATCTTGGCATCATATTTGACATTAAATACTTTCTCTGCATTTTTTTATTTCCTGAATTCGTATTATCTTCATTACATGGTAAGGAAGAGTGTAAAGCACGTTGATGTCGTGCCATTTCATTAGTGAGGAAGAGAGTAAAAGCACGGAGGGTAATGCCGGCCATTTATCTCATTTATACATTATTATATGGCGAGGAAGAGAGTAAAAGCACGAAGGGTGATGCCGTGCCATACATCTCATTTATTCATTGTTACATGGTGAGGTTGAGAGTAAAAGCACGAAGGGTGATGCCGTGTCATTTTCATATCAATGGTTTATCTGATTTCACTGGTTGATGATTTATTTGACTATTACGTGATTTCATACCTGTCATAGTTATCATAATTTTCCCTTTTTTGCATGTCACCTCCCAGTTTGTACATTGATATTCTTGGTTATTATTACTGCTTCGTATATATACTTGTACAGGTTTATCTACGTAGGTGTCCTGTCAAAGCCTCGTCACTACCTCGTCGAGGTTAGGCTTGACACTTACGAAATACATTGGGTGGGTTGTTGTTACACCATATATATATTTTTTTGTACGTGAAAGTACTTCATAAATAAATTGATGAAAGCTCGGATATGAGATGTTACATTCCGTATTTTCATACGTTAAAGTTTCGTTGTAAGTTAATCAACGTAAGTTCGGGAATGAGATTTATTTTGGGATTATAAGTATTATGCTATTTCAAACAAGTGATAAGCAAATTCGTGAAGGTGAGAGGGTAAGCGAATCGAAGGAAATGAGTTTTTGTCGAAGTTTGACATTTTGAGAAAGAAATATGGTCCGAGGTATAATACCCGATATTTATTAACTAGTACCATACAAGGTACCACATGACCATAATAGCAAGGTGTACGAAGTGTGTTAAAGTGAGTAATTATTTAAGTAATTTGAGATAATTCCTAATTATGTGGATAATTGGGTAATTATTGATTTTAGAGGGAAATTATCAATTAATTAAGATTTTGGTGGTAAGATTAACTAGAAAATTAAAGTCTTTGTATAAAAACTAAGGCACTAACTCTTACCTAGGAAATTAAAGTCTTTTGATAAAGACTAAGTCACTAGCGTGGTAGCCTTGCCTTAGGGGAAATGGTGACTCTTAAAGTTCATAAATAGGTGGACAAAATCAAGTTCTTATCATTTAAAGAAGACATGAGTTTGGAAGATTGATTGCCTTTAATTTTGCTTAAACTTTGAAAAGTATGAAGATTGAATATTGTATCAGTTTGTCTTCAAGGATAGCCAACAACTGTGCGCACGAATCATACTAAAGATTTGCATATATATATATTTTCAATTCTATACGGATGACGGCAACGGATGAAGCTTCAATACGTATTTGTAATTCTAAGAGATTTGCAACGAAGTTATACTGTGTAATCACAACAGGATTTTGCGACTCTAAGAAAGCACGGTATAATCTTTCTCAAGAATATCATACGAATTCTTCCCCACTTTGAGCCGTCGTTATGTGATTTATCGCAATTGGCATGTGTTAGAGGGATTGTCAAGACAACCGACTCATGTATGTTAAGGCTAAGCCCTTCCTTAATTTTGGCATGATCTCATAATTACATTTGTTTGATAACGAGGCATAAAGAGAAGTTCATACTCCCGAATTTATATACATTATCCTAGTCTCATAAATTAAAGTATTCTCCTTATCAGGACTTGATATTTAATTGAGTATTGTCTTCTTCCCGTCAAGAGAGCAGAGAGCCTATATATACAGTATTACGGTATTTTCATTACCACTGAGCTATAATCGATGGGCAGGTCCCTATTTGGCAACCTCTGATCAGATGGTAAGTTATATACCGAGCCTACTGTGGTCGAGCGCCTATGAGAAAGCTCTAAATGGCAAAGATACAGAGTCTAGTATGGCCGAGCGCCTATGAGCGAGCCTACTACGGCAGAGCAGTTATATATACCGAGCCTTATAAGCCCAGACAACTATATTACTTACTAAATTGAGAGAGTTGAGTCAGTATCAGCAGGTGAGTATATCTTTAGATTATCTTTGACTCCCAGTTACTTTTAGTTATTATATTATCAGTTCAGTTTCAGCTTTCAGTATATTGCCTTACATACTCGGTACATTATTTCGTACTGACGTCTCTTTTCTGGGGACGCTGCATTTCATGCGTGCAGGTTCAGACAGACAGACGGGTAGACCTCCCCATTAGGTGTTGCCCGAGTTCAGCTTGATCGGTAAACTCCTGCCCTTTGGAGTTGTCGGGTCTAGAGTTTTATGTACATCTTGTGTATATATGTATATATGCTATGAGTAGGTCGGGGCCCTGTTCGGATCATAGTATATCCATCAGTAGAGGCTTGTAGACGTATCCTGTCAGTTAGTGCAGTATGTTAGGCTTGTAGGCCTTTTATGTATATTTTGTTGGTTTGCCAGCTGTAGTAGTTATGACACCCTTGTAGGCCCAGCTTTATATTGATGTTTATTCAGAATTCGCAATTATCTTGCAATGTGGCCCATGGACAAAGTATGACATTATATGTTTAGAGTACCTTAGTCGCAAGTTAGTACGCGAGGATAGGTGAGGCACCGGGTGCCGGTCTCGCCCCCAGGTTCGGGGCGCGACAAATGTGGTATCAGAGCAGTTCTGTCTTATGGAGTCTACAAGCTGTGTCTAGTAGAGTCTTATTTATGGGTGTGTTGTGCACCATACTTATAAGCAGGAGGCTACAGGTCATTTAGGAATGTCACTCTTTCTTCTTACTCTAGATCGTGTTATAGAGCTCAGTTGTAAGAATTCAATTTCCTAAACTCTATCTTAGTCATAATACGACGATGCCTACATCTAGAAAGACGGTTGGTGAGGGATTGAATGTGGTTGTGGAAGAGTTGGGTCAGAGGAACTCAATTTTGCATCATGCTTATGATGAGTAACTGTAAGGTCTTCAGCAGATCAGGTGTGTACTAATATGCGTAAGCTTCTTGATAAGGAGCCTTAAGACAAGAATATCTATCCACCCATATGGTGAAAAGCAATGAAAGAATCAGAAGGTACAAGTTACAACAAGTAAAACAAGAGAGATGAAGAAGGGAACGAGGCGCCCAGTTAATGAAGATTATCAGTATTACATTCACGTAGAGAAATATAAGCATTTTATGTTATCTTAATCTATAACATAGGTATACAAATGGCCACACCCATCTTAGTTATGCCCTATGGGGGCTAACATAAATAGTTAAGAGAAGGATGGATATCAGGATCCGGTTGGGGTTAGAGTGACCCAAAATGGTGGATGGATTGTTTGCGTTAGTTAACATTTCCAAAGGACATTGCAAATGTGCTAATAGATCTCCCTGTGAGACACCCAGATGGTGCGCTCTAGAATAGTACATCTAGATATGAGTATTACAAGATAGGCACTGGAAGCCTTGAAAGGATAAATATTACCTTAGTATGGCTCCCGTCCCTTGTAGAGAAAGAATGTTAGGCAACCCGAAGAGCCAGTAGATGGAGCAAGGGGAGCTAAAAGCAAAAGAATGTCTTTAGAGTTTTTAGAATAAAGTGATAGACATAAATGCTAGCGGAAATTAAGAAGATAGTTAATGAAGCATTATGAGTAAGATGTGATACATGGAAGATGACGGTAGAAAACAAAATCACAGTATTATAGAGTGTATAGTCAAGTGAAGGAAAAGACGAGAGGTGATATGCCTTAAGACAACAAAAGAATACGGGCCATAAAGTCATATCCTCATTTTGAGAAATAAGTTCGTGACTCCAACGCAACTACCGGAAGGAAAGGTTAGACCCAGAATACTAGAAATCAGTATGGGCTGGTGAACAAGATAAACTAAGCATGAATTAGGGACTGAGTGACTTGATAATGGTCGACATCATGAGAATTTCAGATTTTGTTCCGGCGATAACAGAATAAACAATAGAAGAAGATTCATAAGAAATTCAGAGAATGGTCATTCAGGAAGATGCTCCCTAAAGCAAGTAATGTGAGAAAAGTTTAGCTTAAGGAATTGTATGTGCCAGTTATACTAAGTTTCACCCTCGGAGTAAGGAAATTTATTATCCTTTGTATAGAAGGATTACCGCGAGGCGACTAAGGGTCATCGATGATGTGAAAAGATGCCAAATATGAAGAGGTAAAACATCTATACGTAGATCATCGTAGCACTAAATCATAGTACTCCCCAAAAGAGGGGGGGAGATGGAGTAATGTCGAATTAAGTAGGATGAGATTGCACTTATTCAAATCCTACAGATATGCTACGATTCCAGAACATTATGCAAGCACGGCGTTAAGGTGAGGAAGTAAGGGTTCCAGCTCGGGATGTCTTTAATAACTAAGGAGCCAGTGCGAGAGGTAAGTTAAGACAAAAGGAATAACCCAAGAAATATTACTCGGAGCATTGATGTGAGAATGGGCCAACGAGTAATTAGTAGTTGATTCAGGAAGAGCCTAGTTATGGCTAGACAAGAGGATATAGACAAATCAGCGAATCAATGCATGATAAACATAGTGAACCCCAACATAGGGAATTCAGCCTCGCAGTTATGACATTGTAATATTTGAGATATATTCATATGGGAGTTGGGGAAGTTAAAAAGGTACCATATGGAGAATGTCACTGGGAAGACAGTCAAAATATCAGTTCAGAAGCAACCCTACAAGTACAAGGACGTGGAGGTAAATAACTACGAATAATTATAGGCAAGGAAGGACATCAAAAGGTCCGTCGAGTATACAATGTAAAAAGCTCATAGCTTCACAAGAGTTAGAGGGTCCTCCCTAAATACTACAATGAAAGACTAGCTGAGGAAATAAGGAAGGAGGCTTCAACCTAAACATAGTAAAACAGTCTCACTACAACATTGTATGCACTCCATAAAAAAGTGGCACCTACCATGGCTAATGAACGGGAGGTAAAATCTAAAGTGATATTCGAGATCATATGAGTTGCATGAAAACTTTGGTATGTGTGGGAACTAAGATAAGCTAAGTATGCACGCAACAAGGGGCAGGAAGATTAGGTAAAGTAATAGCTCGCGTTTAATTAAAGCTGAGATGGAACGAAAGGAATTATTCGATCAACAATCCAGAATTAGCTACGTTAATAAACGCACTTATGATTTTGGAGTATTATCCAAGCAGCATATATGTTGACAATCATACAGCCGTAGAAGACTTCAGTATAAGTTAAAAGAAAGAATTGAGTCTAGGGCATAGATAAAGGATTGAATTATTATAAGATTGTATCATAGATATTCCATAGCGCCCACGAAAGGCTAAAGTAATAACTAATACCATGAGCCGTAAATCGGGAAATAGCTTAAGCCTATATAAAGGCTGATCTGAAGGAGGAGAAAACTAAAGAGTTACATCAACAAAGTAAATCAGGGATCTGATTATTTGACCCAAAAAAATTATAGACCTCGTGATTGAGAACATTACAGGATTACTCTTAGATATCAGAGGTACAAGAGAGATAGTACAGTAGCCATATCCTATAATGGCTCTACGATAAAGCCAGTTAGAAAAAGTACCAGCCTCATAAGAAGTCAGTATGAAGCTCCCACCGGGTTGTGTATGCACCAGAGTTGCAAGTATTGTAACAGATCTTTAAGTTAGGGACGTGAATTATACCTATGTGGAAGGGAGGTCATGAAAGAGATAGAAGATACGATGCAAGATTTTAAAGTAGTAAGGTAAAGGTGAACAACGTACGAGATACTCAAATGCAAAAGGTTGTGAATAGTCCATATATTGGATAGAGGGCTAGAAGCGCTGGGATTCAATATCCAGGAACGATTGAGACATCATTGGTAGCATATCTTCCAGCCTATGGTTTCTAGGTATCGAGAGGCCTAGTCAAGAGAGTAAAGAAGAGTTAGAAATGATATGATGTCTCACTTGATGTTCCTGAATAATACAAGGAAATTTATAGTGCAAGCAAGTTGAAGGAAAGTTGAGAGTAATATAAATAGATATGTGTAGGTCGCATGCTAAAGTATGGTAAAGCGAAAAAGTTTTAGGAAGACAGTAGTAAGGATAAGAATAGGCAAGTGAGAAGGTGATGAGAAGGGATAAGTCCTCGGGATTAAGACTATGAGAACAAGAATTATAGAAACCTCAGTATAGCCTGAACATACTCAAAGGAGTCTAAGAATAGTAGAATTTAAAAGAGATGGAATGTTGCCATGGTAGTAGAATAAGGGTGTAATTGTGAAAGATAAAGGATGATGTTTGGGCCTTCGATTAAGTAATGATATGAAGAAAGAAAAAAAAGGATTTCATGAATTATGCGGGATGAAAATACCCACGTAAAGTGAATCACATTGGGATGCTATGAAATATGATTATGGAAGTATATTGCCCAGGTGGATCAGTCTAATCACTTTCGATGAGACGTAAGCCCTAGTTATAATGTATTACGTAAGAAGTTTCAAGTTATCAGTGGAGGATTGTAGATCAACATTGAGGTGAATCAATAATGGATAGATAAAAGTTACAAAGTATGAGAAGAGATTGGGCCACCAGTCTTAAGATGAACGGTAATGAAGAAGCGTTAAAGGACTTAGATTTATATAAATGGAGTAAGCAACGAACGTAACCTGGAGTTTGGTAGCATACCTCGGTAATAATAAATCGAGGTAAGAGTTATGGTATATTATGACCTACTTAGATGTAGTAAAGTCATGCGGATTGATAATCGGGCCTATGAAATAAGATATAGCAATATCCGTAAGTCCAACAAAGTACCGAGCGAAAAACTTCAGTATACCTATAGATTCCCAGAGGGAAATCTAATCAAGCTCTATATATGTTCACAAAATAAGGCCTAGGGATTGGCTAAAAGCTGGAAGAAAATGGAGAGAAGAGTGGCATAGGCGCACTTACAAAGTCAGAGTCGTACAGGCTGCATGATAAAAGATAGCAACAATTACAAGATTGGAAGGATTCCGACCACGAGTCGTGGTGTGAGAAAGAGGCCTAAAAGGGGGAATGCCCTGGCCTTTGGGATTCATTCACAGAACAGTTGCCTAGATGGCAAGAGGATTACAAAAGTATTCACAAGAGCTATGGGTTATGAGAATGATAAGTGCACTAGTCAACATTCGAGGACGAATGTTCCAAAGGGGGGAATAATTTTACATCCCATAATGTTACACCCCATATTTTATTTTGTACGTGAAAGTATGCCATAAATAAATTGATGAAAGCTCGGAGATGAGATATTACATTCCGTATTTTCATACGTTAAAGTTTCGTCGTAAGTTAATCGACGTAAGTTCGGGAATGAGATTTATTTTGGGATTATAAGTATTATGCTATTTCAAACAAGTGATAAGCAAATTCGTGAAGGTGAGAGGGTAAGCGAATCAAAGGAAATGAGTTTTCGTCGAAGTTTGACATTTTGAGAAAACAATACGGTCAGAGCTATAATACCTTATATTTATGGACTAGTGCCATACAAGGTACCACGTGACCATCATAGTAAGGTGTCGAAGTATGTTAAAGTGAGTAGTATTTTAAGTAATTTGAGATAATTCCTAATTATATGGATAATTATTGATTTTAGTGGGAAATTATCAATTAATTAAGATTTTGGTGGTAAGATTAATTAGGAAATTAAAGTCTTTGGATAAAGACTAAGGCACTAACTCTTACCTAGGAAATTAAAGTCTTAGGATAAAGACCAAGGCATTAACGTGGCAGCCTTGCCTTAGGGGAAATGGTGACTCTTAAAGTTCATAAATAGTGGACAAAATTAATTTCTTATCATTCAAAGAAGACATGAGTTTGGAAAATTGATTGCCTTTAATTTTGCTTAATCTTTGAAAAGTATGAAGATTGTAAATTGTATCAGTTTGTCTTCAAGGATAGCCAACAACTGTGCGCACGAATCATACTAAAGATTTTCATATATAGATTTTCAATTCTATACAGATGACAGCAACGGATGAAGCTTCAATACAGATTTGTAATTTCTATGAGATTTGCAACGAAGTTATACTGTGGAATCACAACGGGATTTTGCGACTCTAAGAAAGCACGGTACAATCTTTCTCAAGAATATCATACGAATTCTACCCTACTTCGATCCGCCGTTATGTGATTTGTCACAATTGACGTGTGTTAGAGGGATTGTTAAGAGAACTGACTCAGGCATGTTAAGGCTAAGCCCTTCCTTCATTTTGGCATGATCTCATAATTACATGTGTTTGATAACGAGCCATAAAGAGAAGTTCATACTCTCGAATTTATATACATTATCCTAGTCTCATAAATTACAGTATTCTCCTTATCGGGACTTTATATTTAATTGAGTATTGTCTTCTTCCTGTCAAGAGAGAAGAGAGCCTATATATACAGTATTACAATATTTTCATTACCATCAAGCTATAATCGATGGGCAGGCCCCTATTGGGCAATCTCTGATCAGATGGTAAGTTATATACCGAGCCTATTGTGGCCGAGCGCCTATGAGAGAGCCCAGAATGGCCGAGATACAGAGCCTAGTATGGCCGAGTACCTATGAGCGAGCCTACTACGACAGATAAGTTATATATACCAAGCCTTATAAGGCTGGTCAACTATTTTACTTACTAAATTGAGAGAGTTGAGTTAGTATCAGCAGGTGAGTATATCTTTAGATTATCTTTGACTCCTAGTTACTTTCAGTTATTATATTATCAGTTCAGCTTTCAGTATATTACCTTACATACTCAGTACATTATTTCATACTGATGTCCCTTTTTGGGGGGCGCTGTATTTCATGCGTGCAGGTTCAGACAGACAGACGGGTAGACCTCCTCATTAGGTATTGCCCGAGTTCAGCTTGATAGGTAATCTCTATGCCCTTCGAAGTTGCAGGGTCTAGAGCTTTATGTACATCTTGTGTATATATGTATATATGCTATGAGTAGGTCGGGGCCCTGTTCCGATCACAGTATATCCATCAGTAGAGGCTTGTAGACGTATCCTGTCAGTTAATGCAACATGTTGGTCTTGTAGGATTTGTATGTATATTTTGTTGGTATGTCAGCTGTAGTAGTTATGACGTCCTTGTCGGCCCAGCTTTATATTGATGTTTAGTCAAAGCTAGTTTCCGTTATGTTTTATATTTTGCTTCGCAAATTGTCTTGCAATGTGGCCCCATAGCCAAAGTATGACATTGTATGTTAAAAGTCCCTCAGTCGCAAGTTGGTTCGGGGCGTGACAGTTGTATTCATACTACACTTCTTTACTTCTTGTGCAAATTTTGGTATTGGTCCCAGCGGTGCATGAGGTGCGTCAACTCGGATCATTGCATACAGAGACTTGAGGTAGATCTGCCGGCGTCCGCAGACCTTGAAGTCCCCTTCTTCTTCCCTCTTTTACTGTTCATTTCCTTCGAAATATTTGTATTTATCTCACACTCTGTTTGTAGAACTTCTAGTTGCTCGTGTACTCGTGACTCCGGGTCTTTGGGAGTAGATATTATAACATGACTTATGTTGGTACTGTATCATATTGGGATTCTATTTTCTCGTTGTATATTATAACTGTGTTTAAAAAATGGCTATTTAATTATCTCACGTCGGCTTTCCTAGCAAGTGAATGTTAGGCGCCATCACGACCCTGAGGTTGGGATTCCGGGTCGTGAGAGATTTAAAAGCCTAACATGACTAAACTTTCACAAGGAATCTATTGGAAGCATCAAAAATGCGTTTCGGGATCGTTTGGCACAACAAACGAAGCAGAACATTTGGGAATTTTTGGCTATTAATGTTATTGGAGTTTTTCTCATCTTAAAAGTTTGGGATTGGGAGAATTCAAGTTTCTTCCATGGAGTAAGGTCTAAACCATAACCTAAGTATTTCCCTTTGAATAATTCCCTTGGTTTAAGATTTAATCCATGATTTTAATTGAAAACCCACTTAATTCTTCAAATCAAGACCTAGGGTTATGTCCTAAATTTTAAAAATTGAAAATGAGTTAGAGGCATTTATTTCCAGATTCCTTTTGGGGACATGTTCTCCTATATTAGGAGAACAACAAACTCGAATTTGGCGAGTTTTGGAGGAATATTTCAGGAGATATGGGACCCAACTAGTGTGGGTTGGACTCTTGGGTTATGAACACCCAAGATTGATATTTTGGCGAATTGGTTTAGCTATCGGACTCCGATTGAGTTGGATTTCATTCGTGTGAGCTTGTATTGGTTTCGACTTCGCTCGGGTTAGCTTAGATTGGGAATCCAAGGCGGGCCCGTCATTAACTTTTGTTGACTTTTTGGGGAAAAATGTAAAGATCACAACTTTATTTATTGTAATTGGTTTCTCTTGCATTGTTTGATGTTACTAAGTCATTTTTGGTTAGATTTGAGTCTTTTGGAGGTGAATTTTAGGGGAAAAGCTATTTCGGAGGGTTGAGTTGGCCTAGTTGAGGTAAGTATCTTGCCGAACTTTGTGTGGGGAAACTATACCTTAGAATTTGGATTGATTGTGCTATTTGTGTTATTTGAAAGCCACGTACGCAAGGTGACGAGTGGGTACAAGAGCTATATGTGGCATTTGACTAGTTTAGATTATCTAGACTCTTTCCATGCCTTTAATTGAATTTTCATAACATGTTATATCTCTCATTATTAATCTACTCTTACATGCTCTATTTGACGTTGTTAGCACTTGTTCTACTCTTACTTGTTATTTTGCTCTTATATGCTTTAGTTGAAGTTATTGCCTTTTTGTCTTGTTAACTCTTAAGTTTTGAATCACTTTTAATTGAAGTTGTTATTTCGTGGAATATCATCTTGTTGAGTTATTAGTGTTGAAGTTGTAATAGCCGTTAGCACATTAAGGCAGAGTTGTTAATTGTTGAGATACCTTTCCTTGTTGAGAATTCACATTCATTTTATTACTGTTGAAATTGTTTTACACATTGTGGTTGAGCTTTGGGCTATTTATTGTGGAAATATTAAATTGTTCGTCCCTTCCATAACTCTGTGCTTATTTGCTACTTGCCTTAACTGTTTTACATGCACACCTTAATTGTCATATGCTTTACTTTTCTAGTTGTTTTTGTAATATTTGTGCATTCCTTTGATTATTATGTGGTTCCTTTATTGCCTTGCACTCATATCGTTTGATTGTAGAAATTCTTGTAAACTGAGTTATGGGATTTTTTATGTTTATTGAAATTATTTGTAGATCGGGTTGCATGCTGCAACAAAAATTAAAGGATAATAAATTAAAATGGTGGAATAAGGAAGGATTATGATATTGATAAATAATGATATGGGGGGATCGGGTTGCACGTCACAATGGTTTGTGTACGTAATAATTGATATTGATAAATGATAATATGGTGGAATAAGGGAGGATTATTATATTGATAAATAATGATATGGTGGGATCAGGTTGCACGCCACAAAAGTTTGTGTACATAATAATTGATATTGATAAATGATAATATGGTGGAATAAGCAAGGATTATGATATTAATAAATAATGATATGGTGGGATCGGGTTGCGCACAACAACAGTTTTTGTACGTAATAATTGATATTGGCAAATGATAATATGGTGGAATAAAGGAGGATTATGATGTTGATTAAATGATGATATGGTGGGATCGGGTTACGTGCTGCAACAGATTGTGTGTGTTGTGCTAGTTGTGGTTGTTGTATTAGTTTTAGCATTTTTTATATGAGATTACGAGGTTTATTATTCTGGGCTTTCTAATAGTGAGGTTTGAATTCAATTTCATAAACTAACTGTTTTCTTTTTACTTCCTATTTTCTTTTCCTGTTATTATTATTTAATTGCATGGAGTCACTATATCATATTCTATTGGGTTGTTGGTAACATAATGGTTTAAAAAAAGAATTATTAACATGTTTTATTCTATGTGCCTCTTAATATAGAACTTGTTATCTCACTCGGTGCCTTATTAATCTAAATGGTTGTCGCACTTTTACTATAATTGGGTTCTCAAGTTATACTCATCACCTTGTTAGATGTTTACCTTACTTAAAATTGTTATCACGTTTTTCCTTAATAAATTCTATATTTAATTTGTCAATTTAACTTATCTTTTGTTTTAAAATGATACTTTTACTCAATTTTATTGATTTCTAAACTAAACCCATCTTATACTATATTTCGTACAAATTGTATATTATTTTACTTTACTTGATTTCTAAAAAAACTCATTTTTTCACCTTACTTTATTCAAGATTGTTATTGTGTTTTATGGTGTTTAAATATATCTTTCGTTCATCTAAATTAAATACGGTTGCAAAGTATATGGTAGCACGTGGGCTTTGTCGTGCGCAGGTGATTGTTATTGTAGGAACGATGTGCCATATGTGTAAGATTTGGAAATTGTGGTCTATGACTTGTGGTTTATGAGGTGTGGTGCCTCGGGATAATTCTTGTTGTAAGTCCATGTGTTGGGAGCGATTTGATCATTTGAGTTGTCATCCGTTTTTCCTTATTTGAGTTAATTGACATCTCATCGGTGTTCTGATTATGTTATTTCTTTATTACTCGTTTACTACTTGCTTCCATTTATGTTTCTATTACTTCATTGTTGGTTATAAATCAATAATTTTCCTACCGTTGGTCTTACATTGATGTTCTTTCCATTGATAGCTCATGTATATCTTGAACAGGTTTTTATGTCTAGTGGGCATCTTGACCTGGCCTCGTCACTACTCTACCAAGGTTAGGCTTGATACTTACTGGGTAATGTTGTGGTGTACTCATGCTACGCTTTTGCACATTATTGTGCATATCCAAGTGAATTAATTGTGTTGTTGAGTGTTGCGTCTGCACGGTGGGAGACTTCAAGATATACCTGATTGACGTTCGCAGGCCTCAAAGTGACCATTCTTACTTCATTATGCTACTGTTAAATTGTAATTCAAAATAATATTATGTTTAGAAACTCTAGTGTGTTTTAGTAGTGCTTATGACTCCGTACTATCAGTTTTGGGAAATATATAACTATTGGCTGCTTGTGGATATTTATGTCATTTAATGGTTTATGATAAATGATTAAATAGTTCAATTCTGTTAATATATCAGCATGTGTTAAGCTTACTTAGTCGTAGAGACTAGGTGCCATCACAACATCCTATGTTGGGAAATTGGGGTCGTGACAAGTAGGTATCAGAGCTCTAGGTTCATAGGTTCTACGAGTTATAAGCAAGTTTAGTAGAGTCCTGCATATCGATGTCGAGACATCTTTACTTATCATCGAGAGGCTATGAAACTATTAAGAACCACTCATTTTATTCATTACCGTGCGGCATTGATTCAGCTTGAAGCATATATCTTATATCCCTTTACATCCGCTCATATATGATGTTGCGCGCTCGGTATCAGCTATGCTCCGATAGTTTGTAATGCTGCGGATGGGCTATGAGGGGGCCATAAATGCTCAATCATTGTCTCGAGGTATTGTCCAGACAAAGGACACAGATGTGTTGGTAGATCTTCAGTTGTTCAAGTGTGGGATGCAACTGGTTCGTGTATCTGATTGGTGTTGTACGAGCTTATGAAGGTTGGTAATGTGGATCATCAGATGTTGTTCCCTATGACTCCGTGCCAAGTGGGGTAGTCTACTATTGACAATCATATTGCACGGGTAAGTGTCATATCAGTCTTCTGAGGTATATATGCAGTGTTGAGGGGTTCCCCGTAATTGTACATGACTAAGATATAAGATTTTTATGGGATGGTGTCGGAACTTGCGGTATATCTGTATCATTGCTAAATCTACATTCCAGTATCAGAGAGTTAGAGAAACATCTTGAGATTCACAAAAGGTCTCTTTAGAATGGGTATCTAAGTTACAACATTGTTAGGTGCCCCAGAGGAAATACTGCAGTTTATGGGTTTTTGGACAACGTGGTTCGTGCTAGGGTCTTCTGCAGCGAGCTTTGACCTAGGATCATTGTGTACCGACAAGGGAATGTGTTGACCTGAACAAAAGTAGAGGAGGATTAAAATAAATGGGTCAGCTCGGTGGTGTTGGGTCAGCATAGCAACAAATGTAACTGGTCTTTTGGAGTCGTAATGCTTCACCAGCAGTCTATGGCAATACTCTTGGGATTTACGGATTGCGTGACTTGGTTGAGTTGGGGAAGTTCAGTTCTGATGGCTTGGTGATGTTCATACTGGCCTCAAAGAGTTCATGATAGTGTCGACTGCGGCTTGAGCTAGATGTCTGCTACCGTCATAAGGAATATGTTACGTGTTATGATTTCGCCTGGATGGGGTCACGAGTTCAAGACAATATGGACGATTTCAGATGTTTAGAAGAATGCTAAACTTATTTGATACCACCTAAGAAGGGTGTGAACTCCATAAGGCATACTGTGTTTCGACTTGCGGATGCCTGACTGGTATTACAGTAATCGCTTGGTTGATCGCCTGCTAATGTTCAGATTTTGCTTTGTGGAATGAAAGTATTATAGAAGTACTTCTCGTGGGCTGACTGTATGTGAGGAATGTGTCAGTTATTTGAGTAGTGTAGTTGTGATCGGATATGGAGATTCTATTATTCTAGGGATTTGGAGACTAATCGAGTTCTCGAGGCAGATTGTTCCATGGATATGAACGGTGAAGTTATGTTAAGAGGTTGGCAGCTGATGGTATGTACTATAGATATGTTATTGTGGGCTTTTCGGAGGCTATCTACCTACTTTGAAGGATTGAAATTGACTTGGAGACTACTAGTTGGTCTAATAAGGATATGTGTTCTTAATAGGGTCAGATTTATCTAGTCAGCACTGTTATTGTAGAGGGGTATATTATTGGTTAGGGTGGATCACATTTGTGTTCTGATATGTCTCATGTGTTACTCTCTTATGATACGATAGGTTGTGATCTGTTGGTTATATGCACACCGATGCGGTTATGTTTGGGCTTTGTATCAAAATTAGAGCGAGATCGCTCTTGGGGTGTTGAATGGCTGATTGTGCCTTGGTTATGGTCCTCCTATTTCTGGTATATTGTGATATCCATATCTCCATAGTTATGGTCACGTGCTTCGTGTGTTTGATATTGATATGCTTATGGTTGTTGATTGTGAGTATCATGGCTAGACGTATTCTAGGTGGACTGATGTCGGATTGGGTCATGCATCGTAACATTATTATGCTAGGATATGATCCTTTGTGACTTATTTCGTGTGTTATGTTTCCCCTTATGTGATGGATTGATAGCATTGCGCTTAGTGGTGGTATCTGTTGAGCTGGCGAGATGGTTTCTTCGTTTCCATTCACTTTCCATCACTAGGTATATTTGAGTTATTGTTCATTGGTGCATGGATTGCATGGTATGTGGCTCTAAGTAGTATTTGTGTGACATGTCGGTCGAGTAGCTTGTAGTGGATGAGGTGAGGTTATTGGGCCTGAAATGAGTGCCATCGGATTTGATTAAGGTATGTTTGCAAGAATTGTGTCACAAGTCAGCTTAAATTTTGGCTATGGTTCTTATCGGGCAAAAGAGCTCTGCGACATATTAGTCTGATGGGTGGTTATGGGTTTCTGTATGTTTCGATCATCATTGGCAGTGTGCAAAGGTTTAGAACAAGGTTTTAGTTGATATGAGATTTGTTACCGGTTCGGGTTGGTTATTGAGCAGCTATTGTGGTCGAAAGTTATTGCTATGAGTATTTGAGTTATGTGGAATATCATGTGATTATGTGTTGAGATATGGTTATGGATTGATACCACTTATTCAGATTTATACGGTGCATAGATGCAAGAATCAGGTCATATAATGAGTTCCAGATGTTGGGGATTTGGGTTTTAAGGTTTATGGACTAAGGTTGAAGTAAGGATTCTCTGTTAGGTGGTGTTATTGGGATTTTATGGATTGGGATGACGTGGGATCACCCATAGTTATGTGTATAGTGTGGTTATATGGTAATTTTATGGCTTTGGAACGACTCTTGGTACGTTCGAGCACGAACATATGTTTAAGTGGGGGAGAATGTAACGACCAGACCGGTCATTTTGAGCTTTAGTATTCCATTTGGTTGTTTGAGACTTTGAGTAGCTTCATAATATGTATTAAGACTTTCCTGTATGGATGGTTTTGGTTTTCGAGTTGTTCAGGATTGATTTGGAAGAATAATTCTCGTTTTAAAAGCTTTAAGTTGGAAGGAGTTTCCCAGGGTTAGACTTTTGGGTAAACGGACTTGGAATTGGGTTTTAATTATTCCAATATGTTTGTATGATAATTTTGGACATTTCCACAAAGTTTGGTTAAATTCCGATGAGTTTTGGATAAATTTGGTTTGTTTGGTGATTATTTTCGATTTCGACATCGATTTGAGCATAAAGGTTACCATATTGAGCAAATGCTTTTGACTCGTGTTTCGAATAAACCATTATATCCGTATCGTAATTTTGGAACCATAACAATTGAAATCATCAAGTTTCGACATCGTATGAGGAATTTATGGTCATTTTACTAAGAATTAGGTTGCCGTTTTTTCAGATTAATTACGCAATTGCCACTGAATTCGTATTTAAAAATCTGCACTATTCCAAATATTGAAACCGATATATCGCCTTCATTATAAGATCAAATGGAATGATTGAAAAGCCTAACTTGACAGGAATTTAATGAGAAAGCCATTGGAGGCATCAAAAGCAAGTTTCGGGATCATTTGACATAAGAAACGAGGCGGAACAACTGGGCATTTTTGGCTATTAATATTGTTGGAGTTTTTCACATCTTGAAAGTTTGTGATTGGGAGAATTCAAGTTTCCTCTATGGGGTAAGGTCTAAATCATAACCTAAGTATTTTCCTTTGATTCATTCCCTTGGTTTAATCTTTAATCCATGACTTTAATTGAAAACCCACTTAATTCTTTAAATCAAGACCTAGGGTTATGTCCTAAATTTTAAAAATTGAAAATAAGTTAGAGGCATTTATTTCCTGATTATTTTGGGGTCTTGTTCTCCTATATTAGGAGAACAACATACTCAAATTTGGCGAATTTTGGAGGAGTATTTCGGGAGATATGGGACCCAACTAGTATGGGTTGGACTCTTGGGTTATGAACACCCAAGAGTGATGTTTTGGCGAATTTGTTGAGCTATCGGACTCCGATTGAGTCGGTTTTCATTCGTGTGAGTTTGTATTGGTTCAGGCCTCGCTCGGTTAAGCTTGGATTCGGAATCCAAGGCAAGCCCGGTGTTGACTTTTGTTGACGTTTTGGTTGACTTTAGGCTTTTGATTAAAGATTCGACCTTTTATCAATTGGGTTTGTTTTCATTAGCATTATTTGATGTTCTTGAGTTGCTTGTGGCTAATTTTGAGTAGTTCGGAGGTTGGTAGGAGAAAAGCTATTTCGGAGGGCTGAGTTAGCCTAGTTGAGGTAAGTATCTTGTCTAACTTTGTGTGGGGTTTGTGTGGGGGAACTACCCCTTAGGATTTGGCTTGATTGTGCTATTTGTGTTATGTGAAAGCCGTGCACGCAAGGTGACGAGTGTGTACACAGGCTATATGTAGTATTTGACCGGTTTACATTATGTAGAGACTTTCCATGACTTTAATTGAATTGTCATAACATGTTATATCTCTCATTGTTAATCTACTCTTACATGCTCTATGTGACATAGTTAGAAGTTGTTCTACCTCTTACTTGTTATTTTGCTCTTATATGCTTTAGTTGAAGTTATTGCCTTCCTTATTGTCTTGTTACCTCTTAATTTTCGAATCACTTTTAATTGAAGTTGTTATTTTGTGGAATATCATCTTGTTGAGTTAATTGTGTTGAAGTTGTAATAGCCGTTATCACATTGAGGTGGAGTTATTAATTATTGAGATACCTTTCCTTGTTGAGCATTCCCATTCATTTTATTATTATTGAAATTCTTGTACACATTATGGTTGAGCCATGTGCTATTTGTTGTGGAAATATTAAATTGTTCGTTCTTTCCATGACTCCGTTCTTATTTGCTACTTGCCTTAACTGTTTTACTTGCACACCTTAATCGTCACGTGCTTTACTTGTCCTGTTGTTCTTGTAATATTTGTTATCACATTGAGGCGGAGTTGTTAATTGTTGAGATACCTTTCCTTGTTGAGCATTCCCATTCATTTTATTATTGTTGAAATTCTTGTACACATTATGGTTGAGCCATGTGCTATTTGTTGTGGAAATATTAAATTGTTCGTTCCTTCCATGACTTCGTTCTTATTTGATAATTGCCTTAACTGTTTTACTTGCACACCTTAATCGTCACGTGCTTTATTTGTCCTATTGTTTTTGTAATATTTGTTGCATTCCTTTGATTATTATGTGGTTCCTTTATTGCCTTGCACTCATATCGTTTGATTGTAGAAATTTCGCAATGGGAATTTAAGGATAATAAATTGAAATGATGGAATAAGGATGGATTATGATATTGATAAATAATAATATGGTGGGATCTGGTTGCGCACCACATTGGTTTGTGTCCATTATATTTGATATTAATAAATGATAATATGGGGGAATAAGGGAGGACTATGATATTGATAAATAATGATATGCTGGGATCGGCTTGCGCACCGCAAAAGTTTGTGTACGTAATAATTGATATTGATAAATGATAATATGGTGGAATAAGGGAGGATTGTTATGTTAATTAATGATGATATGGTGGGATCGGGTTGCACGCCGCAACAAATTGTTTGTGTTGTACTGGTTGTGGTTGTTGTGTTAGTTTCAGCATTTTTATATGAGATTACGAGGTTTATTGTCACGCCCCGAACCTAGGAGCGATACAAGCACCCGGTGCCTCACCTAACCTGGCGTACCAAATTGCGACTAAGGGACTCTAAACACATAATGTCATACTTTGGCCATGGGGCCACCTTGCAAGACAATTTGCGAAGCAAAATATAAAACTGAATGGAAACTAGCGCTAACTAAACATCAATATAAAGCTAGGCTGAAAAGGCCGTCATAGCTACTACAGCTGACAAACCACCAAATTATACATACCAGGCCTACAAACCCAACATACTGCACTAACCAACAGGATATGTCTACAAGCCTCTACTGATAGATATATTGTGATCGGAACAGGGCCCCGACCTACCCATATTATATATATAAATACATACATAAGATGCACACAAAAACTTAGACCCGATAACTCCGAAGGATGTGGAGCTTACCGATCAGGCTAAACTCTGGAAACACCTACTGAGGAGGTCTACTCGTCTGTCTATCTGAACCTGCATGCATGAAATGCAGCGTCCCCGAAAAAGGGACGTCAGTACGAAATAATGTACCGAGTATATAAGGCGATAACATAACTGAAAGTTGAAACTGAACTGATAATATAATAACTGAAAATAATTGGGAGTCAAAGATGATCTGGAGATATACTTACCTGTTGATACTGACTCAACTCCTTCAATATAGTAAGAAAAATAATTGTACGGCCTTATAAGGCTCGGTATATATAACTGCTCTGCCGTAGTAGGCTTGCTCATAGGCGCTCGGCCATACTAGGCTATGTATCTCGACCATACTGGGCTCGCTCATAGGCGCTCGGCCACAGTAGGCTCGGTATATAACTTTCCATCTGATCAGAGGTTGCCCAATAGGGGCCTGCCCACCGATTATAGCTCGATGGTGGTGAAAATAGTGTAATACTGTATATATATATATATATATATATACTGTATATATATATAGACCCTCTGCTCTCTTGACTGAATAAAGACAAAACTAAACTGAATATGAAGTCCCGATAAGGAATAATATTGTAACTTATGAGATTAGAATAATGTGAATAAATTCATGAATACGAACTTCTCTTTATGTCTCATTATTAACACATGTAGCTACGAGATCATGCCAAAATGAAGGAAGGGCTTAGCCTTAACATACCTTATCATAATCTTTCCAATCACCAAGTTGAACTCACCTCTTCGCACCTTAATCTACAAGAATGATAATAATACTATCGTTAAGTTACGAAAGTTACAACTATCGCACAACGAACGACAAACTTATTTTGTATTAAAACGGGCAGCATCTCCCCTATAATCCTTACTTCCTCCAAATTCAAGATAACACCAACAATACAAGAACAGAACAATGACAACATATATACATCATTTTCCAGCCCTATATACACCATCAAATACTACAAAACAGCCCAACACACCCCAATCTCTTCGTATACAAAACGACCACCGTAGTAGTGTCAAACGACCCGAAAATGTTATGACGAACGACCAGCCAACCACCCTACATTTATATGGTGTTTATAAACCCCCTTCCTCCTCCAAAACTCCACAAAATAGTAGTAAAACATGCAGCCCAACAGCAACACAAAACAGTCCACAAAACAGTCCGCTACAAGTGAATAACTCGAACTCACGGCTTCCGATCACCGTCCCGTGAGTTCTTACAAGTATAGAACGACTTACCATGAATTTATAGAAGAAAAATTGGATGAAAGAGAGCAGTAAACTCACCTTATTTGTTGGATAACTCAGCTCTTATCTTGGTTCTTCAAACTCTAGGTTTTACCTCCAATTAGAACTTGAAAGGGAGAGAAAATCAATTAGGGTTTGTGGGAAATTTTTGGGAGGATTCTTTGCAGAGATTATGTCTGGTTATTATGCTCTATTTTAAGTCTAATATATGAAGAAAATAGGCCCTTAAAAGGCCTCTTTGGACGACCCGAAATGGCCCATTTTTGGGCTTTCATTTAAGCAAGTAGGTGACACACCTACTTGTCACCTAGCAGCTTGCGCAGTATCGCACAAATGCCCATATCTTTCTACTCCAATATCATATTGACAAACGGTTTAATGCGTTGGAAAATAGACTCATAGATCTTTAATTTGATGGGTGGAACACCCCATAACTCTAAGTATATTGGGAGAAAATCGCAGTTACATTTGACCCAAAGTTTCAGTAAAACTTATGAATGTAACTTGTGATGACTTTCATCGACTTTTGTTCCACAACTCGCTTGACTTCAAAACATAACACACGGATGTCATACGACTAATATAAATCATAACATAATCTTCTTATCATGTTAATCACCCTAGTCTCACCCCAAAGGTACATGTTATAACATTTCCAACTTGTCGACTTTTGACGAAACATTGTTTTATTTAATTGCTTTAGCTTCTGAACTGTCCAACCCTCTTTGTACTTGTTGTTCATGATCTTCAATATTTGTAACCTCAGAGTTAACATGATTAACTTACTTTATATACTTTTAAATATTATCTCATTTTTGGTCCTACATTAGTTTGCTTACGACGCATTTTTACGTACGAAAATATAGTGTGTAACATCACTCCCCCCTTGGGAACATTCTCCCTCGAATGTTTACTCTTAGAGACTTTGGAAAATTTTGCCAAAGTATCCTTCGTACACTAGGTTAAAACCAACCTGCACGTAGCCAGAAACATACTATGCATGCCACACATGGCCAATCTTTATAAATAGCAGCAATTTGCCTCACCGACCGTAAATCATAAATATTGAAAGTGAAAAAATAAAAGCTTACCTGATGACCTGCTAGCCTACATAGAGCTATGTTGTAGCGTCCCATCTCGAACCATATCTTCAGTTTGAAAGAGGTGGGGGTATTTAGACTTCATTTCTTCCTCCGATTCCCACGTCATCTCTTCTACATTCTTTCTCCTCCATAAAACCTTTACGGAAGCTACCTCCTTATTTCGTAGATTGCGGATTTGTCGGTCTAGGATGGCAACTGGAATTTCCTCGTATGACAAGTCCTCTGTAATCTGTACATCATCCGTGGGCACCACTCGGGTAGGATCGCCAATGCACTTCCGTAGCATAGATACGTGAAAAACTGGATGGACAGACTCCAATTCTGAGGGCAACTCTAACTCATAAGCTACTTGGCCCACTCTCCGAATGATCCTATAAGGCCCAATATACCGTGGGCTAAGCTTGCCTTTCTTGCCAAACCTCATCACGCCCTTCATAGGTGATACCTTTAAGAATACCCAGTCATTAATCCTGAACTCTAAGTCTCGTCGCCGCATGTCAGAATATGACTTCTGATGACTCTGAGCTGTCAACAGTCGCTCCCGGATAACCTTTACTTTCTCTATGGCCTGCTGAACCAGGTCTGGCCCATGTAACCCAGATTCTCCAACATCAAACCACCCTATAGGAGATATGTACTTACGCCCATACAAAGCCTCGTACGGAGCCATCTGGATACTGGAGTGGTAACTGTTATTATATGCAAACTCGATAAGAGGTAGATGTTCATCCCAACTTCTTTTAAAATCCAACACACATACTCGTAACATATCCTCGAGCGTCTGAATTGTGCGCTCGACTTGTCCATCAGTCTGTGGATGAAAAGCTGTGCTGAGATTCACCTGAGTCCCTAGACCTCTCTGAAATGACCTCCAAAAATGTGCTGTAAACTGAGCCCCACGGTCAGATATAATAGAAACTGGTACTCCGTGTAGCCGCACTATCTCCTTAATATATAACTTTGCATAATCTTCTGCTATATATGTAGATCTGACCGGTAGGAAGTGAGCTGATTTCGTGAGCCTATCGACTATCACCCATATGGAATCGAACTTACGATTAGAACGAGGTAAACCCGTGATAAAGTCCATGTTTATCGCCTCCCATTTCCATGTCGGGATCTCTATAGTCTGCATTAGCCCTCCAGGCTTCTGGTGCTCTACCTTCACTTGCTGGCAACTAGTACATTGGGCGACAAACTCAGCAATGTTCTTCTTCATATCGTTCCACCAGTACACATCCTTAATGTCATGATACATCTTCGTCGACCCAGGATGGATGGAATACCATGAATAATGTGCCTCTGACATAATCCTGTCTCGTAGCCCTGCTACATCTGGAACACACGAACGACCCCTGTATCTGAGAACCCCATCTCCCTTGAGCTCTAACAATGGCTTCTTCTGCTGCGGAACTCGCTCTCTCAACTCGACCAACTCTGGGTCCTCGTACTGCCTTTCCTTGACTTCAGCTATGAGGGATGATTTTGCAGTGTTTTGGAGTACAACTCCACCATCCTCAGAATCTACTAACCGAACCCCCAACGAAGCCAATTGATGAATCTCTCTAGCTAATTGTCTTTTCTAGGCCTCTACATGTGCTAAGCTACCCATAGATCGGCGACTTAAGGCATCTGCTACAACATTAGCTTTCCCTGGATGGTAGAGAATGTTAACATCGTAATCTTTCAATAACTCAAGCCATCGCCTCTGTCGCAAATTCAACTCTTTCTGCTTGAAGATATATTGTAGGCTTTTATGATCAGTAAATACATCAACATGAACACCATATAAATAATGCCGCCATATCTTAAGTGCATGGACAACCGCAGCTAACTCGAGGTCGTGGGTCGGATAATTCCTCTCGTGCTTCCTCAACTGCCTTGAAGCATACGCAATTACCTTCCCATGTTGCATCAGGACACATCCTAACCCGACACCTGATGCATCACAATACACGGCATAACCCTCTAGACCCTCTGGAAGTGTTAGAACTGGAGCTGAGGTCAACCTGTTCTTAAGCTCTTGGAAACTCCGCTCGCAAGCCTCTGTCCATTGAAACTTGGTTTCTTTCTGTGTCAACTTCGTCAATGGTGCCAAAAGGGAAGAAAAACCCTCTACGAACCTCCGATAGTATCCTGCTAAGCCTAGAAAGCTATGAACCTCTGTCGGAGTGGTAGGTCTAGGCCAAGATTTCACGGCCTCAATCTTCTGAGTGTCTACCTTTATCCCTTCATCTGATACAATATGCCCCAAGAATGCTACAGACTTCAACCAGAACTCACATTTAGAAAACTTAGCATACAACTTACGATCACGGAGGGTTTGGAGTACCGCTCGCAGGTGGTCCGCATGCTCATCCTCTGAACGGGAATAAACCAGAATATCATCAATAAATACTATCACGAACAGATCTCAAAATGGCCGAAATAGGCTATTCATCAAGTCCATAAATATGGCGGGTGCATTAGTTAACCCGAAGGACATGACAAGGAACTCAAAGTGGCCATATCGGGTCCTGAAGGCTGTCTTCGGAATATCTTTTTCCCGAACTCTGACCTGGTGGTACCCCGACCTCAAATCTATCTTTGAAAAGCATCTAGCCCCCTGCAACTGATCAAACAAGTCATCGATCCTTGGAAGTGGATACTTATTCTTAATAGTTACCTTGTTCAGCTGCCTATAATCGATACACATCCTCAGCGAGCCGTCTTTCTTCCGCACAAATAGTACTGGTGCACCCCAAGGTGAGGTACTGGGCCTGATGTAACCTTTCTCCAGCAAATCTTTTAACTGCTCCTTCAACTCCTTCAATTCGCCAGGTGCCATTCTATACGGAGGGACGGATATTGGTTGAGTTCCTGGAAGCAAATCGATGCTAAAATCAATCTCTCGCTCTGGAGGAATACCTGGAAGCTCATCCGGAAACACATCTGCATACTCTTTGACTACGGGAATAGACTGAAGTGTAGGTATCTCAGAATCTGCATCTCTAACTCGCACAATATGATAAATGCACCCTTTTGCGATCATTTTCCTCGCCTTCAGATAGGAAATAAACCTACCTCTGGGTGTTGGTGTATTACCTACCCATTCAAGGACTGGCTCACCCGAAAAATGAAATCTGACTGCCTTTGCTCGGCAATCAACTGTGGCATAGCAAGCTGCCAACCAGTCCATGCCCATGATAGCATCAAAATCCATCATCTCTAGCTCAACTAGGTCAGCTGAGGTCTGACGACTACAAATTGTCACCGTACAACCTCGGTAAATCCGTCTAGCAATAATCGATTCTCCGACCGGTGTAGATACCGCAAAAGGATCACTTAGTATTTCAGGCACTATACCAAACTTCCTCGCGACAAATGGGGTAATATATGATAAAGTAGATCCTGGGTCTATCAAAGCATAAGCATCGTGAGAGCAAATGGTTAATATACCTGTCACAACGTCTGGTGAAGACTCCTGGTCCTGTCGACCCGCTAAAGCATAGATACGGTTCTGATTACCACCTGAACTGGAACCTCTACCTCTGCCTCGACCTCTACCAGCTGAAGACTGAGACTCGCACCCTGAAGGATGCACGGACATAGATGATCCTGTTGCTGAACTCGCTGGTTATGCCATTCCCCCAGAATCTCTATTTGGGCAATCTCGCATCATATGCCCCGGACGCCCACATGTATAACAAGCATCAGAACCTGCTCGGCATTGGCCCAAGTGTCCTCTACCACAGATGTCACACCGTGGAGGAAATGACCATGTCTGCACAGAACCTCGCTGTCGCTGCAAACCCGATGCCCGTGAGCTCTCACCTGGTCCTGACTGAGTATAGCGGTCACACCTGTAACCCTATAACTGAGGTGGCGGAGGCCTAGGTGGCCGTCCGAAGTACTGGGTCCTATAACTACCCTGATATTGCTCCTGAGACCTGGGAAATCTCATCCTCTTACGTTGCCCTTGCTCAGCCCTTTCTGTACCCTGCTGCCGACGCCTACCCCTTTCTATATTCTGGGCGAATGCCTGAATCCGGGAGATATCCATACTATCGTGCAATGCAGCGGTGGCACATGACTCGGTTAACTCTGGGGCTAACCCTGCTATAAACCTGTGAATCCTGTCCCGCATAGTAGCAACTATGGATGGTGCATATCTGGCCAATGAGTCAAAATGGAGACTATACTCTCGAACACTCATATTACCCTGCTTGAGGGCTAGAAACTGATCGACTCGAGCCTGTCGGATCTCCCGTGGTAAGTACTGGTCGAGGAAGGCATCTGAAAAATTCTCCCAAATAGCTGGACGTGCATCACGTCCCCTGGACCTCTCCCATCCCTCATACCAAAGGATGGCTATATCTCGGAGTCAAAAAGCTGCTAGCTCAACTGCCTCTTTCTCCGTGGCATGCATAACACGAAAGATCCTGTGAAGCTGATTTATGAAATCCTGCGGGTCCTCCCTCTGATCTGTCCCCGTGAACTCTGGGGGACTCAAAGCAATAAACTCTCGGACCCTTGAACTCCCAGACCCCTCAGAAGTTCCTGCACTAGCTGATGCCCTAGCCTGTTGCTGGGTAGCTACCAACTGTGTCAACAAATGCACCGCACTCCTTAAGTCCTGATCTGATGGAAGTGGAGGGGGAACTGGATGTGCGGTTTCCCTAGGAATCTCCGTAGTTGGTGGCGGAGCCGGTAATGGCTGAGTAGGGGTCTCGCCTTGAGCCTCAGACTGGGCCACATCTACCGGGGGTACCCTGCTGGTCCCCTCACTTACTGCTGTATCTCTCCTCTGGCTAGCCGTAGTCTTCCTAGTCACCGTCATCTGTGCATGCAAACACCAACACATAAGTTTAATTCAAATTTCCTATAACTCAGTTCTGTAGCACGATTTAGATTTCAAAGAAGGGTAACCAACTCCTAAATGCCCTGTAGTTCCCTGCTTATATAATGTGGTGCATAACACATCTATAAACAAGACCCTACTAGACACGGCTTGTAGACTTCCTAGGACAGAACTGCTCTGATACCAAGTTTGTCACGCCCCGAACCTAGGAGTGATACAAGCACCCGGTGCCTCACCTAACCTGGCGTACCAAATTGCGACTAAGGGACTCTAAACACATAATGTCATACTTTGGCCATGGGGCCACCTTGCAAGACAATTTGCGAAGCAAAATATAAAACTGAATGGAAACTAGCGCTAACTAAACATCAATATAAAGCTAGGCTGAAAAGGCCGTCATAGCTACTACAGCTAACAAACCACCAAATTATACATACCAGGCCTACAAACCCAACATACTGCACTAACCAACAGGATATGTCTACAAGCCTCTACTGATAGATATATTGTGATCGGAACAGGGCCCCGACCTACCCATAACATATATACAAATACATACATAAGATGCACACAAAAACCTAGACCCGATAACTCCGAAGGATGTGGAGCTTACCAATCAGGCTAAACTCTGGAAACACCTACTGAGGAGGTCTACTCGTCTGTCTATCTGAACCTGCATGCATGAAATGCAGCGTCCCCGGAAAAGGGACGTCAGTACGAAATAATGTACCGAGTATATAAGGCGATAACATAACTGAAAGTTGAAACTGAACTGATAATATAATAACTGAAAATAATTGGGAGTCAAAGATGATCTGGAGATATACTTACCTGTTGATACTGACTCAACTCCTTCAATATAGTAAGTAAAATAATTGTACGGCCTTATAAGGCTCGGTATATATAACTGCTCTGCCGTAGTAGGCTCGCTCATAGGCGCTCGGCCATACTAGGCTATGTATCTCGACCATGCTGGGCTCGCTCATAGGCGCTCGGCCACAGTAGGCTCGGTATATAACTTTCCATCTGATCAGAGGTTGCCCAATAGGGGCCTGCCCACCGATTATAGCTCGATGGTGGTGAAAATAGTGTAATACTGTATATATATATATATATATATATATATATATATATATAGTGGTGAAAATAGTGTAATACTGTATATATATATAGACCCTCTGCTCTCTTGACTGAATAAAGACAAAACTAAACTGAATATGAAGTCCCGATAAGGAATAATATTGTAACTTATGAGATTAGAATAATGTGAATAAATTCATGAATACGAACTTCTCTTTATGTCTCATTATTAACACATGTAGCTACGAGATCATGCCAAAATGAAGGAAGGGCTTAGCCTTAACATACCTTATCATAATCTTTCCAATCACCAAGTTGAACTCACCTCTTCGCACCTTAATCTACAAGAATGATAATAATACTATCGTTAAGTTACGAAAGTTACAACTATCGCACAACGAACGACAAACTTATTTTGTATTAAAACGGGCAGCATCTCCCCTATAATCCTTACTTCCTCCAAATTCAAGATAATACCAACAATACAAGAACAGAAAAATGACAACATATATACATCATTTTCCAGCCCTATATACACCATCAAATACTACAAAACAGCCCAACACACCCCAATCTCTTCGTACACAAAACGACCACCGTAGTAGTGTCAAACGACCCGAAAATGTTATGACGAACGACCAGCCAACCACCCTACATTTATATGGTGTTTATAAACCCCCTTCCTCCTCCAAAAATCCACAAAATAGTAGTAAAACATGCAGCCCAACAGCAACACAAAACAGTCCACAAAACAGTCCGCTACAAGTGAATAACTCGAACTCACGGCTTCCGATCACCGTCCCGTGAGTTCTTACAAGTATAGAACAACTTACCATGAATTTACAGAAGAAAAATTGGATGAAAGAGAGCATTAAACTCACCTTATTTTTTGGATAACTCAGCTCTTATCTTGGTTCTTCAAACTCTAGGTTTTACCTCCAATTAGAACTTGAAAGGGAGAGAAAATCAATTATGGTTTATGGGAAATTTTTGGTAGGATTCTTTGCAGAGCTTATGTCTGGTTATTATGCTCTATTTTAAGTCTAATATACGAAGAAAATAGGCCCTTAAAAGACCTCTTTGGACGACCCAAAATGGCCCATTTTTGGGCTTTCATTTAAGCAAGTAGGTGACACACCTACTTGTCACCTAGCAGCTTGTGCAGTATCGCACAAATACCCATATCTTTCTACTCCAATGTCATATTGACAAACGGTTTAATGAGTTGGAAAATAGACTCATAGATCTTTAATTTGATGGGTGGAACACCCCATAACTCTAAGTATATTGGGAGAAAATCGCAGTTACATTTGACCCAAAGTTTCAGTAAAACTTATGAATGTAACTTGTGATGACTTTCATCGACTTTTGTTCCACAACTCGCTTGACTTCAAAACATAACACACGGATGTCATACGACTAATATAAATCATAACATAATCTCCTTATCATGTTAATCACCCTAGTCTCACCCCAAAGGTACATGTTATAACATTTTCAACTTGTCGACTTTCGACGAAACATTGTTTTATTTAATTGCTTTAGCTTCTGAACTGTCCAACCCTCTTTGTACTTGTTGTTCATGATCTTCAATATTTGTAACCTCAGAGTTAACATGATTAACTTACTTTATATACTTTTAAATATTATCTCATTTTTGGTCCTACATTAGTTTGCTTACAACGCATTTTTACGTACGAAAATATAGGGTGTAACATTTATCATTCTGGGCTTTCTAATAGTGAGGTTTGAATTCATTTTCATAAACTAATTGCTTTACTTTTACTTCCTATTTTATTTCCCTATTATTATTTTATATATGCGTGGAGTAACTATATGATATTCTGTTGAGTTGTTGGTAACATAATAGTTTAAATAAAATAATTATTTACATGTTTTATTCTATGTGCCTCTTAAGATAGAACTCGTTATCTCACTCGGTGCCTTATTATTTTAAAAGGTTATTGCACTTTCACTATAATTGGGTTCTTAAATTATACTCATCACCTTGTTAGATATTTGCCTTACCTAAAGATGTTATCACGTTTTTCCTTAACAAATTCTATATTTAATTCGTTAATTTAACTTATGTGTTGTTTTGTTTAAAAATGATACTTTTACTCAATTTTATTGATTTTTAAACTAAACCCATCTTATACTATATTTCGTACAAATTGTATATTATTTTACTTTTCTTGATTTATAAAAGAAACTCATTATTTCATTTGATACCTTACTTTATTCAAGATTATTATTATCTTTTATGGTGTTTAAATATATCTTTCGTTTATCTAAATTAATATTTATCATAGTTGCAAAGTATGTGGTAGTACGTGGGCTTTGCCGTGCGAAGGTGATTGTTATTGTGGGCACATATATGTAAGATTTGAAAATTGTGGTCCATGACTTGTGGTTTATGAGGTGTGGTACCTCGGGGTAATTCTTGTTGTAAGTCCATACGTTGAGAGTGATTTGATTATTTGAGTTGTCATCTGTTTTTCCTTATTTGAGTTCATTTACATCTCATCGGTGTTCTGATTATGTTGTTTATTTATTACTTATTTGCTACTTACTGCCATTTATATTTCTAATACTTCATCGTTGGTTGTAAATCAATAATGTTTTTGATGTTGGTCTTACATTGATGTTCTTTCCATTGTTCGCTTATGTATATCTTGAACATGTTTCTATGTCTAGTATGTTTCTTGACATGTCCTCGTCACTACTCTACCAAGGTTAGACTTGATACTTACTAGGTACTGTTGTGGTGTACTCATGCTACGCTTCTGCACATTTTTGTGCATGTAACGACTCGGTCGGTCGTTTGGAGAGTTGTAGCCCCATTCCCCTATTTACTGCTCCATTTGTGCTTTATAGCTATTGTACGACTTATCGGGTTAGTTGGTTCTGGTCCGGAGAGAATTCAGAGTGAATTGAGACACTTAGTCTCTTAATTGAAAGCTTAAGTTGGAAAAGTCGACGGGATGTCGACTTATGTGTAAACGACCTCGGATTTGAATTTTGATAGTTCCGTTCGCTCCATTGGGTGATTCTGGACTTAGGAGTGTGTTCGGATTGTGATTTGGAGGTCGGGAGTAGAATTAGACTTGAAATGGCGAAAGTTGAAATTTTGGAAAGTTCGACCAATAGTGGACTTTTTGATATCGGGGTCGGATTCCGTTTCTGAAAGTTGTAGCCCCGTTCCCCCATTTACTGCTCCATTTGTGCTTTATAGCTGTTATATGATTTATCGGGTTTGTTGGTTTGGGTCCGGAGAGAATTCAAGGTGAATTGAGACACTTAGTCTCTCAATTGAAAGCTTAAGTTGAAAAAGTCGACCAGATGTTGACTTATGTATAAACGACCTCGGATTTGAATTTTTATAGTTCTGTTCTCCCCGTTGAAAGATTCTGGACTTAGGAGCATGTCTGAATTGTGATTTAGAGGTGGGGAGTAGAATTAGGCTTGAAATGGCGAAAGTTGGAATTTTGGAAAGTTCGACTGGTAGTGGAATTTATGATATTAGGGTCGGATTCTGATTCCGGAATTTGCAGTAGGTGCGTGGGATCATTTGTGACTTGTATGCAAAATTTGAGGCCAATCGAACGTGATTTGATAGGTTTCGGCATCATTTGTAGAATTTGGAAATTTCAAAGTTTATTAGGCTTGAATCTATGTGTAATTCGTGTTTTCGATATTGTTGGAGGGGATTTGAAGATTCGACTAAGTTCGTATGATGTTTTAATACATGTTGGTATGTTTGGTTGAGGTCCCGGGGGCTCGGATTGATTTTGGGTGATTAACGGATGAAGATTTGAAGTTGAAGAACTGCTGAAGTTTGAGGGCTGCTGGTGTAATCGCATCTGCGGATTGGGGATAGCAGATGCGAGCTCGCAGAAGCGAGAAAAGAGACCGCAGATGCGGCCAGGGATACTTTGGTTAGAGGCCGCAGATGCGGCCATTCGCACACAGAAGCGGTTTGTGCAGGAAAGGACGTTGGAAGCAAATGTGGATAATGACGTAGGTGCGAGGATTGTTCCGTACATGTAGTTGGCGTAGAAGCGGGCAAGGGGCTCGCCTACGAGACTGCAGAAGCGGCCAAGTTGCTGCAGATGCGGAAGGCCTGGGCAGAGTCTTTAAATGCGGGACTTCGAGATTTGTCACCATTTCTAATATTTTGAGCTCGGATTTTAGAGGTTTTTTAGAGGATTTTCAAGGGGTTTCTTGAGGTAAGTTCCTTGTGTTCATTTTTCAGATTCCCTTGGATGGCTGGAAGAAGTAGGCCCAACACTCGATCTCTGGGCCTGCGAAGCCACTATCTGTGTCAACATTTGTATGGCTCCCCTAATATCAATATCAGACACACCAGAATCAGAAGCTGGAGCTGGAGGTGGAACTGGAATATCAGTTGGAGGGACCGTTGCACCCTCAGTAGGTGTAGGGACAGGTGCGATCTGATCAGTTATAGTAGAGTCACGCAGTGTAGTAACTGGAGGAATATCCTCACTCCTCGGGTGCTCACCCGCATCATCAATTATAGGGTCAATTGTTTCTCCTGGGGTAACATTGGCTCTTTGGCCAGTTCTTGCTTTCTTCTTAGGTGCCATGTACTGAAAATTAGAGCAACGCAGGAGTTAAAGGAGGAACAATCTTACAACCAGCTTTATCGCACGATCAAGAACATGAAAGAAGGGTATTATTCCTAAATGCCCATGTAGCATCCTAATTATAGATGTGGTCGACAACACACCGATAATAAGGACTCTACTAGACACGGCTCCGAGACATCCTAGGACACCTTAAAACCTTAGGCTCTGATACCAAGTTTGTCATGCCCCAAAACCGAGTAGCGCAACCAGTGCTCAACCGAGTGAACCCGACCAAGCAAGCCCGTTAGATTCCTTCTACCCAAACTCATTCATGAATAAAGAGAATATATGTTTTCCTTAATTAAATAATAAAGTGGTCATGTCTGCAATTACCAATTCATTTCCAATTGTTTCATTATTTTTTTTAAAGTCTCAAATGGACAAGTAATACATCCACAACATAACATAGTTTGGCTTTTCCCAGCACCAATACACAATCCACACTATGTCTACGGAGCCTCTATAGATAAAGAAGAGTACAATGATAATGCCGACAATAAGGCCCCAGCTATACCTCAACCATAATACATAAAGATCAAAAGATACATGACCCCAGGATGAAGTAGGGCTCACCAAGTCAGCTGGGAAGAAGGTGTACTGCTATCACTGATCAATGTCTCTTGCTGTGGAACCACCTGCATCCATTTAAAGATGCAGCGCCCCCGCAAAAGGGACGTTAGTACCGTCAAATAGTACTAGTATGAAAACTAAACACCAATTTAAGAATTTAGAAATACAAGATAATTATGATGAACCAGTGCGGCAATAGAATAATATAGATAACTGTCTCAACCATAGCAAGCTTATTAAAAGCTATCAACAACATTTATAGGATTTAAGATGAGATCCTATGTAACCATTTTCACACAAAGAGGCCCCGCCGCCTCACCCGATGTATGTAGGTGGAGGTATACGTACAATACAACAACTCTAATCAAGCATCCCTGCCGCCTCACCCCAATGTATGCAGGTGGATATATAACCACAATACTAAGAACTTACACAAAGCGGCTATGCTGCCTCACCCCAATGTATGCAGGTGGTGGTGCCACAACAATACCAAAACTATACACAAAGTAGTCGTACCGCCTCACCCCAATTTAAGCGGGTGGAGGTGCAGTCCCACAATATCATAATCCCTACACAAAGCGGTCATGCCGCCTCACCCCAATATATATGTGGGTGGAGGTGTATCACAATCACAATCTCTATACCATAATCCCCACACAAAGCGGTCATGCCGCCTTACCCCAATGTATGCGGGTAGAGGTGTATCACAATCACAATCTCTACACAACTTGGCATAATACCTTTCACATAAATCACGACTAGAAATTATAACATGTGGATATGTAATCCATAGTTTGGGACACATCCTCAATTTATAATGCAATATGATAAGAGCATTTGAAATACGAATTGAACATATATCTTCATCACAAAACTTATCGGAATACTCGATTTATAATCAACATCTCGGAACTCACAAGGATAATGAGAATTCCAACTATTAAAGAAGAGTTTAGCCAACATACCTCACTTGAGCTTCCTTACACTCTAAATATTCCGAAATTCTTAGCAACTTCAATCTATTTTAGAAATATAACAAATTAAACTAAAATTAGGAAGATGATCATGGTTCTAGCTCATTTGAGCATTTTATCAAACACTAGATGTGCATTAATGTTTCAAGATCCTTTTATGGAGGATTCCATCATCCCACAACCCAACCTTTACCAATTTTAGCTCAACAATTTTTCTACACCCTTTGATAACACATGCATGTAAAATAACCAACCCTCTTGCCCGGAAATTATCTTGCTTATATTATCCATTCCTACACAAAATTCGAAATTGAGGGTTAAGGTGTAGAATCTTACCTCTAGGATGAAGACCTAGTGAGTTTCCCTTCTCAATCTTCCAAAACTTGGGCAAGAATTGAAGAACAATTATTGGAGAACACCTTCTCACTCTAGAGCACCCTTTCTCACTCTACAATGTCAGATAATAGCTCAAAAATGACCCAAAGACTGTATTTAATGAAATAGGTTCGGGTTTTAAAAATCCAAAAATGAAGCTCCGGAACAGGTTCTGCGGTCGCATATGCAACCGCATAATTGTTATGCGGACCGCATATCGGTTGCATAATTAGTTACAAAATAGCCAAAAGAACTGCCTGTATATGCGGTCACTATGCGGTCCACATAACTGTTATGCGGTCGCATAATGCACCGCATAACAGTTATGCGGTCGCATAGTCGACCGCATAGCTGTTTCCAAAATAGCCCTCTCCTGCTCACTTCTGCGGCCATTATGCGGCCCGTAGAGTGATTATGCGGTCGCATAATGGACCGCATAAACACACTTTTCCGGCAAAAACGTTCCTTTACTTTCCTGTGCGTTGCTCTATAATCCTCAAATACATAAGCCTAGTCCGGCACCATGAAACATTATTTTCTTTGCATATTTTACCGGGCTTTACACTTAAGTACTTCAAAATTTTTTGGGGTGTTACATATACTTTCAAAGATAATCTCATTTCCGAGCTTACATCAGTTGACTTATGACGTACTTTTAAGTATGAAAACATGGGCTGTAACATCATTCCCCCTTTGGAACATTCGTCCTCGAATGTTGACTGATACACTTATCAGTGTCATAACTTATAGATCTTACGAATACTTTAATATTATCCTTGTATGTACGCCTATGCAGCTTTTCTCTCCTTTTTCTCCAGCTTTTATCCAATCTCTAGGCCTCACTTTGTGAACATATACAGAAGTATGACAAGTTGTCCCTCTGGGCATCTATAGATGTACTGAAATTCTTCACTTGGTACTTTGTCGAACTTACGATTATTGATATATCTTGTTTCATAGCCCGGTTATCTATACTATGGCTTTACTACATCTAGGTAGGTCGTACTATACTATAATTCTTACTTTGGTTTATTATTACCGAGGTCTGCTACCCAATTCCAGGTTACTCTCTCACTGCTTATCCTACATGTATAAATCTAAGTCCTTTAATGCTTCCTTATTACTATTCATCTAATGAATGGCATCCTAATCTCCTCTCATACTTTGGAACTTTTATCCATCTATTGTTGATTCACCTTAATGTTGATTTATAATCTACCACTTACGTAATACTTTGTCACTAGGGCTCACGTCTCATCGAGGAATATCTGAAGTGACTTGCCTGATCCACCTAGGGATGATACTATACTTCAATAACCGTATTTCATAGTATCCCAATGTGATTCATCTTATGGGGGGTATTTTAATCCCGTGCAATTCATGAAATCCCTTTTTCTTTAAATCATTACTCAATCAAAGGCCTAAACGTCTTCCTGTTACCTTTCACAATTACACCCTTATTCTACTACCAGGGCGGTATTCCATCTCTTCTAAATGCTCCCAATCTTAGACTCCTCCTAGTTCATTCAGCCTACACTAAGCTTTCTATAACTTACGGAACCATCAGCTCTCTTGTTTCGACTGGCTTATTATTCCCGAGGCCTTACCTATTCTCGTCACCTTCTCACTCACCTTTTCTTATCCTTACTCCTATCTACCTAAAAACTTGTCGCTCTATCATACGTTATCTTGAAACCTACACATATCTATTTATACTACTTTCAACCTTCCTTTAACTTGTTAGCACCATAAATTTCCTTTCTTGCCTTCTGAGTTGTCTTTAAACATAAGCAATTACTTTTCCTGGTCGTTCTTCCACTTGCTGTATTAATACTTGGCTTATTATAATGCCCACAAATACTGGAATTTCCTATAACTCATATGATCTCAAATATCACTTTTGAGTTTTTTACTTCCCGTTCATTATCCACGATACGTGCCACTTTCTTATGGGGTGCATACGATGTTGTAGTGAGACTGTTGTTACAAGATCATTTCTTTTTAGGTCACTACGCTTAGGTTGAAGCCTTTTTCCTTATTTCCTCAGCTAGACGTTCGTTGTAGTACTTAGAGGAGACCCTCTGACTCCTGTAAAGCTGCGAGCTTACTACATCGTATACCCGAAGGAATTTTGATGTTCTTACTCACCTGTAATTATCCTTAGTTACTCACCTCCACCCCCTTGTGCTCGTAGGGTTGCTTCTGAACTGAAATTTTAATTGTCTCCCCAGTGGAACTCTCTTTTATTTCCGTAACACTTATTCGGTACCTTTAACTACCCCATCTCATATCTAATTATTTCTCAAGGATTACAATGTCATATCTGCGAGACTGAACTCCCTATGTTGGGGTTCACTATGTTTATCTTGCACGATCTGCTGATTTATATGTATCCTCTTGTCTAGCCATAATTAAACTCTTCCTGAATCAACTACTAACTACTCGTTGGTCCATTCTTATATCTATATTCCACGTAATCTCTCTTGGGTTATTTCTTTTGTCTTAACTTACCTCTCGCACTAGCTCCTTATGTATCAAGTGTTCATTCACACTTATTTATCAATAACATCCTGGATGGGAACTCTTACTGCTTCTCCCCGGCGTCGCGCTTGCATAATGTTCTAGAGTCGTAACATATCTCTAGGATTTGAATAAGTGCAATCTCATCCCTTTCGTGTTTTTATTGCATTCTTCCTTTACCATATCGTAGTTACCTAAGCCACTTAACTCTGACTTAATACCATAACACATCATCTTCTCCCTTTTAAAGGAGTACTAACATTTAATGTTATGAAGATTTACCTATAGATGTTTTACCTCTTCATCTTTGGCGTCTTTTCACATCTTCAATGACCCTTACTCGCCTTGCAGTAACCCTTCTGTACCATGGATAACTGAATTTTTTACGCACGAGGGTGACACCTAGTGTAACTGGCACACATAGTCCTTTAAGCTTAACTCTGCTCATAGTGCTTGCTTTTAGTGAAGCATATTCATGAATGACCTTTAAAGTTTATTCTTCTATTGTCCATTCTATTATTGCCGGAATGCGATCTCTGAAATTATCACGATGTCAACTATTATCAAATCTTCTGATCCCTAATTCATGTTCACTTTATCTTGTTCACTAGCCCATACTGATTTCCATTACTTTGACGGTCTAACTTTTCCTTCTGGTAATTATGTTGGAGTCACCAACTCATTTCTCGAAATGAGGATATAACTTTATGGCTTATACTCTTTTATTGTCTCAAGGCTTGTCATCTCTTATCTTTTCCTTCACTTGACGATGGACTCTATCATCCTGTCATATTTTGATTTACCGTTATCACCCATTTATCACATCTTACTCATAATGCTTTATTTACTCTCTTCTTATTCTCCTGCTAATATTTCTGCCTATTACTTTATTCGACAAACTTCAACAAAATATTTTTGCTTTTAGATCCCCTTGATCTATCTCACTGGCTCTTCGGCTCACCTAACATTCTCTTTTTATTGGGGGCGGGAGTCATACTAGGGTAAATACTTATCCCTTCTGGGATTCAGGTTCCTATCTTTTGAACATTATAGTATTCATATATGATTGTACTATTCTAGAGTGCACTATCTGGGTGTCTCACAAGGAGAACTATTACCACTTTTACAATATCATTTGGAAATGTCAGCTAACGCTAATAATCCGTCCACCATTTTTGGTTACTCTAACCCCAAATGGATCCTGATATCCCATCCTTCTCTTAAACTATATTTGTTATCTCCCATAAGGTATAACTGAGATGTGTGTGGCCAATTGTACATACCTATATTACTGTTGAAGGCAACTCAGAATGTTTATATTTCTCTAATTGAATTGTTAATATTGATAATATTCCCTAACTGGGTACCTCGTACCCTCCTTCACCTTGCTTCTGTTACCTATTGAAACTTATACTTTTACCTTCTGATACTCCCATGGCCTTCCATTCACGAGGTGTGTTTGATATTCCCATCCTTACGCTAGAAATTTGCACATCTGGTATGCACGATCTGATAGGGCCTCAAATAGGGCCACGTCGTTAAGAACCCTCTCTATATTAGTGCTCTTACCTGCTTCTGTATTAGCCCTCTTGCTAGCTATAATCTTTCTAATTGCAATTATCTCTGTATCATTAGCAAACATAAATTCTGGCTCAAACTCTTACGACTCAGCTCTATAGAATGATTTGGATTTGAAAGAGGGGTAACAGACTCCTAAATACCTTGTAACTTCCTGTTTATATAATATGGTGCACAACACGTATAAACAAGGCTTTACTAGATACGACTTGTAGACTCCCTAGAATAGAACTGCTCTGATACCAATATACCACACGGAATATCACAATATATCACAAATTCAGCAAAAACTCGTGTCACGTACAAGGACACCAATAACATGTGAGATAATATATCAAAAGTACACAAAGATAGAGATATAACACGCGTATATAATTACCATGACTGAACATAATGAATACGGCTAAGGCAAATAGCTCTACATAGCAAAATAGCTGTATCATGTCTCAAACAATTAAGCTTAGCCTAGACATGATTTCTAACATGAATAATAACTACAGTCATACAAATAGAGAAAATATGATATCAAAGAAGCATGATAGCAAAACAAAGCATATAATAGCCTAAGAACAACCCGAATCATGAGAAATCACGGTTAACGCATATACGCTTGTCACCTCGTATGTACGTCACTCCTATCTCATAACAAATGTCATAACCAATGGGAAATTACCTCCAGTTCCAAGTTTAGACGAGTTACTTACCTCATACGTGCTAGTTTTCAACCTCGAATTTGTGCAAAACCTCAATCTAGCTCCCCAGCCGCAAAATTCAAGCCAAACACCATCAAAAGAAATTCAATAATTCTTTAGGAAGTGATCCCAATCCATAAAGTTTCGATCTTTGAAGAAATCCCTATAAGTCCACAAAAGTCAACCTGTTACACCCCGTAGTGTTACGTCGAATCGTGTCGTTGATAAATCTTAGTGTTATGGGAGGGTATGGAACCTTGTATAAGGATATCAAAGGTTTAAAACACGTTTAAGGAAGTATCGGGAAGTGTAGAAGTCAAACGAGTCGAAGAAAATACAGACCGTATCTTGGCTGACCTATACGTTAATCCTTACATAGTTATGGCACTACTAAATTATATTATGTAATAATTTATATAGTAAAGGGAGAGTAAATATAGTATTATTAAGTCCAGCAAGATAGCATGTGGGTTATACACATATAGTATTCTAAATACATCATATAGATAAGAATGAAAAAGGTAATCTCTAAGTGGGTTTTACCTAACTTTGTTTATGTATCTAGATACTTTCGGGATGAACATTGAATTAAATAAGTAGGCCACCCCTCCTATTTAACTACCCTTATATGTATTCAAGGTTATCTATGTCTTGTCTAGTTGAATTGAAAAAGCTGACCAGGGAGACCAAGGTTTAACTCCATTGATGAAGTGTTGTAGTTGTTGAACTGTTTTGAGTTGTTTCTTGAGGTATCCTATATCTGGAAATTGTGAAGTATAGTTGTTTGTGATGGTGGTTTTGTTGTGAGTAGAGGAGAAGAGCTAGTAGTGTTGATTTGCCATTGTACGATGATATGAAGCTTATGCACTCTAAGTATTCGACAAAATATTGTAGTGATCCAATTCTTGGTTTATCGATTTGATTGTGATTCAAACCATTTATACAATGTAGAGTATCATTCGTTAAGCGTACTAGAACTCGTGAGCTATTTCTAGCTGAGCAACAAAGGTATGTAACGCTATCCCTTCCTTTCAAAGCATGACTTTGAGTTATATGTACATTCATGTCGGTATCCAAAAGAAATTTGTCTTGTAAAGTGTACTCTTCTCTTGGGTTGATGGTCCCTTGTCGGGATTCACTCTTGTATCATATCGTATCTTGGTTAACTAAGTCTCTGGAGCTCCAAATTCCTCCAAAAAGGAGCGCTCTAAAAGCGTTATTTGTTGAGTCGACTACAAGTCGTTTAAAAGCCAAAAATAAGCGTTCTAGAAGTTAGAGGGCCAAGGTGACATTACTACTATAGTATATCTATGACAAACACCACTGAGTTATAATTGTTCAGGCAAGGAAGTATAAACACCCCAGACTATTACCGGAGGGCAAGAAAGTATATATAAGAAACTCAGGCTATAACCGGAGGGCAAGAAAGTATATATAAGAACCTCATGCCATAATCGGAGGGCAAGAAAGTATAATAATAACCCGGGCTATAACTGGAGGGTAAGGAAGTATGTATGTAAGTATGCATAAAAGTATGTATACGAGTTCTAGTACAGTTTCAAGTTTCATTATTCACCCTGAGTGGCTTACATGTTATCAAGTTATCAGGTTGCCTCTTATGCCCTGGTTATGGATTACTCTTTCATATTGCTTTTCATGCTTCATATACCAAAATATTTCATTCGTATTGACATCCCTTTTGCCGCAGAAACTATATTTCATGTTGCAGGTTCAGGTAAGAACTGGTTAAATTTAGCTATTGGATGGTAAGCTTCGCTTCTTCTGGAGTTACCGAGTCGGATGTTTCGACTATATGACATTTATGTTGATCTTAGAGGCTTGTAGACTTAGTTGGATTGTCTAAATGTTGTGTATGGCCTTATCGTCCTTGTTGTTGGTCTGTTAACCTGTGTTGTGGCCTTGTCAGCTTTGTATATATGTATATATGTTTTGGGTTGTCTACCCCTTTCAAATTGAGATGTCCAGATGACATTCCAGTTGCACAGATTGTGTCCTTGTTGGCCTTATATGTATGTTGATTGTATCTCCATACACATTATGATTTGTTGAGGCCTTGTCGGCCAAAGTTTCTATATGTTCATGTGGTTTGTTTAGAGTGGTACGCTCGGAAAAGTGAGGCACCAAGTGCCAGCCACACCCCCCCCCAGGTTGGGGTGTGATAAATTTGGTATCAGAGCAAGTCAGTCCTAGGGAGTCTACAAGCTGTGTCTAGTAGAGTGTTTCCTATGGGTGTGTTGTGAACCACACTTATAAACAAGAGGCTACCTGGCATTTAGGGATGGTTACTATTCTTTCATCTCATAGATCGTGCAATAGAGCTGAGTTCTAAGGAATTCGAGTATAACTCATGGTTTATACATTTTATCGATGCTGGTTACTATAAAGACTACCGCTAGTTGTTGAACCTGTGCGGATGCGAGCGAAGGCACTAGTAATGCCCCACTTAGCCATGTATATAGATCTGAGGCGCAGAGAGAGTCACCTTATCTTGTATCTCCTGCTCCGCCACCACTCAAGGATATTAGATGGGATACAATACCCCCAGCTCCTCAGGACCTAGTCCCTCAATTTCTTCCATTTGAGCCTGCAAATCAAGGGGTGGCAGGTGCAGTACAGTTGGTAACACAAATAGTAGCTACTCAGTAGCAACAAATTAGGGCATCAAAATGTGTTAGCCCTTCTGATAGTGCGGGGAGTTCTAGAGTCTGAGAGTTCATCGGTTTGAGTCCTCAAGAATTTACAGGTTCTGATCTAGATGAGGATCCTTAAGACTTCATTGACCTGCTCCAGAGTGTATTGAGAGTTATGCATCCTTCAGGGATCGAGGTAGTGGAGTTGGCATCTTATGGTATCCTTCAGGGATCGAGATGTGGCCATTTTATGGTATGAGACTTGGGAGCGGTCCAGCGGATCAGATGCACCTCCAGCTGTATGGAAGGAGTTTTCAGAGGCCTTTCTTGATCACTAATTTCCATTAGAGGTATGAGAGGTTATGGTAGATCGGTTCTTGGGCCTCAAGCAGAGAGGTATGAGTGTTCGAGAGTATAGTCTTCGGTTTGACTCTTTGGCCAGGCATGCTCCAACTATTGTGGATACGATGAGAGCTAGAATTCATCGATTCGTGGTAGGTCTTGACCCATATCTAATTGGGGATTGTACGACAACCTCCTTGAATGAGAATATGGATATCTCCAGAATACAAGCATATGCTCAGAACGTAGAGGGTCGTAAGCGCTAGTTTCAGGCTGATAGAGATGCATAGAGAGAATTGAGTAAGAGGGCTAGGTCTGCCAGGTCTTTTGGAGAGGCATATAGTGGTTCCAGACCACGACTTCCTAGACATCTACCCCAATTTCTTGGTAGTGCTCCACCTTAGTTTCAGGAGACCAGGTATGAAAGGTATGCAAAGTTTGGGTCAGGCCAGAGCTTGAGGGCTTCAGGTTTCCAGAGACAAGAGGGTTTGACTCAGATAAGACCTCCATACTGTCCGAGTAGTGCGGGTAAGAGTTGCGGATGCAGAATCCCCAACCCTTCAGTCTATCCTTGTGGTTAATGAGTTCCCATATGTATTTCTGGATGAGCTTCCAGGTATACCTCCACAAATAGAGATTGACTTTGGTATCGACGTGCTTCTAGGCGGTAAGCCGATATCTATCCCTTCTTATATAATGACTCCTGCCGAGCTCAGGGAGTTGAAAGAGCAGCTTAGAGATTTATTAAAGAAAGGCTTCATTAGGCCTAGTACTTCATCGTGGGGTGCACCAGTGTTGTTGGTTTGCAAGAAAGATGGGTCTTTGAGAATGTGCATTAATTATCGGCAGTTGAGTAAAGCTAATATCAAGAATATGTATCCACTAGTTGAGGGTGAAGGAGAAGGATATTCCGAAGACAACTTTCATGACCATGTATGGTCACTTTCTTGTGATGTCGTTCGGACTTACTTACGCACCAAAAACCTTCATGGACTTGATGAACTGGGTCTTAGATCCGTTCTTGGATATCATTGTGATTGTATTCATTGATGATATTCTTGTATACTCGTGTGCTAAGGCAGATCATGCGAATCATTTGCAAGAGGTGTTACAGACGCTCCGAGATCATGAGTTGTATGCCAAGTTATCCAAGTGTGCGTTCTGGATTAACTCATTTGCATTTCTGGGCCAAATAGTTTCAGACAAAGGTATCAAGGTGGATAGTTAGAATATTGAAGCGGTAAATAATTGGCCGAGGCCCACGACTCCTATATAGGTTTGTAGTTTCTTGGGTTAGCAGGTCATTATCGGAAGTTTGTAGAAGGCTTTTCTTCTATTTCTATACCTATGAAAAGCTTACTCACAAGACGAACAAGTTTCAGTGGTCAGATGCATGGGAACAGAGTTTTCAAGAATTGAAAGATAAACCTATGACAACGCCAGTCTTAACACTTCCAGAAGGTACAAAAGGTTATGTTATTTATTGTGCTGCTTCGAGGGTTGGCCTAGGCTGTGTTCTAATGCAGCACGACAAGGTTATTGCATATGCTTCGAGATAGTTGAGGAAGCACAAGCAGAATTATCCGACTCATGACCTTGAGTTAGCAGCCGTTGTGTTTGCTTTGAAGATATGGCGACATTGCTTATATGGAATTCATGTTGATTTGTTTATCAACCATAAGAGTCTTCAATATATATATATTCAGGCAGAAATAGTTGAATCTGAGGCAGAGAAGATGGCTTGAGCTGTTGAAAGACTATGATGTCAACATCTTATATCATCCCGAAAAGGCTAATATTGTAGCCGACGCTTTGAGTCGTAAGTCCATGGGTAGTTTGAGTCATGTAGAAGCTGACAAGTTAGAGATGACAAGATATTTGTGTCGGTTAGCCAGTTTGAGAGTAAGATTACTTGATATAGATGACAGAGGTGTTGTGGTTCAGAATACTGCAGAGTCATCATTGATAGCAGAAGTGAAAGCATAATAGTTTGACGATCTTGAATTAGTGAGAATGAGGGAAGGAATCCCACAGTAGATAAAGCCGATGTTAGAGTTAACGAAAGATGGGGTTCTTAGATACTGAGGCCATTTGTGTGTGCGAGATATATAAGGGGCTTCTAAGAGCAGATTATGGCAGAGATTCACTAGTCATGATATTCTATTCACCCTGGATTGACAAAGATGTATCATGACCTCAGAGGGGTCTACTGGTGGAATGATATGAAAAGAAATATTACAAAGATTGTGGCTCAATGTCCGAATTTCCAGCAGGTTAAGAGAGCACCAGAAACCCGGAGGATTAGTTCAAAACATAGAAGTTCCAACATAGAAATGGGAGATGATCAATATGGATTTATTATAGGTTTGTCTCGTTCCTATCAGAAGTTTGATTCTATTTGGGTAATTGTTGACATGCTTACGAAGTCATCTCATTTTCTACCTGTTAGAACCACTTATGCGGCTGAAGATTATGCCAGGTTATATATAAATGAGATAGTTCGACTTCATGGAGTTCTGATTTCTATCGTATATGACAGAGGATCCCAGTTTATGGCTAACTTCTGGAGATCCTTTCAGAGCAGTTTGGGTACTTAAGTGAACCTCAGTACGACATTTTATTCGAGACAAATGGTCAAGCCGAGTGCACTATTCAGATGCTTGAGGACATGTTGCAGGCTTATGTGTGGGATTTCAAGGGTAGTTGGGATGATCATTTGCCTCTTATTGAGTTTGCATACAATAATAGTTATCATTCCAATATATAGATAGCTCCATATGAAGGCTTATATGGGCGGAAGTGTAGGTCCCCGATTGGCTGGTTTGAAGTAGGCTAAAATGAGTTATTAGGTCCTGATTTGGTACAACAAGCCATAGAAAAGGTAAAGTTGATTCAAGAACGACTATTGACAACCCAGAGTAGGAAGAAGTCTTATTTAGATGTACAGCGCCGAGATTTAGAATTTTCTGTTGACGATTGGGTATTCTTAAAGGTTTCGCCTATGAAAGGCGTAATGAGATATGGCAAGAAAGGCAAACTTAATCTCAGGTACGTCAAGTAGCATATGATCTTGAGTTACCTCCTGAGTTAGAAGCAGTCCATCTAATTTTCCATGTATCTATACTACAAAAGTGTATAGGAGATCCCTCTCACATTACCCCGGTAGAAGATGTTCAGATTACAGAAGATCTGTGTTATGAAGAGATTCCAGTTGCTATTCTAGATAGCCAAGTCCAGAAGTTACGAACTAAAGAAATAGCCCCCGTTAAGGTGTTATGGCGAAATAATAATGTAGAGGAAATAACATGGGAGGCCGAGGAAGACATGAAGTCAAGATACCCTCATCTATTCCCGATTAAAGGTTTACATTGATACTCGTGTGATATGTTTCCTTTATCTATACTCTTTGATGGTGAACTCATCTTATGTACCTTGTTTAGGTGACGATCATAACAAGAATGCGATTGACGCAGCCCAAACTACAAGTCTAAACACTTGAGGTGAGTTATACATTATTATATAGATCCCTTGATAGTAGACGGTCATGTGAGGCCGATGTCATGGTGTATGTTATGTTGTTTGGTCCTGTGAGGCATGTATTGTATTTTCTAGCTGCATGGCAGGTTTTAGTTAATCCTATTTACAGAGGATACTCTGTCGAAATTTTCATCGAATCCTCAAAGTTACACTCCTTAGCATACTACCTCCACATTCGAGGATGAATGTTCTTAAGGGGGGAAGGATGTTACACCTCATAGTGTTAGGTGAATTAGGTCATTGATAGACCTTAGTGTTATGGGAAGGTGTGGAACCTTGTATAAGGATAACAATGGTTTAAAACAAGTTTAAGGAAGTATCGGGAAGTGTTGAAGTCAAACAAGTCGAAGAATATACGGATCGTATTTTGGCTGACCTATATGTTAATCCATACTAGTTTTGGCACTACTAAATTATATTATATAATACTTTATATAGTAAAGGGAGAGTAAATATAGTTTTATTAAGTCCAGCAAGATAGCATGCTGGATATACACATATAGTATTCTGAATACATCATATAGATAAGAATGGAAAAGGTAATCTCTAACTGGGTTTTACCTAACTTTGTCTTACGTATCTACATACTTTTGGGATAAACATTGAATTAAATAAGTGGACCACCCATCCTATTTAACTTAGTCTTGCAGCAATCTAATTATTACTATATATATAGCATGTATATGATTGCAAGTAGAACAACTAGGGAAATTAGAGAAAACATAGTTGCTGCTACGTTTTGGCTTCAAAGTTGCTGCCATCTTTTTAGCTTCATAGTTGATGCCATGTTCTTAGTTTCATAGTTGCTACCATGCTCTTAGCTTCATAGGTGCTGCTACGTTCTTTCTGCTTGAGGTAAGATGTAACTACCCCTATATGTATTCAAGGTCGTCTATCTCTTGTCTAGTTGAATTGAGAAAGGTGACTAGGGAGACTAAGGTTTAACAACATTGATGAAGTGTTGTAGTTGTTGAACAGTTTTGTCACGACCCAAACTGATGGGCCGTGACGAATGCCCGAGTTCTACCTATCGAACAACCCTAAGCATATGTCTAATATATAAACATGAAATAAGTGTAGGTCATTCATAACGTCTGGAAATAAACTTCTGATTTATATGAACAACACACACACACACACACACACACACACACACACACACACACACACACACACACACACACACATATATATATATATATATATATATATATATATATATATATATATATATATATATATAGAATACGGTAGGGCGAGCCGACAAGGCCACATACTATCCAACTATACATGACTATCTACAGACCTCTAACAGAGTGTACAACTGTTTAAATGATGGGATTGGGCCCCGTCATATCCATATGTATACAAAAGTATCGTACCAAAACTCAATAGCATCTCTGGATCAAATGGAGCATACCAACTCTCGTTGAGCAAGGATCCTAAGATGGAGAACCGTCAGCCTGTCTACCTGTACCTGCGGGCATGAAACATAGGCCCCCAGGCAATAGGGGCGTCAGTACAAATAATATACTGAGTATGTAAGACATAAAAATAAGTATATAAAAGACATAAAAGAAACATGGAGTAAAGGACTCAACCTGTAAGTCTGAATAGCTCTGTGAATCATGAAACAATTATAATGTCATGTATATGCATATAAATGTCATATCATGAATAGGTATATGCGTACATAACATCATCAAGACTCTGAGGGCATCCCATCATATCATCTCAGCATCTATGGGATAAATCATAAACGTATACCAGCTGATCAGGTGGTTTCCCCATACCCCATATACATATACTATATGCGTATATAATGCCATCTGATTATGGGTCAATATACATGTATAAATGGATGCAATGCATAATGAAGTAAGTCAACAAGATCTCTCGAAATGTCATGAGACCCAGGAACAGACGATATGATAGTAGGACATACGGGGAATCCAGAACATAGGCAACCCTAGTACGTCTAAGAATAGAATCATTTATGAACATTGTGTGCTTGCTCGTTTTGTTTGTATCATATGGATCATGCCAAAAGGAAAGAAGGGATAGCCTTAACATACATCAAGTCATCAATGCAACTCAACAACAAGCTTATGGCAACTAGTGTGCCAACCCTATAACAAAAAAATATATGAATAACTTAGATGGCGCTAGTATATCACGTATCTCAAACGATAACTCGATTCTAAAATAAAACGGGCAGCATTTCCCCTGATTTTACTGCTCCCTAAAGCCTACTATAGGAGAGATACAAACATAATATAATCAGCAACTCAAAAACATGCCAACTACAATTCGGAACCTTCAATACAACAAAACCCTACCACATGTGGCATTTCTCCACGCCCTTTTATCCTTCTAAATTCCATAAATCAACAGCACAATAGGCCAACACGAGTGGACTACAAAACAGTCCACTAAAAGTAAAATAAATCGAACTTACGGCTTCCAATCACCGTCCCGTGAGTTCTAACTATTAGGAAATGAATTTATCAACCTTCATTGATTTTTAAAGCTTAAATACAGAAATTAAACATTTTCTTAAGTATAAAGTACCTTCAAAAACTCAAACTACAAAGAAAAAGAGAGGCGATATAGCGATACTTATGTCATAGGGATCATTCAAATGTTATCGCTTCTTGATTTCGTACCCGGGATGTTAATCTTCTTTGAAATCCTATAAGAGAGCTTATGGATATGTTTATTGATGTTATAAAGTCTTGTTCGGCCTAAGACCTATATATATCAAGTTTGAAAAAGTCAAAGAGGTGCTAGCTTGGTACCCTAGCATTGGCCCATCTTCCGACGCTTATATCTTTTTTTCCGGATATCGTATGAATGAACAGTTAAGGGAGTTGGAAACTAAATTCCAAGACCTTCAATTTGGTATATAATATGTCCCAAAAAACCCCATATAGAACACGAAAGTTATTGCTCAAAAAGCTCCGTTACAAGGCATATCCTTAGTCGGTTTTTCTGCAACTTAAATCCGACTTTTTCCAAACTTTATATTTTCTGTCCAAACATCATATATAGTTATATTATGACTTTAAACTTATTTTAATCATGATTAACAATCTCATATTCATTATACGTCACCTTGGGACACACAGGGTTTAACAATCTTCCCCCCTTAGAAATATTGGTCCTTGAATGTTAAACTCCCAGAGATCTATAGAAATTCTGGCAGAGTCTCCTCTGTAAAGGTACCGCTACCTACCTGTCAGATAGAAAACTCAACAATACAAAGCCACATAGGGCCACAATCATCAATAACACCAATGGCCTCACACGACCAATGCCAATAACTAACATAAGAATCAAGTACCATATACGTACCTGGCTGTGATGTCTCAATCTGATCCTCCTCCAGAAGAAGAAACAAGTGAGGATACCTAGACTTCATATCTTCTTCAGCTTCCCAAGTCATCTCCTGTACATTCTTATTCCTCTAAAGATACGTCTTTAGTTCTTAATCTCCGAACCTGTCTATCTAGAATAGCAATGGGAGCTTCCTCATATGATATCTGCTCTGTGACCTGAACATCGTCAACTGGAATGAATCTAGAAGGATCTCCGATACACTTACGGAGCATAGACACATGAAAAAATAGATGTACTGACTCCAAGTTGGAAGGCAAGTCTAACTCATATGCTACCTGGCCTACTCTGCTTATAATCTTATAAGGTCCAATGTACCAAGGGCTAAGCTTTCCTTTCTTACCGAATATTATAACGCCTTTCATCGGTGATACCTTTAGGAATACCCAGTCATCTACCTGAAACACCAAGTCTCGTCGTCGATTATCTGTATAGGACTTCTGACGACTCTGAGCTGCTAATAGCCTTTCTCGTATAAGCTTAATCTTCTCAACTGCCTATTGTACCAACTCTGGTCCTATTAACTTAGTTTCCCCAACTTTGAACCATCCGATAGGTAACCTACACTTCCGTCCGTAACGAGCTTTTTATGGAGCCATCTAAATACTGGAATGATAGCTATTATTATATGCGAACTCAATAAGTGGAAGATGTTCATCCCAGCTACCCCTGAAGTCTATCACACAAGCCCGTAACATATCCTCTAGTGTCTGAATAGTATGCTCAACCTGACCATCTTATGGGGATGGAATGTTGTACTAAGACTTACTTGAGTCCCCAATCCTTTTTGGAAGGACCTCCAGAAATTAGCAGTAAACTGAGCACCTCTATCTCAGATAATAGATATAGGGACACCATGAAGTCGTATTATCTCCTTAATGTAAAGCCTTGCATAATCCGCTGCTTAATACATAGTCCTCACAGGCAGAAAATGGGCTAATTTTGTAAGTCTATCAACAATCACCCATATAGAATCGAACTTACGCTGGGTACGAGGTAAGCCTATGATGAAATCCATATTAATTACTTCCCATTTCCAATTCGGAATCTCTATAGCCTGCAATAATCCACCGGGTTTCTGATGCTCAATCTTAACCTGCTGACAATTTGGGCACTGAGCAACAAACTCTGCTATATCCTTCTTCATTTCGTCCCACCAGTATATCTCCTTGATATCATGATACATCTTCGTCTCTCATGGATGAACAAAATAACGAGAATAGTGAGTTTCTCCCATAACCTGCCGGTGCAGCCCTGCCACATTAGGAACACATAATCGACCTCGATATCTGAGGTCTCCATCTCTTGTAATCTCGAATGATGTCTTCTCCTTTTGAGGAGTTGTATCCCTGTAATAAGCTAGCACAGGATCCTCATACTGGCGTTCCTTCACTTCAGTTACTAAAGAGGATGTTGCCGTGTCCTGAATAATAACTTCGGTATCACCTGAATCTAGTAATCAAACTCCCAGGTTGGCTAGCTAATTAATCTTACGGGCCATCACACACTTTTTTGGCTGTAAATATGATAGGCTACCCATTGATCTACGGCCGAGGGCATCATAGTATTTTAGTAGCTCCAACCATCGCCTCTGACGTAAATTCATTTCCTTTTGCGTGAAGATATATTGAAGGCTCTTATGATCCATATAGATATCAACATGAATGCCATACAAATAGTGCCTCTACATCTTTAGTGCATGAATCACCGCGGCTAACTCTAAATCGTGGGTCGGGTAATTCTTCTCGTGCCTTTTTAGTTGTCTAGAAGCATAAGCTACAACCTTACCATGTTGCATCAGTACTGTCACGACCCAACCTAACCATGTCGTGATGGCGTCTATCGTGGAACTAGGCAAGCCGACTCATTCCAAAACGAACCGATATTTTTATTTCAAGGATAAATTTCAAGGCCATTTAACATAAAAACCTTCGTAAAGGAGTTCAAATCAAAACAAAAGTGCGGAAAGAAAAGCCCCACATCGGGGTGTCACTAGTCATGAGCATCTATTACAATCTATCTAACAATATCATGGCTATTTCAGCCTGAAAAATAGCTAAATATAACTAGAGGAAGATAAGAGGGAGAAGATCAGGGGCTGCGATTGCCAAACAGCTACCTTGCTATCTCCGGGAAAATCTGCAACCAGAATAATTAACAACCGCTACCGTATCCAGCTACACCTGAATCTGCACACAAGGTGCAGGGAGTAACGTGAGTACGTAAACTCAGTAAGTAACAATAATAAATAAAGACTGAGCAGTAGTGACGAGCAATAAAGCATATCAAGTTCATATCACAAAAATTCAGTAAAGTACAGCATGCTTTAAAAATCAGTGTTTGAATCAAATCATCTCATTTAAACCCGATTCCAGTAAAAATCATTTAAAGATATTTTTCAAACAAAGGCTCAATGCAAAGGTGAGCAAAAATGATGAAATCATAAACAGCCCCTCGAGCAAAGCATCACTTGTATACAGCCCCTCGGGCAAACCTCACAGTCACTCGTGTCACTCGGGCATACCTCACAATCACTCTTGCCACTCGGGCATACCTCACCATCACTCTTGCCACTCGGGCATACCTCACAATCACTCATGCCTCACAGTCACTCATCACTCGGTACTCGACACTCGCACTCAGTAGGTACCTGCGCTCACTGGGGTGTGTACAGACTCCGGAGGGGCTCCTTCAGCCCAAGCGTTATATCAAGACAAATCATGGCATAAATTACTCAGGCCCTCGGCCTATATCAAACATATTTCGGCGTGCAGCCCGATCCCATAAATATCCTCACAAATCAGGCCCTCAGCCTCACTCAGTCATAAACCTCTCAAGCCACTCGGGCATTTCAGTAAAAACAGGGCATTCGGCCCAAAACAACATTTATATGCATCAAAATAGAGTCATAAAACTGAGCTATGCAGTAAACAAGTATAACCATGACTGAGTATAAATTTTCAATCGAAACCAGTGAGAGAATAGTAAGAAAAGGCCCCCTAAGGGTCCACACAGCACTGGCACAAGGCCCAAAATATAGCATTCAGCCCACTTTACAGAAACTCTTTCTAAAACATATAAGTATCATATAGTTTCAACAAAATATGCAACTTTACAGTTTCTACGAGACGAACCAAGTCACAATCCCCAACAGTGCACGCCCACACGCCCGTCACCTAGCATGTGCATCACCTCAAAATAGTAGAATGATACGAAATTTGGGGTTTCATACCCTCAAGACTAGATTTACAATCGTTACTTACCTCAACCCGGTCAAATCTCTATCCCACAATGCTCTTGCCTCTGGACGCGGCCTCCAAATGCTCCAAATCTATTCACAATCAGTACAATACCATCAATATACGCTAATCGAATGAATTCCACAAGAAAAACTACAAAGTTAGACCAAAACCCGAAATTGGCTCAAACCCGGCCCCTGGGTCCACATCTCAAAATTCAACAAATTTACAAAACTAGAAAGATCATTCACTCACGAGTCTAACCATACCAAATTCATCAAAATCCGACATCGTTTGATCCTTCAAATCCTTAAATTACTTCTCCAAAAATCCCAAGGCCTAACCCCTCATTTTCACTAATTACATGATTAAACAACAAAAAATCACCATATGTACGAGTATTATGGCTCAAATAACTTACCTCAATCAAAACCCCCTTGATTCCCTCTTCAAATCTCTCCCAAAAGCTCCAAAACCGAATAGAAATGGTGATGCCCAAAATTCGCGAAGTGTGCAATATGTACCTTCTGCCCAGGCTTCTCGCACCTGCGGCCTTTTACTCGCACCCGCGTGACCACACCTGCGGTCCCAACAACCGCACCTGCATAAGTCACTTAAACACCCAGGTTCCGCATCTGCGGCAAACCTGTTGCACCTGCGCATGGTGCGCTGCATCTGCGAAGCCAGCCTTCTTCCTTCCTTCCGCATCTGCGCCCCAGGTCTCGCACCTGCGGGCTCGCAGATGCGGCCAATTCTTCGTACCTGCATTCCCAGTCTTGGCCTTCCACTTCCGCATCTGCGGCTTCTACAAATGCACCAGCGACCTCGCACCTGCGACTCTTTCTTCCGCAGGTGCGGAAATAGCAGAAGCAGCAGCTTTAACTGCATTTTCCAACTTCGACAATCATCCCGACGCCTTCGGGACCTCAACCAAAAATACCTACAAGTCATATATCAATATACAAACTTAGGCGAACCTTCGAATCGCTCAAAACAACATTAAAACATCAAATTACCCTCGGATTCAAGCCTAAGAACTTCTAAATTTCCAAATTCAGCAACCGATGCTGAAACCAACCAAACCACGTCCGAATGACTTCAAATTTTGCACACATATCACAAATGACACTACGAACCTACTCAAACTTTCGAAATTCCATTCCGACCCCGATATCAAATTTTCCACTTCCGACCGAAATTGCCAAATTTCCAACTTTCGCCAATTCAAGCCGAATTCCTCTCCGGACCTCCAAATCACATTCCGGACGCACTCCTAAGTCCAAAATTACCTAACAGAGCTAAAGGAACCATCAGAATTTAAATCCGAGATTGTTTACACATAGGTCAACATCCAGTTGACTTTTCCAACTTAAGGTTCTAAATAAGAGACTAAGTGTCTCATTCCACTCCGAAAGCACTCCGGACCCGAATCAACTAACCCGATATATCATAATATAGCTTAAGAGCATAAAAGAAACTGAAATGGGAGAAATGGGGCTATAACTCCCGAAACGACTGACCGGGTCGTTACAAGTACACAACCCAATCCAATGCCCGAAGCGTCACAATAGATAGCATAACCATCGGTACCCTCTGGGAGTGTCAGAACCGGTGCTGAAGTCAATCTATCCTTCAATGCCTGGAAACTCCACTGAAACTTAGTTGCCTTCTGAGTCAACTTTGTCAATGGTGATGAAAGAGAAGAAAAGCCCTCTACAAATCTCCTATAATAACCTGCCAAACCCAAAAAGTTACGAACCTCTGTCGGTGTCGTGGGTCTAGGCCAAGCCTTCACTACCTCAATATTCTGTGTATCAACCCAGACACCCTCATCTAAAATAATATGTCCAAGGAAAGCTACAAAATTCAACCCGAATTCACATTTAGAGAATTTTGCGTACAACTTCCTTTCTTATAGAACTGTGAGCACAGCACACAAATATCTGCATGCTCAGCCTCTGAACGAGAATAAACCAAAATATCATCTATAAATACAATCACAAATAGATATAAAAAGGGACTGAACACACGGTTCATCAAGTCCATGAATACTGCTGGGGCATTGGTCAAACCTAACGACATAACACAAAACTCAAAGTGCATGTATCTGGTCCTGAATGCTGTCTTTGGAATATCTTTGTCTTTAACCCTTACCTGATGGTACCTAGACCTCAAGTCTATCTTCGAGAAATACCTGGCACCCTGCAATTGATGAAATAAATCATTAATCCTTGGGAGCAAGTACTTGTTCTTAATTGTTGCCTTATTCAACTGCATGTAATCAATACACATCCGCAAGGAACCATCTTTCTTTCTCACAAGTAACACAGATGCTCCCCACGGTGATGTACTGGGTTTGATAAAGCCTTTTTCAAGCAAATCCCTCAGTTAATCTTTCAACTCTCTTAGCTCTGCAGGTACCATTCTATAAGGAGGAATAGATATCGGCTGAGTATCTGGTAATGTGTCAATAGGAAACTCAATCTCCCGCTCTGACGGAAGGCCTGGACGCTCATCGAAAAAAAATCGGGAAACTTATTAACCACCGGGATAGACTAAAGGGTCGGTGAGTCTGCTTTCACATCCTGTACCCGAACTAAGTGATAAATATAGCCCTTTCTGATCATCTTCCTTGCCTTGAGATAGGAAATAAACCTACCTCTCGGTGATGCAGTATTACCTTTCCACTCTAGAACTGGATCCCCTGGAAACTGGAACCGAACCATCTTTGATCTACAATCAACGTTAGCATAACAAGAAGCCAACCAATCCATACCCATTATAACATCAAATTCTACCATATCTAGCTCAATCAGGTCTGCTACTGTAGAACGACTAAGAACTGCTACTATACAATCTCTATATACCCGTCTAGCTATCACTGGATCCCCAATAGGTATAGACACCTCAAAAGGTTTAATCAACTCAGGTTCTATCCCAAACTTGCTAGCGACCAACGGAGTGACATACAATAAGGTGGAACCTGGATCAATCTATTACATCTCGTGCTTTTCTATGTTGGATTTTTCATAAGATAATTGACATAAGTTCAGTGACAAGACTATTTTTGAGGTTATAAGTGCTTATGATATTTAGAACAAGTGATAAGTAAAGTCGTGAAGGTGAGAGGGTAAACGAGTTGAAGAAAATCAGGTTGGTCAAAGTTTGACATTTTGAGATAAAATACGGTCCAAGCTACAATACCCCATATTTATGAACTAGTGCCATACACGGTACCACATGACCATGATAGCAAGATGTATAAAGTGTGTTAAAAGTGAGTAGTATTATAAGTAATTTGAGATAATTCTTAATTATGTGGATAATTAGTTAATTATTGATTTGAGTGGAAAATTATCAAATTAATTAGGAATTTGTGGATAAATATTTAAGTAAGATTTGTGGATAATTATAAGGGGTAACATCCACGTGGGATGTTAGAAATTTGGCAGCAAATGCCTTATGAAAATATGACTCCTAAGTTCACTTAATGAGGTGGCATATTTAGGGGGGTTATGTGGCCAAGTTATAATTGGAAATCGAGTGGATATAAAAAGGAATAATGCTGTTGTTATGATCCAGAAGCTTGTAAACCTTGAGTTGCAATGACAGAACCAATAAGCAAAATGTCAAGTACATGCAGTAAGAAGTTTTATCGATCTCTATATAGTTTCTCTCTCTCTTTTTTTCTTTTGTATGAAAGGAATGGAGATAAGTATGCATATACGGTGGCATTTCAGAGATTCAGGTTGATTCTTATATGTCTTTAATTAATGTTGACTTATTGTTATATTTCAGTTCCGTCTTACATACTCAGTACATTATTCGTACCGACATACTTTTGTTGGGGATGCTGCATTCATGCCTGCATGTATTGATAATCAGTTTGACGAGCCCTCATAGTAGACGAGGTTGGCATTCAGTGAAGGATCGGTAAAACTCCACTTCATTTGGAGTGCAGTCGAGTCTATGAATCATCGTGTCCGTGTTTTGCTACAGACTTATGGGTAGGCCGGTACCCTGTTCCATTTGATGTCGCATAATCTTAGAGGCTTTGTAGACAGAGGTTCATTTTGTACAATATGTCAGAGGCCTTGACGGCCCATATGTATTCATGTTTTAACAACGATAGTTCATTGAAACCGCGTTTGCCCACTTATAGTTATACATTATAAGTTGTGGCCATGTTGGCCCATGATAGTTACCAAAAATAAGAGTTATATAGTGGTTCGCTCGGGCCAGTACGACCCGGGTGCTAGCCACACCTCCCCAGGTTTGGGGCGTGACATAATAAATGCATATATATCATACGAGGAGACTGATAATATACCTATAACAACATCAGGTGATGACTCATGATCCTGTAGACTCGTTAATGCATAAACGCGGTTCTGAGGGCCGCTCTAGCTAGATTCTACGCTTCTACCTCTACCACGACCGGATGGTGCCTGTGAAACTTGCCTAATGGGGCGTACTGATGCTAACGAACCAGCTACAGATCCTGCTGGCTGAACTATACCTGCACCACCTCTCGTCGGACAATCTCTCATGACGTGGCCTGGATAACCACAAGTATAACAAACACCCAACCCTACAAGGCACTGTCCGGCATGCTGCTTACCACACTGAGCACATCGTGGCAAGGGTGGCCTCATCTGACTTGACTCACCCCTATATTGAGAACTACAGGCCTTAGAACTCTGACTGGGACCTGGATAGGTGGAACGATCAAATCTCCTACCAGCAAATTGAGGGGGTGCACTAGCCGACCATTTTTACAAAATACAGGAATTTTTGTCATTTTATTGCAATTAATTAAATACTATTACCTCCGTTCCAGTTTATATGAACCTATTTCCTTTTTGGTCCGTTCAAAAAAGAATGATCCCTTTCTAAATTTGGAAATAATTTTACTTAAACTTACAATTCTACCATTAATGAGAAGCTTTAATAACCACATAAATACTCTGGGGCCCTTTTTGAATTGGTTAGGACGACAAATTCCAAAAATCTTTATTTTTTATTAAACTATGTGCCCAGTCAAACAGGTTCACATAAATTGGAACAGAGGGAGTATCATTTTTGTACATTTTTTCTCAACTTCGAATAATTTATTGATAATTGTCCTATTTTCCATTATTAGGATATTCTATTAAATTATTGTACTTCAAAAATAAAATAATAATTAATACATATTCTTGTAGTATTTGACATTTTAATAAATATTACAATTCATATTTTTAAATTAAATAATTATTTTCTAATTTATTGCACAGTCTAATAATTACATGGAAGCCAGTAGAATTAATTTTAAATACAGATCGAGTCCGATCAAATTCAACATCCCATTAACATCCGATTTGATAAGACATTGACGCGACATGATATCGATTTGACTTGACCTTCCTACAGTGTTAACTATCTATTTTCTTTTAGGTTTTACCTTTTTTTATTGCATATCTTGGTCTCTAAGTTTCCTACCCCCACACCCCACTTATATTTTATAGTACATAATACACACAACACATAATATAGCCATAATATTTTCTTTAACAAAAACCCTAAAAAGGTTCTCTCAACATCATCTTCTCTCTCTCAAGAGACCACAATGTAACGATCCGGTCGGTTATTTTGTATAATTGCACCATGTTACCTCTTTTATTGCTTCATACTTGTGTGTTTATGGCTTTATGACTTGCGGGGTTGATTAGTTTTATTTCGGAAAGCTTTCGGGTTAATTTGGACCCTTGATTCTAGACTTAGAAGCTTTAATTTGAAAATGTTGACCAAACTTTGACTTTTGTGAAAACAACCCTGGAACTATATTTTTATGACTCTGATAGCTTCGTATCGTGATTTCGGACTTGGGCATATGCCCGGAATCGATTTTGAAACTCCGTATATGTATTTGTGTTGATTTGCTAAAATTAGGCAATTTTAAGTTGAAAAGTTTGACCGTAGGTTGACTTTTAGCTATTGAGCTCGGAAATTTATTTGGGACTTAGAATTGGTCAGTTATGGCATTTAGAACTTGTTTGCAAAATTTGGCGTCGTTCGGAGTTCATTTGATAGGATTCAGACGCTTAGTCAAAATTTGAGAAGTTCTTGAAATTCTCTTTGAAAATCATGCATTTTAGAGTTCAATTCGTAGTTTTAGATGTTCTTTTTGTGTTTTGATCAAGCGACCAAGTTTGTATGATGTTTTTAGACTTGTGTGGATGTTTAGTTTGGAGCCGGAGGGTTCGGGTGAGTTTCGGACAGCATAGCAGAGTGGTTGGAATCAAACGATTGCTGGTTTCTGCACATGCCTTAGATCTCGTAATTGCGAGGTCTGAGTTCGCATTTTTGAAGGGAGGCCTGGCCTGCTGGGTTCACATTTTCGAAGTATGCTGGGATGGGCTAGGATCGTAATTGCGATGATTTTGTCGCGAGGGCAACAGTGGTCGCAAATGCGATCCAACCTTCGCATTTGCAAAGAGTCCCTCAAGTCTTCAGTGCCAAAATTATGAGGATTTATTCGCAATTGCGAGGGTTCGCAATTGCAAACCCATGTCGCAATTGCGACATCTGCAACTGATCAAATAGTTGGGAGACGGAATTTTTGAGTTCATTCTCTTGTTTTTGAACCCTAGACTCAGTATGAGGCGATTTTATCACGACCCAAACTAACTCTGTCGTGATGGCGCTTATCGTGGAACTAGGCTAGCCAACTCATTTTCCAAAAACAAACCGATATTTTCATTTCAAAGATAAACACAAGGCCATTTAACATAAAAACCTTCGTAAAGGAGTTCAAATCAAAACAAAAGTGCGGAAAGAAAATTCCGACATCGGGGTGTCACTAGTCATGAGCATCTACTATAATTTGTCTGACAATATCGAGACTAACATAGTCTGGAAAATAGCTAAATACAACTAAAGGAAGATAAGAGGGAGAAGAGCAGGGCTGCGATCGTTAGGCAGCTACCTTGCTATCCCCGATAAAATCTACAACCGGAATAGTCAACAACCGCTAGCGTGTCCAGCTATACCTGGATCTATACACAAGGTGCAGGGAGTAACGTGAGTATGCCAACTCAGTAAATAATAATAATAAATAAAGACTGAGCAGTAGTGACGAGCAATAAAGCATATAAAGTTCATATCATGAAATCTCAGTAAAATACCACATGCTTTAAAATTCAGAGTTTGAATCAAAACATCTCATTTAAACCCAACTCCAGTAAAATCATTCATGCCTCCCAGTCACTCAGTAGGGGTGCACCTTCCCAGACGACTCAGTAGGGGTGCACTTTCCTAGACTACTCAGGCTCCATGAATTCAGTCAGGTCCGCAGATGTCTTAAGCCAAGATTGTTACACCAATTACAGCTCCACCCGCTCAGCCAGCTAGAGGTGGAGGTCGATCAGGTAGAGGTCGCCCTAGAGGGGGAGGCCAGGCCAAATATTATGCTCTTCCTGCTAGGACGGAGGCAGTTGCATCTGACTCAGTTATCACATGTATTGTCCCAGTTTGTCATAGATATGCATCCGTGTTATTTGATCCACGCTCCACTTATTCCTATGTATCATCTTACTTTGCTCCATATTTGGGTATATCCCGTGATTCTTTGAGTTCTCCTGTCTATGTGTCCACGTCTGTGGGAGATTCCATTTTTGTTGACCTTGTGTATCAGTTGTGTTTAGTTGTTCTTGGTGGTTTTGAGACCAGAGTTGATCTGTTGTTACTTAGTATGGTAGACTTTGATGTTATCTTGGGCATGGACTAGTTGTCACCCTATCATGCTATTCTTGATTGTCACGCCAAGACTATGATGCTGGCTATGCCAGGTTTACCATGCTTAGAGTGGAGGGGTGCATTAAATTATGTTCCTAGCAGGGTTATATCATTTCTAAAGGCTCGGGGGATGGTTGAGAAGGGGTGTAATACTTATCTAGCCTTTGTGCGGGATGTCAGTGCTGACACTCCTACCGTTGAGTCAGTTCTGGTAGTGAGAGACTTTCCAGACATATTTCCAGTTGATCTTCCGGGCATGCCACCCAACAGAGATATCGATTTCGGTATTGACTTGTTGCCAGGCACTCAGCCCATTTCTATTCCACCATATCGTATGGCCCCACTTGAGCTGAAGGAGTTAAAGGAGCAGTTACAGGAGTTTCTTGATAAGGGATTCATTCGGCCTAGTGTGTCACCGTGGGGTGCTCCGGTCTTGTTTGTGAAGAAGAAGGATAGATCTATGAACATGTGTATTGATTATCGTCAGTTGAACAAGGTTTCAGTGAAGAACATGTATCCATTGCCATGCATTGATGACCTATTTGATCAGCTACATAATGCCAGAGTATTTTCCAAGATTGACTTGCGGTCAGGTTATCATCAGCTGAAGATTTAGGATCCGGATATTCTGAAGACTGCCTTTAGGACTCGGTATGGTCACTACGAGTTCCTCGTGATGTCTTTCGGGCTGACCAATGTCCCAGCAGCATTTATGCAACTGATGAATAGTGTATTCCAACCTTATCTTGATTCATTCGTCGTTGTGTTTATTGACGATATCTTGGTGTATTCCCGCAATCGGGAAGATAATGAGCAGCACTTGAGGATTGTGCTCCAAACCTAGAGAGAGAAGAAGTTATATGCAAAGTGCTCAAAGTGTAAATTCTGGCTTGATTCGGTGGCATTTTTGGGTCATGTGGTGTCGAGTGAGGGATCAAGGTAGATCTGAAGAAGATTGAGGCAGTGGAGAGCTGGCCCAGACTGTCTTCAGCTTCTGAGATCCAGAGTTTCCTTGGTTTGACCGGGTATTATCGTCGTTTCATGGAGGGCTTCTCTTCTATTGATGCACTTATGACTAGATTGACCCAAAAGGGTGCTCCTTTCAGATGGACCGAGGATTGTGAGGTGAGCTTTCAAAACCTCAAGACTGCTTTGACCACAGCTCCAGTGTCGGTATTTCCTACGGGCTCGGGGTCTTATACTGTGTATTGTGATACGTTATGTGTTGGCCTTAGCGCATTGTTGATGCAAGACAGTAGTGTGTTTGCCTACGCATCTCGACAGTTGAAGACTCATGAGAAGAATTATCCAGTCCACGATTTGGAGTTGGCAGCCATTGTTCATGCATTGAAGATCTGGCGACATTATTTGTATGGTGTTCCTTGTGAGGTCTTTACTGACCGCTGGAGTCTACAACATCTGTTCAAACAAAAGGATCTTAACTTGCGACAGCGGAGGTGGTTAGATTTACTTAAGGACCATGATATCACCATTCTATATCATCCCGGGAAGGCCAATGTGGTGGACGAGGCCTTGAGTCAAAAAGCGGAGAGCTTGGCAGTTTAGAATATCTACCGGTAGCAGAGAGGCCATTAGCATTGGAGGTTCAGGCCTTAGCCAACTAGTTTGTTAGATTGGATATTTCGGAGCCAGTTGGGTTCTTGCCTGTGTGGTTTCTCGATCGTCTCTATATGACCGTGTCATAGAGCGTCAGTATGATGACCCCCATTTGCTTATCGTCAAGGAAACGGTTCAGCATGGCGATGCCAAGGAGGTTAATGTCGGGGATGATGATGTGTTATGGATGAAGGGCAGGCTATATATGCGCAATATAGAAGGGTTGCGTGAGTTGATTCTTCAAGAGGCTCACAGTTCGCGGTACTCCATTCATTCAGGTGCCGCTAAGATGTATCGGGACTCGAGGGAGCACTATTGGTGGAGGAGGATGAAGAAAGACATAGTAAAGTATGTAGCTTGGTGCCTAAATTGCCAGCAGGTGAAGTATGAGCATCTGCGGCCAGGTGGAAGTGGGAGCGGGTTACTATGGATTTTATTGATGGGCTCCTATGGACTCAAAGGAAGTTCGATGTAGTATGGGTGATTGTGGATTGGTTGACCAAGTTCGCTCATTTCATTCCAGTGGTGACTACTTAGTGTTCAGAGCAGCTGGCTCAGGTCTATATTCGCGAGATCGTCAGACTTCATGGCGTGCCGGTATCCATCATCTTTGACTGGGGTACGCAATTTACATCGTGGTTCTAGAGGGTCGTACAACGTGATTTAGTCACACGGGTAGAGTTGAGTACAACATTTCACCCTCAGACGGACGGATAGTTTGAGCGCACTATTCAGATATTGGAGGATATGCTCCATGCGTGTGTGATGGAGTTTGGGGATTCTTGGGGTCAGTTCCTGCCGCTTTCGGAGTTTGCCTACAACAGCATCTACCAGTCGAGCATTCAGATGGCTCCGTATGAGGCCTTGTATGGGAGGCAGTGTCGGTCTCCGGTGGGTTGGTTTGAGCCGGGCGAGGCTAGGGTATTAGGTGCAGACTTGGTTCGAGATGCTTTGGAAAAGGTCAAATTGATTCAAGATCGGCTTCGCACAACCCAATCTAGAGAGAAGAGTTATGCGAATCGTAAGGTTCGCGGCGTTGCATTCATGGTTGGGGAGCGGGTCTTGCTCTAGTTTTTTCCCATGAAGGGTGTTATGAGGTTCGGGAAGAAGGGCAAGTAGAGCCCTAGGTATATCGGACCTTTTGAGATTCTTGAGAGGATTGAAGAAGTGGCGTACAAGCATGCACTGCCACCTAGTCTAGTTGTAGTTCATCCAGTATTCCATGTTTCTATGCTCCGGAAGTATCACGGTGATCCGTCTCATGTGTTAGACTTCAGTTCAGTCCAGTTAGACAAGGATTTGTCTTATGTTGAGGAGTCGGTGGCCATCTTGGACCGGCAGGTCCGGAAGTTGAGATCAAAGGATATTGCTTCAGTGAAGGTTCAATGGAGGGATCATCCGGTCGAGGGGGCGACCGGGGAGACCGAGCAATACATGCAGAGTCATTATCCTCATCTATTCACCACTTCAGGTATGTCCTTATACACGTTCGAGGACGAACGTTTGTTTTAAGAGGGGGAGAATATAACGACCCGATCGGCCGTATTGTGTAATTGTGCCTCGTTACCCCTTTTATTGCTTCACACTTGTGTGTTTATGTCTTTATGACTTGCGGAGTTGATTAGTTTTGTTCCGAAAAGCTTTCGGGTTGATTTGGACCCTTGATTCTAGACTTAGAAGCTTTAATTTGAAAATGTTGACCAAACTTCGACTTTTATTAAAACTACCCTGGAATTGTATTTTTATGACTCTAATAGCTTCGTATCGTGATTTCAAACTTGGGCGTATGCTCGAAATTGAGTTTGGAAGTCCGTAGATTGATTTATGTTGATTTGCCAAAATTGGGTAATTTTATGTTAAAACGTTTGACCGTATGTTGACTTTTAGCTATTGTGCTCGGAAAATTATTTTGGGACATGGAATAGGTCGGTTATGGCATTTAGAACTTGTTTTCAAAATTTTGCATCGTTCGGAGTTGATTTGATAGGATTCAGACGCTTAGTCGAAATTTTAGAAGTTCTTGAAATTTTCTTTGAAAATCATGCGTTATAGAATTAAATTCGTAGTCTTAGATGTTATTTTTTTGTTTTGATCACGCGAGCGAGTTTGTATGATATTCTTAGACTTGTGTGGATGTTTGGTTTGGAGCCCCAAAGGCTCGGGTGAGTTTGGGATGCTTAGCGGAGTGTGGTTGGAATCAAAAGATTGCTTGTTTTCTGCACAGGCCTTAGATCTCGCAATTGCGAGGTCTAAGTTTGCATTTGCGAAGGGAGGCCTGGTCTGCTTGGTTCACATTTGCGAAACCAGTGTTCGCATTTGCGAAGTATGGTGGGATGGGCTAGGATCGCAATTGCGAGGGCAACTGTAACGACCCGACCGGTCGTTTTGAGTCCTAGCACGTCGTTTAGCAGTTTGAGGCCATGAGTAGCTTCACTTCAGGTATTATGACTTGTACGCATGGTCGGAATTTAAATTTCGGAAGTTCAGAGTTGATTTGGAAAGAAAATTCTCATTTCAGAAGCTTTAAGTTGGAAGAATTGACTAAGGTTGGATTTTGGAGTAAACGACCTCAGAATTGGGATTTGAAGGTTCCAACAGGTTCGTATAATGATTTTGGACTTGGGCGTATGTTCGGGTCAAATTTTGGATGACCCGGGAACGTCTCGGCACCTATTATGGATGCTGGCATTTTGGAAGGATTTCATTAATTTGAGTTGAAGTGCATTTCAATGTTATCAATGTCCGTTTTGGATTCCGAGCCTGGGAATAGCTCCGTATGGTGATTTTGGTATTGAGAGCGCGTCCGGATATGGATTTGGAGGTCCACAGGTCATTTTGAGATCATTTGGCGAAAGTTGGAATTTGGGAGATTTTTGAGAAATTTAACCGGGAGTGGACTTTTTGATATCGGGGTCGGATTCCGATTTCGGAAGTTGGAATAGGTCCGTAATGTCGAATGTGACTTGTGTGCAAAATTTGAGGTCCATCGGACATGATTTGATAGGTTTCGGCATTGAAGGTAGAAGTTTGAAGTTCTAAAGTTCATTAAGCTCGAATTGAGGCGTGATTCATGATTTTGATGTTGTTTGATGTGATTTGAGGCCTCGAGTATGTCTGTGTTATGTTGTGGTACTATTGGTGTGATTAGACGGGATTCCGGGGACCTCGGGTGGATTCTGGATGGTTAACGGATTAAATTCGACCTTATGAAGATTTGCTAAGTCTGCTGTCATCTGGTGTAACCGCACCTGCGAGGTCATGGCCGCAGGTGTGGAGCCGCAGAAGCGGCCAAAAGGGGTGCAGATGCGATGTTGGTGGGGAAGTGCTGAGACAGCACTCATCGTAGAAGCGAGACCGCACCTACGGAAAAGAAGGCGCAGAAGCGGAAGTGGGCAGCTGGGGGATTGACCGCAGAAGCGGAACATTTGCGCACCTACGAAACCGCAGAAGCGGTCAAGTGACCGCAGGTGCGAGGATCGCTGTGTAGAAGAGGATTCTTATAAGCGGGGCTTGGCCCATTTTTCTCCCATTTTTATTTGGTTTGGGCGATTTTGGAGAGCTTCAAGGGGTAATTTTCTTCAAACATCACAAGGTAAGTTGTTCCACCTTGTTATAAGTTAAATACAAGTTTTGTGTAAGGATTTAAACATGAAAATTAGTAGAAATTGTGGGGTTTTGGTAGAAAACCTAGAATTTGATATTTTTGGCTTTTTACCACGAATTTGATCATGGAATTGGGAATAAATTGTATATTTGAGTTCGTAATGTTATGGGTAATGTTTACCTTTGAAAAATTTCGGAATCCGGGCACATGGGCCCGAGGGTGATTTTATCGAGTTTTCGAACGGAGTTGGGAATTATTGTAAATAGGATTATAATGAGTATTAGAGTATATATTTATGGATTTGATCATTTATTGACTAGTTTTGGAGCGTTGGGCATCGATTTGAGTTGATTGAATGGCTTGGGAGCCGGTTATGAAACTTCGGAGCAAGGTAAGTCTCCTTTCTAACCTTGTAAGAGGGAATTAACCCTATAGGTGAATTAAATAAATGTTTGTACCTAATTGTGGGGGCTACGTACATACGAGGTGACGAGAGTCCGTACGTAGCTACTATTATGCTATTGTCCGGGTAGCTTAGGACCCGTATCATGCTATACTTGGAATGTTTGTGCGCTTACTTGCTAATATAATCACTTAGTCAATATAGAAATTGATAAACGAATTGTATAAGGTTAAATTCACTTACTTGAAGGTTTGTATGAGATACTTGACTATAAATGAGAAACTTGTATTTTCTTGAAAATTATTGTTATTTGTGGATCGGGTCGAGCGCCTCGGCAGTAAATAGATGCATCTATGGTTCGCGCCATTCGATCCTCTAGTAGTGCACAGTTTAAATATTTGTTGGATCGGGCCGTACGACCTCGGCATGATTTGCGCATGACTTAATTGATTGTTTTGGGAATTATTGATAATTGATATGGCCTCATTGGCCGGAGATTTAAATTGTTAAAAGATGAAGATAAATTTGAAAATCCCCTATTAACAAGAGAATTATTTACCTATCTCATGTTATTGTGTTTACCGTTGCCTCATAAAAATCTATAATTTATCATATCATTGGTATATTGATTATAGCCCATAGTAAGTATCTGAGTCGACCCCTCGTCACTACTTCTTTGAGGTTAGGCGGGATACTTACTGGGTACGCATTGATTTACGTACTCATGCTACACTTGCTATACATTTTTGTGCAGGTACACATATGTTTAGCGGCCTCGTGTGCGTAGAGGTGCAATTATGGTGGGGACTTAGTTGAGCTGCATTCTATACGACGCTCCGCAGCTAACAGAGTCTCCTTCAGAGTACTTACATTTTCCAGTCCAATTGTATTCCGGACAGTTATTGTATTTTATTTTACATTCTTAGTAAGTGCTCATGCACATGTGACACCGGGTTTTGGGATGATTATGGGTTGCACTGTATTGGAAATTTTTAAAGATACTATTACGTATTTTATAAACTCCATCTTCTACTATTTAATTGAGGGGAATAACTATGATTTCATAAAAACTAAAATGAGAAATTACTAGTTATTGGTGTTGGCTTGCCTGACAGTAGTTTCCGGCGCCATCACGACCTTTCGAAGATTTTGGGTCGTGATAGAAATAGTGGTCGCAAATGCGATCCAACCTTTGCATTTGCGAAGAGTTCCTCAAGTCTTCAGTGCCGCAATTGCGATGATTTATTTGCAATTACGGGGATTCGCAAATTGCGACATCTGCAACTGATCAAATAGTTTGCCTCCGAACTATGACGCCTTCGAATAATGATATGCAATTTCGAGAGATCCTCAGGCCATGGCATGGTGTCTTCAAGCTATGAGGATGGTGCCTTCAGACTATGATGCCTTCGGATAATGTGATGATGATTCATCCTATGAAATGCAAGTATGCAGTAATATCGATCGTTTGATAGAGAAAACATGTAATGCTTAGTCATATGCGAGAATGAGACGAGACGAGACAAGGCTTAGTCTTGTGAGCGATGGGGGTGGTACTTAGCCCGATGCAAAGAGTGGAGACAATGCTTAGTCTTATGCAAGGAAAGGCAGTGCTTAGCCTTATGCAATGATGAGGGCAATGTTTAGCCTTATGTAAGGAGTGGAGACAATGCTTAGTCTCATGCAAGGAAATGAGACAATGCTTAGCCTCATGCAAGGAAAGGCAGTGCTTAGCCTTATGCAATGGTGAGGGTAGTGTTTAGCCTTATGCAAGGAGTGGAGACAATGCTTAGTCTCATGCAAAGGAAGGCAGCATTTAGCCTTATGCGATTATGGAGGCAGTGCTTAGCCTCATACAATGTAATGGAGATAGTGCTTAGTCTCATGCAAATGAAGGCATCGTTTAGCCTTATGCAATAATAGAGGCAGTGCTTAGCCTCATGCAATGTAATGGAGACAATGTTTAGTCTCATACAGAGAAAGGCAGCATTTAGCCTTATGAAATGATGAGGGCAGTGCTTATCCCTATGCAATGTAATAAGGGCAGTGCTTAGCCCTATGCAGGAAAAGCAACGTTTAAATGTGAGAGGAAGAGCGGTCCTTAGCTTGACGAATTTGTGCTTGGCGACTTATGTCGGTGTGAAGATAGTGATCTTATTGTATGTATATATTTGCGCACGTGCTTGTTATGTCCATTCTGCCTGCATTCAAAGAAAAATTGTGAGTTGTGGAGGGGGAGGTTGGTTCGTGCCTTTGATTCTTCATTTTGTCTTTGCTCCTTATCTTGAGGTCTTGTTTGAGTCACCTTGGGTAACATCTGGCTACTACAGAAAAATGAAAATTTTGAAAAATATGCATTTATGATAAATCATTTATATAAAAATGTAGTTGTTTGAAATATGTGATGATGCATGAGAGTAAATAATTTTGTCAAATTGGCGACTGTGACATGCTTATGAGACATTGCAACCTCCTTAACTCGGAATTTTGAGGATCCTCCTCAAAATTCTTCCCCAGGTCAAATGCATACTTCCGACGATACATTCCTTGGCCATTCTAAATACGATGAGATCGGGCGAACTCGAGATCTTGCCCCCATTTCTGACCATAGGGGGAATGAAGAATTTATTATGATGTGACCGAACCCATATGGTTGCCTACGTATCCCCTCTTATACGGGAATCAGGTCAATCGTAGTTCGGGTTACATCAAATAGAAAGTGCAAACATAGTCGTAAACATAATATCTCTTAACTGCGTCCGAATTGATAGGTTTTGGACAGATTTGTCCATCCATTTCTGCAAGTTTAAGCACTCATCCTGTTAGTACTCGGTGAACCATGTAAGGACCTTGCCAGTTGGGTGAGAATTCCCCCTTTGTTTCATCCTGATGTGGGAAGATTTTCTTCAACACCAATTACCCCTGTGTGAATTGCCTTGACCTGACCTTTTTATTAAAAGCCCTTGCCATTCTGTTCTGGTAGACATGACACACTGCGTTCATTCTTTTACCATCAATGAGAGCAAGGTGTTTGTACCGGCTCCGTACCCATTCCGCGTCACTGAGCTCGGATTCATGTATAATTCTTAAGGAAGGGATCTCTACTTCGGTAGGGATAACAGCTTCCGTACCATAGACCAGTAGATAGGGAGTTTCCCCAGTTGATGTACGAACTGTGGTGCGGTATTCGAGCAAAGCAAATGGTAGCTTTTCGTGCCATTGCCTATAGTTGTCCACCATTTTCCTCAATATCTTCTTGATGTTCTTATTGGCGGCTTCTACGGCTCTATTCATTTGCGGCCTGTATGCTGTTGAGGTTCGATGCTTGATCCTGAATGTTTCACACATAGCTTTCATCAGGTCACTGTTGAGATTGGCGGCATTGTTAGTAATGATTGACTCGGGCATTCCGAATCGACAAACAATGTGATACCGGACAAAATCTTCTACGACCTTCTTAGTACAACCTTATATGACACGACTTTAACCCATTTTGTGAAGTAGTCTATGGCTACCAAAATGAACCTGTGTCCGTTTGAAGCAGCGGGTTCAATTGGTCCGATGACATCCATGCCCCACACAGAGAAAGTCCATGGTGAACTCGTTGCGTTGAGTTCGTTGAACGGTACTCGTATGATATCAGCATGTATCTGTCATTGGTGACACTTTTGAACATATTTGATATAGTCTGTTTCCATAGTAATCTAGAAATACCCTGCTCTTAATATCTTCTTGGCCAAAACGAAACCGTTTATGTGGGTCCGCAAGTTCCGGAATGTATTTCTTCAAGCAATCTAGATGCCTCCTTAGAATCGACACATCGTAGTAATCCCAAATCGGGAGTCCTTCTATACAGAGTTCCCTTTCTTTAAAAGAAATGGTTGGCCAATCTTTGAAGTGTGCGCTTCTCAGTGTGTATAGCATTCTCTGGGTATTCTTCCTTTTCTAAGTATTCCTTGATGTCGTGGAACCATGGGTTTCCGTCGAACTTTTCTTCAACATGAGCACAATAGGCTGGCTTCTTATGAATTCCTATTGGGATAGGGTCGATGAAATTCTTGTCTGGATGTTGTATCATGGAAGACAAGGTAGCTAATGCATCTGCGAACTCGTTCTGAATCCTTGGAACATGTTTGAATTCTATCTTTGTGAACCTCTTGATCAACTCTTGTACACAGTGCAAGTATGGCAATATTTTAGTGTTCTTAGTAGCCCATTCCCCTAGTACCTGGTGTGCCAATAGATCAGAATCTCCGATTACCAGTAACTCCTGAACGTTCATGTCAACGGCCAACCTGAGTTCCAAGATGTAGGCCTTGTATTCTACCATATTGTTGGTGCACAGGAACCTGAGATTTGCGGATACCAGGTAATGTGAATCGGTTTCTGATACTAAGACAGCTCCGATGCCCACTCCCTTAAAGTTTGCTGCTCCGCCGAAGAACATCCTCCAACCGTTGTGTGCTTTGGTAATATCTTCACCTACAAACGACACCTCCTTGTCGGGAAAATACGTCTTCAATGGTTCGTATTCTCCATCTACGGGATTCTCCGCCAAGTGATCGGCCAACACTTGCCCCTTGACTGCCTTCTGAGTTATATAGACGATGTTGAACTCACTTACCAATATCTGCCAATTTGCTAACTTACCCGTAGTCATGGGTTTCTGAAAGATGTATTTTAGTGAATCCATTCTTGATATGAGATATGTAGTGTACTCACAGAAATAATGTCTCAACTTCTAGGCTATCCATATCAAAGCACAGCAGGTGCGCTCCAACAAAGATTACCGGGCCTCGTATGGCATAAACTTCTTGCTCAGATAATATATCGCTTACTCTTTACTTCTAGTTTTGTCATGTTGTCCTAGAACGCAGCCAAAGGATCCATCTAACATGGACAGATAAAGAAGCAGAGGTCTTCCTGGTTCTGGAGGGACCAACATGGGCGGTTTAGATAAATACTCCTTGATTTTGTCAAAGGCTTTCTGGTATTCTTCAGTCCAGCTTGTTGCAGCATCTTTCCTCAGCATCTTGAAGATCGGCTCACATATCACCGTTGATTGTGCTATAAAACAGCTGATATAATTAAGGCATCCTAGAAAACTCATCACATCCTTCTTATTCATTGGTGGTGGCAAGTCCTTTATAGCTTTGATTTTTGATGGGTCTAACTCAATACCTCGGCGGCTTACGATGAAACCTAGAAACTTTCCAGCAGGGACTCTAAAGGCACATTTTGCAGGTTTCAACTTCAAATTATATTTTCAAAGTCGGTCAAAAAACTTCTTCAGGTCTGCTATGTGATCTGAGCTCCTTTTGGATTTGATGATAACATCATCCACGTACACCTCAAGTTCCTTATGTATCATATCATGGAAGATAGTCGTCATGGCCCTCATGTATGTGGCCCTAGCATTCTTCAAACCAAGCGGCATCATTTTGTAACAATCTCCCATGGTGTGATAAAGGTGGTCTTTTCGGCATCCTCTTCATCCATCCAAATCTGATGATATCCCGTGAAGCAATCCACAAAAGATTAGAGCTCATGCTTGGCGCAATTGTCGATCAATATGTGTATGTCAGGTAATGGGAAATCATCCTTAGGACTTGCTCTGTTTAGATCTCAGTAATCGATACATACTTTAACTTTCCCATCTTTCTTCAGAACTGACACAATGTTGGCTAACCAGGTCGGGTATTCGACCACTCGAAGAACCTTGGGTTTGAATTGCTTGGTGACCTCCTCTTTAATCTTCGGACTCATATCTGGCTTGAACTCTCTGAGCTTCTGCTTTACTGGTGGACACATGGGATTGGTAGGTAGCTTGTGAGCTACTATGGATGTGCTTAACCCAGTCATATCATCGTAGGACCATGCGAAAATATCCTCATATTCCCTTAAGAACCTGACATACTCTTCCTTTTCTGAAGGTGATAGATGAATGCTTATACGAGTTTCCTTGACTATTTCAGAATCCCCTAAGTTAACGGTCTCAGTTTTGGTTTGTTTTCAAAATTCTCTACTTCTTTGAAAATTTCCTCGGGTATTATATCATCTTCCAGATCTTCTGAATCACTGTCCTTATGTCACGTTGTCTCATTATATGTCACAGTCATAGGTTCATTAGGATATGTAATAATTATGCTGAAAAGAATGTAGAAATTTAATAATAAATACAAAAAGAAATAATGCAAAAACTTTAAAAATGTCAACAAGTACGACTCGATGGCTCGAGTAATTATTTCAAAACAAAATACTGAAAATGTCTTAAATGCTCAAAACAATTTGAAAACAAGTCATGCTAATTTGTCGGGCTACCAAGGAACTCGGCGAGCCCGGGATGGTGCAGCCGTACAGTTCTTGAGAACAACTCCTTCTCCCACTGTCTGAATGGTAACGTCTTCCTCCTCTTCCTCCTCAACAATTGCATTGCAGTCCATATCTTCTTCATCCAGAAACATCTTCCTTATACCGGCCAAAATCTCATCTTCCCCGGATCCCCACATTATGTTAGCCTGACGGAATGTCTGGTGCAGAGATGGTATGGGTTGTTCCAGCGGATAATAATGGGCTCGCCATGGCGTTATCCAATCCTGATGTTCTTATACGGTATATTCATACCCGATTCCAAAGGTCGTTCCATGATACTGTGGTTGTACGGGTTTAGTGATCCCCTGAAGCTTTTTGCCAAGACCCTTGCCTGGTTCATATACCATCCATAGCAATATGCTTTCTATATTCTTGCTCCACCATCGATCCTTTTCAATTGCGTTCACCCGCTCAATGCGGTGATATGTTTCTCCTCCCAACCTCCTCCTATTTTCGATGACTGGAATGGTCTGGCTGGTGTATATATGGTTGCTTCCGTCTCCATGAATGATCACCTCCTGATGATTCCACTCAAACTTCATAACCTGGTGCAGAGTGGAAGCCACTGACCCAGCTGCATGTATCCACGGTCGTCCCAACAATAGGTTGTAAGTAACAAATATATCTAACACTTGGAACTCAACATCAAACCAAATCAGACCCACTTGTAGATCAAGGTTGATTTCCTCGATAGTGGCTCTCTAGGATCCGTCGAACGCCTTCACATTCATGCTTCCCATACGTATCTCATGCAGAACTTTACCTAATCTTTTCAGAGTGGTCAGTGGGCATTTGTTTAGGCTCGAACCTCAATCTATTAGGACCCTAGCAATGAACTTGTCCTCAAATTGCACTGTGATGTGCAATGCCTTGTTGTGACTCAACCCTTCTAGCGGTACCTCATCTTCGTGGAAAGTAATTTTATGACTCGCCAGTACCTGTCCGACCATGTTAGCCATCTCTCCACTAGTGATGCTGGCGGGTACATAAGCTTCACTTAAAACTTTCATCAAGGCATTCTTGTGTGCGTCTGAGTTTTGCAACAGTGATAAGATGGATATCTGAGCGGGGGTCTTGTTCAGGTGGTCAACAACGGAGTATTGCCTTGCTTGTATCTTTCTCCAGATGTTGTCAGTGCCAGTCTCGACAACAGGCGGCTTAGGTGCAGCTTCTTTGCTAGTTCCTTCTAGATTCTCAGGGGTGTAAACTCTGCCAGTTCTAGTCATACCTTGCGCAGCACCTGTTTCTTCCATTTTGGATTTTCCCTTTCTTCTTGCTTCCGTAACATAATCCTATGGGACGGCATCAGGCTTGTAAGATGGCGTGGGAGCTACCATTACAGTGAAGGGTGTAGCTACCTCAACCTAAAATGGTGCCTGGGTTTGTGCCAAAACTGGTGTGAGGGTGACCGGAGATGTTTTAGGAGTGTCTCCCTCTTGAATGAGTCCGATGGACCATTCCTGATCCCATTCCTCTTCAGTTTCTATCACGTTCACCCCTTCACCCCTGTGATCCGGGAGAGGGTTGTTGCGGACATTCAGTGTAGCTTCCTTTGCTTGTATAACCTTAGTGTCGATCAGCGTCTGAATCTTGTCTTTCAACATGCGTCACTCTTCAATAGTCTGACCCTTCATGCCTGAATGATAGGCTCATGTTTTATTGGGATTGATCCACTGGGAAGGATTATCAATAGCAACAGCAGGAATAGGGGTGACATAACCAGTGGCCTTCAGTCTCTCATACAATTGGGCTATAGGTTCAGCAATTGGGGTGTACTGTCTAGGAATTCTGCGATTGAAATTTGGACGTGTCTTTGGGTGGTTTTGGAGAGCCGGTGAAGGTGAGTGGTAATATACAGGTTGAGTGTTGTAGGTGTGGTAGGTAGTGGCAGGGTATTGGTATTTTTAGGGTGATGGTTGATATGTGGGTGGAGGTGTTTGGTATGTGAGGGGAGACTTAGGGCCTTGGACTACCATCATAACGCCCACTTCTTTCTTTCTCGAGATACCTCCTGATTGCAAGGCTTGATTTGTGACTTGCAGTGCCTCGAAATTAGTCACCATCCCACTCTTGATTCCTTCTTCTATCCTCTCTCCCAACTTGATGATGTCTGAGAACTTGTGATTCTCGATGACTATCAACCTTTCATAATACTGCGGATCTTGAGCTCTAACAAAGAACTTGTTCATTTGTTTTTCTTCAAGTGCTAGCCTTACCTTTGCGGCTTATGACCTCCAACGAGTAGCATACTAGCGGAAGGTTTCTGTCGGCTTCTTCTTAAGGTTTTGGATATATAAAACGTCTAGTGCATTCTCTGTGTTGAACCTGAATCTATCCATAAAATCTGATACCATACTTACCCAATTTGCCAACTTCTTCAGGTTTTGACTGATATACCAAGACAAGGCGTCTCCTGTAAGACTCCACATGAGCAGTTTCATGCGGATTTATTCATTCTTACCTACTCCCACTAACTTGTCGCAATAGGTTCTCAGATGCAACTTTGGATCACTAGTGCCATCGAATATTTCAAACTTGGGAGGTTTGTAACCCTCCGACAGTTCTACATCTGGATGAATACACAGATCTTCATAATTCAGACCTTCAATGCCTTTTCCATCTTCAACACTCTAGACTCTTCCCGTAAGTTTCTGAGTTCCTTTGCCATGTTTTGAATGAGCAGGTCCTTCTCAGTCGGTTCAGGTATGTATAGGGTTTGCTGCGGGGTATGGGGTATGGTTTTTACATATATCGGATTTCTTTGATGAGTTCGTGGGTTAAGGTTCTGGGGAGGTGCGGGATTATGATACTGGTGTGGTGCGAGAGGATTTGAAGCTATGGGTGGTGGATTCTAGTTTTGTGTGTTTCGTGGCAATGTTTGGTTTTGGCTAGTTGGATTTTTCTGGTTGATGTCGGGGACATTGAGAGTAAGGGAAAGGTTTGCCAGATTTCGGAACTGCTCAAGCTCACCCTGTAACTCCAGGATTTTCTGCTCCAAACGTAAGACTAATTCATTCTACCCCTGGGTGCTTCTACCATCTGAAATTTCAACATTTTCCGCCATAGTAGCATTATCTTTTCGGATACCAAAATCATCCATTTTCACTTTGCCCTTACCTTTGCTTTCGGATAGCTAGGTTGAGGAGGAGGTGAAGGACCTCTGAATCTAGTGTGGTATGCTGATGATGCCAGTATGCACGAACCAATCTTTAGCAGTGGGAATAAATAAATAAATAAAAATAAAAAGGTAACCAAGTTAGTAAGGTAAAATAAAAGAGTGTTTGCAATATTTAAACATGTTTCGCAAAAATCATGCAATGTTTCGCGTCCTAATTTGGGGACCTCATTGTGCCTGAGGTAGGCCTAAGCAACACATAGACTTGGAGAAAATTGATGCCAACGTTTGCTTCATTTCATTAGTGCGAAAATAAGCCAAAACAATCTCTTACTAAATAATAGAATCACTAATGGCATTAAGCCTTATTACATCAAAATCTAATCTAAGCTAGAAAGCAGTAAAGAACTTCATCTACTTGGTTCCTGAAGGACCTTCTCCATACTTGGCTCTCTTGACCCCATCAATCATGTTTCCCAGATCGCGCATGTCCAACATTAAGTAAGCCTTTGCCAGCTTTCCTCCTTCATCGTCGTTCATGCCTTGACAATCCCAAAGTCTCTTTCTCATCTTCCCTTCTAGATCCATTAGCCCTTGCTCCAAGTATTCTAACCTCTCTGTTGACTTAGTGGCAATCTTTTTCCACTCCCTTATCGCCTCCATGTTTACTTTGTGCTGCTCCAGATGCTTAGATTTAGACTCGAACACCCTTTGCGTAGCCTTTTGTACTTCACATGTGCCTCAACTACTTCATCTATGATCCTATCTTTTACATTGACTCCTGGTTTGACGTCCCCGGCTACGTTTTCTTCTAGCCATGATAGATAGTATTACATATAGCTGGCATGATACCTGTCTGGCTCAATAGTTTCTCCTTCCACAATGATCTTTTGGTTCCACATGTGTTGCGCTTTGAACTTGAATGGGATGACATCTCCCTTGAAATCAGTCTTGTACTGGACCAAGTTGGAAACCCGAGGTATGACTTATTTTCTTCCATCTTGCCTCATTACCCTTATAGGAGCGTAAGGGTAGATGCCTCACAGCCCGATCAATACCAAGTGAGTAGTCCCTTTTGATCTGATGATGACCTCACTACTAGGAAACCATTCAAACATCCAATGCACTTGCTCGTATGTTAGATTGCTCAAGAACGTACCCAACCCATAGCATTTCCAGGCTTTGCAAACCTGTCTGGAATAAATATCATTTTCTTTGGGTGATGATTGGCTATGTAGTCATTCAGTGGCCTTCGCAGAAGCTATTCACGATACTCACCTCTCTGAAAGTGTTATAGCAACCAGACTTGTAGCAATAGGTTACAACCCTTAAAGTGTCCGAACCCATGCTTGCACCGATCTAGACCACGAAACATCTCGGCTAAGATTATTGGGACGACAGAATAAGCTTGTCCCTCAATGCCATCCATTAAGGTCCTGGTGACCATGGCTAAGCGAGTGTGAATCCTTCCTCCTTGCATCAAAAAGATCAACAACTCCAAGAAGCAGAAAATAAAAACATAAACTCGGTGATGCACCCATCCTAAAGAAGTAATGGCTAGTTCATCATGATAAAGACGGTATGATTTTCTATTCCCGTAACGCTAGTAAAGAAACTCAAAAGGGATGTATGATTTCTTTAGATATAGCAATTCATCATTATTCTTAAAACCCAACATTTTCATAAAACCACACTAACAGTCCCGGACTATCCCATGGTAACTTGGTGAAACCCCCTATTTTTTCTAGGAGAGGAGTCATTTCTATATTGCCAAATCGAAAAACAACTCTTTTTTCATCCCAGAACATGGTAGAGGCCTCGATTAGTTCCCTATTTGGTCGAATGTTCAGCAAAGATGGAAGGTCACCAAGTACTCTCCTCACATGATTTTCATCACAAGGTGTAAAGTCTTTCCACCAGTCAAGTAGCAAAGGTGGGATATTCTGGACCATATTGAACCTGGGGATTTCGTGCTTCATTTTCTGCAAACAAATAAAAGTTAGGCTTTCCCCCCTCCAGATTTGACTATTTATGTAGTAACGATCAGCATGTTGACATATTTTCTCCAAGTAATGCACATAACATGATAGTGTCCTTTGGGATTATGGAAATCCTGTCGGACTATGGACAAGGTTTTACCTAAGCGGGTTGTTATGTCAATGACGTCTCAGTCCGTACTAGGTTCAGCATGATGCATGTACATTTCAACTCGGAGTGTAGTTTCTAGAATGGTCTAGATTGTTACTCTCAACTGGATAACCTGAGAGGGAAAGGCACGGGATCATCCACTGCACCGCTGATCGACTAGTCTATCGCAAATAAGCCTTTTCGATTTAAAAGGATGATTTCAGGAAAGCGCAGACACTCATCAAACGCCGCTATGTTGATAATAGGCATGAGTGGAGTATGATGCGGAATATGCTTTATGCAGAAATAATAACACATTGTCAAGTATTTGCATGATAAAAGTACATAAAAAACATCAATTATGATAAAGATGAACAAGAATAGAAACAAAAGAGAAAGAAAAGACAAAAAAGAGAAGTCAGTTTAACTCATGAAAACATGCGAGAATGTTATGATGCAAGTAGGAAATAGGGACGGGAGTCTCATGATATGGCACTTTTAGACAAGATGAAGGAAATGGAGAGAGGTCATACATGTCATAGCAAATAAAGAAGAATAAGGGAAAGGATGTGCACGTCATAGCAATTTAAACAAATATGGGAAAATAAGGGAAGGGACGTGCGCGTCATCGCAATTTAAACAAATATGGGAAAATAAGGGAAGGGATGTGCATGTCATAGCAGTTTAACAAATGTACAAAAACAAGGGAAATAATCCACATAAGTGAAGTTCATTATGGTAAGAGCCTAAGTATAAATTCCCAGCAGAGTCGTCATGCTGTTGCGCCCCGTTTTGCTCGCGAAAGCGGGTTTCGACGTGTGACAACTCTTTTAAAGGAGGTATTAAAAGAGAATAATCGACACCTAACAATTTTAAGGTGCATTAGGGCACCTATTTTCAAATAACTCTATTTTAACTAGTCCGGGGTACCAAATATCGGGTAAGGGGTCAAATTACCTCAAAGAGAAGGTGTTAGGCATTCTTAGAGGTCCACAACTATAGGTTCCAGCCAAATTTTAAACTATGTGGATTATATAATTAAGCTAGGTGATCAAATAAGCAATGAAAAATATAGAAATTGAAGACTCTTATTATAACACATAAGAATAAATAATCGGTACAAGTCTTAAAGATTACAAGTGTACAACTGCATTGGTCTATATTAAATAATTAAGTGTAAATAACAAGCATATAAAGAAAGGGGGGGGGTCCTAAGTTTTTTAGCCTAAAGGATCACCCCGTGTAATATAAATAATACTTCGTAACTCCCTTAAGGTAGGGGTTGCTCATATTATTCAGCAGGCACAAACTATCATCTCATGCTACCTAATTACTATGTTGAAGTTGTTACTTAAAGGCGCTCAAATTCAATTCTAAACCGTATCCTATACGTGCACTACCCATCCCATATCTATTGTCCAGGAGGCTTTGGACCTACTATGAGGTGGTTCTAAACTTAACTTAGGTTGCTCAAAATGAGAAAGCGAGGCGACACTCAAAATAGATAGAACTTCACGTAAAGACAATTAAGGCCCAAGTTAGCCTCCACACATAGACAACAAATGCATGCGGCAGAATAGGCAGTAGATGAATTTAGAATTAAAAACTTAGAATCCTATAAGCATGGTTTGTAGGTGATTCTAAATTCTAGCATCCTATATCAACATTATTGTTCTAAATGGCTTAGGTGATGAGGCAGTAAACTATTTGCAAACTCAAAATTATTAGCGCCGATTCTGTAAATATGCGTCTTAGGCAGGCGACATTGTCCTATAGACATGATTTCTAATAGTTGCATGATTAAGCAGTGAAACAACTTTGAGAGTCTAGTATTAACAACGTTGATCTCATAAACAATTTTTAAGCGAGTGACGACATCCTATAGGCAGAATTTCTAACAATTGACAATGATACTTGATTCTTATAACACCTTATTCCTATAGGCATGTCCTCTAGGCGAGGCAGTGTAATGAAAGCAACAGAAGTTAAGTGATTAAAAGATTAGTGTCCTATAGTCATGATATCTATATGGGTAGTATGCTAAAAGTAATAGAAGCAATCGACCAATTGATTATTTGAAGTCCTATAGGCATGGTATCTGGGTTAACAAAAGCATATGTTATACATCCAATAGGCATGCTGTCTAAATACACAATAGTAACATAGAATCGAGTACGGTAAATACTTGAACTAACTTGTTTGAACAATGTACAAGTGAGGCGTGCATGTGTATCGACCCGGCCGGTCATTTTGAGAGTATTAGCCCTGAACCCCTAATTATTGCTACCTCTATTTTGTTTTTGGGTTTTGTGACTTGCCGGGAGGATTTGTTTTTGGTTTCAGAGTGAAATGGGACACATAGTCCTTAAAAAAAGAAGTTTAAGTCATAGGATTTGATCGTAGTTCGAATTGTGTGAAGACGACTCCGGAATAGAGTTTAGACGATTCCCATAGCTCAGTAGGATGATTTTGGTCTTAGGAGTGTGTTCGGATGTTGAATCGGAGGTCCGTAGGTCATTTTAGCGTCAATTGGCGAAGGTTGGAAAGTTGGATGATTTTTGGGAAGTTTGACCGGGAGTGGATTTTTTGATATCAGGGTCGGATTCCGATTCCGGAAGTTGGAGTAGGTCTATAATGTCAATTATGACTTTTGTGAAAAATGTGAGGTCAATCAGACTTGATTTGATAGGTTTCGGATCAGATGTAGAAGTTTGAAGTTTTAAAGTTCATTAGGCTTGAGTCGATGCGTAGTTCCTATTTTTAGCATTGTTTGATGTGATATAAAGGCCCGACTAAGTTCATATGATATTTTAGGACTGGTTGTTATATTTGGTCGAGGTCTCGAGGGCCTTGGGTGGTTTCCGGATGGTGAACAGATCAATTTGGACTTGTGAGAGTGGTTGAAGTGCACCTGTTCTGGTGTAATCGCACTTGCGCAAGATTGACCGCAGGTGCGAGTTCGCAAAAGTGAGCATTTGGGAGCAAATGCGGGGCTGGAGGAAATGGCCTGTGGTCACAGCTGCGGTGTGAAGTCCGCAGAAGCAAAGTCGCTTCTGTAGAAGAGTGATCGTAGAAGAGGACGAGTGCTTGGGAGGCATGTCTGCAGAAGCGGGCTTTGAACTGCAGAAACGAAATTTGGCATGGAAGCTGGGACCGCAGAAGAGGCTGGGAGGCCCACATAAGCGATGCCACGGATGCGGCTAAGTTTTCGGGAAGTGCTGGACAGAATACTTAAATACAAGGGTTCGCGATTTTGCTTCATTTTAAACATTTTGAGGTCGGGTCTTGGCGAAGTTTGAGAGCATTTTCGAGGGATTTCTTGAAGTAAGTCTCTTGTACTCATTTTTTATTAATAATCTTGTTTCCCTATTGATTTCCCACCTAGTTTGTGCATATTTAAAATATGGGGATTTGAGTGGCGACTTGGTGTCGTATTTGAATAATTTTGGCATGAGTGAACTCGATATCAAATGGGTATACGTATTTTGTGAATTTTACCCGATTCCGAGATGTGGGCCTGAGTAGACCTTTTGGGACGATTTTTCGATTCTTTGCTAAAGTCGTAGATTTATTATTTAAATTAGTTTCTTTTAGTTGTATTCATGGTATGTAATTGCTTTTGGCTAGATTTGGGCTGTTCAGAGTAGGAAAATCGAGGGAAAGGCATCCGTATCGATTGATTGAGCGAGATTTGAGGTAAGTGACTTGTCTAACCTTGTGTGGGGGAAATCCCCCTAGGAGTTGGTGCTGTTGTAACAATTTGTGATATGTGAGCACCATGTATGTGAGGTGACGAGTGCGTACACGGGCTAATTGTGGAAATTCCGATTCTTGCTGAGTAGTCTTTTTTCAATTTCCTTAACTGAATTGTCTTACCATGTGTAGCTGTCATGTTTAGCCTAGTATCGCATGTCTACATGTATTAACCTTTACTTGAAATTTGTGAAACATTCTTATGTAAATTACTTGCTTCCGTGATCTCGTATTCAATATTTAATTGTATGATTCCTTGCTATAAATTCGTTGTTCCATAAGTTATGAGTTGAGTATTTACTTTTGAGACTACGAGGCGGTACCTCAGGAGATCCCCCTGTCGTGTATTTACTTTTGGGACTACGAGGCGGTACCTCAGGAGATTCCCTGTTGCATATTTACTTTTGGAACTATGAGTCGGTACCTCGGGAGATTCCCCTGCCGTGTATTTACTTTTGGGACTACGAGGCGGTACCTCAGGAGATCCCCTGTTGCATATTTACTTTTGGGACTATGAGGCGGTACCTCGGGAGATCTCCCTGTCATGTATTTACTTTTGGGACTACGAGGCGGTACCTCGAAGATCCCCTGTTTCATATTTACTTTTAAGACTACGAGGCGGTACCTCGGGAGATCTCCCTGTTATGTATTTACATTTGGGACTACGAGGCGAGGAGCGTCCCTTTTGTTTACCTCTATTTGCTGTGCTATTACCTTTATGAAATTTCTCGTTGTTCATTTCTCAGTCATTTCATTGTATTATTACATTTTCTGCCTTATTTCCTTTTTATTCCAGTAGGGCCCTAACCTGACCTCATCACTACTCTACCGAGGTTAGGCTCGGTACTTACTGGGTACCGTTGAGGTGTACTCATACTACACTTCTGCAAATCTTTTTGTGTAGATCCAGGTTCTTCCTACCAGGCCAGATACCAGTGAGCTAGACCGTACGTGGAGACCTCAAGGTATATCTACCAACGTCCGCAGACCTCGGAGTCCCCCTCTATCCTTATTATATTATTTTTCTTATTCTCTTTAGACTCTGATATATAGAGGCACTTAGTATTTTCTCTTAGAAGATTGTGACTTATTTCTACCGGGTTTTGGGAGTTGTAATTGTTTGAATCGTAGTCTCTATTTATATTTCATGTGTTGAGATTTGAGTTAAGTTTTATATTCAATTATTCCGCAAATTGTTAGGCTTACCTAGTCTCAGAGACTAGGTGCCATTACGACATCCTACAGAGGGAAATTGGGGTCGTGACAACATGATTCCTATATACATGATTTCTATTGATGTGCAAAAATAAAGCAAGTTAAACAAAGTAGCACATAAAGCATGTAGACCCTATAGGCATGTTTTCTACCCTTTTATGTAAATATTACAATACCCCATCCCCCTTTCATTAATCTCCCCATTATTCGTTATTACAAATCATTACAGGCCCAAATGACATAGTATAAACCTAAATATGACTAACTACATGATGAAACAACTATAAGCCCAATAGAACAAACACATGCCCAATGCAGAACAACCAAGGGATGTCCCCAGGCCTTTGATGGTCTTAATCTTCGCACAACAGCAAAAAGATACACCACTTATCATAGTAACCTGAGTTCCATGCTCAAACCCAACATGTAAGGCCCAACACTATGCTTAACGAATAATCTTACTTACCCAAACTATGCCAAAATCAGCCATGCAGGTGATAGAATACTCATAGAATTAACTAAACAACTTAACACTTAATTCTTAGAGATGCAGCTAACAACAGCTCTAGCCAAGACAAATAAAAGAACCAGGCTAAATTGCAAGGCACACAAGGCACGTATAAGGCATGTTTATGCTTATAATGCTAGAAACAAAGTTTAAGAGTGACATGATAGTAAACCATTCCACAAAGTTTCAAAAAGAAGCATGATTTAGAATCAACTAGGGAACCTTACATGAAGGTCTAGCAGATTCAAGGAAGAAACAAACAAAGCACATCCATCACATGAAAGTGTCCATCATGAAACATAAAGGAGCAACGTAACATAACAAACTCATGATCAAGAAATTGCTTAATGGAGCAGGGAAAATATCTAGCATGCTGAACATTAATCATAACATAAGAGACATGTCAATTTTCAGAAGCAAGATAGGCTAGTATTGGACCTGGCACTGGTTGGCTATACATGAGAGGAGAGGCTGGTTATGAGGTTTACCCTAAGGTCTCAAACAATATTGAAAAGCATAGGATTGCATAAGTCGAGCATACATTAGAACTTAAGTGGCATGGAAACATGCCTTAGCTAATCAGTACAACATCAGAAATTTAGCAGATGGGACAAGAATAACTTAACAAGGTCTGAAACACATGCATTGATTGATCACAAAGATACAGAACCAGGCAGGGAACATGCACTAATTCACAAGTAGCAGGGAAAACATGTTTGGATTAATAACATGATCAGGAGTTAACTCTAGGAAAAATATTCAGTTGCACATGAATGACTCAACAAGAATTAGAATGGGTTTTGGGCATGACTCGACTCATTACAAAAGTACAAAACAAGACAAGAAGATAAACTCAGACTAAGCAATAGTGATAAGCATTCAAGCACACAAATTAGAGCGAACATACTTAAGAAAATAGAACCAAGGAAACAAGTAGGTAAGTTCGATTACTAGAAGGTATAGAGCCTCAAGAATAGCTCCAGAGCAGACAATAGCATGTTGGTTCATAAAAATCTCAGAGACATAGATATGCAGAGCAGGAACTCAAACGAAAAGAAAATGAAATTGCAAGAGTCATAGGTACTTACCAGTTACAGATTAATGAACAAGTAAACAAGAGGAATAATTTCAGCAACACTTCAATGTTAATAGCAAAATGAATAGTATAACCCAAGAATCTCAGTGCGTCAGAGTTCCCAAGGGTTTCGAATGAACCCCGTGCAGTGCTCACACTGAGAAAGGTTCGATAATCGAATTCTGGTGGCCTCGGCTTTCAACCGGCCAACAGATGGAGCCTCTGAGTAGTATAATCTGAGTAAGAATAAGAGAGTAGTAGTAATTTCAGTGATTCAAGGTTTTTTTTTCTAAAGGGGAAATCGGGGAGGGGTTATATAGTGGTAGAAATTGAACAAAGAAAAGATGGAAAATAATTAATAAAACACAAATAAGGAAAGAAAATATCGCATATAATCGATAATGGAACTAGTAAAGAAAAAATTGAAATTTCAAACCCTAGTTCGACAGAAATCAAAGAATCGACCAAAGATCTTGGTGAATCAGCCTCATATAACCTTGCCATGATGCATATAGATGAAAACTCATCAAGATCTTGAGGGTATGGAGATGATTGTGCTTGATTTAGGACCGTATACTTGCCAAAGATAGGCAAGTATTATGTGGTACCAAAACCATATAAATAACGGAGAGATCGAGCATATATGGAAGGAACATCATGGAGAGATTCCATATTACAACTGCAGTTGGGGAGGATAGAGAAGGCAGCTACTAGGGTTTGAGAGAAGAAGAGAGTAGAGAGGGCTCAAGGGCGGCCATCTCATAAGAATGGGGCTAGGGTTTAGGCGGATGTAATTAAAAAGGGTGGGGTTATCGTGGACCGTTGATCTTGAGAGATCAACGGTCTAGACTAAAGAATAGGCAGGGCGGGTCATTTGAAGTGGATTATGATCAGGTTTGTTAAAGGGTCATTTGGTTGGGCCAGGGGAATTGGGCTAAGGATCTGGTTCCGAAATTAACTCAAAATTGGGCCAAAAGTTTTTTTAAATACACGAAAATTATAAAAACTAATTTGTAAGAAATAATTAATAAATAATAAAAATATTATTTGTGTAGTAAAATTCTTGAAAATAATAATTTAACGTTACAAAAATATAAAAATGTTGTGTGGACATATATAATGGAATAAAATGCAATTGTGCATGGCATATAGGCTATTATTGCAAAAATTATGTAAATAGATTGAGAATACAAATATAATTATATAAAGATAAGGTAAAATATTATGAAATATATATGTGGGTGTAAATAATAAATTTGGATGATTTTGTCATCACAAAAATAATTTGAAGGGGTAATTACTACAAATTCAAATAATTTAAGTGCAAGAAATCAGTTTTAAAGTTTTAACTATTATGGAAAATTATAGAAAATACTTGTATGACTCTTGTAAATTGGTGATGATGCAGGAATGATATTTTAAAAGCATATATAACCTTTATAAAAACATGAGGGCAAATTGGGTATCAATAACATGTTATATCCCTTATTGTTAATCTACTCTTACATGCTTTATTTGACATTATTAATACTTGTTCTACCTCTTACTAGTTATTTTGCTCTTATATGCTTTAGTTGAAGTTACTGCCTTCCTTATTGTCTTGTTATCTCTTAAATTGTTGAATTACTTACACTTGAAGTTGTTATTTGTGGAATATCTTCTTGTTGAGTTATTGGTGTTGATGTTGTAAAAGCCGTTGCCACATTGAGGTGGAGTTATTAACTGTTGAGATATCTTTCTTGTTGAGCAATTCATATTTATTTTATTATTGTTGAGATTTTTGTACACATTGTGGTTGAGCCATGGGCTATTTGCTGTGGAAACATTGGTATTGTTGATTCTTTTGGCAAGTTGTGGCATATAGGCACTTGTGGTGCGAGTTGTGATTATGTTGTGATATTGATACGCATGAGGTGGTATAATGCTAGGGGTTGATACGCATACAGTGAGATAAGGCGGGCTTGATACGCGTGTTACCAGTAGGGAAATTACTTGAAGCCACACGGTGTGATAAGGTGGGCTAAAATGCATGTAGATATTTTAGGAAGAATGATTTTTAAAACTAAATGTAAAGGCTCACGTGGTGTTATAAGGAAAGATTGTGATTGAAATTGAAAAATGTGCATATGATGCGGTACCTCGATTGTGATTCTTGTTGTGCATATCATATTGAAACGATTTATTGGTTGAACAATTTTTATTGCTTTATTCTTTCTTGCCTTATTAGTTTTGTCTGTATTTGATTATTTGTGGTTCTCATTATGTGTTTTCTTCTCGTTACCGTCTTGCTTACAATTCCGTCACTAGTTTACATTACTAAATTGCTTTGTTATCATTCGTTTCTCCGCTTTTCATTACTCCCCATTATTATATTTTTGTTCTGTTTATCATGTCTTAGTAGGTGTCTTGACCTGGCCTCGTCACTACTCTATCGAGGTTAGGCTTGATACTTACTGGGTAGCATTGTGGTGTACTCATACTATGCTTCTGCACATTTTTGTGCAGATCCAGATACGTCTACCCGTGCTGGATGCCCGTGATTGATTGACTAGCTGCTTTTGAAGACTTCAAGGTATACTTTCTAGACGTCTGCAGGCCTCGAGGTCACCATCTATTTTTAGACATCCTACTGTTTAATTCTTGTTCCAAAATAGTGTTATATTCTGAGACTATTATTACATTCTATAGAGCTTATGACTCTGTTCCACCAGGTTTTGGGGAAATGTTGACTATTGTACTGTTGAGTTTTATTATACTAGTGTAATGGTTTAACTTGAGGTTTTATTATTATTTTTGCTATTTATCTATGCATGTTTGGCTTTCCTAGTCTTAGAGACTAGGTGCCATCACGACATGCTAAGGTAGGAAATTGGGGTCGTGACAAGTTGGTATCAGAGCTCTAGGTTTATAGGTGTTACGAGTCATAAGCAGGTTTAGTAGAGTCTTGCGGATTGGTACGGAGATATCTGTACTTATCTTTGAGAGGCTACGGAACTGTTTGGAAAATTCCACTTCTTTGATTCCTTATCGTGCGAATTGGTTGACTTTAAAATCTGAATCTTTGACTTTCTATTCTCTCACAGATGGTGAGGACACGCACTGTTGGATCCGACGATCAGACACCTGTACCCCTTGCTAGAGCCGCGAGAGGTCGGGGCAGGGGCAGAGGCCGAGGAGGGGCACGTACTGCAACTAGAGCACCTACCCGAGCAACGACTGAGGAGACACCAGTAGCTCCGGTTGGAGGACAGGCACCCGAGGCGCCTGTTGTCAACCCTGCACTTCAGGAGACCCTAGCACAATTTTTGAGCATGTTCGGTACTCTAGCTCAGGCGGGGTTGATTCCACTTGCACCGGCCACATCTCAGGCTGGGGGAGGACAGACTCCTGCTGCCTGTACTTTAGAGCAGCGGGTCCATGTTGATCAGGTCCCGAAGGTTATGCCAGCGTAGCCTGTTATTCCGGTCCAGCCCGAGTTTAGGGCGGTGGCATATGAGGAGGATCATCTTAGACTTGAGAGGTTCAAGAAGTATCATCCTCCTACTTATAACAACAGCAATTGTTCATGCATTGAAGATTTGGAGGCACTACTTGTACGGTGTTCCATGTAAGGTCTATACCGACCACCGCAGTCTACAACATCTGTTCAAGCAGAAAGATCTTAATTTGCATAAGCAGAGATGGTTAGAGTTGCTTAAAGACTATGATATCACTATTCTGTATCATCCCGGGAATGACAATGTGGTGGCCGATGCCTTGAGTAGAAAGGCAGAGAGTTTGGGTAGTTTGGTATATCTACTGGCAGCAGAGAGGCCACTAGTCATGATGTTTAGGCCTTGGCCAATCAGTTTGTTAGATTAGATGTTTCGGACCATAGCCGAGTTCTTACTTGCATGATTTCTCGGTCTTCCTTATATGAGCGCATCAGAGAGCGTCAGTCAGGAGACCCCCATTTGCTTGTCCTTAAGGACACGGTACAACACGATGATGCCAAGGAGGTTTCTATTAAAGATTATAGTGTGTTGCGGATGCAGGGTCGATTATGTGTGCCAATATAGATGGGTTACATGAGTTGATCCTTGAGGAAGACCACGGCTCCCGGTACTCTATTCATCCGGGTGCCGCTAAGATGTATAAGGATTTGAGGTAGCACAGCTGGTGGAGGAGAATGGAGAAAGATATAGTGGAGTATGTGGCTCGATGCCTAAATTGTTAGCAGGTGAAGTATGAGCATCTTAGGTCAGACAGTTTGCTTCAGAGACTTGAGATTCCCGAGTGGAAGTGGGAGTGTTACCATGGACTTCGTGGTTAGGCTCCCACAGACTTTGAAGAAATTTATCACAGTATAGGTGATTGTGTACAGGTTGACCAAGTCGACACATTTCATTCCGGTGGTGACCACCTATTCTTCAGAGCAACTAGCTTAGATCTATATCCGTGAAATTGTTCGTCTCCACAGTGTGCCGATATCCATTATCTTCGATCAAGGTACGCAGTTCACATCGCATTTCGGGAGAGCTGTGCAGTGTGAGTTAGGCATGCGGGTTGAGTTGAGTACAACATTTCACCCCCAAACGGACGGGCAATCAGACTGCACCATTAAGATATTATAGGATATGCTTTGCTCTTGTGCTATAGATTTCAAGGGTTCTTGGGATCAATTCTTGCCGCTTGCACAGTTCGCCTAAAAAATAGCTACCAATCGAGTATTCAGATGTCCCCTTATGAGGCCATATATGGGAGACGGTGCCATTCTCCAGTTGATTGGTTTGATATATTAAGTTAAAATTAAAAAATACTACATAAAGTTTTTATATATATTTACTTACATAAATTTATAATAAAATTAAAAGAGTAGTAGAAAACTTTAGATCTAAAATAAGAATATGAACATGACTAGTTAGATTAAATTAAAACTAAGTGCACATTTAGTAACACTCTCTTTGCACGTGCTCCTCACACTCAAGAAGTACAGTCCTATTTCCCCCCTATAACAAACCCCCCACCCCCATATTTCTCAGCTCTCACCAACCTTAACGTCTCTGAGAGTCTAGGTTGTTGGGAACCGATTTGGTTCGAGATGCCTTGGAGAAAGTCAAGTAATTCAGGATCGGCTTCGTACAACCCAATCTAGGAAAAAGAGTTATGCCGATCGGAAGGTTCGTGATGTAGCATTTATGGTTGGAGAGAGGGTTTTGCTCTGGGTTTCACCTATGCAGGGTGTGATGAGCTCCGGGAAGAAGGGCAAGTTGAGCCCTACATATATCAATCCTTTTGAGATCCTTGAGAGAGTTGGTGAGGTAGCCTAAAATCTTGCAATGCGACCGAGCCTATCGGTGGTTCACCCGGTGTTCCATGTTTTTATGCTCTGAAATTATTATGGTGATCTGTCCCATGTTTTAGACTTCAGCTCAGTCCCAATTGGACAAGGATTTGACTTATATTGAGGAGCCGATGGCTATCTTGGACAAACATGTCCGAAAGTGAAAATCAAAGAATATTGCTTCAGTGAAGGTTCAATAGAGGGGTCATCCGATCGAGGAGGATACATGGGAGACCGAGCACGACATGCGGAGTCGTTATCCTCATCTTTTCGTCACTTCAGGTATGTCTCTATGCAGGTTCAAGGACGAACGTTTGTCTTAAGAGGGGGAGAATGTGACGACCCGACCTACCGTTTTGTGTATTTGTGCCCCGTTTCCCCCTTTTGATGCTTCACACATGTGTAATTTAGGTTTTATGACTTACGGGGTTGATTGGTTTTGTTCAGAGAATATTTCGGGTTGTTTACACCCTTTGGCTCTTGGCTTAGAAGCCTAAGATGATTATGTTGACCAATGTTTGAGTTTTATGAAAACGACCTCGGAATGGTGTTTTGATGGCTCCAATAGCTTTGAATTGTGATTATGGATTTGGGCGTATGCCCGAAATTAAATTAAGATATACGTAGGTTGATTTGTGTTGTTTTACCGAAAATTGGCAATTTAAGGTTTAGAAGTTTGACCTAGGTTGACCTTTGGCTATCGAGATTGGAATTTGGTTTTGGGACTTGGAATAGGTCTGTTATGCTATTTAGAACTTGTCTGCAAAATTTGGTACCTTTTGGAGTGGATTTGATAGGATTCAGACGCTTAGTTGCATTTCTAGAAGTTCTTGAACTTTACTTTGAAATTCATGTATTTTGGTATCCGATTCGTAGTTCTAGATATTATTTTTGTATTTTGATCATGTGAACGAGTTCGTATGATGTTTTAGACTTGTTTGGATGTTTGGTATGGAGCCCCGAGGTCTCGGATGAGCTTCGGACGTGATTTAGAATTATTTGAACTGAAAATGGAATTGTCGGTGTGCTGGTGATCTGATGCTGCAATTGCGAGCGCCAACCTCGTAATTGCGAAGGGGACATGGGGTGGTCTGATGTCGCAATTGGGATTTCCCCCTTCGCATTTGCGAAGACGGCAGAACTGGGCTTGGATCACATTTGTGACTACTTGGTCGCTTTTGCGATGGTGGCCAACTCTCAATTGTGAAACCTTTGTCGCAATTGCAATTTTGCCTAAGTTTTAAAAAATGAGAATTTAAGTTTTGAGAGTCTATTTGGACTCAGATGAAACAAAACACATATATGGACTCATGGGGTTATGGGTAGTCGGAATCTACCCTTGGATCCGGGTTTGACCGAGCGGGCCGGGGGTTGACTTTTGTTTACTTTTTGGGAATTTTTTAAAGATCAATGCTTTATCTATTATAATTGTTTTTCCTTGCATTGGTTGATGAGATTAAGTCACTTTTGGTTAGATTTGAGCCGCATGGAAGCGAAATTTAGGGAAAAAGCAATTTCCGAGGGTTTAGTTGGCCTAGTTGACGTAAGTATCTTGCCTAACTTTGTGTGGGGGAGCTATCTCTTAGGATTTGGGTTGATTGTGCTATTTATCTTATGTGAAAGGCGTGTACGCATGGTGACGAGTGGGGTACACTGGCTATATGTGATAATTGACCGGTTTAGGTTATTTAGACTCTTTCCATGTCTTTAATTGAATTGTCATAACATGTTATATTCCTTCTTGTTAATCTACCCTTACATGCTTTATTTGACGTTGTTAACACTTGTTCTACTTCTTACTTGTTATTTTGCTCTTATATGCTTTAGTTGAAGTTATTGCCTTCCTTATTGTCTTGTTATCTCTTACATTGTTGAATTACTTACACTTGAAGTTGTTATTTCGTGTAATATCTTCTTGTTGAGCTATTGGTGTTGATATTGTAAAAGCCATTGTCACATTGAGGTGAAGTTATTAGCTATTGAGATATCTTCCTTGTTGAGCAATTCATATTTATTTTGTTATTGTTGAGATTCTTGTACACATTGTGGTTGAGCTATGGGCTATTTGCTGTGAAAACATTGGTATTGTTGATTCTTTTGGCAAGTTGTGGCATATGGGCACTTGTGGTGCGAGTTGTGATTATGTTATGATATTGATTCGAATGAGGTGAGATAAGTTGGGCTTGATACACGTGTTGCCAGAAGGGGAATTACTTGAAGCCACACGGTGTGATAAGGTGGGCTAAACTGCATGTAGATATTTTCGGAAAAATAATTTTTAAAACTAAATGTAAAGGCTCACGTGGTGTTATAAGGAGAGATTGTGATTGAAATTGAGAAATGTGCATATGATGTGGTACCTCGATTGTGATTCTTGTTGTGCATATCATATTGAAAAGATTTATTGGTTAAACAGGTATTGTTGCTTTATTCTTTCTTGCCTTATCAATTTTGTCCGTATTTGAATATTTGTGGTTCTCATTATGTGTTTTCTTCTCGTTACCGTCTTGCTTACAATTCCGTCACTAGTTTACGTTACTAAATTTCTTTGTTATCATTTGTTTCTCTGCTTTTCATTACTCCCCATTATTATATTATTTTCTGTTTATCATGTCTTAATAGGTGTCTTGACCTAGCCTCTTCACTACTCTATCGAGGTTAGGCTTGATACTTACTAGGTACCATTGTGGTGTACTCATACTATGCTTCTGCATATATTTGTGCAGATCTAGGTACGTCTACCCGTGCTGGATTCCCGTGATTGATTGACTAGCTACTTTTGGAGACTTCAAGGTATACTTGCTCGACGTCCGCATGCCTCGAAGTCACTTTCTGTTTTTAGACATCCTACTATTTATTTCTTGTTCCAAAACAGTATTGTATTCCAAGACTGTTTGTACATTCTTATAGAGATTATGACTCTGTTCCACCAGGTTTTGAAAAAATGTTGACTATTGTACTGTTGAGTTTTATTATATTAGTGTAATGGTTTAACTTGAGGTTTTGTTATTATTTCCACCATTTATCTATGCATGTTAGGCTTATCTAGTCTTAGATACTAAGTGCCATCACGACTTCCTAAGGTGAAAAATTAGGATCATGATACTCTCTTTAAGTTGTTTACCTAAAGCGCACTAATTTAATTCTAGGTCATGCTCTACACGTGCCTACCCGTCCCATGCCTATGGTCTAGAAGGTATTGGACCACTATATAGGTGGTTCTAGACTTATCCCACGCTGCTCAAAGTTAAAAGACTAGGCGCCACATAGTTTAAACAAATAAGACTTCATATAAAGTGCAGTTAGCACAAAGGGGCTATAGTTTACCTCCACAAATAGCCTCGTATGAATGTCAAATATTAACAATTAACAGTGATGGGGCAGTGGTTGAATTGATAAGTGAAATGCCCTATGAACATGCTCTTCTAGTTGTGAAATTAAGATGGACAGTTATGAGCTACTCCGTTTTGAATTAATCAGATCTAAGGCATGGTTTCTATGTGAATACGTGGATGACCACTTGTAATTAATTAGGTTCACGATTATATATGGATAATCAAACAAGTAGATCTCGCTGTTTAAGTCCTATTGGCAGGATCTCTAAATGACCATGTTTCAGATTATTTTAAGCGATATAGAAGTTAAGTGATATAAGTTCTTGTTTACATACCGGGTGACATCCAAATCCACTACTAAAAAGTAAATGGGCACGTTCGCATGCAATATAATTTACCCAACTATGAGTCGGGGTCGAATCCCACAGAGAATAACATGTAGGCGATTAGGCGTGTAAGATAATTATAACTTATTATGCTAAGCCAAACACTTAGAAAGGTTTTGAGAAAATATTTAAGTCTAAATGCGAAAATGTAAACTAACCTAGAAAGCAAGTAAAATGATCTATGGCTACAAGCATGGATGCATTGGGAATTACACTCAAGTAACGATCTAATGTATTTCACAATTTTACAAATATGAGCGAGTTTATGTTATTTAGCCTCGGGTAATAATTTTATATTAGCTTCTTCCGAAGACTAACAAAATATCCTAATTGAATTATCCCTAAATCAATTAAGAGATTAAGCACACCCGAATATGGCTACAAGTTGTTCAATCCTATCCCTAGGCAGAATCTATAAAGTGAGGGTTAACGCCTCAAGCTCTTGTTAATTAATCTTTTCCAACCCCGAATTATTTTTCCCAAAATTAATTCGAAGTGAATGGTTGAGTTCTAGGGTTAGCTAATCCCTTTGGAAATATTAAAGAACAAGAATAATTAGAAAACAATATTCACTTCATAATAAAATAAAAATCGTTCAATACATAATCACAACAAGATATTTAATCCACACTTATTTAAATGCTGGAAATAAAAATACTACACACTTATATATTCAATACAAAGCAAGGAAATGAAGAAATGAACATAAATGGGTAAGAAATTCTCAACCAAAACCTCCGAATCTTGAAGACCCAAGTGTGTGTGCAAGAACCCTAGCTCCAAAAATAGAAAAAATCTGCCCGAGATGTGCAGAGACTGACAAAAGCTGCCAAAAGATCCATTTTCAATAAGCTAGGTTGTTTATTTGTGGGTTTGGAATGGAGAAAATGTGAGTTTCCATGTCTGCCCAGGTCTGAAGCCCGTTGGCTGCACCTGCGGAAAATCAACGCAGATGTGGAATTATGCACGCAGATGTGAAATTGAGTAGATGGTTGAATCTCCGCAGAAGTGGTCCATGAAACGCAGAAGCACATACACAGGAGCGGACTTATTCCGCAGAGGCACCTCCACGGATGCGGACGGCCCAGCGCAAATGCGATATTTGGTGAAAATAGCTATTCCGCAGAAGCGGCTTTGCAAATACGGGCCTCAACCATAGAAGCGGTTCTGCAGAAGCGGATTAGTGGTCGCAGAAGCGATTTCTTTCTTGCAAGTCGTATTCCGTAGATGCGGACCATTTCTCGCAGATGCGAGACCGCAGATGCGATTCCACTGGAGATTTTTGCACTTCTTTCACTCTTTTTGCATGAATTCTCTTCATTTAATTTCAATTCTCTTTGAGACTTCATTTAGCTGAAAATCTAGCAATACACACCATAAATCACCTCATTTTATAATTAAAGATCACAAAAACTAAGGAAAAGAGACTAAGATGAGTGGTAAAAATCACCACTCATCAACATCCCCAACTTTTGCTTGAGAACAAGCAAATCAAAACCAAAAATTCAATGAGGCTCTACTATTCAATGCACAATTAGCATCGCTATCATTTTCAAATCACATTCTCCAATTAAGCATAACACCCATGGATTTAGATGGTACTAATAATTAGGCTCAAGCATATGAATCTCAACCAAATAACTCCCTCATTTAAAACAATTTCAAAAATACAATGGAGTTTTAACATAATGAAGTGACAACAACCAAGCCTCAAGAAGTGACTCAAAAGCACTAGTCTACTACATGTCAATTTATTCAATTCGGAATATATCAATGTCACCAATCCATCATAATTCATGTGCCCTCACAAGAAAGAAAGTTCCAAAATCAAAATATTTACAATAACAACACAAGGGACAAATGCACAAATACACTCACTCTCAACAAAGAATTTCAAGTGTTACAAAATATCATATTATAAGCTTGCCCTTATTTAAATTCGTCGCCTATTCAAGAACATTTGATTGGAGACCTCATAAGGAGTTTTTAAGCTTATAATGTAGGCTTAGGGAAGGGTAGGATAAATATTTGGGATACAAGTGACTACACCCTCCTTAAACACTATTCACGTTTGTCTTTTCTTTTTGCATTTTGCTTTTTTTTAAACCACATATCCCTTATTGACATCTAGTTACCAACATAGAACCACCTTAAAACACCTCTCTAATATTCTCAAGACTCCATATTCCACTGGAGATTTTTTTTTATACAACTATTTTCTTTTGGAGCTTGAGTATCTTCATATAAATAACTTTGAGGTATATGCTTCTACACACAATATACATCTTCACCATTTTTCAATTAACACCAACAACCCCAACTTAGGCTTTTAGCCTCATTCTTAAAATTCAAGGAGGGACGAGTTCAAAAAAGGGAATTATTTCACAAAAAAGGGTAAAGGTTTGTAATGAGGTAACCAAAGAAAAGGTTAAAGGCTCAAATGGGGTTAACTAGTGATAGTATTTATGCAATGGTAGGCTCGAAAGGCTAAAGAGGCTTTTTCAAAGATCACAAAGAATTCCTAAAGTCATCCCTCCAACCAAACATAATTAACGTTAGCATTGAAAGACCAACCGGGCAAGTTCTAGAAGATAAAAGTAAACACAAAAATTATTTTTAACAAAAACTAACACACATGGCATATGAACTAATCAAGACGGATCAATTTCACTTCTTAATAAGAATAATTTGAGCAATATCATGCCAACTAGTGGGCAAAGAGTCACAAAATGAGCCAAAACGTTATCACAAAAATTATTCTTCCCCATGCAACTTACTTTTTCAATTTACAACCAAAATCCAGAGGGGTATTCTTAATTCACACTTCACTTACAAGAGACTAATTTTATTAGTACTAAGCAATCCAAAAGTCTCCACATACCAAAACAAGACTAATTTCCTTAAGAAAGTTTTCACGCTATCCATCATAGGAAAAAGTCACCCGGTTCAACAAAAAAAATTTCCTCGGGAAAGAACCGTAGCATAAAAAACCTAAGGAAATTTATTGAAAAGTATATTACTTCTAACGAGATAAAAATAATATAAATTAAAAACTACTAAAGAAAATAGAATAAAAATTAAAGGGATAAAAATAAAATAACTAAAAACTACTAAAGAAAAAGAAAAAAAATAGAATAACAAAAGCGACTAATCCGCAATTATATCATCAATCACAAACTACGCTCGGCAGAGGCACATGATAAACAATAGTAGAAAAAGCTCGGCAAGGGCACACAATATCCATACAAAAGCATAATTCCGGGAAGGGCACAACTTAAGCATCAATGTACAAATAAAGTATATTCCCTAAAGCCACCCCCAACTAAAAACACTGCAGTGTCCTCACTGCACAATATCAAGATAAAATAAGAGTAGTTTGAGGGTCTCCTTGAGGTTTGCATCAGACTAGCAGACTGCGGGAAAAAGCTAATCACTGCTGTGTGGAGTTCTCGGCCTCATCATCATCGGTAGCATCAGTATCAGCATCAACAACACTCGACAGGAAGGAATACTCTTCACTGTCATCTTTGTCCTCGACCGGTATCTTCCTGTTCGGCTGCCCCCATTTGAAGACGGCCTTGATGCCTTTCCATATCTTTATCATGGACTTGCTCTTCTTCTTATTTTTTTCTTCCTTCTTGTGGAAATCTGCCTGAAGATCTACATGTGCCTTGGCCATGTTGCCATAGGCTGACTCGAGCCTGCTAACAGAAGCTGCCAACTTCTCCTGTGACTCTACTTTCTTCTTCTGGTTCTCCAGGTAGGTCTTCATTTCTTCCCTAGTAAAATACTTGGGCGTAGGCTGGGAGTGTGAGGGCCCACTAGGGAGTTGTGACACTAAGTCATAGATGGAGACAAGCTGTGAGTTCAACATCCCAAATGGTCACTCAGGCAGGGCTGCCTTTGAGGAGGACTCTGGTCCGGCAGTAGTGGTGACTTTTCTCTTCTTACTCTTTACTGTACTACCCTCACCCGTTACTCTCAACGAATGAAAGGGTTTGTCAGCCGGTAACCAAAGATCGGTGCTACCCACCTCAACATCTAACCACCGGCACAACTCTGTAATCAGTGAAGGGAACATCAAGCCTGAACTGTCATCTATCAAATACTCTTTCAGCTCCTTAAGGATATAATGACCGAAAATACCGTCAAGTATGCATGCGATCATCAGGGCCCTGCCATATGAAATATCCGAAACATTTCCACACGGTGATACTCTGTTGCAGATGATATAGAGCCACATCTTGGCCTCAGCTATGAAGTCGATGGACTTCAAACCCTTTCTCTGGTTGGCCCACTTTGCTCTCATGCCGACTGGATAATGTTTAGAAACTAGCCAATCTCCATTTGAGCAATGAACTTTTTCTTGTACCGGCTCAAGTGGATGGTCAGGAAGCCCTAGAATATCATTGATTTGTTCAGTGCCAAACTGCATTGTTTTGTCTTTTATCGTGAGTATTGGGCCGTTGAAGTTTGTACGCTTAAGGTTTGCATAAAACTCACGAACCCACTCGTCATTGGCCTTACACGGAGTAGGCATGAAACAAGACCAGCCAGTGGTCTATAGATGGCCATAAATGCCTGGAAGTAATTCGGCTAATTTATCCTTGGAGATTCCCTTTTCAAGTATGACCTTCTTTGTAATACGGTTGTCATAATATCGGCGATGACAATCAATAGACATGAATCTTTTAGTGTCGAATTGTTCCTCTTCAGCTTCTTCCTCAATTTCATGATGAAACTCCACATTTTCGTTTGTGCTTTGTTCCATTTTTGAAGCTTAAAGTGCCTAAAAATCAAAACTAAGTTAGTTGGAAATTATAATCATGTTAAGCAATTCAAAATAATGCAATTAGGACAAAGAATCAATCCAAACAGGCCCAGCAAGTCAAAATTGCACAACCACTGGTTTTGCACAAATTGCCCAGCTACCGCACCCGCGAAAATCCTATCGCTTCCACAAACTAGCACAGTTGACCAGAAAATTGCACCTGCGGAAAAGGCATCGCAGGTGCGAAGCCGCTTCTGCGGCCTTTGTTTTTGCTTCTACGGTGTTCATTAGGGGTTTCAAAAACACCCAGCAACTGTCCATTTCGTTCACTTCTAAACATGATTTTAGTACACAATTTATACTCAAGACTTCTAAATTAGTGCACTAAATGATTATACAACATGATTAAACGTGATTTAAGGTACCTAGCAACAAAATTTCTTTCGGATAATTTGTCGAACATTTAGTGGGCACTGAGAATGTTATACTTCTTTAAACAAATTTGGTACTCAGACTTCCTAAAATTGTTTTTCATCATCAACATCACACACAAACACACTCTCAACCAATGTCCTCACCCATAATATTAATACTAATTAGAAGGAAATGGGGTTGTGGGAATTGACTGTGAAGAAGACGAAGAAAATCGAAAAGAGAGCAGCTGAGAGAGGCGAAGACGATTACTTGATTGTTTTGTGTGAGAGCAGTAGAAATCATGAGTAATGGAGAGGTTGAGTAGCAGCTATGTGAGAGAGGAGATGGGTTTTGGGTTAGGGAGTTGATATTGAGAGGGAGATGGTATTACCTGGTGAGAGATATGGACTCTTTAAAATTACCCAACGCATCGCATCTGCGAGGAATTAACCGCTTCTGCGCCTGCGCTTTTGCGGTTAATAAGTCGCTTCTGCAAAGCTTCCGCACCTGCGATGTAAAACACGCTTCTGCGTGAGCGCTCCTGCAAAGAAAGGATCGCTTCTGTGATCTAGGCGCATCTACGATGACCTGGGCGCTTCTACGGGGCCGCTTTTGTATGCCACAACTGGGCAACCACTGCTTTGGCTCGTTCCAACACCTCAACCTCCTCGATTCAACTCCAAAAAATCTGAAACTTGGCAGATTAGTCAAAAATAATATACTAAGCTATTCTAAAAAATAAAATTTCAAAAACGACTACAAATTTTTAAAACGATGGGTTGCCTCACACCAAGCGCCACATTTAATGTCGTGGCATGATGTGAATCAATTTTATCACTTTTCTCGCCACTTAGATGATATGAATTGGGTACCTAAATTGGAATCACGCTTGTGACCACGAGCAACGGGGGTGATGAGTAGATGATCAAGCTAAACTTTAATTTCTTCATTTTGCATTTCTTGGTTTTCATGTGAGAAAATGTCATTTTGCCTTCTTGAACTTTCAAATTGTAAAATGTATGGCCTTTGCCTTTCCTCTTTGCAATCCCTCACTTATTCGTGTAGTTCAATTCCCATATCACCACACAACTCCAATGTTGAGAAATGCTTGGAATGTGACATCAAACCTCCAAATTTCAATTCTTCCCGGATTTTGACATCCTCTTGGTCCCCCGAACTAGAGGCAACTTCAACCATATTTTCGATTACAACGGTTGACTCTAATTCGATATTTTTCTTGGCATAACCAACAAGCACGGAGTCGGTTGGCGGGTGTTCAATTCTTGATTCCTCAAAATAAAGCTCACTTTCTTCCTCGAAGTTGGACTTTTCTTGAGCTCTTTCCACACTCTCAACCAATATTTTTATTTGAGCTTCCAAAGTGCGGATATTCTCATCATTTTGAATCAAGACCTGTTTCAAGTCGTCGAGTGCCAAGTTGTGCTTCTCCTCATTTTCAAGAATGGAATCCAACATAAGCATCATCCTCTAATTTTGAGCATTTGAGAGTTCTTCTTGATTTTGATCAAGTACCAAAGAAGAATTTTTGACTACAACCGCTATGGAAGATTCTTGGCTATCATTCACTTCCAAGGCTTTTTGGACCTCTAAAGCTTCAAGCATTTCTCCCATTAGTGAGTTCAACCTTTCAAGCGCCAAATTATTTTGGAGACTATTCTCCAAAAACTCCTCCAAGGCATTTTGCTCTTTGTTTTCTCCTTCAAGTAGGCATTCCAACATGAGATTGAACTCTCCATTTTGATCATGCTCAATTTCTTCCACTTCCGTATCCCTATACTTGTTATCACAAAAAGTAGAATCATCATAGCGGGGGTTCGGGGAAGGGAAGGACAAATAAGCACAATTATTCCAATGGCTATTTTGACCACCACACTTATCACATATACTCCACTCATGGGTTTGCAATTGTGCGCACAATCCGCCCCAGGAGAATTTAAATAATTTTGCCACATGTCACGACCCAACACTCTAACCTATCGTGATGGCGCCTATCGATGGTACTAGGCAAGCCGACCTTTCAAAATACTTTAATATTTCATAAAAAGGATAATTCAAAGCTTTTTCATACTAGAAAGGTTTACAAAAACTAGAGTTGAATTCAAAATAAAATGCGGAAAGATAGCCCCAAACATCGGGGTGTCACCAAGTCATGAGCATCTACATATCCAGTCTAATAAAATCAGTGTCTGAGTATCAATACAGGAAAGAAAGAAAACATAGAAGGAAAGTCTGCGGACGCCGGCAGCTACCTCGTAGTCTCCGGTACTCGATCGCGCACGAACTCAATGACCTCCATGATCAAATGCACATGGATCTGCACATGAAGTGCAGGGTATAGCATGAGTACAACCAACTCAGCAAGTAACATAAATAAATAAGGAACTGAGAAGGTAGTGACGAGCTATACAAATACAGTTCATTTTTAATAATTCCAGCAAAGAATAGACATGCTTTCAAATCTGGCAGTTCAAATCAAATCAGTTTTATACAGTTACAGTGCAGGTAAATCCGGATATAGAATCTTTCAGAAATTTCACGACAATGACAGATAGAAACTAAGTGCATCAACAAATGAAAAAGCAAGTACAACCTCTCAGGGCAACAATCACTTGACTCGTCACAACAGCTCAATCACTCGGCTCTCAGCCCTCAGTACTCACACTCAATAGGTACCTGTGCTCACTGGGGGTGTGCAGACTCCGGAGGGGCTCCTTTCAGCCCAAGCGCTATATCCGCACGGACAACTCACGTGCTATAGTATCAATATTTGGAACCGTACGGACAACTTACGTGCTGCACGGATAACTCACATGCCATAGTATCAATATGTGGAACCGCACGGACAACTCACGTGTTGCACGGACAACTCACGTGTTGCACGGGCAACTCACGTGCTATAGTATCAATAACTCACAGACATGCCCTCGGCCTCACTCAGTCATCAACCTCTCTAATCTCTCGGGCACTCGGAAATCACAAAGATCGGCCCAAACAAAGATAACATAGTGTATCAACAAGAATCAGGAAGAGGCTGAGATATGATACGCAAGTAAAACCATGACTGAGTACAAGACAATAATTAGCAAGTAATTCAACAAGTACGCGAACTATGCGGGTCCCAACAGTACCATCACATAGCCTAAGCATGATTTCTAACATGATTTGCAGCCAAATTTCTATAACACAAGGAGAGCATATAGCTAGCAACAAGTTATTCAACTTTACAGTTTCACGGAATGGACTAAGTCCCAATTCCTACAGTGCATGCCCACACGCCCGTCACCTAGCATGTGTGTCACCTCCATGTGCGTAGCCTCCAAAATACTCACATAATCCAATAATCTGGGGTTTCATACCCTCAAGACCAGATTTAAAACTGTTATCTACCTCAAACCATGCAAAATCCTACTCCGCAATGCCTTTGCCCCTCGAATCAATCTCCAAACGCTCTGAATCTAGCCACAAGTAGTACGATATAATTAATATAGGCTAAAAGAATCAATTCCACAAGAAAAACAAGAAATTATAAGCCAAAATCCGATATCGGCTCAAACCCGGCCCAGAGCCCACGTCTCGAAATCTGATAAAAGTCACAAAACCCGAAAGCCCATTCACTCATGAGTCTAACCATACTAAATTCATCAAAATCCGACATCATTTGGTCCTCCAAATCCCCAAAATCCTCTCTCTAATTCTCAAGCCCTAAACCCCCAAATTTCACTTAAAAATCTAGCTAATTAGGTGGGGAAATCAGTGGGGAATCAAGATTTATGTTCAAAAATGAGTACAAGAAGCTTACCTCAATAATCCCCTCGAAAATCTTCTCCAAAATCGCCTAAGTCCGAGTCTCCAAATGGTGAAATAAGACTAAAATCACAAACCCTTGCTTTTTAAACCTTCTACCCAGACTTTTCGCACTTGCGACCCTATATACGCACCTGCGGAACCGCTCCTGCGCAAAAACATCTGCACCTGTAGAACCCACTAAAAACACTGGGCTCGCACCTGCGCTCCAGGTCTCGCACCTACGGAGTCGCTCCTGTGGCCCTTCGTCCGCTTCTGCGGAAATGCCAAACTTTTCCTTTTTCGCATCTGCGGCCCATCCTTGCATCTGCGGACTCGCAGATGCGCATCCTTTCTCGCACCTGCGCCCTCTACCCTTCCTGGCCTTGCCCGCATCTACGGCCTCCTCTTCACTTCTGCGTGGTCGCACCTGCGGTTCCCCACTCACAGGTGCGATTACACTAGCAGGAACAACACTTCAGCTATCCTTCAACATCAAACTTTGATCCGTTAACCACCCGAAATCGACCCAAGGTCCCCAGGACCTCAACCAAACATACCAACAAGTCTTATGAGGAACTTAGTCAAATGCTGTAATCACTTCGAACAACACCAAGAATACGAATTACATACAGATTCAAGCCTAATGAACTTTGAAATTTTCAAATTCTACAAACAATGCCAAAACCTATCAAATCACGTACGATTGATCCCAAAATTTTCACACAAGTCATAAATGACACCACGAACCTACTCCAACTTCCGAAATTTCAATCCGACCCCTATATTAAAAAGTCAACCCCCGGTCAAACTTCCCAAAAATTCGACTTTCGCCATTTCAAGACTAAATTAGCTATAGACCTCAAATTCATAGTCCAGACACGCTCTCAAGTCCAAAATCACCCAACGGAGCTAACGGAACCGACGGAACTCCATTCCGGAGTCGTCTTCACACACTTCCGACTACGGTCAAGATCGTGAGACTTAAGCTTCCATTTTAGGGACTAAGTGTCCCAAAATACTCCGAAACCAAAAACAAGACCTCCCGAAAAGTCACGTTAATAAAATCAGATACGGGGAAAATAGTAAATAGGGGATCAGGGCTAATACACTCAAAACGACCGGCCGGGTCGTTACACCACGAGTGTCGTTCTCCACAATAAAGACAAGGGTCATCAAAGTATGAACAACTACCATCCGGCCAATTTTCATTACATGATGCTATTTTTCGAAATTAAGAAAATAAACAAGAAACAAACAAGGAAAATAAACAAAGATAAGAAAAATAATTACACAAATATTCACAAGTTTGGACCAAAGCACGTACTTATTTCTCAAACAAACTAAATATGCCAAATTATTCTCCGGCAATGGTGCCAATTTTGGTGACGTCCAAATTCACTACTAAAAAGTAAATGGATACGGTCGCATGCAATATAATTTACCCAACTATGAGTCGGGGTCGATTCTCCCATAGAGCAATATGTAGGCGATTCGGCGTGTAAGAGAATTATCACTTATTATGCTAAGCCAAATACTTAAAAAGGTTTTGAGAAAATATTTAAGTCTAAATGTGAAAATGTAAACTAACCTAGAAAGCAATTAAAATGATCAATGGCTACAAACATGGATGCATTGGGAATTACACTCAAGTAACGATCCAATGTATTTCACGATTTTACAAATATGAGCGAGTTTATGTTAATTTGCCTCGGGTAATAATTCTATATTAGCTTCTTCCGAAGACTAACAAGACTTCCTAATTGAATTATACCTAAAAGAATTAAGAGATTAAGCACACCCGAATATGGCTACAAGTAGTTCAATCCTATCCCTAGGTAGAATCTATAAAGAAAGGGTTAACGCCTCAAGTTCTTGTTAATTAATCTTTCCCAACCCCGAATTATTTTTTCCAAAATTAATTCAAAGTGAATGGGCGAGTCCTAGGGTTAGCTAATCCATTTGGAAACATTAAAGAAATAATAACTCACTTCATAATAAAATAAAAATCGTTCAATACATAAGCACAACAAGATATTTAATCCATACTTTAAATATGAATATTCCCATAAATAAGATTTAAGTGCTGAAAAAAATACTACACACTTAGATATTCAATATAAAGCAAGAAAATGAAGAAATGAATATAAATGGGTAAGAAATTCTCAACCAAAACCACCAAATCTTCAAGATCAAGTGTGTGTGCAAGAACCCTAGCTCCAAAAATGCCAAATATCTGCCCAAGATGTGCAGAGACTGACAAAAGCTGCCAAAGCTGCTAAAAGATCCGTTTTCAATAAGTTAGGTCGTGTATTTGTGGGTTTGGAATGGAGAAAATGTGAATTTCCAAGTTTGGCCGGGTCTGAAGCCCGTTGGCCGCACCTGCGGAAATCAATGCAGATGCGGGTCCGTAGATGCAAAATTATGCACGCAGATGCAAAATTGAGTAGAAGGTTGAATCTTCGCAGAAGCGGTCCATGAAACGCAAAAGCGCATACGCAAGAGCGGACTTATTCCGCAGAAGCGCCTCCGCAGATGTGGACGGCCCGGCACAAATGCGATATTTAGTGAAAATAGATATTTCGCAGAAGCGGACATGTCGCCGCAGAAGTGGCTTCGCAAATGCGGACCTCAACCGCAGAAGCGGATTAGTGGTCGCATAAGCGATATCTATCTTGCTAGTCGTATTCCGCAGATGTGGACCATTTCTCGTAGATGCGAGACCACATATGCGGATGGTTCTGTACAGATGCGATTTCACTAGAGATTTTTGCACTTCTTTCACTCTTTTTGCACCAATCCTCTTTATTTAATTTCAATTCTCTTCGAGACTTCATTTACCTGAAAATATAGCAATGCACACCATAAATCATCTCATTGTATAATTAAAGGTCACAAAAACTAAGGAAAATAGACTAAGATGAGTGGTAAAATCACCACTCATCAATACCCTATAGTCATGATTCCTAGGCATGAAGTATTAAGAACATAGTTCAAGGACATGGTAGCAAAAGTAGTTTCAATTACTTAACATAGAGTCCTATAGGCATGATAGCTAAGCGGGATCCTAAGATATGATTTCTAGATGTAGCGCAAATATTCAAGCAAATTAGCACAAAGTATGTCCAGTAGGCATGTTTTCTAAACAAATTATAAATCACGTTGGCAGTACTCAATTACCAGTTACTTAGGGTTCTAAATTCATGATTTCTAAGCAGATAAGCAAAGTTGAAGGCCCTATAGGCATGCTATCGGTTAGCAGATAGTACACATAAGTAGAACATGATGGACAAGTAGCAAATGAAGTCATTTGAATGCTATAGGCATGCTTTTTACCCATTTATGCGAGAATTAACTACCCCAGCCCCCTTTCATATATTTTTTCCATTATTTATTTTTACAAGTTTTTACTGACCAAATGAAATAGCTACATGCCCAATTACAAATACAGAATAACCGGTAACACATATAGCCCTTCAAATAGACTTAGAACTTCATGTGGACGGCAGGCCCAAAACTCAAGGTGCAAAGGCCACGCTGACAATGTACTTCAGACCCTAATACCAAAACCTGGCCCAGCAGACCAGGCCCAGACAATAGAAGAAACCACATTGTCTACTCATTATTATTAACAACCAACAAGAACACAAAGAATACAGGTGATAGCCTATGCAAACCAAGTTATCCGGGCAACTTCAAATTTAGGTAAGAATATATGCATATTGGGTTCTTAGTGTTACAACTAACAAAGAAATAATAATCTACAATAACATCCTGGAATGTGATACCTAAGAGGTAAAAGAGCACATAAACAAGACCAGAACACCCTTTAGAACCTATTAGTCTTATAAAAATCTCACGAAAGACTTCCTACAACATGAAGGGGTATACTGAACACATAGGTCAGAGCAAACACACACACCTGGTGGCTTACAGGTTCATGAAATTATTTCAAAGTGACAACATCACAAAGATAGACAACCTAGAGTAGTCAAGACTTAATCACAACCATCATAACAAACAGGGGGTTCCTCACAAGAAATATTTGGCATGAAAATTCAAGGCAAACATGGTTATGATCCAATTCTGATAACAAATAGAAACTCTTACAGGTAAGAATTCAGCATGAAAATGTAAGGCAAGACACAATCATGACCCAGTTTTAAGAAGTTTTCCAAATAAAATTCCCACTGGATATCTTTTAACATGAAAACCTAAGATAGGTATTGTTAAGAACTAATTCTAAGAAACCAGCAAGTAGCAATTCACACATGAAAAACTTAGCATGAAACTCTTAAAGTAAAATATGTTCGGGGAGCAATTCTAAGCAGATACCAATAGCAGTCCCCACAGGAAGATTTCAACATGAAAATCTAAGTCAAGACATAACCAAGAACTTAATACTGAGAACATAACAAGCTGAAGTATCCACAAGAAAGACTTATAATAAAAAATAAAGGCTAAAAAGGTCTTAAAATCATTACAGCAAATCAATCAGCAGGTAAGTACCTAATACTGAGAAGGTCAGAAATTATACAAGTCGATTACATATAGTAAGAATAACTATGCGTATCAAGGATTGCCTTAAAGTTATTAGACTAAAGCAAACTTAACACCGGGAGACATGGATTCTAAAAACATTACTTTGACAATTAACTTGTAGTGAAAAATTCAACAGAGCACCACACATGATTCACAAATTGCAAAGACAAACTAAGTCATGCTCTTCTATTTGATAGGAGTTTAGACAATATTGGCACATATAACACACATAAGATGAACAAATAGAGGAGTAATAGTTAAACTGAAGAGTCAAAAATACTAACCAGTTGCAAGATAAACGGGCAAAGGATGAGAAAAATTAGAGCTTCAGCAGTGGCTCAATAGCAGCAGTTGAAAGAGAACAATGAGAACCCTAAAATTTTCGGTGCTTCAGAGTTCACAAGAGCCTCGAAAGGGCTCCGAGCAATGCTTACACTGGTAGAGGTTGTTAAGCAATACCACATTGGCCTTGCCTTTCATCCGGCCAATAACCAATCAAACACGATAGTCTCGGAGAACCAGAACAAAGAATAGAACAAGTACGACTAAGAGAGAGTGATCAAAAGTCCGTCTTAGGGGAATTGGGAGAGGGGTTTGTATAGTGTTTGATTACCCAGATCAAAAAAGGGAAAACATCAATTAAACCACAGAATATGGAAAGAATCACATGAAACCCATTCTAAATCGGACTAGGGTAAAATCGAGCAAACCCTAGTTTGACAAGAGGTCAAAAATAGCCAAGAATTCTGTTGAATCAAACCCTTGCGACTTTGTTTTTAGGTGTATCAAGTCAAAAACATGGTAACTATCCAGAATCGGAGCCAAAAGAACCTCTCAAATATTGTCTTCCTTAAATAACTCAGTACCAATCGAATAATGTCAAGAAAACGGAAAAGAATCACTGCGAGCACAAGAAAAGGGAAGAAAATATAGAGGATCTCCATATTATTTCAAGTATAGACTAGGATTTTAGGGTGAGGCGACTAGGGTTTGGTGTGAGAGAAGAGGAGAGCATTTGAGGGCGGCTGAAATGGGGAAATGAGGATTAGGTTGGGGTTTGGTGAGATAAAAGAGGTGTGAATTATGAGCCGTTGATCTCAAAGATGAACGACTGGGATTAAAAATGGTGTCGGGTCAGGTGTGGGGCATTTGGTTGTGTTCCATACGGGTCAAGTAAGTGTGTCTGGTGTTTTGGACCATTTGGGGTCCGAATTATGCATCTATGCTTAAAACAGCTAAAAATATGCGGAAATTAATAAAAATAAATTGTAAAATAATTAGAAAAAATATTGTTTTTGAATTTAAAACTTTTAAAATAATAGATTATAATTGTAAAAGTACAAAAATGCCATTTTGGCCTAAATAGCGTAATAAATATAATTATTTATAACACTTGACTATTATTGCATATAATATGTAAATAGTGTAAAAATACAAATATAATTGTAAAAAATGATGTGAAATACTAAAAAAATCTGCATGGGGATGTAAATAATTAGTTTGGATAATTAATTACTCAGAAATAATTTTAAGGGAGTAATAATAAATATTTATTAATTAAAATGCTAGAATCAATTAAATAATGCTTATAAAATGAAATAAAAGTTATTGTATAAAACTATAAAAGATTGATATTTAAAATATGCCATGGGATAGTAGTGTAAGGAAATACTCTACAAATATTCTACCAATATTATTTAAAATATATAAAAATACATGACACACATGAGGGCAAAATTGACTTTCAACAGCTGCCCCTCTTTACTCGGAAATGATGAAAGAATTTTCAGGCAAAGAAATCAAGATGATAATCAATTTTGTCGAATAGAAGAGGATGTGATATGAGATGTTAAAAATCTGGGGCCAGACCTTGGTTCTTGAGTTGCCTACTTATCCCTGGTGTGACGGAAATCAGGCCGCGTGTAATTCTAGATCTAAAAACGAATGAGACCGATGGAGTCATTGTAGAAAGACCATATATTGTAAAGAATGGTTTTCTCTGAATAGGATGATGTCGTGAATAGTTGATATCTCAGGTGAAGAGTATAAATGACAATAATACAGAATTGATCGTTACAGATGCATGAGGGTAATGTGATTGGGGAACGGTTACGGAAAGAGAAGCAATAAAATATCAGTTGGTGGTTACTTGGAGATACTCAATGAATGTGAACATTTGAATGGAAATCGAAGTGAGAATTGTTCCCATTTGAAGAACGGTTACCTTCCGAGTTATCTGCAAAGCTTAGAATACAATGAATATGGAAGCATATACATAATAGTTATAATATCATTGCTCCGAGTGCAGAAATTTAAACATGATGCAAATTCCCTTCGGACCATAAAAGTTGTCTTCGGACAATGAGGATGATGTCCTTAGACCATGACGTCATGGGCCATGAAACGTGTAATAAAGGGATTCGCAGGCCATGAAATGGCTACCTCGGTCTATGAGGATAGTGCCTCTGGACTATGACGCCTTTGAATAATGATATGTAGCTTTAAGATCCCTAGGCCATGGAATGGTGTTCTCAGGCCATGAAAATGGTGCCTTCGGACTATGTCGCCTTTGGATAATTTGGCGATATTTCAGCCCATGAAATATAGAGGTGTGGCGATATTTGATTGTTCGACAGAGGAAGTCGGCAAGACTTAGCCTTGTGCAAGATGGAAGTAGAGCTTAGCCTCATGCAAGTAATACGGGCAGTGCTTAGCCCTATGCAGATGATGAGGGCAGTGTTTAGCCCTATGCATATGATGAGGGAAATGCTTAGCCCTATGCAGATGATGAGAGAAATGCTTAGCCCCTATGCACATGAAGGCAATGCAGGCCTTATGCAATAATGGAGACAGAGCTTAGCCTTATGCAAATTATGAGGGCAGTGCTTAGCCCTATGCAGATGAAAGCGATGCTTAGCCTTATGCAGCGATAGAGGCAAAGCTTAGCCTCATGCAAGTGTGAGGGCAGTGCTTAGCCCTATGCAAAGAAAGGCAATAATTATCCTTAGGCAATGATGGAGGCACAACTTAGCCTCAAGTAAATGTGAGAAAGAAAGCAATTCTTAGCTCGACATGTTTAGGCTCGGTAGCATCTGTGAAGATAGCGGTCTTGTCGTATATTCCCTGTGGATACTTTTGATAATGTTGAGTCTGTTATACATGCATTCAAAGAAGAATTATAAGACGGGGGAAAGGTTGGTTCGTGCTTTGAATCCTTGTTCGTCCTTGCTTCTGACTTTATTCTCTAAGCCTGACACTTATGTGCTTTGAGCTGATCTGGGTTGCATTTGGCTATTAATAAAAATTGAGTTTGAAAAATACGATTTTTTAAATAGTTAATGTCACGACCCCCATTTTCCTCCATAGGATGTCGTGATGGAATCTAGTCTCTACGACTAGGTAAGTCTAACATGCATAGAGAAATAGCGGAAATACTACTAAAACTTTAAATAAAAATCTTCACACTATAATAATAATCTCAACAGTACAATAGCCAACACTCTCCCCAAAATCTGGTGGAACGGAGTCATAAGCTCAACAAGAAAGTACTAATACTGCCAATATACAATATTGTTTGTAACAAGAATTAATAGTAGAATGTCTAAAACAGAAGGGGACTCCGAGGTTGGCAAACGTCGAGCAGATATACTATGAAGTCTCCAAAAGCAACTACTCAATCAACCTCTAGCGTCCGACACTAGCATATGTACCTGGATCTACACAAAATGATGTGCAGAGCGCAATATGAGTACACCACAATAGTATTCAATAAGTATCAAGCCTAACCTCGGTAGAGTAGTGACGAGACCAGGTCAAGACACCTACTAGGACATAATAAACAGTGTAAAAACATAATAACGTTAAATAATGGAAGGCAGAGAAATAATTGATACAAAACAAGTTAATAAGATGAGCTAATATCGGAATTGTAAGCATGTATATAACATAAAGGAATCAATTAAAGAGAACCACAATGATCATATACGGAAAATAACTGAGAGAACAAGGAAGAACAAAACAACAAGAAGTGTTCCCACCTAAAAACTCTTTGCAACATTAGATAAACAACAAGAATCACAACAAGGTATCGCCTCGTGCACAATAAGAATCACAACCGAGGTACCGCCTTGTATTCACATTTCTCAATTTCAATCACACTTTTTTCTTATACCGCCGCGTGAGACATACATTTAAATTATATTGAAAATATTTTTCTCAAAATAGCTATACGCACTTTAGCCCACCTTACGACGCCACGTGGCTTCACGTAAACTCCCTTACAAGCAATACGTAAATAAGTCCCACCTTATGCCGCCACATGCACATTAACCCCCATCCTTTTACTATCGCATGCGCATCAATATCACATCACAATAACAACTCGCACCACAAGTTTCCATATGTCACAACTTGCCAATAATCAACATTATCAATGTTTCTACAACAATGGCCCATGGCTCGACCACAATGTGTACAAGAATATCAACAATAACAATGAATGTAAATTTCTTAACAAGAAAGATGTCTCAACAATTAACACTTTGCCTCAATGTGATAACAACTTTCACAACTTCAACACCAATAAGTCAACAATGAGAAAGATAATGTGTAACCACGATACTAAATAAGAATAACTTACAATAGAAGCGATAACATATACCGATGACTTCAAATAAGGATAATCAACAATGAAAGAGATAACATGTAACAATAACTTCAAATAATGATAATCAAAAATAAAAGAGATAATGTATTTCAATGACTTCAAATAATGATAATCAACAATGAAAGAGATAACATGTAATAATGAAAGAGGCAACAAGTTCAAGTAAAGCGTAAGAGCAAAATATAAAGTAAGATGTGAACAAGGGTTAACAAAGTCCTTTAAGGCTTGTAAGGATAGACTAACACAAGTAAGAGTAGATTGACAATGAGAATTTTGAACATGATATAATTCAATTAAAGCATGGAAAGAGTCTAAGTAGCCTAAACCGGTCCAATACCACCTATAAATGGTGTACCCACTCGTCACCTTGCGTAAACGACTTTCACATAACTCAATTAGCATAATCAAATCCAAATCCTAAGGGGTAGTTCCCCCACACAATGTTAGGCAAGATACTTACCTCAACTAGGCCAATTCAACCCTCGAAAATAGCTTTCTCCTAAACTCTACCTCCACACGGCTCAAATCTTATCAAAATCGATTTAATATCATCAAAAAATGCAAGGGAAATCATTTATAGTAGATAAATTTCATATATGTGATTAGCTTCAAAATCCAAGTCTAAATATACTCTCAAAACTCAAATTCTATTTTTTCAAAAACTTGACAAAGTTTCACAAATTTTCACTTTGATTCACATGATTTTGATGTTAAAATCTAAGATATATTGATAAAATATAGTTGGAAGTAAATTAGAATCACTTACCCAAAGTTTGTAGATGAAAATCCCCTCTCCAAATTGCCTCCTACCGAGTCTAGGGTTCTAAAACGAGAGAATATGAGATGAAATCCTGACTTCCATCCCTTTTGATCAGCTGCAATTGTCGCAATTGCGACCTGGGTTTGCAATTGCGAACCCTCGCATTTGCAAAGAATTCATCGCAAATGCGGCCACTGACCAACCTACAAGGACATCACAATTGCGACAAATGGGTTCGCAAATGCGAACCCTATCTCTTTGCAAAAGGAACACTTTAGTCGCAAATGGGAGCTACCCAAAATCCTGAGCTAACTCGCAATTGCGAGCCAATTGCAATACCTGAGGCCCCCCAGCTAAGCTCGTAATTATGAACCTGGTGTTCGCAAATGCGATACCTGAGGCATCAGACACCAGATTTTTCTTTTTCACTCAAAAACCTTCTAAAACATGTCCAAAACTCATCCGAGCTCTCCGGGCTCCAATCCAAATACTCACACAAGTCAAAAAATATCATACGAACTCACTCGCGCGATCAAAACAAAAAATTAACATCTAAAACTATGAATCAAACTCTAAAACGTATAAGTTTCAAAGTAAATTTCAAGAATCTCTAGAATTGCAACTAAACGTCCAAATCCTATCAATTCAACTCCAAATGATACCAAATTTTTTAGACAAGTTCTAAATAGCATAACAGACATATTCCAAGTCTCAAAATCAAATTCCGAACTCGATAGTAAAAAGGCAACCTATGATCAATCTTTTCAACTTCAAATTACCAAATTTCGGCAAAATAACACAATTTTGGGAATACGCCCAAGTCCAAAATCATGATACGAAGCTATCAGAGCCATCAAAATACCGTTCCGGGGTCGATTTCACAAAAGTCAAAGTTTGGTCAACATTTCTAATATAAGCTTCTAAGTCAAGAACAAAAGGGTCCACAACAACCCGAAATCTTCCCGGAACGAAATTAGTCAACCCCGTAAGTCATAAAATCATAAACACACATGTGCGAAGCATAAATTGGGGTATCGGGGCGCAATTACACAAAATGACCGGTTGAGTCGTTACATTCTCCCCCTCTTAAAATAAATATTCATCCTCGAACGTGCATAAGGAAATACCTAAAGTGATTAATAGATGAGGATAACAATTCTGCATGTCGTGCTCGGTCTCCCATGTCGCCTCCTCGACCGGATGACCCCTCCATTGAACCTTCCCTGAAGCAATATTTTTTGATCTCAACTTCCGGACCTGTCTTTCCAAGATAGCCACCGGCTCCTCAATATAAGACAAATCCTCATCTAATTGGACTGTGCTGAAGTCTAAAACATGAGACGGATCACCATAGTACTTCTGGAGCATAGAAACATGGAACACCAGATGAACTGCAGATAAACCTGGTGGAAATGCAAGCTTGTAGGCCGCCTCACCAATCCTCTCAAGGATCTCAAAAGGTCCAATATAGTTAGGGCTCATCTTGCCCTTCTTCCCGAACCTCATCACACCCTTTAGAGGTGAAGCCGGTGCAAAACTCGCTCTCCAACCATGAATGCAACATCACGAACCTTCCGATCCGCATAACTCTTCTATCTAGATTGGGCTATACGAAGCCGATCATTGATCAACTTGACCTTCTCCAAGGCATCTCGAACCAAATATGTGCCCAATAACTTAGCCTCTCCCGGCTCAAACCAACCAAATGGGGAATGACACTGTCTCCCATATAGGGACTCATAAGGAGCCATCTAAATACTCAATTGGTAGGTGTTGTTGTAGGCAAACTTCGCAAGTGGCAAAAACTAATCCCAAGAACCCCCGAAATTCATAACACGTGCACGAAGCATATCCTCCAATATCTGAATAGTGCGCTCGGACAGTCCGTCCATCTAGGGGTGAAATGATGTACTCAACTTAACCCGTGTGCCTATCACACTGTATAGCTCTCCAGAAACATGATGTGAACTACGTACCTCGGTTAGAGATTATGGATACCAGCATGCCATGAAGTCGGACAATCTCGTAGATATAGATCTGAGCCAGATGCTCTTAAGAATAGGTAGTCACTACCGAAAAGAAATGAGCCGACTTGGTCAACCTGTCCACAATCACCCATACCACATCAAATTTCTTCTTAGTCCGTGGGAGCCCAACAACGAAGTCTATGGTAACACGCTCCCATTTCCACTCAGGAATCTTAAGTCTCTGAAGCAAACCGCCCGACCTCTGATGCTCATACTTCATCTGCTGACAATTTAGGCACCAAGCTACATACTGCACTATATCTTTCTTCATTCTCCTCCACCAATAGTGCTTCCTCAAATCCTGATATATCTTAGCAGCACCCGGATGAATGGAGTACCATGAACTCAAAGCCTCCTCAAGAATTAACTCACGCAACCCATCCACATTGGGCACACATAATCGGCCTACATCCGCAACACCTCATCATCACCAATGGAAACCTCCTTCGCATCGTCGTGCTGTATCGTGTCCTTAAGGACAATCAAATGGGGGTCATCATACTGATGCTCTCTGATGCGATCATATAAAGAAGACTGAGAAACCACGCAAGCAAGAACTAGACAGGGCTCTGAAACATCCAATCTAACAAAATGGTTGGCCAAGGCCTGAGCATCCATGGCTAGTGTCCTCTCTGCTTCCGGTAGATATGCTAAACTGCCCAAGATCTCCGCCTTTCTACTCAAGGCATCACCACCACATTGGGCTTCCCGGGATAATATAGAATAGTGATATCATAATCTTTAAGAAACTCTAACCATCTCTACTTCCGCAAGTTAAGATCTTTCTATTTGAACAGATGTTGTAGACTCCGGTGGTCGGTATAGTCCTCACAAGGGACACCGTACAAATATTGCCGCCAGATCTTCAAAGCATTAACAATAACTGCCAATTCCAAGTCATGGATGGGATAGTTCTTCTCATGGGTCTTCAACTGCCGAGATGCGTAGGCAATCACCCTACCGTGTTTCATTAACACTGTGCCAAGGCCAACACATGATGCATCACAATACACAGTGTAAGACCCTGAACTCGCAGGCAACATCAATACTGGAGCTGTAGTCAAAGTAGTCTTGAGTTTTTGAAAGCTTGCCTCACACTCCTCAGACTATCTAAAAGGAGAATCCTTTTGGGTCAATCTGGTCATAGGTGCAGCAATGGATGAGAAACCCTCCACGAAACGGCGATAATACCCGGCCAAACAAAGGAAACTCAGAATCTCAGTAGCTGAAGGCGGCCTGGGCCAACTCTGAACTGCCTCAATATTCTTTGGATCTACCTTGATCCCCTCACTCGACAGCACATGACCCAAAAACATGACCGAATCAAGCCAGAATCCACACTTTGAGAATTCAATAAATACAATGATGAATGAATTAATATATGGCTAGAATACACTATTCATCAGGTGCATAAATGTTGTTGGGGCATTGGCCAGCCCCAATGACATCACAAGGAACTGGTAGTGACCATACCGAGTCCTAAAAGCAGTCTTCAGAATATCCGGATCTCGAATCTTCAGCTGATGATACCCCGATCGTAAATCAATCTTTGAGAACACTTTGGCACCCTGTAGCTAATCAAATAAGTCATCAATGCGCGATAATGGATACATGTTCTTCACTGTAACCTTGTTCTACTATTTATAATAATACACATGCATATATAACCATCCTTCTTTTTCACAAACAAGACCGAAGCACCCCAAGGCGACATACTAGATCAAATGAAACCCTTATCATGCGACTCTTGCAACTGCTCCTTTAACTCCTTCAGCTCCACTGAGGCCATACGATATGGTGAAATAGAAATGGGATGAGTGCCTGACAACAAGTCAATACCAAAATCGATATCCCTATCGGGCGGCATGCCTGGAACATCCGCTAGAAATACATCTGGGAAGTCTCTCACAATTGGAACTGACTCAACGGTAGGAGTATCAGTACTAACATCTCTTACAATGGCTAGATTAGCATCACACCTCTTCTCAACCATCCGCTAAGCCTTTAGAAATGACACACCCTGCTAGGAACATAATCCAATGCATCCCTCCACTCTAACTGTGGCAGACCTGGGATAGCCAACGTCACAGTTTTGGCGTGACAATCCAGAATAGCATGATAGGGCAGCAACCAGTCCATCCCCAAGATAAAATCAAAGTCTACCATACTAAGCATTAGTAAATCAATTTTGGTCTCAAAAAACCAATAATTACAAATAAACACGACCGATACATGCGGTCCACAATAATAGAATCTCCCACAGGCATGGACACATAAATAAGGAACTCAAAAAATCATGAGATATATCCAAACATGGAGCAAAGTAAGATGATACATCTGAATAAGTGGATCCTGGATCAAATAAGACTGATGCATCTTTATGACAAACCGGAACCATACCCATAATGACTGCGTCTGAAGCGAGATCCTCCATCCTACACGTAAAACCATAGAATTTGGCCTAACTTCCCCCCATACGGTGACCTCTACCCCCTGTCCCCCACCCCTAGCTGGATGTACGGGTAGAGCAGTAACTGGGGCAACAACCATGGCCTGAGAAGTCTATGGACCAGACTGAATCCGTGGAGCCTGAGTTGTCTGTGAAGGTGTACCCATCTTGAGTCTAGGCAGTCTCTAACCATATGACGGGTATCAGCACACTCAAAACAAGAGCTCTTTGGGTGTGGCTGTTGAGATTGGCTGGGGCCTAGTCAGTTGGACTGACCGTTGAAGGCACCCCATGCAAGAGGTGCACTAGAAAGTGGTTGAGCAAAGTGTGCAACCTAAGACCTCAGAATAACCGAAGCAATACTAGAAGCTGGAAGTGCTGAGTGAACTGGACGGCTCACATAGCCTCTTCCATGATGAGCTATAGCTGCAGTGTGGCCACCACTAAATCCTCCACTACCTCGAGGCCTTTTGGCCTCCCTGTCCTCTCTCTTATGGCCTCATATGCCCTCCAACCTCTGTGCAATCTCTACCACCTGCTGATATAGGGTATCTGTCTCCAACTCTCGAGCCATGTTAAAACTTGCCATAGATGAGCTCCTCGATAAACTGACTGAGTTGCTCCCTCACTGTAGAAACCAAGAAAGGTGCATGTCTAGACAAATCACTGAATCAGACAACATACTCTGACACTATCATAGTACCCTGGCGCAGTTGCTCAAACTCCACGCGCTATGCATACCTAAGGGTATGAGGAACAAACTATCTCAAGAACATCTTTGAAAACCGAGTCCATGTAAGTGAAGCTGCATCGGCTGGGGTACCCTCCTCATACACTCGCCACCACTGATACACTGCTCCTGACAACTAGAATATAGTAAAAGCAACCCCACTCGTCTCCACAATAACCTTGGTGTGTAGAATACGGTGGAACTCCTCTAGAAAACCATGTGCATCCTCTGAAGCTAAACCACAGTAAGTAGGAGGGTGATACTTCTTGAACCTCTCAAGTCTAAGCTGCTCCTCCTCAAATGTTGCTGCCCTAACCCCGGGCTGAACCGGAACAACATGTTGTACTAGTATAACCTCTGGGACTTGATTAACATAGACCTGCTGCTCTGGAGTACGGGCCGCATGAGTCTAAGCTCCTCACCCAGCCAGAGATATGGCTGGTGCAAGTGGAATCAACCCCGCCAGAGCTAGAGTACCAAACATGCTCAAGAGTTGTGCGAGGGTCTCCGAAGTGAAGGGGTGGCAACAGGTGCCTTGGGTACATGTCCCCCAACTGGAGCTACTAGTGGCTTCTCTATCGCAGCTCGGGAAGGTGCTCTAGCTGCACCACGTGCCCCTCCTCGACCTCTGCCCCGGCCTCTCAGGGCTCTAGCAAGGGGCACAGGTGTCTGATCGTCAGATACAGTAGTGTGTGTCCTCATCATCTGTAAGAGAATAGAAAGACAAAGATTCTGAATTTTGAAGTCAACAATTTGCATGATAAGGAATCAAAGAAGTGAAGTTTCCTAACAAATCTGTAGCCTCTCAAAGATCAGTACAGATGTCTCCTTGCCGATTCGCAAGACACTACTAAACCTGCTTATGACTCGTAATACCTATAAACCTAGAAATCTGATACCAACTTGTCACGACCCCAATTTTCCTCCGTAAGATGTCATGATGGCACCTAGTCTCTATGACTAGGTAAGCCTAACATGCATAGAGAAATGCGGAAATACTACTAAAACGTCAAATAAAAACCTTCACACTATAATAATAAACTCAATAGTATAATAGCCAACACTTACCCCAAAACCTGGTGGAACAGAGTCATAAGCTCTACAGAAAAGTACTAATATACCGATATACAATACCATTTGAAATGAGAAGTAAACAGTAGCATGTCTAAAACAAAGGGGGACTCTAAGGCCTACAGACGTAGATCAGGTATACCTTGAAGTCTCCAAAAGCAGCTACTCAATCAACCTCTAGCATCTAACACGAGCAGACGTACTTGGATATGCATAAAATGATGTGCAGAAGCGTAGTATGAGTACACCACAACGGTACTCAGTAAATATCAAGCCTAACCTCGGTAGTGTAGTGATGAGACAAGGTCAAGACACTTACTAGGACATAATAAATAGTATGAAAACATAATAACAATAAATAATGGAAGGCGGACAAATAACTTATACGAAACAAGTTAATAGCATGAACTAATACAGGAATTGTAAGCATGGAGATAACATAAAGGAATTAATTAAAGAGAACCTCAATGATTATATACAGACAATAACTGATAGAACAAGGAAGAACAAAATAACAAGAAGTGTTCCCACCAAAACACTCTTTGCAACATGAGATAAATAATAATAATCACAATAACGTACCGCCTCGTGCACAATAAGAATCACAACCGAGGTACCGCCTCGTATTCACAATCTTTCCTTATATCGCCGTGTGAGCCTTACATTTAAATTGTTTTGAAAATATTTTTTCCGAAATAGCTACATGCACTTTAGATCACCTTATGACGCCGCGTGGCTTCACGTAATTCCCTTACAAGCAACATGTACATAAGTCCCACCTTATGCCTCCACATGCACATTAACCCCCCATCCTTATACCGCCGCATGCGCATCAATATCACATCACAATAACAACTCGCACCACAATTGCCCATATGTCACAACTTGCCAATAATCAACACTATCAATGTTTCCACCACAATAGCCCATGGCTCAACCACAATGTGTACAATAATATCAACAATAACAATGAATGTAAATTTCTCAACAAGAAAGATGTCTCAACAATTAACACTTTGCCTCAATGTGATAACGGCTCTCACGATTTCAACACCAATAACTCATCCATGAGAAAGATAATATATAACCACGATACTAAATAAGAATAACTCATAATAGAAGAGATAACATATACCAATGACTTCAAATAACGATAATTAACAATGAATGAGATAACATGTAACAATGACTTCAAATAATGATAATCAACAATGAAAGAGATAACATGTATCAATGACTTTAAATAATTATAATTAACAATGAAAGAGATAACATGTAACAATGAAAGAGGCAACAAGTTCAACTAAAGCGTAAAAGCAAAATATCAAGTAAGATGTGAACAAGTACTAAAAAAGTCATTTAAGGCATGTAAGGATAGACTAACACAAGTAAGAGTAGATTGACTATGAGAATTTAGAACATGATATGACAATTTAATTAAATCATGGAAAGAGTCTAAGTAGCCTAAACTGGTCAAATACCACCTATAAACTGTGTACCCACTCGTCACCTTGCGTACACGACTTTCACATAGCACAAATGACACAATAAATCCCAAATCCTAAGGGGTAGTTTCCCCCTCATAAATTTAGGCAAGATACTTACCTAAACTAAGCCAATTCAACCCTTGAAAATAGCTTTTCCCCTAAAATTCGCCTCTTAATGGATCAAATGTAACTAAAATCGATTTAATATCATCAAACAATGCAAGGGAAATCATTTGCAATAGATAAAGTTATTATATTTACACTTTTACCAAAATATCAACAAAAATCAACTCGGGGCTCACCCGGTCAAAACCCGGGTCCAAGGGTAGATTCCGACTACCCATGACCCCAACGAGTTCATATATGTGATTAGTTTTAAAATCTGAGTCCAAATCGTCTCTTGTAATGACCCGATCGGTCATTTTGCTTTTTACAACCCCGTTCCCCTATATAAGGCTCCCTGTATGTGCTTTTACTGTTTTATGACTTGCGGGGATGGTTAGCTCGGGATTTAGAAGGGTGCGGGTTGAAATCGGAACACTTGGTTCCTTAAGGTTGGCAAAAAAGGCTAAGTTTGACTTCGGTCAACATTTTGAGTAAACGACCTCAAAATTAGGATTTGATGGTTCCAATAGGTTTGTATGATTATTTCGGATTTGGGCGTATGTTCGGATCGGGTTTTGGATGACCTGGGAGAGTTTCGGCGCCTAATAGTGAAAGTTGACTTTTTGAAGGCTTTAAAGTTCTTTAAATTTGGTTTGAAGTTGGATTTGGTCTTATCGAGATCCAATTGAAATTCTGAGACTGGAAATAGTTTTGTATGTTGATTTCAGACTTGCACGCAAAATTTGGTGTCCTTCCGAGTAGTCTAAGTATGTTTCGGCGCATTCGGAGTAAGTTGGAAGAACTTAAAGTTCACAAGTTATTTGGAATTGGTTTTAGGTGTGATTCTTAGCTTTGATGTTGTTTTACACATTTTAAGGGTTCGAGCAAGTTCGCTTTATGATTTCAAACTTTTTGGTATGTTTGGGCGGGGTCCTGGGGGCCTCGGGTGTCAATCGGACTTGGCACGGGCCAAGTTTGGACTTGGAAGAAGAGCTGAAGCACCAGTTTCTAGTGTAAACCCACATGCGGAGGGATAGCCACAGGTGCGAGCTCCTAGAAGCGAACCTTGGACCACAGAAGCGGTGCAGCCCAGGCTGCCCAGTGTTCACAGAAGCGGTAATGTGACCGCACCTTCAGATGCGCAGGTGCTCTGGTTGAAGAACCGAAAGGGGGTTGCAGGTGCAACAAGCTCGCCGCAGAAGCGGTCTCCTGTCCGCAGAAGTGAAACCAGCCAGCCTCAGGCACCTCCGCAGAAGCATACATTAGTTCGTAGAAGCGATGCTGCAGATGCGGCCTAGCGACCGCATACTCGAAATCGCTGGAGGCAGTGTGGTTCTTTTAAAACGGGAATTAGGCTATTCTGAGTGCATTTTATGTCACACTTGGGCGATTTTGGAGCTTCAAAAAGGGGAATTTCAACCTAGCTATGGAAAATAAGTAATTTCTACCTAATGTGAGTTTAATACATAGATTTTGGGTAGATTTTAACGTGTAAATTGTGGAAATCATGGGTTTAGATGAAAAACCTAGGTTTTTTTTAATATAAAAATGGGATTTAACTACGAAAATGGTTATGGAATTTAGTGAAAGTTATATATTTGAGTTCATGAGGTTATGGGTAACAACTTACTTCAAATTTTTGGAATCCGGGCACGTGGGCCTGGGGGTGAATTTTAAGAATTTCTCAATTTGGGGTTGGGTAATTACTTTAATAATTAGGATATGAAGTTTTGAACATGTATTGACTAAATTTATATAACATTTGACTAGTTTCGAGTCGTTTGGCACCGAATTGAGGGTTTAAGCACAAACTTGGATCGAAAAGTAGGCTTTGAGATGAGGTAAGTCTCTTTTCTAACCTTGAAAGAGGGAATTAACCCCATAGGTTAATTTAATTAAAATGTGCTTCTATTTGTTGGGGCTACGTACGCACGAGGTGACGAGAGTCCGTACGTAGCTACTAATTATGCTTATGTCCAGGTAGTTGTAGGTTTACACCATACTTTGTTGACACCGTTATTTGATTATGCATACTAATTGCCTTAAATAGAGCTGAGATTGAGGATTTCAAGTTTTTAAAAGTTTCTAGTTGAATTTCAAGTTTTCTATGTTCAACTGCGTCACAAGTATATTCCGCGAGGGCGGTAAATTTCAACTGCTCTCATGGGAACGGGCCGTTCGCCTCGGCAGGTTAATCGACGCATCTATGGTTTGTGTCGTTTGGCCCTCGGCAGTGCACACAATATATGTATATGTATCATTGGATCGGGTTGTACGTCCTCGGCATAATTCGTGCGTAATAGTACTGGAAGCCCAACTATATTTGATATTGTTTCATTGGCCTGAGAGGTTAAATGGTTAAATGAGGGAACTTGATTTGGTATTTACTATCAGTGAAAAGATTGTTTATTTATTTTCTTTTTGCTACCGAGTTCTATTGTCATGTATATATCCCATGTTTAATTAGAATTATATATATATTTTGTTGGCCCAAAGTAAGTGTCGAAGTCGACCCCTCGTCACTACTTCTTCGAGCTTAGACTAGATACTTACTGGGTACATGTTGTTTATGTACTCACGCTACACTTTTGCACTGAATGTGTAGGATCTGAGGCAGGTGCATCTGGATATCAGTCTGGCGCGCATCCTTGACTAACGAGAGTTTGCGGTGAGCTGTCTTCCAAGCCCGTTCTGCAGCAGCCGATGTCTTTCTTTTGCTTTATTTTCTCTCTATTTCGTTTCAGACAGTAGTGTAGTATTCTTTTGTATATTTTATTAGTAGCTTATACACTTGTGACACCAGGTCTTGGAGATTTGTGCTAGTAGACACTTGATGGTTTTGGGTTATTTTACTTATCTCACTTGCTTATGAAAATTTTGATCTCACAATTTTTATTAAATTCTTATTCTTTTTTTATTTATTTATTTATGCACAAACTAACAATCAACTATTTCAATCTTTAAAAGAAAGGATCACAGAGTTAGTTCACCGTTGGCTTTCCTGGCGGTAATGTTGGGCGCCATCATGACCTAAATGAGAAATTGGGTCGTAACAACATGGTTTAGAGCACTAGGTTCATGCAGGTCTCACAAGTTATTAGCAGGCCTAATAGAGTCTTGCGGATCGGTGCGGAGACGTCTGTACTTATCTTCGAGAGGCTATAAGGTGTTAGAAACTACTCTTTCTTTATATCCTATCGTGCAGTTGATGGTATACTAAGTGTCTTTCTCTTATTCCCTCACAGATGGTGAGAATGTGCACGACGGATGTTCCACACCCGGGAGGAGTTGCTCCCCCTGTTGCTAGAGGCTGGGGGAGGGCACCGGCATAAGGTAGGGGACGAGGATGTCCCAAAGTTGCCCCGCCTATACCACCACCGGATCCATTAGAGGATCCCATTATTGAGGCACAGGGCGAGGTGCCTACGGCAGAGCCAGCCCAGGTATATTTCATGTCAGCACCGGGCTTTTAGGAGGTTATGGGTCGTATGCTATGGTTCATGGATACTAAAACCCAGGCTGGTTTATTTCCAGAAGACCCAGCCATATCTCAGGTGGGAGGGGGAGCACAGAACCCCTACTGCTCAGGCTCCTGGGCATGTAACTGCTGTATATCAAACCCCAAGCACACTACCCATGGGTGAAGCCCAGCCAGTGGCAGCAGCCGTACTTGAGCCCGGACCAGCTGCGGCAGGCGAGCCGCATAAGCTATTGGACAGATGGACTAGGCTACACCCTCCTGTCTTTGGAGGCGAGAGACATGAGGATCCCTAGGATTTCATTGATCGGTGCAGGGACGGACTGTACAACATGAGTATATTAGAGTCCCACGGGGTGGATTTCACTACTTTTCAGTTGGAGGGCAGGCCCCGTAGATGGTGGCAGTCTTATCTTCTTGGCAGACCAGTAGGTTCTCCTTCCTTGACTTGGGACCAGTTCACACGTACCTTTCAGGATAGGTATATTCCACCCTTTTAGAGGGAAAATTCGAGGTTTCAGTTTGAGCAGCTCCAGCAGGACCAAATGTCAGTGACTGATTATGAGGCGACGCTCTCTGAGTTGTCTCGCCATGCACTTATGATACTTCCTACTGAGAAAGAGAGAGTACGGAGGTTCGTTGTGAGGTTGAACTCTGGTATTCGGGCCACTATGTCCCGAGAGGTTGAGATGGGGACCTCTTACCAGCTAGTTATGGAGATAGCTTAGAGGATTGAGGGTTATCGTCAGTGGAGCAGAGAGCAGATGCCACAGGACAAGCGGTTCCGTAATTCTGGAGGATTCAGTGGTGCTCCATCTAGGGGTAGAGGTTAGTTTGGGAGAGGTCAGCCGAGAAGGCCTACATATTCAGCATCGCCGCCTCCTCGGGGTGCTCCAGTACAACCTTATTTCAACGCCATACCAGAGAGTTCCTACCGCCCACCAGCTATTCAGGATTCCTCCAATGGGTATTCTGGCCATCAGGGTCAGAATTCAGGGTAGCATTCTACCGCTCCGAGGGGGTGTTACAAGTGTGGGGATCCTGGCCACATGAAGAGGTTTTGCCCCAGATTTTGGGGTAAGGCGGTACAACAGGTTTCTTACCCTATGATTACAGCGCCAGTTTCCGCACCAGCCGTTCGGCTGCCCATAAGCGGAGGGCAGGTGGGTGGGGGCCGTCCTAGAGGTGGAGGCCAGGCGGGTGGAGATCAGGTTGGTGGCTCTCCAGCAAAATTCTATGCTTTCCTAGCTAGACCAGATGCAGTGGCCTCAGATGCCATGATCACAGGTATTATTTCTGTCTGCGGTAGGGATGCTTCAGTATTATTTGATCCAGGATCTACCTATTCATATGTGCCATCTCTGTTTGCTCATTTCCTGGATATTCCTCATGAGTCCTTGGTTACTCCTGTTTATGTGTCCACTCTAGTGGGAGATTCTGTTGTTGTGGATCGGGTCTATCGGTCCTGCATTGTTACATTCTGTGGATATGAGACTAGAGAACAGATCTGCTGCTGCTTGATATAACCGAATTGGAGGTCATACTGGGCATTGACTGGTTATCTCTATATCACGCCATCCTTGATTGCCATGCCAAGACTGTTACCTTGGCGATGCCAGAGTTGCCTAGGTTGGAGTGGATGGGTTCTTCTGTCAGCACACCTAGTCGAATCATCTCTTTTATAAAGGCTCGACACATGGTTGAGAAGGGTTATTTGGCTTATCTAACCTATGTTCAGGTTACTGCCGCAGAGACTCCAGCGATCGATTCAGTACCCGTAATCCGGGAGTTCTCCGATGTGTTTTTTTCTGACCTTCCAGGCATGCCACCTGATTGTGATATCGATTTCTGCATTGATTTGGCTCCAGGTACCCAGCCTCTATCTATCCCACCATACCGTATGGCTCCAAAAGAGTTGAAGGAGTTGAAGGCACTACTTGAGGACCTTCTAGAAAAGGGGTTCATCAGGCCAAGTGTATCACCTTGGGGTGCACCGGTATTATTTGTGAAGAAGTGTTACACCCCATGTTTTCGTGCGTAAGAGTACGTTGTAAGACAATTGATGTAAGCTCAGAAATGAGATCATGTTTGAAAGGACATATGGTAGGTTAATCATGTTACCTTGGAGGTTACAAATCTTTAATATCATAGATAACAAGTACCAAGAGTGTTGAAAGACTTAGAAGCTAAGCAAAATAAAGAAAATAAGTTTCGTCGAAAGCCGACAAGTTAGGAATATTATAACATGTAATCTTGGGATAAAAATAGGGTGATTAACATGATAAGGAGGTTATTTTAGGAGTTATTTTAGGTTTATTATAGTCATGTGTTACGTATTTAAGCCAAGCAAGTTGTGGAACAAAAGTTGGCAAAGGTCATCACAAGTTACATTCGTAAATGTACTGAACATTAGGTCAAATGTTGCAGAGCTTTTCTCCCAATATACTTGGAATTACGGGATGATACACATATAAAATTGAAGATATATGAGTCTATTTTCTAAGCATTAAACCATTTGTTGATACGACATTGGATTAGAGAGATATTTTCAGTTTTACGAGACTGCACAGACTGCACAGGATACAAGTAGGTGTGTCACTTAAGCTTTTTGAGCAATACACTTCGTGTGTTATATGACGTCTTTTTGGAACATATTATATACCAAATTGAAGATTTCGAAATGTATTTTCCAATGCTATTAACCGTTTATTTATACAGCATCGAGATAAAAATATATAAGCGTCGGAAGAAGGGCCAATGAGAGGGTGCCAAGCTAGCACCTCTTTGACTTTTCAAAAGTTGATATATTAAGGTCTTAGGTCGTCTTTATCTTCATGTTTCCAAAGCACACGACCATAGAACACCCATAAACATATACCTGAGCTCTCTTCTAGGGTTTCAAAGAAGATTAACATCCCAAGTACAAAATCAAGACGCGATAACATTAGAACGATCCCTACGACAGAAGTATCGCTATATCGCCTCTCTTTTTCTTTGTAGTTTGAGTTATGGAAGGTACTTCATAGTTAAGAAAATGTCTAATTTATGTTTTTAAACTTTTATATATCAAGTAAGATTGATAAATTCGTTTCCTAATAGTTATAACTCACGGGACGTTGATCGGAAGCCGTGAGTTTGATTTATTTCACTTTTAGTGGACTGTTTTGTAGTCCACTCGTGTTGGCCTATTGTGCTTATGATTTATGTATCTTGGAAGGATTAAGGGTGTGGAGAAATGCCACATGTGGTAGGGTAGTAGGCTGGCCGCTCGTTGTTGCAATTTCAGGCTAATTGATAACTTGTTGATTGGGTGTGTTATGGTATATTTGGGGTTTTTGTTGTATTGAAGGTCCCAAATTGTAGTTGGGTTGTTTTTGAGTTTCTAATTGTATTGTGTTTGTATCTCGCCTATAGTAGGCTTGAGGGATCATTAAAATCAAGGGAAATGCTGCCCGTTGTATTTTAAAATCGAGTTATCGTTTGAGATACGTGATATACTAGCGCCATCTAAGTTGTACATGTATTTCTTTGTTATAGGGTTGGCGCGCTAGTTGCCGTAAGCTTGTTATTGAGTATGCATTGATGGCTTGAGGTAAGTTAAGGCTATCCTTTCATTCCTTTTGGCATGATCCACATGATACAACGAAACAAACAAGCACACAACTTTCATAAATGATTCTATTCTTAAAAGTAGTAGGAGTTCCTATGTTCTTGATTCCCCATGTGTCCTATTATTCTATCGTCTATTCATGGGTCTCAAAAAATATGTAAGTTGATAAAGTTTATTTCATGATATTAATCGAAGGCATAATAATTTTATGAAATTCCGAGAGATCTTATTGACTTACTTCTCATGCATTGCATTCATTTATACATAATACCCATGACAAGATGACGTTATATACACATATATTATATGTATATGGGGTATGGGGAAAGGTTATGGCATTATATACACACCACCACCTGATCTGCTGGTATACGTTGATGATTTTGCCCACAGTGGCTGAGATGATATGATGGGATGCCCTCAGAGGCCTGATGATGTTATGTACGCATATACCTATGCATGGTATGACATTTATACGCACATGTATGACATTATAAATTTTTCATGATTCACAGAGCTATTCAGAATTACAGGTTGAGTTCTTTTCTAAATGTTTCTTTCATGTCTTTTATATACTACTTTCATGCCTTACATACTCTGTACTTTATTTGTACTGACGTCCCTTTTGCATGGGACGCTGTGTTTCATGCCCGCAGGTCCCGATAGATAGGTTGAGAGTTCTCCTAGTAGGCTATTAGCTCCGTGGACCATGTTTGTGCAATCCATTTGCTCCGCAGTTGCCTATTTGGTCAGTATGATTTGGATATATATTGATTGGTATGGCCGAGCCCTGTCATGACCTTTATGACATTTATGTACTCTTAGAGGCTTGTAGACAAATGTCATGTATACAGATACTTGTATGGCCTTATCAGCCTATGCTTTGAGTATATAAATGATTATGTCGGTCTTATAGGCCCATATGTCACATGTATAAGTTTCTATATCATGTTGGGTTATCCTATGTCTAGTATTCCTTTATGTTTTATTCTCGTTATCTCATGACGGCCCTTCTGGCCCACTTACCCATGACGGTATGATAAGAAAGATATGTTACATTGGTACTCTGTTGTGTAAGGCACCGGGTGCCCATTGCAGCCCTGCAGTTTGGGTCGTGACAAAAGTGGTATTAGAGCAATTTTGTCCTAGGAAGTCTACAAGCCGTGTCTAGTAAAGTCTTGTTTATGGGTGTGTTGTGCACCACACTTATAAGCTGGAGGATACAAGGCATTTAGGATTGTCACTCTTTCTTCTTACTCTAGATCGTGTGGTAGAGCTCAGTTGTAAGAATTTAAATTCCTAAATTTTATTTTATTCGTTATACAAGGATACCTATATCCTAAAATATAGTTGGTAAGAGATTGAATGTGGCTGTGGAAGAGTTGAGTAAGAGGAACTCGATTTTGCATCATACTTATGATGAGTAAATGTAAGGTCTTCAGTAGATTATGTGTGTACTACGACATGTAAGCTTCTTGATAAGGAGTCCTAAGGCATGAATATCTATCCACCCCTATGGTAATAAGCAACGAGAGAATCAGAAGGTAGATATAAGTTTCAACAAGTAAAAAAAGCTAGGTGAAGAAGGATACGAGGTACCAGTTAGTGAAGATTATCTTTATTTACAATTCATGCAGAGAAATATTAGCATTCTTAGTTACTTTTAACAATAGCAAAGATATATTCACTTGACAACACCCATTTCAGTTATGCCTTGTGGGAGCTAACAGATATGGTTTAAGAGAATGATGGGATATCAACATCCAGCTAGGGTTAGAGTAACCCAAAATTGTGGATGGATTGTTATCATTAGCTCACATTTACGAAGGATATTGCAAACATGGTAATAGTTCTCCTTGTGAGACACCCAAATGATGCACTCTAGAATAGTACAATCAGTTATGAATACTAGAATGTTAAATTTTTTTAGAAGATTGGGATTGGAATCCTAGAAGGGATAAATATTTACATTTGTATGGCTCCCGTCCCTAGTAAAGAGAGAGTGTTAGGCGACCTGAAGAGCCAGTGAGGTGAATCAAGGGGGGCCAAAAGTGAAATAATGTTTTGCTGAAGTTTTCATAATAAGGTGATATACAGAAATATTAGCAGGAGAATAAGAAGAAAGTAAATGAAGCATTATGAGTAAGATGTAATAAATGGATGATAACGATAAATCAAAATATGACAAGACTACAGATTCTATAGTCAAGTGAAGGAAAAGACAAGAGGTTACAGGCCTTGAGACAATAAAAGAGTATAAGCCATAAAGTCATGTCCCCATTTCAAGAAATGAGTTGGTGACTCGTACGCGATTACCAGAAGGAAAAGTTAGACCCCCGGAGTAAAAGAAATTAGTATGGGCTAGTGAATAAGATAAACTGAACATGAATTCGGGACTGAAGGATTTGATATTAGTCGACATCGTGAGAATTTCATAGATCGCGTTCCGGCGATAATAGAATGGACAACAAAAGAATAACCTTTAAAGGTCATTCAGGAAGACGCTTCCCTATAGCAAGAACTATGAGCGGAGTTAATCTTAAGGGACTAAGTGTGCCAGTTACACTAGGTGTCACCTTCATGCGTAAGAAATTCAGTTATCCATGGTATAGAAAGTTTACCGCAAGGCAAGTAAAAGTTCGTGAAAATGTGAAAAGATGCCAAAGATGAAGATGTAAAACATTTATAGGTAAATCTTCATCGCATTAAATGTTAGTACTCCCCTAAAGGAGGAAGATGGTGTGATATGGTATTAAGTCGGAGTTATGTGGTTCAGGTAACTATGGAATAGTAAAAGAAGAATGTGCTAGAAAGGCGAAAGGAATGAGATTGCATTTATTCAGATCCTACGGATATGATACGACTCCAAAACATTATTCAAGCATGACGACGGGGAGAGGCAGCAAGGGTTCCATCACTAGATATTATTTATAAATAAATATAAAGGAACACTTGATACATAAGGAGCCAGTGTGCGTGGTAAGTTAAGACAAAGGATATAACCCGAGTGAGATTACGCAGAATTTAGATATGAGAATGGACTAACGAGTAGTTAGTAGTTGATTCAGGAAGAGCCTAGTCATGGATAGACAAGAGGATACAGACAAATCAGCAGATTGTGCAAGATAAACATAGTGAACCCCAACATAGTGAATTCAGTCTCGCAGATATGATGTTGTAACCCTTGAGAAACATTCAAATTGGAGTTGGGGTAATTATAGGTACCGTATAAGTATTATGGAAATAAAAGAAAGTGCCACTGGGAAGACATTCAAAAATTTTAGTTCAGAAGTAACCCTACGAGAACAAGGGCGCGAGGATAAGTAACGAAGAATAACTATAGGCGAGTAAGAATATCAATTTTTTTTTTTGAGTATACGATGTAATAAGCTTGTAGCTTTACAGGAGTCAAAGGGTTCCCCCTAAGTACTACAAAGAAAGACTAGCTGAGAAAATAAGGAAGAACATTTCAACTTAAGCATAGTGACAAAAAAATGGTCTTGTAACAACAGTCTCACTACAACATTGTATGCACTCCATAAGAAAGTGCCACCTATCGTGGCTAATTAACGGGAAGAAAAAAAAATTCAAAAGCTGATATTTGAGATCATATAAGTTACAGGAAATTTCAGTATTTGTGGGCAATCAAATAAGCCATGTATTCATGCAACAAGTAGCAGAACGACCATGAAAAGTAATTGCCTATGTTTAAAGACAACTGAGAAGGCACGAAAGGAAATCTATGGTGCTAGCAATTTAAAGGAAGATTGCTAGTAGTATGAATAGATATGTGTAGGTCGCAAGCTAAAGTATCGTAGAGCGATAAGGGTTTAGGTAGATAGGAGTAAGGATAAGTAAAGATGAGTGAGAAGATAACAAAAATAGGTAAGGCCTCGGGATTAAGCCCATCAAAACAAGAGAGATGATGGTTTTCGTAAGTTAAAGAAAGCTCAGTATAGCTTGAACTAACTCGGAGGAGTCTAAGACTAGGTGCATTTTAAAGAGATGAAATGCTGCCCTGGTAGTAAAATAATGGTGTAATTGTGATTGATAAGAGGATGATATTTAGGCCTTTGAATGAATAATGTTTTAAAGAAAAGGGATTTTATGAATTGCATGGGATTAGAATATCCCCATAAGATGAATCACGTTGGGATGTCATGAAATACGGTTATTGAAGTATAGTATTTCCCCTAGACGGATCAGGCAAATCACTTCAAATGTTTCCCGATGCAACGTGAGCCCTAGTGATAATGTATTACGTAAGAGATTTCAAGTTATCAATGGTAGAATATTGATCAACGTTGAGGTGAAACACCAATAGATGGATAAAAGTTACAAAGAATGAGATGCGATTAGGCCATCATTCTTAAGATGAAAAGTAATGAGGAAGCACTAAAGGATTTAGATTTATACATATAGATAAGCAGCGAGAGAGTAACATAGAGTTGGGTAGCAAACCTCAATAATAATAAACCGAAGTAAGAGTTATGGTATAGTATGACCTACCTAGTTGTAGTAAAGCCATAAGCATAGATAACCGAGGCTATGAAACAAGATATAGCAATAGTCGTAAGTTCGATAAAGTACCGAGTGAAGAACTTCAGTACACCTAAAGATTCCCAGAGAGGCAGCTTGTCATAGTTCTGTATATGTTCACAAAGTGAGGCCTAGAGATTGGCTAAAAGCTGGACGAAAAAGGAGAGAAGAGTCGCATAGGCGCACATACAAGGACAAAGTGGTACATGCTGCATGATAGAAGGTAGCAACAGTTAAGAGATTGGAAGAATTCCGATCACAAGTCGTGGTGTGAGAAAGAGGCCTAAAGAAGGGAATGCCCTGGTCTTTGAATTTATTCACAGAATAATTGCCTAGATGGAAAGTATAATATTAAACTCTTCGCAAGAGAAATAGGTTATGAGACTGATAAGCACATCAGTCAACATTCGAGGACGAATTTTCCTAAGGGGGGAATGATGTTATACCCCATGTTTTCGTACGTAAGAGTACGTTGTAAGACAATTGATGTAAGCTCAGAAATGAGATCATTTTTGAATGTTCATATGGTAAGTTAATCATGCTACCTTGGAGGTTACAAATCTTTAAGATCATAGATAACAAGTACCAAGAGGGTTGAAAGACTCAGAAGCTAAGCAAACTGAAGAAAATAAGTTTCGTCGAAAGTCGACAAGTTGGGAATATTATAACATGTAATCTTGGGATAAGAATAGGGTGATTAACGTGATAAGGAGGTTATTTTAGGAGTTATTTTAGGTTTATTATAGTCATGTGTTACGTATTTAAGCCAAGCAAGTTGTGGAACAAAAGTTGGCAAAGGTCATCACAAGTTACATTCATAAATGTACTGAACATTAGGTCAAATGTAGCATAGCTTTTATCCCAATATACTTGGAATTATGGGATGATCCACATATCAAATTGAATATCTACGAATCTATTTTCTAACTCATTAAACTGTTTGTTTATACGACATTGGATTAGAGAGATAGTTTCAGTTTTACGAGACTGCGCAGACTGCACAAGTGACAAGTAGGTGTGTCACTTAAGCTTTTTGAGCAATACATTTCATGTGTTATATGACGTCTTTTGGGAAGTATTATATACCACATTGAAGGTCTTGGAATGTATTTTCCAACGCTCTTAACCATTTGTTTATACGACATCCGGATAAAAAGATATAAGCATCGGAAAAAGGGCAAATGAGAGGGTGCTAAGCTAGCACCTCTTTGACTTTTCAAAAGTTGATATATTAAGGTCTTAGGTCGTCTTTATGTTCATTTTTCCATAGCACACGACCATAGAACACCCATAAACATATCCTTAAGCTCTCTTCTAGGGTTTCAAAGAAGATTAAAATCCCGGGTACGAAATCAAGAAGCGATAACATTAGAACGATCCCTACGACGTAAGTATTGCTATATCGCCTCTTTTTTTCTTTGTAGTTTGAGTTATGTAAGGTACTTCATAGTTAATAAAACGTCTAATTTATGTATGTAAGATTTTATATATCAATTAAGGTTGATAAATTCGTTTCCTAATAGTTATAACTCACGGGACAGTGATCAGAAGCCGTGAGTTCGATTTATTTCACTTTTAGTGGACTGTTTTGTAGTCCACTCGTGTTGGCCTATTGTGCTTATGATTTATGTATCTTGGAAGGATTAAGGGTGTGGAGAAATGCCACATGTGGTAGGGTAGTAGGCTGGCCGCTCGTTGTTGCAATTTCAGGCTAATTGATAACTTGTTGATTGGGTGTGTTATGGTATATTTGGGGTTTTTGTTGTATTGAAGGTCCCAAATTGTAGTTGGGTTGTTTTTGAGTTTCTGATTGTATTTTGTTTGTATCTCACCTATAGTAGGCTTGAGGGAGCAGTAAAATCAAGGGAAATACTACCCGTTTTATTTTAGAATCGAGTTATCATTTGAGATACGTGATATACTAGCGCCATCTAAGTTGTACATGTATTTCTTTGTTATAGGGTTGGCGCGCTAGTTGTCATAAGCTTGTTGTTGAGTTGCATTGACGACTTGAGGTATGTTAAGTCTATCCCTTCTTTCCTTTTGGCATGATCCATATGATACAACGAAATGAGCAAGCATACAACTTTCATAAATGATTCTATTCTTAAAAGTAGGGTTTCTGTGTTCTTGATTCCCCATGTGTCCTATTATTCTATCGCTTGTTCATGGGTCTCAGAAAATACGTAAGTTGATAAAGTTTATTTCATGATATTAATCGAAGGCGTAATGATTTTATGACATTCCTAGAGATCTTATTGACTTACTTCTCATGCATTGCATTCATTTATACATGTACATTGACCCATGACAAGATGGAGTTATATATACGTATATTATATGTATATGGGGCATGGGGAAAGGTTATGGTATTATATACACACCACCACCTGATCAGCTGGTATACGTTGATAATTTCGCCCACAGTGGCTGAGATGATATGATGGAATGCCCTCAGAGGCTTGATGATGTTATGTATGCATATACCTATGCATGGTATGACATTTATACGCACATGCATGACATTATAAATTTTTCATGATTCACATAGCTATTCAGAATTACAGGTTGATTTCATTACTCCATGTTTCTTTCATGTCTTTTATATACTACTTTCATGCCTTACATACTCGGTACTTTATTTGTACTGACATCCCTTTTGCTTGGGGACGCTGCGTTTTATGCCCGCAGGTCCCGATAGACAGGTGGAGAGTTCTCCTACTAGGCTATCAGCTCAGCGGAAGGTGTTTGTGCTCTCCAATTTCTCCGGAGTTGCCTATTTGGTCAGTATAATTTGGACATATATTGATTTGTATGGCGGGGCTGTGTCCCGACCATTATGACACTTATGTACTCTTAGAGGCTTGTAGACAGATGTCATGTATATGGATACTTGTATGTCCTTATCACCCTATGTTTTGACTATATAAATGATCATGTCGGCCTTATAGGCCCGTATGTCACATGTATAAGTTTCTATCTCATGTTGGGTCGTCCTATGTCTAGTATTCCCTTATGTTTTATTCCCGTTATCTCATGACGGCATTTCTGGACTACTTACCCATGACGGTATGATAAGAAAGATATGTTACATTGGTACTCGGTTGTGTAAGGCACCGGGTGCCTGTCGCGGCCCTGCGGTTTGGGTCATGACAAAAGTGGTATTAGACTATACGGATATGCATTGATTACCGCCAGTTAAACAAAGTTATCATTAAGAACAAATACCCATTGCCACGGATTGATGATTTGTTTGACCAGTTGCAGGGTGATAGGGTGTTCTCTAATATTGACTTGAGATCGGGGTACCATTAGTTGATGATTCGGGATTCAGATGTTTCGAAGACTGCTTTTCGGACTAGATATGGCCATTATCAGTTTCTAGTGATGTCCTTCGGTTTGACTAACGCCCCAACGACGTTTATGGATTTGATGAATAGGGTGTTCAGGCCATATATTGATTTGTTCATCATTGTCTTCATTGATGACATTTTGATCTACTCGCGCCAGCATAGAGGAGCACGAGCAACATTTGAGAGTGGTTCTTCGGACCTTGCGAGAACAGAAGCTATATGCTAAGTTCTCCAAATGTGAGTTTTGGCTAGATTCTGTAGCATTCTTGGGGCATGTTGTATCAGGTGAGGGTATTAAGGTGGATCCTAAGAAGATTGAGGCAGTTCAGGGTTGGCCTCGTCCTACTACGGCGACTGAGATTAGGAGCTTCTTGGGGTTAGCAGGTTATTATTGTCTGTTTGTGGAAGGCTTTTCATCTATTGCAACACCTTTGACTAGATTGACCCAGAAGGATGCTTCGTTCCGTTGGTCCGATAATTGTGAGGCGAGCTTCTAGAAACTCAAGATAGCTCTGACTATAGCACCAGTTCTAGTGTTGCCTTCCGGTTCGGGGATGTATACTATGTATTGCAATGCTTCACGCGTTGGTTTGGGGTATGTATTGATGTAGGAGGGACGGGTTATTGCATATGCTTCACGTCAGCTAAAGCCCCATGAGAAGAATTATCCTGTACACGATGTCGATGTGTTCTATGACTCCAGGGTCGCCTATGTGTTCCTGATGTCAATGGCTTGATGGAGGGAATTCTAGAGGAAGCACACAATTCACGGTATTCTATTCATCTAGGTGCTATGGTATTCTAAATTGTCAGCAGGTTAAGCATGATCACCAGAGGCCAGGTGGCCTACTCCAGCAGATGACTATACCTGACTAGAAGTGGGAGCGCATTACTATGGACTTCGTTGTTGGGTTGCTGCGGACCTTGCGGAAGTTTGATGCAATTTGGGTCATTGTCGACAGGTCGACCAATTTGGCACACTTCATTCCGGTTGTGACTACGTATACTTCAGAGAGGTTGGCCCAGATTTATATTCCGGAGATAGTTCGGTTGCATGGCGTACCTATTTCTATCATATTAGATAGAGGCCCTCAGTTTATTTCACATTTTTGGAGAGCATTACAGAGTGAGTTGGGGACCCGTGTTGAGCTCAGCACAACTTTTCACCCACAGACTGACGGGCAATCGGAGCGGACAGTTCAGATCTTGGAAGATATGCTCAGGGCATGTGTGACTGACTTTAGAGATCAGTGGGATCATTTCTTCCCTTTGGCCGAGTTTGCTTATAATAATAGTTACCAGTCCAGCATCGAGATAGCTTCATTTGAGGCTTTATATGGCCGGTGATGTCGTTCTCCCATCGGAAGGTTTGAGCCCAGCGAGGCTAAGTTACATGGCACTGATTTGGTAAAGGATGCCTTGGAAAAGGTAAAGTTGATTCAGGAGCGACTTCGCACAGCACAGTCCAGACATAAGAGTTACGCGGATCAGAAGGCGAGTGATTTATCATTTATGGTGGGCGAGAAGGTCCTCTTGAAAGTCTCGCCATTGAAGGGAATCATGAGATTTGGAAATAAGGACAAATTGAGCCCAAGGTCTATAGGCCCATTTGAGGTATTGAGGCGAGTTGGTGTGGTTGCTTATGAGCTTGTATTGCTCCCAGTCTATCGAGAGTTCATCATATTTCCACATGTCTATGCTCCGAAGGTATCATGCCGACATGTAACATGTGTTAGACTTCAGTACGATTCAGTTAGATGAGAGCCTAGGTTATGAGAAGGAACCAAATGCCATTGTTGATAGGCAGGTTCGCCAGTTGAGGTCCAAGATGATTTCCACGGTAAAGGTCCAGTGGAGGGGCCAACCATTCGAGGAGGCTACTTGGGAGTCCAAGGAGGACATGCAGAACAAAAATCTTATTCAGCACTCTAGGTATGATTCTAAATCTGTTAGAGGACGAACGCTTGTTTAAGAGGTGGAGAATGTAACGACCCGACCGGTCGGTTTGCTTTTTAGAACTCCGTTCCCCTAGATAAGGCTCCACATATGTGATTTTACCATTTTATGACTTGCGGGGATGGTTAGCTCGGGATTTGGAAGGGTTCGGGTTGAAATTGAAACACTTGATTTCTTAAGGTTGGAAAAAATGGCTAAGTTTGACTTCGGTCAACGTTTTGAGTAAATGACCTTGGAATTGGGATTTGACGATTCCAATAGGTACGTATGATGATTTGAACTTGGGCGTATGTTCGGATTGGGTTTTGGACGACCAGGGAGCGTTTCAGCACCTAATAGTGAAAGTTCACTCTTTGAAGGCTTTAAAGTTCTTTAAATTTAGTTTGAAGTAGGATTTGGCGTTATCGAGTCTAATTGGAATTCTGAGACAAGGAATAGTTCCTTATGGTAATTTAAGACTTGCACGCAAAATTTGGTATTGTTCTGAGTAGTCTAAGTATGTTTCGGCGCATTTGGAGTAAGTTGGAAGAACTTGAAGTTCATAAGTTAATTCGAATTGGTTTAGTGTGTGATTCTTAGCTTTGATGTTGTTTTACGCATTTTGAGGGTTCGAGCGAGTTCGTTTTATGATTTCAAACTTGTTGGTGTATTTGGGCGGGGGTCCCAGGTGCCTTGGGTGTCAATCGGACTAGGCACAGGCCAGGTTTGGACTTGGAAGAAGAGCTGAAGCACCAAGTTTCTGGTGTATCGCACTTGCGGAGGGATAGCCGCAGGTGCGAGCTCACAGAAGCTAGCCTTGGACCACAGAAGCGGTGCAGCGCAGGCTGCCCAGTGTTCACAGCAGTGGCAATCTGACCTCACCTGCAGATGCGCAAGTTTGAAGAGGGGTCGCAGAAGCGAAAGGGGGTCGCAGGTGTGACAAGCTCGTGGTAGAAGCGGTCTCCCGCCCGCAGAAGTGAAACCAGCCACCCTCAGGCACCTCCGCAGAAGTGGACATTAGTCTGCATAAGCGATGTCGCAGATGCGGCCTAGCGACCGCAGGTGCGAAATCGCTGGAGGCAGTGTGGTTCTTTTAAAACTGGACTAAGGCTATTTTGAGTGCATTTATTGCACACTTGGGCGATTTTGGAGCTTCAAAAAGGGGAATTTCAACCTAGTTATTGAAGGTAAGTAATTTCTAGCTAATGTGAGTTTAATACATAGATTTTGGGTAGATTTTACCGTGTAAATTGTGGAATTCATGGGTTTAGATGAAAACCTATGTTTTTGATAAAAATAAAATTTAACCACGAAAATGGTTATGGAATTTAGTAAAAATTATATATTTGAGTTCATGAGGTTATGGTAACAACTTACTTAAAATATTTTTGGAATTCGGGCATGTGGGCCCGGGGAGTAAATTTTAGGAATTTCTTAATTAGGGGTTGGGTAAGTACTTTAATAATTAGGATATGAACTTTTGAACATGTATTGACTAATTTTATATAACATTTGACTAGTTTCGAGTCGTTTGGCACCGAATTGAGGGTTTAAGCACAATCTTGGACCGGAAAGTAGGCTTTGAGATGAGGTAAGTCTCTTTTATAACCTTGTAAGAGGGAATTAACCCCATAGGTGAATTTAATTAAAATGTGCTTCTATTTGTGGGGGCTAGGTGATAAGACTTCGTATGTAGCTACTAATTATGCTTATGTCTGGGTATTTTTAGTTTACACCATGCTTTGTTGACATCGTTATTTGATTGTGCTTATTAATTGCCTTGAATAGAGCTGAGATTGAGGGTTTCAAGATTTTAAAAGTTTCTAGTTGAATTTCTTGTTTTGGAAAGAATTGAGGGATATTATGATAACTTGAGAAATCTATGTTCAACCGCGTCTCAAGTATATCTTGCGAGCGGGGTAAATTTCCACTACTCTCATGGGACAGGTCGTTCGCCTCGGCAGGTTAATAGATGCATCTATGGTTCGTGTCGTTCGACCATCGGCAGTACACACAATATATATATATATATATATATATATATGTAACATTGGATCGGGTCGTATGCCCTCGGCATAATTCGTGCGTACTAGTACTGGAGACCCGACTATATTTGATATTGTTTCATTGGCTTGAGAGGTTAAATGGTTAAATGAGGGAACTTGATTTGGTATTTACTATCGGTGAAATGATCGTTTAATTATATATATATATATATATATATATATATATATATATATATATATATATATATATATATATATATATATATATATATATATATATATATATATATATATATATATATATATATATATATATATATATATATATATATATATATATATATATATATATATATATATATATATATATATATATATATATATATATATATATATATATATATATATATATATATATATATATATATATATATATATCGGCATAATTCGTGCGTACTAGTATTGGAGACCCGACTATATTTGATATTGTTTCATTGGCTTGAGAGGTTAAATGGTTAAATGAGGGAACTTGATTTGGTATTTACTATCGGTGAAATGATCGTTTAATTATTTTCTTTTTGCTGTCGAGTTCTATTGTCATGTATATATCCCATGTTTAATTAGAATTATATATTTGTTTTTGTTGGCCCAAAGTAAGTATCGAAGTCGACCCCTCGTCACTACTTTTTCGAGGTTAGACTAGAACTTACTAGGTACATATTTTTTATGTACTCACGCTACACTCCTGCACTAAATGTGCATGATCTGAGGCAGGTGCATCTGGATATCAATCCGGCGCGCATCCTTGACTACTACGAGACTTTGCGGTAAGCTGCCTTCCAAGCCCATTCTGCAACAGCCGAAGTTTCTCTTTTGCTTTATTTTCTGTCTATTTCGTTTCAGACAGTAGTGTAGTATTCTTTTGTATATTCTATTAGTAGCTCATACACTTGTGACACCAGGTCTTGGAGATTTGTGCTAGCAGACACTCGATGGTTTTGGGTTATTTTACTTATCTCACTTACTTATGAAAATTTTGATCTCACGATTTTTATTAAATTCTTATTCTTTGTTTTAAATTTATTTATGCACAAACTGACAATCAACTATTTCAATCTTTAAAAGAAAGGATCACAGAGTTAGTTCACTGTTGGCTTGCCTGGCGGTAACGTTGGGCGTCATCACGGCTTAAAGGAGAAATTGGGTCGTGACATCTCTCAAAATGCAAATTCTATTTTTTCAAAAACTTGACAAAGTTTCACAAATTTTCACTTTGATTCACATGATTTTGACGTTAAAATCTAAGATATATTGATGAGATATAGTTGGAAATAGATTAGAATCACTTACCCAAAGTTTGTAGATGAAAATCCCCTCTCCAAATCGCCTCCTACCAAGTCTAGGGTTCTAAAATGAGAGAATATGAGATGAAATCCCGATCAGCTGCATATGTCGCAATTGTGACTTGGGTTCGCAATTGCGAACCCTCGCAATTGCAAAGAATTCATTGCAAATGCGGCCACTAACCAACCTCTAGGGACATCACAATTGAGACAAATGGGTTCACAAATGCGAACCATGTCCTTTCGCAAAAGAGACACTTTAGTCGCAAATGCGAGCTACCCAAAATCCTGAGCTAATTCGCAATTGTCAGCCTGAGACCCCTGCTAAGCTCGCAATTGCGAACCTGGTATTTGCAAATGTGATACCTGAGGCATCAGACACAAGATTTTTCATTTTCAGTCTAAAACCTTCTGAAACTCATCCGAGCCATCGGAGCTCCAAACCAAATATTCACACAAGTCTAAAAACATCATACAAACTAGCTCCCGCAATCAAAACTAAAAAATAACATCTAAAACTACGAATTGAACACTAAAACGCATAAGTTTCAAAGTAAATTTGAAGAATCTCTAGAATTGAAACTAAGCATCTGAATCTTATCAATTCAACTCCAAATGATACAAAATTTTGCAGACAAGTTCTAAATAGCATAACAGACCTATTCCAAGTCCCAAAATCAAATTCCGAACTTGATATCTAAAAGTCAACCTACGGTCAAACGTTTCAACTTCAAATTGCCAAATTTCAGCAAAACAACACAAATCAACCTATGGGCTTTTGAAATCAATTCTGGGCATATGCCCAAGTCCAAAATCACGATACGAAGCTATCAGAGCCATCAAAATATATTTCTGGGGTCGTTTTCACAAAAGTCAAAGTTTAGTCTACATTTTTAACTTAAGTTTTGAAGTGAAGAACAAAAGGGTCCAAAACAACGCGAAATGTTTCTTGAATGAAACTAGTCAACCCCGTAAATAAAACCATAAACACACATGTGCGAAGCATAAAAATGGGTAAGGGGGCGCAATTACGCAAAACGACCGATCGGGTCGTTATAGTTATTAAAACACGTGATAATATATAAAAATAAAAAAATAAAAAATAGTTTTTGTCGAATCATAGACTGTGACACATTTTGAGACATTGCAACGTCCTTGTCCTAAATGGAATTTTGAGGACTCCCTTAAAATTCTGCCCAGTTCTGACGGATACTTTCGGCTATATCCTTTCGACGACACTTGGTACGACAACATTGAATTTGACGAAGCTCCAAATCTTGCCCCAGGTTTTGACCACAGAAGGAAGTTTTATTATAATGTGATCGAACCCACAGGGCTGTCTACGTATTCCCTCTTAAATGGGAATTAATTCAAGCATAGTTCATGTTACATCAAGAAGAAAGTGTCAATACAAATTAGACATAATATCTTTTGACGGCATCTGAATGGATAGGTTTTGGCCATATCTCTCCATCCATTTATGCTAGCATGAGTGCTCCTCTCGTCAATACTCGGCGAACCATGTAAGGACCTCACTAGTTTGGTGAGAATTTACCCTTTGCTTTATCCTTATGTGGAAAGATTCTCTTTAGAACCAGTTGCCTCGGTGTGAATTGTCTTGGTCTAACCTTCTTGTTGAAAGCCCTTGTCATTCTGTACTGGTAAAGTTATCTGTGACATACTGTGTTCATTCTTTTCCCGTCGATGAGAGCCAGCTGATCAAATCGACTTTCTACCTCGACGGGTATAACAACTTCGGTACCATAAGCCAATAGATATGGAGTTTCCCCAGTTGATGTTTGGAGTGTAGTGCAGTATCCAAGCAAAGCAAATGGTAGCATCTCGCGCCACTGTTTGTAGTTGTCCACCTACTGCCTTAGTACTTTCTTAATATTCTTGTTGGCGGATTCTACGGATCCATTCATCTGTGGTCTATATGCAGTGGAATTGTGGTGTTTGATCCTGACTGTTTCGCACATGGCCTTATGATAATATGCTAGATTTACATGTAATCTGATATGTTTTACCCCTACTTTGGTATATTTTTAGGTGTTTTGAAGGTTTAAATATGACCAATTGAGCTTAATGTTTGAAGTTTGTTATGTAGGAAGCCAAGAGTGAAAAATAGAGGTGATTTGAGCAATAATGAAGCTAAAAGGCAATTACTGAAGAAATAAAAAAAAATCATGACCCAAGCAATGAAGTAACTGCCCATAGCACAGGAAAAGCACATGAAAATTGTGACCCATACAGTGAAGTAACTTCCCATAGCACAGAAAAATCACAAGAAAATCTAGAATTTCAACCAGATCCAGTGCGAAGCATAGCCATATCACAAGTACAAATTCGCATGCATTTTATCTTGAGGGAAAACTTAGTCGTTTGGTTTAGGGACGTGATATAAAAGTTTCTAACCCTTATTTCAGCCGCATTTTTGGCCTGAGAAGGCAAGGAACACCATTGTTGAAGTAAAATTGAGCCCGAAAGATCCTCGAGTCCATTCCACAAGACGAATCGAAGAGTTTTTTTCTACTTATCTATCTTTATTTCTATAGATATTGGTATGACAATGGTTTATGTGTTTTTGAGTAATAGTATAAGTAGCTAAATCTTTCTTCCAGGGTTTTGATCGAATCAATTATTGGGTAAATTATTTACCATACTTATTTATAATTGATTCATTTTTATAATCAATTTATTCTACTACATTTTGCTTGTTGTTAATTGAATGGCTATCGATTAACTGTGTCTATTTATCATGTATTGCTTGAAAATGAATAATTGAATAGGTTGTTATTGAACAACGTCACTTCTTAGTAAATTAAGAGATTAATTACTTGGATTTTAAAGTGGGATTTAAGATAATGAAACTTTGGCACGATCTTTGTGAGCCGCTTGAATTTCTAGCTAGGGTTAGTTTGAGAGAATAATTCTAGAAAATTACTGCTTTTGAACGAGAGATAATTGTGGTAATAAGAGAACTCATGACCAATGGAGATTAACTCGGCGTGATTATAGTGAACATGTTAAGCATTCATCCTGATAATTGAGGATATCATAATCCTAGGCTTTTTTTATCTTCAATTCACATATTTCTTTAGTTGATAATCTTATTGCTTTAGTATTTCTTTTTTGAGTTAAGTAGTCTAAAACAAAAATCTTAATCTTTATAACTCGAAAATTATTTGAACTTGTTTTCTTAGTGATATTAAATAGCTATAACTAAGCCTTAGTTTTCTGTGAGATTCGACCCTAGACTCATACGCCAGGTTATATTTGCAGCGACCGTTTAGTCTTTTTTATAAGGCATAGTTGGGCGTGATCAAATTTTGGCGCAGTTGCTGGGGAACTAACAGTGTAGTTGTAGGTGTATATATTGCTAGGGCTCAAGTTTATATATTAATATTATTTTGTTTTATTTTATTTTTTATTCTATTTGTAATACGAGAATTATAACATCTTGGATTTATGGGTGTTTGGATGTTGGTAGATCTTCTTTTGATTTTCATAATGCTTATTGTGGAGGAAACCACCCGTGGAACAATTATCAAACTGTTTCTGAGAGCGAGTTATGTGCACCAACTCAATCTTATTTGTAGAATGTGTGTGATGTGTGTGGTGGTCAAGATGGTAACTTTCATAATTATACTTATATTTCTTATCCTCCCCAAAACCCATATTATGATGGTTCTACTTTTTCTTATGAAGTTAATAGGAAAAAATAACTAGGGGATGCGGACCTGAAGTCGATAAAGGATTTGTTAAAGTGCCTCGTGGAGCAAAATAATGAGAAACAACTACAGATGCAAAGGCAGGAGACAACTATTCTCAACTTGGAGGCTCAAGTGAGTCAACTGGTTGAAGCTTTAAATGCTATACAAGCTAATATTATGGATAGTAGTCAAGAAGATCATGAAATAGAGGCATATATTGAGGTGCTAATGGAGGAGGTCAGAGTAGAACACCAACAGTCTAACCAACTAGAATTCGATGATGTCGATGTTGAAAAAGTGTTACTAGAGTCAGTCATGGATGTTGAGGATACCAATTTAGTTGACTCCAGTGTCATTAGTGTTGAGGATGTTGACAAGCTTGAAATTCATGTATTTGAGCGTGTAAGACCTTATTCCAAACAGTTCTCTACATTGTGTTCGGACTGTGAAATGAGAGTGGATCCTTACGAAAATAAAAGAGATTCAATGCCATTTAGGCAAAACAATGTTCCGAGTTTGAAGGCCAAGAAGTGCGAAATGCAATATTTAGTTTTTGGCTCGCAAGGGTTTGTTCCACCACCCCAAGAGGATAATCATAAGCTTGTGTCTAAACTGGGGATCCAATTCATAATCTCAAGGTGGAGACAAAAAGTGATTCACGTTGTGTCACAACATTAACTAAGGCGCTTGTTGGGAGGCAACCCGACTTTATTGCATTTTTATTTTATTCTGTTTTTATTTAGTTAATTTTTATTGTATTATTTTTATAGTGTTATTTTTATTTTTTTGGTGTATGAGCATGGGAGGCAAAGTCATTGGAAGAAGGTAAAGCAAGCGAGATGGTTGGAACTAAGTATGGGGTACCCGCACAAAGGACTATGCCTGGGAGAAATCTGAGTACCCTATGAGCTGCTAATGCTTCGGCCATTGGCCTTCCAAGGAGTTTCTTTTATCCTCTTATTATTTATGGTGTGCATTGGGGATAATGCACAATATTAAGTGTGGGGTGGGGGATATCTTATATGTAGCGTATTTTAATTTTTTTAGCATAGTAATCTGATTGAGTTTTCTTGGACTTGGTTCTTTCCGAATGAGCTTTTCTTTTGAACCAAGAAATTTTTTTTTGTTTGTAAAAAAATATAATAGAGAGAGAACTTGAAAAAAAGAGAATTCAATCCTTGAAAAGCTATGTTTTGTGAGAGTTACCTAAGTTGTTCTTGAACCTCCTTTCTGAGCTCATATTTGTACATTAACGGTTGAAACTGGGTGACTTGCAAATTCCATGTAAATTGTGTGGGAAGTTTTTTTTTTATGTATTACTGTGTATGCATGCCAGTCTAGAACTAGCCCTGCCTGTTGTTTGAGGCGAAATTCTATGAAGTTTTTATCCTTAGACTGATAGTAGGCCTTCTTTGATATAAACTACTAGTGTCTAAATTAGCCTACCAAATGAATGGATATCCCTAGCATCCCAGTTTGCTCCTATTAACCTTTTCTTTGGCAACCCATGTTACAAGCCATGTCCATTTTGTATTAATTTCTCTTATTGACCCATCTTCCTCTTAACTAATTTAGGTTATGTGATTGGGCAGAAGTTGTGGTTGTGATAAAATATTATGTACTTAAAAACTCAAACTTACATCAAGAATGAAAGTAATGAAAGTTAAGTCCCTTGATATACTCTTTTTGAAACTACATTCTCATCTTAAAAAAAGAAGAGGAAAATGTAATTGGAAAAATAAGAGGGAGACAAAAAAATGGGGTCTTTGGTGATTGAGCTGAGAAAAACAAATGAAAGTGGGAAGTGTTTACAAAATAAAAGAGTAGAAAACGTAGAAGTTAGTGATGCTTAAAGTGTTTAGGGAAAGATTTAATCACTATATATTCAAAAGTGTCCATACCTTACCCCAAGTCAACATTACAAGCTTTGAAAAGTCATACTTGTCTGTGGATTGAGACTCCTACATTAGTGGATAGTGACAGAAAGGGCAAGCTTATGGTACTGTATGTGTTTCATGTGAAACTCCTTGATGAGTGTGAGTGTTTTGTTTTATATGCCCTAGTGTTTGTAATTTTCTACTATAGATGTGTGTTTTAGGGGAATTTCTTTGATTGTGGGGTTCAACAGAATTTGTGAGGAGCAATGTTTCGAGTTTCAAAATATGAATATGAGCAAAATAAAGGTGTTCTGATGTCTCTGAATAATCACTTGACAAGGAGTTTGAATGAGGTTGACTACTTTGTGATTTATCTGTGATGTTTTGTGTTTGCTCGAGGACGAGCGAAAATCTAAGTGTGGGGTGGTGATAATATGCTAGATTTATATGTAATCTGATATGTTTTACCCCTGATTTGGTATATGTTTAGGTGTTTTGAAGGTTGAAATATGACCAATTGAGCTTAATGTTTGAAGTTTGTTACGTAGGACGCCAAGAGTAAACAATAAAGGTGATTTGAGAAATAATGAAGCTAAAGGACAATTACTGAAGAAATAAAAGGAAAATCGTGACCCAAACAGTGAAGTAACTGCCCATAGCACATGAAAAGCACATGAAAATCCGGAAATTCAACCAGATCCTGTGCGAAGCACGACTATAGCACAAGTACAAATTCGCATGCATTTTATCTTGAGGGGTAACTTAGTCATTTGTCTTAGGGACGTGATATAAAAGCTTCTAACCCTTATTTCAGCTGCATTCTTGGCTTGAGAAGGCAAGGAACACCATTGTTGAAGTAAAATCGAGCTTGGAAGATCCTCAAGTCCATTGCACAAGACGAATCAAAGAGTTTTTCTCTACTTTTCTATCTTTATTTCTATAGATATTGGCCTGACAATGGTTTGTATGTTTTTGAGTAATAGTATGGGTAGCTAAACCTTTATTCTAAGATTTTGATGGAATCAATTATTGGGTGAATTATTGATCATGCTTATTTATAATTGAGCCATTTTTATAATTTATTTGTTCAACTATGTTTTGCTTGTTGTTAATTGAATGGCCATCGATTAACTGTACCTATTTATCATGTATTGCTTGAAAACGAAAACTTGATTAGATTGTTGTTGAACAGTGTCACTTTTGAGTAAATTATGAGATTAATTACTTGGATTTAAAAGTGGGATTAGAAATAATAAAACTTTGGCGCGATCTTTGTGAGTCACCGAAATTGCTAGCTAGGGTTAGTTCAAGAGAATAATTATAGAAAATTACTGCTTTTGATCGATAGATAATTGTGGTAATAGGAGAACTCATGACCAATGGAGAATAACTCGGCGTGATTATAGTGAACACGTTAAGCATTCATCCTGATAATTGAAGAAATCATAATCCTAGGCTTTTTTATCTTCAATTCACATATTTCTCTTTAGTTGATAATCTTATTGCTTTAGTAATTTTTTTAGTTTAGTAGTCTAAATAAAAAATCTTAATCTTTATAATCGAAAATTGTTTGAACTTGTTTTCTTAGTGATATTAAATAACTATAGCTAAGCCTTAGTTCTCTGTGGGATTCAACCCTGGACTCATTTGCAGCGACCGTTTAGTCCTTTTTGTAAGTCATAGTTGGGAGTGATCACTTTCATTAGATCACTATTGAGATTGGCGGCATTATTACTGATAATTAACTGGCACCCTGAATCAGCAACAATAGATCCAGAACAAAATTTGCTACGGCCTTCTTTGTCACGACATTGTAGGAGGAGGCTTCGACCTATTTGGTGAAGTAATCAATGGCTACCAAGATAAATTTGTGTCCATTGGAGGCAGTGGACTCGATTGGGCCAATGACATCCATGCCCCAAGCGGCAAAAGGCCAAGGCAAACTCGTCACATTTAGTTCATTGAGTGGTACCCGTATCATGTCGGCGTGTACCTGACACTGGTGACATTTCTCTACAAACTTGATACAATTGGTCTCCAAGTCATCCAGAAATATCCTTCCCTTAATATCTTCTTGGCTAAAATGAACCCATTCATATGTGGTATTCATGTACCGGCATGTATCTCTTCGAGTAGTTTGGATGCTTCCTTGGCGTTGACACATCTTAGAAATCCTAGATCGGGATTTCTTCTATACAGGATTCCTCTGCTCTGAAAGAAATGGTTAGCTAACCTCCGTAATGTCCGCTTTTGAGTGCGTGTAGCATTTTTCGGGTACTCTCCCTTTTCCAGATACTCCCTGATATCATGAAACCATGGATTCCCATCAAATTCCTCTTCGACATGAGCATAGTAGGCAAGCTGCTTGCGGATCTCTATCGGGATGGGTTCGATATAATTCTTATCTAGTGTTGTATCATGGAAGATAAGGTGGCCAATGCGTCTGCAAACTTGTTCTTAATCTGGGGAACATGTTTGAATTCTATCTTTATAAATCTCTTGATCAATTCCTGCACACAGTGTAAGTACGGTAGTATCTTGGTATTCTTGGTGGCCTATTCTCTGAGTACCTGATGTATCAGCAAGTTTAAGTCTCCGATTACCAATAATTTCTGGATGTTCATGTCGATGGCCAACATAAGTCCCAAAATGCAAGCCTCATATTCTACCATATTGTTGGTGCATGGGAACCTGAGCTTGGTGGATATCGGATAATGTTGGCCGGTTTTTGATACAAGGATAGCTCCAATGCCCACTCCCTTGAAGTTTGCCACTCCGTCGAAGAACATTCTCCAACCATCATAAGCTTCGGCTATATCTTCTCCTATGAAAGATACTTCCTCATCCGAAAAAAACGTCTTCAATGGTTCGTATTCTCCACCTAAAGGGTTCTCTGCCAGGTGATCGGCCAGTACTTGCCCCTTGATTGCCTTTTGAGTCACATAGACAATGTCGAACTCACTTAGCAGTATTTGCCACTTTGCCAACTTGTCAGTAGGCATAAGTTTCTGGAAAATGCACTTTAAGGGGTCCATTCTCGATATGAGGTATGTGGTGTATGGGCAGAAATAATGTCTCAACTTTTAGGCTATCCATGTCAGAGCACAACAGGTACATTCTAATAGAGAATACTGAGCTTCGTAGGACATGAACTTCTTACTTAGATAGTTGATGACGTCCAAGTGCACTACTAAAATAGTAAGCGCTCACGGTCGCATGAAATATAATATACCCAACTCTGAGTCGGGGTCGAATCCCACAAAGAATAATATGTAGGCGATTGGGCAAGTAAGAGAATTATTTCTTATTATGCTAAGCCAAACACTAAAAAAGGTTTTGAGAGAATATTTATGTCTAAATGCAAAAATATAAACTAACCTAGAATGTAAGTAAAATGATCAATAGCTACAAGCATGGATACACGGGGAATTACACTCAAGTAACGATCCAATGTATTTTACGATTTTATAAATATGAGCAAGTTTGTTAATTAGCCTCGAATATTAATTCTTTATTAGCTACTTGCGAATACTAAAAAGACTTCCTAACTGAATTATCCCTAAGACAATTAAGAGATTAAGTGCACCCGATTATGGCTACAAGTAGTTCAATCCTATACCTAGGTAGAATCTATAAAACGAGGGTTAATGCCTCAAGTTCTTATTAATTAATCTTTACCAACCCCAAATTACCTTTTCCAAGATTAATTCAAAATTAATGGGCAAGTCCTAGGGTTAGCTAATCCCTTTGGAAACATTAAAGAACAAGAATAATTAAAGAAATAATTAACTCACTTCATAATTAAAAAAAGCATTCAATACATAATCGAGAGAGAAGTTTATACTAAACGTTTGAACTAATAATTGAGTGAATTTGAGAAATTCACTTAAACACTAAAAGTGAATTAACTAGAGTTAAATCCCAGACAATTATCTTGCACCTATCCAATCAATCCTTATTTTCTCCCATTGATATCTTATTTGCTTACTTTTATTTCGATTGTCATTTGTCAATTAGCTTTAGATTCTTAGTTAATTTTAGTTTTTAATCACATAATTCTCAATTGTTGATCATCTTGGATAGCAACCAAGCTATAAACTACGAAAATATTGTTTAACTCCAATCCATGTGGATACGATATTATATTATACTATATTCGACTAGCGAGCATATTTAAGTGTCGATCGCGAAGCACAGCGGCCCAAATGGCCTACACGTTCGAGAGATATGCTCCATGTTCGTTATGGCCTCACCCATATGTCCTTCGCGTTCGCAAGCCTAGGCCCGCGTTCGCGTAGAGTATAGCCCAGTCTACCCCCAGACCCATTAACCCATCGCGTTTGTGTGAGTACGGTCCCAATCGCGAAGGGTAATCCCACTACTGCTTCTCGTTCGTGACCCCATCCTCACACTCGCATAGAAGGAATCCGTCCTAGCCCAATTTTTCCTTCGTGATCGCAAAGCACAAAACACCATATACCAGCAGATAGCTAAACCAGCAATTTTTCCTAAGTTCAAATGGTCCGTAGCCTATACGAAACTCACCCGGGTCCATCGGGCTCCAAACCAAACATGCACACAAGTGTAATAATATCAAACGAACTCGCTCGCGCGATCAAATCATCAAATAACACTTAGAAATACAAATCAAACATCAAAATGCATGTAATTTTCAAAGAAACTCAAGAACTTCCAAATTTACAACCGAGCTTCTGAATCCTATCAAATCAACTCTGTTTTGCACCAAATTTTGCAGACAAGTTTTAAATTGTAAAATGAACGTATACCACATTTCAAAACCAAAATCCGAACTAGGTAGCCATAAAGTCAACCTACAGTCAAACGTAAAAAATCTTTAAACCTTCAAGTTACTAGTTTTCAACAAATCAAGTCAAATTAAGTTAGGGACTTCTGAATTCAATTCCGGTCATACGCCCAAGTCCAAAATTACGATACGGACCCACCGGGATCATCAAAATACCAATCCAAGGTCGTTTACATAATATGTTGACCGTAGTAAACTCAAGTCATTTTTAAAACTAAAAATCATATTTTTTCAAATTTTTAAATAAAAACTTTTCGGAAAAAGACACTGACTGCGCACACAAATTGAGAAATACTAAATGGAGCTAATAGAGGTCTCAGGATGCGGAATAAGGGCTAGAACTCAAAAAGACCTATAGGGTCGTCACAGCTCATGAAACGTGAGATCTTAGTGAATCCGGTGCTCTGATACCAACTGTCATGAACCAAATCCCATAATAGGCCGTGATGGCACCCAACGTCGTCGTTAGAAAAGCTAATAATTAAATCATCACATTATTAGTTAATCCAAATACATTTCGAAACAATTATAGAAATAAGAGTGGATATCATTCGTTTTTATAAAAAATATAGTTATTATTATTATTTTAAATGTTCGAATAACGCAAAAATATGAACCAGAAAAATCATAGAGGAATACAATCAAGAGCAATTCTATATCCTCAAGACCCGGTGGCACAAGTGTATGAGCATCTACTAGGGAGTAAAATTATCTGGAATACAAAATAGACAGGATAAAATAAATGAATATGATGGAGACTCTGCGTGCTACGGATCGTAACATGAAATGCAGTTTACCATAAAATCCCCTCAGCAACTGCACCTATGCGCAAAGATCACCACCAAATGAACCTGTCTCAGCACCTGCACAATTAATGTGAAAGTGTAGCATGAATACATAAATCAATGCGTACCCAGTAAGAATCTAGCCTAACCCCGAAGAAGTAGTGATGAGGGGTCGACGTCGACACTTACTAGTGGTCCAGTAAATCAAATATATAAAAGTAACAGGTATGAGGCATAGCAGGTAAAAGCAACAAAATAGATATATGTGCATATCACGATCCTCAACAAAAGGATAAATATGAAGTCCTCAATAATCGGATACTACCTCACATGGGATACATAATGATCAACATCAGATAGAATGTCACATCTCAAGTCAAAAAATCTCATAGGTACTCTGACTCCTTATCGAATATTATGCATGATTCTGCCGAGGCGAGAGGCATAATCCCATAAGATTAATGGCACGATTTCCTGCCGTGGCGCATGGCCCGATCCCATAATAGTACCATTGAGGGATTCAGCCCAATTCCATAATAATCGTGTACACTGCCGAGGGTCGACCGACACGAACCATAGATGCATCTCATAATACTGTCAAGGTCGTACAGCCTGATCCATAATAGTATTACTGAGGCGTTCAGCCTTTTTCCATAGGAATAGTGAAACTTGACGGGTCACTGGCCCTACTCACGAATATATGTGAGAGTTATGGAATTCAAGAAACCTTTTGGACAATTTCGTACAACGCAGGAGAAATTCGTAAAAGGAAGTGCAGTTTCTACTGCTAATCAAGTAGATCTTCAAATATCTAAAATAGCAAGTCTGATACTTACGCAAGTCTAGTCTCATGCAAAAATGTAATTTAAAGCATTTAAACATGCAAGAATAACTCAAATACTACAATTAAACCATGACGTTAGTCTAAGTCTACCCGGACCTAATCAGGAATCCAAGAATACTCACGGACATTCGTCACCTAATATGTGCGTAGTTCCCACCACAAGTAACACATAGAAAATATAACACCTACTGGGTAATTTTCCACTCACAAGGTTAGACATGAGACTTATCTTGCTCCGAAATCTGATAACCGGCTCCAACACCTCTCAAACTCCTCAAACTAATGCCAAACCATCCAGAACTAGCCAAACAACTTACAAATCAATCAAAAATATACTCAAAAACGCATAATTTAATCAATTTATAACAATTCTCAACTCCGCTCGAAAAGTCAACAAAGTCACCCCGGGGCTCATGTGCCCGGATTCCAAAAATTTTCAAAGATAAATATTACTCATAGCACCACGAACTCAAATATATAATTTATTCCCAATTCTATATCCAATTTCGTGGTAAAAATTCAAAAATATCATTTCTAGGTTTTCTTCCAAAATCCATAATTTCTATAAATTTTCATGTTAAAATTCATATGTAATTCATGTATTTAACTCACAATGAGTAGGAATCACTTACCTTGTAATAGATGATACAAATCTCCCTTCAAAGAGCTTCCAAAATCGGCCAACCCAAGTGAAAAATGAGAGAAATGAGCTAAGTCACGTATTAAATCCATGTTCTGCCCAGATCTTTCCACTTCGCAATCCCAGAAGTTCCCTCGCGATCGCGAAGGCCAAACCAGCCTTGCCCCAAAATTCCTTCTTAGCGAATGCGAGGTCCCTCTCGCTATCGCGAAGCTCAACCTGCCCAAGCCTTCGCGAACGCGAGCCTAGCTCCACGAACGTGAAGGTCAAAACTTTTTGCCTTATAAAATCCCTTACGCGATCGCAATGAACAACCTTCTAAACCCAGGCCAGCCCCACTAACTCATCGCGTTCATGACCATCACTACGCAAACGCAAAGCACAACCTGATCAAGCTCCATGATCGCGACACCCCTTTCGCGATCACGAAGAATAAAGTCTCTACTAATCCACTTAACCCTTCGCAATTGTGACCCTGCTTCTGCGATCGCGATGCACACCAAAAACCAGCAGCTGCAAAACATAGAGAAATGATCCAAAACCACCACCAAATGCACCCGAGGTCCCCGGGACCACGTACAATCACACCAACAAGTCCCAACACCTCATCCAAACTAATCTAGAGGCTTGAAATGCCACGAATAACATCAAAATCACGAATCGACAATCAAAACCCTTCTTTTAATTTCCAAACCTTCAAACTTCGTCGAACGCATTCGGATCACACTTAGACATTTCGGATCACGAAAAAACTTCACACAGAATTTCCAATTAATAAAATGAACCTTTCTAAGGTCCCGAAACACCACTCGAAGTCCGATAACACTGGAATCCACTCCAAGTCAAACTTAGCAAATTTCAAAACCTTCGAAATACAAACTTCTGATATTAAGTGCCGAAATGCTCCCAGACCATCCGATACTCAACCCGCACATATGCCCAAGTCCAAAATCACCTTAAGAACATTCAAATCTTGATTCCGAGATCGTTTACTTAAAAGTCAAACCTTATTCAAATCTTCCAACTTAAAGCTTCCTAATTGAGAATTATTCTTCCAAATCAACTCCAAACTTCTCGAAAATCAAAACCAACCACACGTGCAAGTGATAATACATAAAGTGAATCTACTCAAGGTCTCAAACTATCGAATGATATGCTAGAGCTCAAAATGACTGATCGAGTCATTATAGATAGTCGTAGGGTTATTCCCAAAATAATTAAGTCATCAACATATACCAAAACATTTATGTGAACCTTACCCTTTTTGTAGAGTAAAGAGCGAGTTGTCAGAAAGAATTCATAGTCTTCTAGAGCAGTGAATAACTTAGCAAATCAACATCGTGGTGTATGTTTCAATACACAAAGAGTTTTCCAATTCAGCATGCCTTCCTTGGACTTGCCACCTGAAATCCAGGAGATAGTTTCATGCATGCCTCTTCTTAAAGATCCCGTGGACGAATACATTTTGCATATCCATTTGGTGCCACTCGTGCCTTACAGCCGCAACTTCCAAAAATGTGCGTATAGTCACCATCTAATCTACGGGAGCAAGCATCTTAGTATAGTCAAATTAGTATAGTCAATACCTTTCAATTGATGATTGTCGAAAATAATTAGACAAGCCTTATACCGTTCAATAGTACCATAAGAGTGTTGATTTATTTTGTAATCCACCTGCAATCAAGAGATTTCTTATTAGAGAGCAGATCTTCTATTACCCATGTCACATTTTTCTCTAAAGCATGTATTTCTTATTTCATTGTCTCCCTCCACCTTTTATCATTCATAGCGTCTAACTTCTTCTCTTCTGTTATTTCATCTTGTCTACTTTCGGTCCCCACTTCCTAGGGTTCATGATCCTCTTGCTCTACTTCACCCGTTTGGGCACTCTCCACCCCCCTCCCCCCCCCCCCCCACTTCAAATTCATCAATTCCAGACTCCCCACGGACACTCTTCTGTCGATACCATTGTTCGATCCGATCATTGATTATGCGAAAGGAAACTCGAACTCATAGAAATCAACATTTTGGGAGGTAAAATACTCTTCTGTCTCCAAATTATACAACTTATATCTCTTCTTTCCATAGGGATACCCAACAAATATACACCTACTACTCCTACTTGAAACATTAGGCGCATGTTCTCTTTATTTGTGCGCATAATATAGTGGCCCAAATACCCGAAGATGCCCGTACTCAGGAACTCGTCCATAAAAACTTCATAAGGAGTCTTTCCAGGTAAAATAGAGGTCCGAATAATTAAGTGACATGTAGTTAAAATATATTTTCCCAAAAACTACCTTGAAAACTCAAGCTAATATATGACGATATTTTATTTCCACTCTACTACTATGTTGTGGGATTCTAGTGCAAGAAGTTTGAAAAACAACACCAAACTCAAGAAGTAGTTTTTCATGCACGTAAACTATGTTCAATTTTTACTCCTAATTTTTTTAACTCTTATTGAATTGTCTATCAAGCATAGCAAAGAAATTCTTCAAAATTTGTGCAACCTTTTTTTGTCAATCAATAGAAAAATCCATACAGCTTGTGAAAAATCATCAACAGTAAAAACAATATGATGGACCGCAAGAAGAAGTCATTCGATATAGTCCCCATAAATCAGAATGAATCAATTCAAGAATACAAGAAGCTCTAAAATTACTCAAAGAAAATTTATCTCTTCTTTGCTTTGCTCAATGACATACATTCAAATTTTATTCAAAATATCACTACTTCTTCTAAAATCTATAAAATAAATTAATTTGTTAACTTGTAGAGAGGGATGTCCCAATCGCTTGTTCCAAAAATCTAACGAGCCTACAACTTTCGCCTTTAGATGTTGTATCCGTGGTTGGTTCTAGAAACAATAGAGTCCATCTCTCCATTCACCCGCTCCAATCAACATCCTCTATATGCGGTCCTATATAATGTAGGGAATAAACCCCCATAGAATAAAACAATCTGAGTGATCTATAAATTACGACATAGAAATCAAGTTGCACTTAAGTCGGGAACATAAAGAACGTTTTTCAGGACCAAATTCCCATCAAGTCTAGTCAAACCCCCGTTCATAGCTATAGTGCTTCTCCCATCAAGTAGAATAACTAGACACTTTGGTATTTTTCGTACATTATGCAAAATAGTCAATCTACCTGTCATATGATTAGACCCTATTGTTGATGATCCAAGAGATATTTTTATACTTACCAGTCAACTTCTTACCTGAACTTAACTTTTGGTTATTCAACATAGCAACAAGGGTATGCTACTGCTTGTTGCTCAAACTTGGAGGTCTAGATTTTTCTAATTTCACCATGGCTCCGGCAGGATTGCCTCCTCCTACGGCTTGTGCAGTGTTCACACACGGTCGCCTGCATCCCCCATTTATTCTAACCCTTTGTTATTGTTGTTGTTCTCTATCACGTCTGCCAGTCTTTCCCTTACCACGAGGACATTCTCTCCACCAATCGAAATACCCACTTAGTGGAAACAATTTCTCCTTCCTTCATTACGAGCTCTGTAGGAAGTACTGCCTTGTACGACAAGGGTCATCACTTCACCATGCTTGTCAGCTCCTCCTACCATGGTATTTACCCGTTCATTGTACCAATTTCGAGTAGACCCTGAGCAATCAGATTTGGTCTCACTGTCCCATACAAAGTCTCATCCAACCTAATAAGAAAGAGATTCACCTTATCCTCTTCCCTTTTCTTTTCTAACACAACACCAAGATCACACATACATTTTCCGAACTTGCAAGTCAGAATCTGCTCGAAGTTAGCAAGTTCTTCCCAAAACTTTGTCAATTTTTCATAGTAATTATCTATGATCATACTCTTCTGTTCGTATTCAGCAAGTTCAACCTTCAATTGTTGTATGTTTGAACCATTAAACACAGAGAATCGTTCTCTAATACTTGCCCATAAGTCTTTCGCTACTTCCATATGTGATATGATCGAACACAGAGTGGATTCGATTGTGTTCCGTATCTAGTACATCAACAACGAGTTGATAGTCCACCAATCTTCAATATCTAGAGATTGCTCATTAGGTCTCTTGATTGTTCCGTCGATAAACCTAGACTTCTTTCTCTCCCTCAAGGCAGTCCTCAGGGACAGAGCCCATTCATAATAGTTCTCCTTTCAGTTTCACTTGCGTTATCAATATTTTAGGTTTATCATTCGATGTTATATCATAAAGAGAGATTATATTTCTCGGGTTTGTTCCATCACTAGCATTGCTCTTGCTTGGACTGCTTCCCTTACTAATGTTCTCCGGCCATGAGTATGATGGTCTAAGGTCGTGGCTCCAATGCCATGCCATAATTCAAAGAGAATTAGCCTTGGAGAGGAAGGAAAAGTGTGCTTCTTCCATTGATATTGAAGAGTATATATACACATTAACAAATAATTCTAGAATCCCTAACAAAAATGGAAAAGATTATAACAAAATCTAGTTTACTAGTTTAATACAAACACTAAATATTTACACAGCCTCCTATTATGTGACTGGCATATTAGTTATTCTAGTCGCATATCAGTTCTACGATTCACAGACTTTCTCATAAATTGCTCTAGATATTGGCATGTTTTAGAAAACTCTATGATTAATTTGCGGCTTGTTAGTTTACAGCTATGTATATAGTATAGTCTTATCCCACATTGGAATAGGAGTAGTATGTCCTTATATAGTATAGTTATAAATAAGAACCTCTTGTATTGTATTGAACATCCAATATCAATAACATATTTTTTCCCGTACTTTTTTATATGGTATCAGAGCAATTGTGAGAGATTTATCGCTGTGCATAAATTCCAGCGATTCCGGGAAGAGAAATCAGTCAGCGGAAGTCTTTTTCCGGCTACTCTTTTAAGGCTGTTTTGCGTTTGCTTCGTCTCCGTCAGTGTTGTGTAAAATCCAACACTACCACAAGAGTCGTCATTGTTCGGCGACCAAACCCCAATGAAAATCTCTGGCGATAGCCTCCTCACGCGCCTCCATGCACCACCAGAAGCTCACATGTGTGAACTGACGCGCCGGCGCGTACGACCACTTCCGACCGTTTTTTGAAAAACTTCATTCAGAACAGTTGGGTCGCATGGTAATTCTGATCCTACCCCTACTATTTTCATTTCATTCCGACCACTTTGAGTTTTTCCGGCAGCTACAGTAAGATTTTGGCAGCTACGATATTTCATTATTCTGTTTTTGTGTTTCCTTACTCTGTTTCAATGGATTACAGTTGATTCTTTCTCTTATTTGATAATAATTTACAACGATGTCTTTGGGATTTGATACTTTTGGGTCTAGAAACATGAGTTTTGGAAGCTCTAGTGCTATTATTACCTCTGAACTTTTAATGAGAGGTTCAAACTACTTAGCTTGGGCTTCATCTATCGAGTTGTAGTGTAGAGGCCAAGGTGTTCAAGATCATCTAATCAAACAGTCTAGCGAAGGAGATGAAAAGGCAATAGCACTTTGGGAGAAGATCGATGCTCAGTTATGTAGCATCTTGTGGCGGTCTATTGATTCCAAGTTGATGCCCTTGTTTCGTCCATTCCAGACATGTTATTTGGTTTGGGTAAAGGCACGCACCTTATACACTAATGACATATCTTGCTTCTATGATGTGATATCGCGGATGACAAACTTAAAGAAGCAGGAATTAGATATGTCTACTTACTTGGGTCAAGTACAGGCAGTCACAGAGGAATTTGAGAAGTTGATGCTAGTTTCTGCTAGTGTTGAAAAACAACAAGAGTAGTGATAGAAAATGTTTTCTCGTTCTTACCCTCGCTGGACTTCCTAATGATCTTGATTCAGTACGCGACCAAATTTTGGCTAGGCCGACTGTCCCGATAGTTGATAAATTATTCTCTCGATTACTCTGACTTGTTGCAGCACCAAGTCACCCAGTGATCTCATCACAGATACTTGATTCCTCTGTTCTTACATCCCATATAGTGGATGTTCGGTTATCTCAAACTATGGAGCATAGACGAGGAGGAGGTCGTTTTGGAAGATCTAGACCCAAGTGTTCTTATTGTCACAAACTTGGACACACTCGTGAAATGCGCTATTCCTTACATCGTCGTCCACCCAAAAATACTTACATTGCTCAGACCGAGACTACAGGTAACCAGGAAATTTTTTTATCTAAAAAAGAATATAATGATCTTCTTCAGTATCGAGCAAGTAAGCAGACATCTCCACAAGTAGCCTCAATTGCTCAGACTAATACTTCTGTTATGTGTAATTCTTTTGCGTGTGTTTCCCAGTCTAGTACTCTTGGCCCATGGGTCATGGACTCAGGCGCTTCTGATCACATCTTTGGTAAAATATCACTTTTGTCAAATATTGTATATTCACAGTCTCTTCCCACTGTTACTTTAGCCTATGGATGTCAAACTAAGGCAAAAGGAGTTGGACAAGCTAATCCCTTGTCTTCTATCACCCTAGATTCTGTTCTTTATGTCCCTGGTTGTCCTTTTAGTCTTGCATCTGTTAGTCGTTTGACTTGTGCCCTCCATTGTGGTATATATTTTATTAACGATTCTTTTATTATGCAGGATCGCAGTACGGGACAGACAATTGGTATAGGACGTGAATCAGAAGGCCTTTACTACCTTAACTCACTTAGTCCTTCCACAACATGTCTAGTTACAGATCCTCCAAATCTAATCCATAGATGTTTAGGACATCCGAGTTTATCCAAACTTCAGAATATGGTGCCTAGTTTATCTAGTTTGTTTACATTAGATTGTGAGTCATGTCAGCTTGGGAAACATACCCAAGCCTCCTTTTTCGCGTACTGTTGAGAGTCATGCAGAGTCTGTCTTCTCCTTAATTCATTCTGATATATGGGGTCCTAGTAGAGTCAGTTCAACCTTGGTATTTTGTTATTTTGTTAGTTTCATTGATGATTATTCAATATGTACTTGACTTTTCTTAATGAAAGATCGTTCTGAGTTATTTCTATATTCCAGAGTTTTTGTGCTGAAATCAAAAATCAATTTGGTGTTTCTATTCGTATTTTTCGCAGTGATAATGCTTAGAATATTTATCTTCTCCGTTTCAGCAGTTTATGACTTCTCAAAGAATTATTTATCAGACATCTTGTCCTTATACCCCTCAACAAAATGGGGTTGTTGAGAGAAAGAATAGGCACCTTATTGAGATTGCTCTGTCATGCCCCAAAACCGGGGAGCGCGACCAGTGCTCAACCGAATGAACCCGGTCGAGCAAGCCTATTAGATTTTCTTCTACCCAAACTCATCCATGAATAAATAGGATACATATTTTCGTTAATTAGACAACAAGATGATCATGTCTGCAATACCAACTTCTTACCATAAGTTTCATTATTTTTAAAGTCTCAAATGGACAAGTAATACAACCACAATATAACATAGTTTGACTTTCCCATCACCAATACACAACCCACACTATATCTACGGAGCCTCTAATAGATACAAAAGAGTATTATGATAATGCCGGCAACAAGACCCCGGCTATACCTCAAACATAATACACGAGAAACAAAAGATATATGACCCTGAAATGAAGTGGGGCTCACCAAGTCAGCTGGGAAGAGGATGTACCATTGTCACTAATCAATGTCTCCTGCTGTGGAACCACCTACATCCATTGAAGATGCAGCGCCCCTGGCAAAAGGGACGTTAGTACATATGGAATAGTACTAGTATGAATGACAAAACACCCTCTCAATAGAATGATAAATAATACAAACAAGAATATCATAATATCAATGTAAGCCTTAAACAACACCAAACCTCAATTTAGGATCAAGACAGAGTTCAAATTAATTTCCATATCTCACATTGGGAGATTTTTAGTATCTATATACCATTGTTCACAATACCATTATTTACAATACCAATACCACCGTGCTCTCAGCACAGAGTCCGATCACGACCCGATCGGCTAGGCTATCTCATTAGAGACATCAACCACAATTACTCTCAATATCAATACCACCATATTTAACACAGAGTCCGATTACGACCCGATCAGCTAGGCTATCCATTAGGGACATAGACCATAATTACTCTTTCAATTACAATTTTCAACACAATCACCACCATGTGTACGGCATGGTGTCCGATCACGACCTGATCGGCTAGGCTGTCTTATTCGAGACATCAACCTTTTATATCAATTATCACATTTCATACTTCTTCTACATATTTTCATTTCATTGGCACTAATGGACATAATTATAAAATCATTTGTGGCACGTTGGCCGTATTTAGTATTTTAGCAACTTCAATCTATTGTAGCCAACATACCTCAATGGAGCTTCCTTAAACTCTAAAATATTTTGAAATTCTTAGCAACTTCAATCTATTGTAGAAATATAACAAATTGAACCAAAATTAGGAAGATGATCATGGTTCTAGCTCATTTAAGCATTTTATCAAACACTAGGTGTATATTAAAGTTTCAAGGTCCTTTTTATGGAGGATTCCATCATCCCACAACCCATTTCTTACCATGCTTAGTTCAACAATCTTCCTACACCCCTTGATAACACATGCATGCAAGATGGACAACTCCCATGCCAAAACATTATCTTACTAATTACCCAATTCTAGACAAAATTCGAAATTGAGTATTAGGGTGTAGCATCTTACCTTTAGGATGAAGACCTTGTGGGTTTTCCTTGTTAATCGTCCAAGATTTGAGCAAAGATTGATGAAAATTAGCCTAGGGTTTTCTCTCTCTCTAAGACACTCTCCCTTCTCTCTAAAACATGAGAATTTTTGCTCAAAAATGATCCTTTTAGTGTATTTAACGAAGTAGGGTCGGATTATAAAAACCCAAAAATGAAGCTCCGGAACAAGGTCTGCGATCGCATAATCGATATGCGGACTGCATATCGGCCGCATAATTTATGTCCAAAACTTGCAAATATCTGCCTGGATCTGCTGTCACTATGCGACCCGCAGACTTGTTCTGCGGTCGCAAGTCTGCGGTCGCATAGTCGACCACAAAATGGCATCCAAAACTTCCCCTCTCCTGCCTCACTTTGCGGCCATTATGAGGTCCGCAGAGTGATTCTGCGATTGCATAATGGACCGCAGAAATGCATTTCTCTGCCAAATATTTTCCTTTATCCCTCAGTGCATTGTTCAACCCAAAAAGTCCGAGCCGCGGCGAGCAAGATCGCCGTGAAGAATTTATACAATCCTCAAGCACATAAGCCCAATTCGACACCACGAAACATTATATTCTTTTGCAAAATTTTACTGGGCTTTACACTTAAGTGCTTCGAAATTTTCTGGGGTGATACATGCTCGCACACTTCTAATTGAATCTCGTGCTCCATTGTGTTTTTGGGACGATGCAGTTCTCACAACTTGTTATTTGATTAATCGGATGCATTCATCTCCCATCAAGGGTCAGATTCCGCATTCAGTATTGTTTTCCCAGTCACCCTTATACTCTCTTCCACCCCGTATTTTTGGGAGCATGTGTTTTGTTCATAACTTAGCCCCTGGGAAAGATAAGTTAGATCCTTGTGCTCTCAAGTGTGTCTTCCTTGGTTATTCTCGTGTTCAGAAGGGATATCGTTGTTATTCTCTAGATTTTCGTAGGTACCTTATGTCAGCTGACGTTACATTTTTTGAGTCTAAACCTTTCTTTACTTCTGCTGACCACCATGATATCTCTGAGGTCTTACCTATACCGACCTTTGAGGAGTTTACTATAGCTCCCCCTCCACTTTCGACCATAGAGGTTTCACCCATACCAACCGTTGAGGAGTCTAGTGTTGTTCTTCCTAGTTCCCCAGCTACAGGAACACCACTCTTGACTTATCATCATCGTTCGCGCCCTACATCAGGCCCAACTGGTTCTCGTCCTGCACCTGAACCTGATCCTACTTCAGACCCTGCTCCTAATACACCGATTGCACTTTGAAAAGTTATACGGACCACACTTAACCCTAATCCTCATTATGTCGGTTTGAGTTATCATCATCTATCATCTCCCCATTATGCTTTTATATCTTCTTTGTCCTCGGTTTCCATCCCTAAGTCTACAGGTGAAGCGTTGTCTCATCCAGGATGGTGACAGGCTACGAGTGACGAGATGTCTGCTTTACATACAAGTGGTACTTGGGAGCTTGTTCCTCTTCCCTCAAGTAAATCTAATGTTGGTTGTCGTTGGGTTTATGCAGTCAAAGTTGGTCCTGATGGCCTGTCTTGTTGCCAAAGATATACTCAGATATTTGGGCTCGATTACAGTAATACCTTCTCTCCCGTGGCTAAAGTGGCTTCAGTCCGCCTTTTTCTATCCATGATTGCGGTTCGTCATTGGCCCCTCTATCAGCTTGACATTAAGAATGTCTTTCTTCATGGTGATCTTAAGGATGAGGTTTATATGGAGCAACAACCTGGTTTTGTTGCTCAGGGGGAGTCTCGTGGCCTTATATGTCGCTTGCGTCGGTCACTTTATGGTCAAAAGCAGTCTCCTCGAGCCTGGTTTGGTAAGTTCAGCATGGTTATCCAGGAGTTTGGCATGACTCGTAGTGAAGCTGACCACTCTGTGTTTTATCGGCACTCTGCTTTAAGTCTCTGTATTTATCTGGTAGTCTATGTTGATGATATTGTTATTACTGGCAATGATCAGGATGGTATTACCAATCTGAAGCAGCATCTCTTCCAGCACTTCCAAACTAAGGATCTAGGCAGATTGAAGTACTTTCTAAGTATTGAGGTTGTCCAGTCTAGCTCAGGTATTGTTATTTCTCAAAGAAAATATGCTTTAGACATTCTTGAGGAGACAGGGATGATAGATTGTAGACCTATTGACACTCCGATGGATCCGAATTCTAAACTTCTTCCAGGACAAGGGGAGCCGCTTAGCGATCCTGCAAGTTATAGGCGGCTGGTTGGAAAATTAAATTATCTCACAGTGACTAGACCCGAAATTTCTTATCATGTGAGTGTTGTAAGTCAGTTTATGAATTCTCCCTGTGATAGTCATTGGGATGTAGTTGTCTGTATTATTCGGTATATAAAATCGACTCCAGACAAAGGGTTATTGTTTGAGGATCGAGGTCATGAGCAGATCGTTGGATACTTAAATGTTGACTGGGCAGGATCACCTTCTGATAGACGTTCTATGTCTGGATATTGTATTTTAGTAGAAGGCAATTTGGTGTCCTGGAAGAGCAAGAAACAAAATATAGTTGCTCGGTCTAGTGCAGAAACAGAATATCGAGCAATGGCTATAGCAACATGTGAGCTAGTCTGGGCCAAACAATTACTCAAGGAGTTGAAATTTGGTGAAATCAGTCGGATGGAACTTGTGTGCGATAATCAAGCTGCCCTTCATATTGCATCATATCCGGTGTTCCATGAGAGAACTAAACACATTAAGATTTATTGTCACTTCGTCAGAGAAAAGATGCTTTCAGGAGAGATTGCTACAAAGTTTGTGAGGTCGAATGATCAACTTGCAGATATTTTCACCAAGTCTCTCACTGGTCCTCGTATTAGTTATATATGTAACAAGCTCGGTACATATGATTTGTATGCACCGGCTTGAGGGGGAGTGTTAGTTTACAGCTATGTAGATAGTGTAGTCTTGTCTTACATTAGAATAGGAGTAGTATGTCCTTGTATAACTATAAATAAGGACCTCTTGTATTGTATTGAATATCCCATAACAATAATATATTTTTTCTTGCACGACTAGTATATCCATTTTGCCGTTTGCAGAATGCGCTGCATAATACTTACCACTTCCAGACGATGAGAAAATCGAGATCAGCACCATCATCTTAACCAAGGAAATAAAAGACATAGTATCGAGTATATTCTCTTTCAGCTTTTCTATTTTCTTGTCTTAAAATTGCATTGAAGAATGAAACCGAGAACCAAAAACATAATTACATCATTGAATGTGTCTCAATTACTAAAACCACCAACTAGAAAAACACACTTGAACCTCCTCTAACCCCGCAAAAACCAAAAAGTTGAAAATTATTTGTTCGTAAACAATTAATCAACATTTTAAAGAATTTCTAGAAATGGACAATCTTGAATTTCAACTTTTGGCATTGTACTTTGCAACAAAACTAGTATGGATCATGCTATGGTTGATGACTTTCAACTAAACAGGCTTGAGTTTTTTAAACTAGAGTTCAAGCCAACTCATTTGTCAGCAAACTGGCTTCATCACCTTTTGGCTCCAAGCATTTGAACGACGGCATTTTGACTGCCATTTTCACACTGCGTGAAGTGGACCCCTCTTCGATATCAGCCATTATTTTCGGTGACTTCATCGATGGACCTCTAGTAAAGAACGGTGGTACAATCTTTCTTCCTTCTCCATTTCCGGTTCTATACCCTCTTCTAGTGCTACCATATCTTGATAAAGTGACTGCGCAGCTCTTTGTCCGGTTCAGCAGCAATGCCCGGTTCATTACCTCTTTCCTAACATTCTCCTGTAATCTAAGAGTATGCTGGTCCAAATTCTCCCCCGTTATCACCAATGAGTGGCCGGTCGAGTGTGATCTAAACCTGCTCAACGTCCTTGGTCTCTTTATAGAAAACGACCTTGGTAGCCGCTTCGGCATGTTGATACTCAAATTTCGCGTAACATTACAGGTCTCCTCTTGTTGTACCATCAAATTTTCATCACTCTCTATTTGTATTGAGACTTCGTTATTGCTTCCCTCCCCGGCACCTTTTCTGTACTCTCTTCTAGTGCTACCATGTCTTGGTAAAGTGACTGCACAACTCTTTGTCCGGTTTAGTAGTGCCCGGTTCATTACCTCTTTTCTAACATTCTCTGATAATCTGAGAGTGTACCTGTCCAAATTCTCCCCAGGTACCACCAATGAATGGCCAGTCGAGTGTGACCTAAACTTGTTCAGCATCTTTGGTCTCTTTATAGAAAACGATCTTGGTGGCCGGTTCGGCACGTCGAAACTCAATCGCTTAACACTAGAGGTCTCCTCTTGCTGTGTTAAATTTTCATCACTCCCTATTTGTATTGAAACTTCCTTATTTTGCTGCAGATTCTCTGTCCCTTCTTGATCACGGTTTAGTACCTCCTGGGCTTTAACATCAGGTTGAGGAGTAGTAAGGTCAGCTCGACAAACGGGGCAAGTGACGTGAGACTTGAGCCAAGCACCGATGCATTCAGGGTGGAACACGTGATCACACTTTGGGATCAACCGCAGCTTTTCGTCGTCTTCAAACTCGTTCAAGCATACTGCGCACTCCAAACCACCCTTGCCAATATGATGATCCTTCACTTCGGCGTATGCAAAGGTGGGGAAAGTGTCGATGACCGAATTGTCGAGTCCACGTGTTGCAGCAGAAGGGCGGCGGCGCGTGGAAAGTGTTTGGAGGATGCTGTTACCGTTAGTGGAGATGCGGTAGCGGATGTAAATCGAGAAAAGTGCAACGAAAAACAGGGCAGCTATGAGAACCACTATGATAATGGCCATTGCTGGGCTAATACTTGGACGTGGGTACCGGATCCGATTCTCGGGATTTGATGGCAGCGCTGCCGCATTTGGAATCATAGGACATGATAATACCAACAAGATGAGGAGATAAATGGGAAGTGAAACGAATCTATCATGACTTTCAAAGCAAACCATGGATCATATAATGCAGTTAAATACCTCTGTTTTTAGTGGGAATTTAATTTTCGCCGTGTGGAGAAGGCGATGTAATGAATACTGAGGGTTTGCAGTGCAGGGTGGAAAAGTCAGTTGTAGATGTTGTATTATTTGAAGAAGGAAAAGAAAGAGAGAAGGGGAGAGTTTTTTACTTTACGGAGGGGATTGCAAGGCAGCTTCTATTCGATTAAAGGTTTGCATAAATTATTATAGGGATATATATAAAACTGGGTGCTGAACTGAGATGTTCTAAAACTGAACCTACTTTTGGTCATAAATGGGTGGCTTCAACGTGGGCTTGGAGGATTTTAATAAGGTTAGTAGTTTGTTTTTTTTGCTTTCATTATTTGGACAAAATATATTTGCTTTAAAATACATTCACTTCAGATTAGGGGTGAGGTTCAATTCTATTGTTTACTTTTAGAAAAGTGTACCAACCCAAATTTTTTTGTTAACGGTTTAATTTTTTATTTAGCCGTTTGTTATAATAAAAATAATACTTTTCCAAATTATTGCAATTGATTCGATTCCTTTTTATTAGTATCAATTCAGGTTTGGTTCGATTAACTTCTAATATATTTATTTGATTTTTAAAAAAAGAATTTTCGTTAAGTTTTAGTTGACTCTATATTTAACAATGTCCAAATTAATTAATATATAATAGGAAGTGAGAAATAATCGGTTTGATGTGTTGCAATACCCGATATATGTTGGAGGAGGTTGGACTTGGAATGAAGGTGCTTAGCAGTTCGATGGAAATATTAGGAACAAAAAGAGTTGGAAAATGTTGTATTCTTTTGGGAGAATTGCCATCACTAAAATGATCTTACATTATGTAAATTTGGTTACGATTAAAACTTAAATACTATTTAAATCAATCTCATGTCAACTCGTTACGGGTTGTTTGAAGCACAACTAAAGGGAAAATTCATAATTACCCTCCTAACGTTAAACGATTTTGCTAAATGTACCTTTATCTTTACATGTTTGAAGTGTAATAATATTTTCTTTTAAAGCCAATCCCAGTTTCAAAAATGAAGTGTAAATTACGCACCAATCTTTACATGCCACGTGTAAAATCAATTATTTTTTTATTCTTTTTCTTTCTATTAATCTTTTTTTAATTCATTATCTTTCTTTTCTTTTTTATTTTCTTTCCTATTTCACTTTATTTTTCTTCACTATCATTATGTCTGCAACCCATTTCCCCTTCATGCTCCTAGATAGCCGCAGACACCTTACTGGAAAATTGTTGACCCGTCAGGGGTGAAGACTAGCACCAGACGAATCCAGAATCAAAATGTGGTTCTTCTGGACTCAAAGAATTAAAATGTGATTCTTTTGGACTCAAAGAATTAAAATATGTGGAAAACAAATTGGTGACCATAATATATATAATGCCATTTTATAAGGCGTTATACCTTAATGACTGTTTGCCAGTTAAGTATAGCGGCTTTTTTTAAGGCGCTATATATATAACGCCCTAACTTACAGCGCTATATATATTATGTGGCTCACCAATGATTCTTCTGGGCTTAACTGACATAATAATAATTCAACTGGGTATAGCGCCCATATTTAAGGCGCTATACCTCAAATAATTGTACCCCCGGACTGATTTTTTCCTTATTTAAAGAGGTTAAGGATTTTGTAAAAATCCATCCATAAATATTATCAAGTCTTCTGAAATATTAAGTTATTTTGCATTTTGTCATAATATCTGAATAGCGAAGAATTAGGGTTTCATTATATTGAGGGGTGAGGTTGTAGTGGTGAATAACTCAGTAAGCTATAGTTTATCTCCACAGTATCATGTTAAGTTGCCACTTACAATGGAGTACGATATATTGATATTGTTTTTATATAAAAAAATGAGTGTGGGCAAACGTACGGTGAATATTAAAGTAACCGGAAGATATTTGTATTCTATCACTCCGCATGGGGTTGCTTGTTATGCCGAGTTTAACATCGAAGACGATGAAACTCTGAGAGATTGTTTGAGGACTTCGGATGAATACCGGGAATTTCTTGTGATAAAAATATTGAAAATGTACGTCAAGGCTGAAGACGTTCACAATGATGAGGTTGTACAAAGTAGGGATATCCCTCAGTCATCGGGTGGTTATTTTGGAACAGTTTTAGCCGAACAGGTTCCGGGTGAAAGAGTTTGGCATGATCTAAACTTATTTCTACGAGCGAATGAGGAGCGAGAAAATAATTTCTCTCCTAGTTTACATAATCCACAAGCCGAGGGATAAACTTCAATTTTCCTTTGTGTTACGATGTTTATTTTTGATGTATTGAATTTGTATTAATACTCATATATTCCACAGGGGGTACCGGCCATATATAAATTTTACAATTTATGAACCAACGCCCAGTTGGAATATGCCTAGTTTTGGTGTGTTGGATCATGGTGGTCCATCTGGGAGTCATCAATAATAGGATAATGTCCATTATGGGATATCAATACATTATGATTTGTAAGTGAAGTGATAAAGCTATATGTAAAGTTTGGATCAATTTGAGTAACTCATTATTTTGTTGGTTGTGTAGTGAAAACGAGCAACTTGAAGGTCATGTCCTTACTCAATTGCCCGAAGACGATATATTTAATCGGGATCTGGCAGATGCGCAGAGTCAGAAAGAGAATAATGATTATGACAATGATGCCGATGAGTCTGGAGATGACACACCTTTCCCTAATGAGGGTGATGATGAGGAGGAAGAGAATGCTGAACCTGATTTGATGAGGGAGCATGCTCCACCTCCCGTTAAACCAAGAGTGTACGAGTCTCACGTGTCATTTTATTCAAGGGAGATTCCCTACCTTGATCATTTGCCAAGTATGCCAGATGTGGATGCCCTCACAAGGGATATTGACAAAATTCGAACAGCAATGTGGGATGAATCTAGAGCAACAATGCTGTCAAAGGGCATGCTTTTTCCTGATAAAGCGCGTCTAAGTAGGGCGGTGCGAATGTATAGCATAAAAGAGTGTCATGAGATCACGATAGCAGAGTCATATCAGGATGTATACAAGGTTATTTGCCATAGATAGTTTATGGGTTGTAATTGGATGCTGTGTGCGAGGAAGAAGAAAATAAATGTGTGGGTTGTGGGTAAATACATTGGCACCCACAATTGTGAAATGGACACATTCAGTGAGAATCATTTTAACTTGAATGTTGACTTGATTTCTCTTATCTTGTTTCCACATATTGAAGCGTCCATAAGGTAAAAGATCAAAGAGTGTATAACATCTGTCCACCAGGAATATGGGTGTTCCATTACCAAAAGAAGGGTATTTCTCGGGCGCAAACGTGCGTTTGAAATTGTTTATGGTAGCTGGGATAAGTCCTTTGCATCTCTACCCAGGTACAAGGCCGCATTGCAACACTTTAACCCCGGGACTATTGTTAAATGAAAGCTTGAGCGGAGTCCGAAAATACCAGAACATATATTCAGATATGTGTTCTGGGCATTTAAACCAGCAATTAATGGTTTTGTGCATTGCCGGCCGGTAATATCCATAGACGTCATGTCTATGAAAAGTATGATATTAAGTTGTTGATCGCCGTTGCAGTAGATGCTAATGGAAGTATATTTCCCCTAGCTTTTGCTATTTGTGCCAATAAAAGCCAAGAGACATGGACATTATTTTTGAACCACTTGAAGGAGCACGTTGTCAGACAACGTTCAGTTATTTGTCTAAGATCTGATCGGCATGGTAGTATTTTAAGTTCTGTACAGAATTTGCCTGCATGGCAAGAACCGTATGCCTACCACCGTTACTGTGTGAGGCACCTGAAGGCCAATTTCCAGAAAGCACATCCCAACAAGGATTTGCATGATTTAATGTGGATGGCTGCAACGGAGCACCAAGAGTGTAAATTCAGGAGGCGCATGGAATCGATCAGGTAGGAAGACCAAGGAGCCTATCATTGGTCGATGCTACATGAGCTTGACAAGTGGACTTTGCATGCGGATAGTGGCAGAAGATGGGGAATTCTGACTATAAATGTGTCAGAGTCTTTTAACGGGTTATTGAAGTCTGCACGTGGATTGCCTATCACTGCCATGGTGCGGATGTCATTCAAACAGATGGCGGAGAGGTTTGTTGAAAGGGCTAGAGGTGCATCATCAATGATGGAAAAAGGTGTTGAATTTATGCCAATACCAATGAAAAGATTTGAGAAATACAGGAGGTGAGCACATTGGCATTCATATTTACAGTATTGCAACGAGCGAAATATTTTTGAAGTTCGCATCGCTATCCATCAAAATCGGGGGAATAATACACACTGTAAATGAAGCCAGAAGGTTATGCTCTTGTGGGAAATGGTCCATCTACCACATGCCGTGCTCACATTCCATGAAGTGCTTTCAACATACAGGTTTCGCGGCAAACGGCTACGTTGACAAAGAATGTAGTGTTGTTGCATACTTAAAAACCTATAGTGGACAATTGCAGCCAGTGGGTGCTGAGCATTATTGGCCGCCGGAACCATTTAAAATGGTGTGTAACAAGGAGTATTTGCGTCAATGACAAGTGCAAAAAAGAATGTGTATACGAAACTAAATGAATATTGGTGATACCGTTTATGCGCGTAAATATGGCATATGCTCGCAAACAGGACACGACCATCATAAATGTCCTTCAGCTGGTTTGGATGGCGGTAGTAATTTAGCTCCCGGTGGAAGTTCATGCAATGTGCCCAATTATCAAGGATACCCGTAGTATTGTACTTCAATAATTTGTTGTAATAAGTGTATGTACATGTTCATCTTGTAGAATGTATGAAATAAAATTATGTTTCCATTGGTGTTAAGTCTTATTGATATTTAGCATTAATACTTCAGTACAATAATTTAGCATACACCCCAAGAAAAAAAAATTGTCATTCGCCATTATTGTCGCTATCTGGCACTATTTCATTATCATTGTCTTCATCTTCTCCGTCAACATTGTGTACGTACCCTTTGGGACCGAGGGCATCGTAATCTAGGCCCCAGTTGACACACATTTCTCGCATTTCATTGCTATCATCAAGAAGACCACTTGCTTGATTTCTACAACAATATAGGACTCCTACGTCCAACGTCTGTGGTAGAAACTTAAGTAGTCCCTCCCACTCGACAATTGTTGGGAAAACATGATAATATTTGTCTCTATGAATTTTATCATTTTCTAATAAATCCCAGTACTAAGCCTCCGTTCCTCCCGGGAAGTTAAGATCATCAATTGCATGATGAACAACTAGTGCCTTTTCCATCTCTAGAATCTCCTTCATCAAATGTCGAATCACTTCTGGTTCATCTTTGTGTGTGTTTGTTTAGAAGGTTGCAGATAGTGCTTATGGCACAACAAGCCCATGCCAGCGACATAGTACTTCGTAATCACACCGTTTTGAGTAAAGGGAACCCATTGTAGTTTTTCGCAACAAATTCGCATACCTTCAAGCTTTGTAGAATGTGCTTTGCCCTCAATAATGTGCCCTGCAACTTTAAGATTAGTGTGTATATTGATAGGCTTATTTTTCAAGGTACGCAGAACACCATACCACTTATCATCAACCAAGTCAGTGTAGCCACCTAGCATATTTTTTTCAAGGTAGGAATCGATAGTGTTAAGACGTATTCCATGGGGATCTGTTGAACTACCTTCACCCTTTTGTCTCTTTTTGAACCACTTGTTAAATGTTAGTGGCATTTTTTAAATGGATGTTGTAATGTTTATTCAAAAGGTCTTTGAAATACAGATGACTTGGTTCAATTTAAGAAGTTGTTTTATACCCGAAAGAATCATTATCACGCGAAACATAGCGCGATGAAATACCACGTTATGAGTATTATCTTGTCGACCTGAAAAAGCTGAAGGGGAAGGGATGATTATTTATGTAAGTATAGCGCCTTAGGTAAGGGCATTATACTATAGCGCCTTAAGTGAGGACGCTATACCTTCCCGCCCGTTTGAGTTCAAATATAACGCCTTAAAAAAGGGCGATATACTTAACTGGGCAAACGGTCATTAAGGTATAGCGCCTTATAAAAGGGCGTTATATATATTATGGTCACTGGTTTGTTTCCACACATTTTGGTTCTGTGAGTCCAAAAGAACCACATTTTGGTTCCTAGTAGAGCACTATACCATGCTTGAATCTAATTTGAACAAAAATAGTGTGTAACGACCCGACCGGTCATTTTGAGCATTTGCACTTTGCTCGATTGTTTGGGGGCATGAGTAGCTCCGTAGGATGTATTATAACTTATGTGAATTATCGGTTTTGGCTTTCAGGTTATTCAAAATTGATTTGGAGGAATGATTCTCAGTTAGAAGCTTTAAATTTGAAAGGTTTGACCAAGTTTTAACTTTTTAGTATTTGACCTCGGATTGGATTTTCTGATGGTTCCGTTAGCCTCGTTGGGTAATTTTGGACTTAGGAGCGCATCCGGATTGTGGTTTGGAGGTCCGTAGTAGAATTTGGCTCGAATTGGCGAAAGATGAAATTTTAGAAAGTTTGACCGGGAGTGGATTTTTGATATCAGGTTCAGATTCTGATTCCAGAAGTTAGAGCAGGTCCGTAATGTCAAATGTGACTTGTGTGCAAAATTTTAGGTCAATCAGACATGATTTGATAGGTTTCGGCATCAGATGTGGAAGTTGAAGTTTTAAAGTTCAATGATTTTGAATTGAGGTGTGATTCGTCGTTTCGATATTGTTATGTGTGTTTTGAGGCCTCGAGTAGGTCCATGTTATGTTATGAAACTTGTTAGTATATTTGGACGGGGTCCCAAGTGGCTCGTGTGAGTTTCGAACGAGGTTCGGACCATTTTCAGTCCATGTTGCATTGCTGAAGATTTTCTGGTTCTGGTATGACCGCACCTGCGGAGTGTATAGTGCAGGCGCGGAGTCGCAAAAGTGACAGTGTGCGAGAAAGGGAGCTGGGCATGAGGATCGCAGGTGCAGGTGCTTGGACGCACCTGCGCAACCGCAGATGCAGTTCAAGTGCGCAGAAACGCGATCGCAGAAGCGGCTTAAGGACCGCAGTGTGAGGTTTTGCTGAGTGAGGTTGTTTCGCAGAAGCGGTGGTCGCAGATGCGACAATTTGACCACAAATGTAGAATAGTTGGGCAGAGTTATAAAAATCGAGGTTTTGGTTCTTTCTTCATATTTTGAGATGTGGGACTCCGATTGAAGCGAGTTTTGAAGCAAATTTCATCACAACGATTTGGGGTAAGTGTTCTCTACTCAGTTTTGATTATATTCCATGAATCTATCTTCGATTTTAGCAATTGGTTGATAAAGTTTAAAGAGGAATTGGGGGTTTTGGCCTAAAGTTTCATAATATAAATTTTTGAGTTGTGAACACCAATTTGGAGTCGAATTTGAGTGAAACTAGTATGGTTGGACTCGTAATTGAATGGGTTGTTGAATTTTTGTAAATTTTATCGGGTTCCAAGGTACGGTCCCGGGTTGGGCTTTTGGTATGTTTTGGGCTTTTGATTCAAGATTTGATCTTTTACGATCGGGATTGATTCCTTTAGCATTGTTTGATGTACTTGAGTTGTTTTTGGTTAGTTTCGAGCCGTTTGGAGTTCGGAATGCGCGGGATGGCATTTTTGAAGCATCGCTTGGCTTGCTCTGTGTTGGAATTGGCTTATTAGAGGGAAGTAACTCTTCTAAACTTAGTGTTGAGGGTATGAAACCCCGTAATACGTGTTATGTGATTGGTATTGAGGTGACACACATGCTAGGTGATGGGTGTGTGGGCGTGCACCATGTGAATTGGGACTCTGTTATTTCCATGGCACTGTATAATGGCCTAATTTTTATTGATATCCGTGTTTTCACCATGTGATAAAGTAAGTGAGCTATCAATCATGCTAGATATCATGTTTAGGCTTTATGCCGATACTATTTGGACCCATAGCGGTCGTTTCTTACTGTCATCTCACTGATTTCATTGATATTTCGTACTCAGTCATATTCATGCATTTATATCATTTCTCAGTCTCAATTATTATTTATTGATACATCATATCATTGTTGTCCGGCTAGTTTCATGACATTATGAGCCCGTGAGTGAGACTGGAGAGATTGATGACTGAGTGAGGCCGAGAGCCTGATTATGAGTGACAGTTATGGGATCGGGCTGCATGCCACAACATGCTATATTGATTTATGCCTGGATCTGGCTTATGATAGCGCTTGGGCTGTACTAGCCCCTCCAGAGCCTGTAACACACCCCAAGTGAGCGCGGATGATATTATTGAGGGATGAATTTCCCTGTACATGGATTTGTCCGAAGTACTTGATACGTGGGGATGGATTTCTCGACAGGGTTGGATTGCCCTTTTCCTCGGTACTGGGTGACTTATAGTCAGTGTTGTATATGTTTTGGGATGGATTTCCTTTTGCCGTATGGGCCATATACAATACCGAGTGGTTGAGCATGATGAGTGGAAAGTGTGATACAGTGAGATTGAGTACTCTGAGAGTGTGAGTACATGATTCATCTCTGAGATACATGGCATTGGCATGCACACATGACATACAAGCATAGAGATGCATTTTTTCTCATGTTTTATGGTATCACGTCATTCATGAATTTTTACACACATTTATATGTGGGCACAGAGAGGTATATCACACTTGCTATCTAGAGAGAAAACTAAATATCTAATTTATTGTGGAAAGTATTTTTGGAAAAATTTACGGTTTTCAAATTATCTCATATTTTACGACGATTTCGGTAAAGGATTTAAGTTTTCACTGTTATTCTTGAAAAGTGGAACTATTTTCGAAAAGCTATGAAAAAGCTGAGCATTTTTATCATTGAGTTACTTTCTTATTTATATGCTCTACGTTGTTATGAACTGCTATTGGTTATTGGTGTTGGACCCGACCTATGTTCCAGCTCGTCACTACTTTCAACCTAAGGTTATGTTTGTTACTTTCTCAGTGCATGGGGTCGGTTGTACTGATCCTATACTTCTGCATATTGCATGCAGATGTTGGCTGTTGTTGTTGCTGTGCTCGATGGTTGCCGGATTTAAAGATGTACATGCATTCCTATTGTTGCTGCCTCTTGTTCATGGTAGCCTTAGATTTATAAAAACTCTGTTTATGTACTTTTCAAATAGAAGATGCATTTACTTCATATGAGCTTTGTAAATTCTATTCTTAGAAGCTCATTATTTGTACTACCAGTATTTGGGAAAATGTATTAGTTTCATATAATTTCTTTTGAATAATTATCTTATTAATATTATTGGAATTGGATAGTTGTTAATTGGCTTACTTAGCGGGTTGGGTTAGGTGCCATCACGACTAGTTAGATTTTGGGTCGTGACAAATTGGTATCAAAGCTCTAGGTTCATAGGTTCTATAAGTCATGAACAAGTGTCTAGTAGAGTCTTGCGGATCGGTATGATGACGTCCATACCTATCTTCGAGAGGCTACAGGACATTTAGGATATACTTCCCATCTTTCTTTCATTATCTTGCGGCATTGATTCAGCTTGAGGCGTAATCCTTCGAATTCCTTCCACGCATTCGTATGCGCACGTTATCGCTCGGTATCGGTTGTGCATCGACGGCTGGTGATTTCCTGGATAAGGGCGAGATGTGATTTCTGTGTGTTGACGATGGACCAGTCTGGGGGACTTGAGGCTGGGTTTTGACTGTAGCTAGAGCACTAAGGTGTTGACTGCTTGAGCACGTGCTTTTGGATTTATATGTCCGGTAGTATCCCTAGTAGTGGAATTGGTGGCTGGATGGCTACATGATGAGTATGATGTGACTGCGAGATGTGTTCATATGATTTGAATGTGACGAGAAGGGTTTGCTTGAGGTGTAGAAAGAACTATTTGGTGCTTGATTTCGATCTTGATTTGACGTATAGTCTTAAGTTATGGGTGTGTTGAAGAATCCTTTTCATGTTGTTTAGTTGAAGAGTGGAGTAGATTTTCATGTCGTGGTGTGAGTTCAGACTCAGGAAGATTAAGTGGTTGCGTAATAGTTATGACTGTGGAAGGGTACAGAAAGATGTCAGTTTGAGGCTAAGCAGGTGGATTATCTTCTGCGGGATGTCCTGAGGTTGTGTGATCCCTATGTTGTTTTGTTGAGAGTTCTCTTTTACCAGTAAATTATATGTAGTGCAATTTGAGTTTGGATCGCTTGTGGAAGTTAGCTTGACTGTTACGAGGATGAATGCGAATTTTGCAAATGATTTGAGGTATTATGTGGTTTGTGTTACATGAGCTTAGGAAAGATTTAGTTGAATCCTATTGATGTGTTATGCCAATATGGGGTGGCTATTGTAAGTTATCAGATGCTTTATTCCTTGGCCTTGAGCCAAGTGAGGGAGTCTGCTATTGACAGGTTGATTACGTGGTTATGTGTTGTATTGGTTTCAGTTTGAGGTATACTGGTGAATCCGTTATGGCTTATAGAGATTGAGATCGAGGGTGACTCGAGTAAAGGAAATTTTGGTTAAGGGTTGTGTTATGCTTTATAGGTATATGAGAAGCACTGGATGGTTGAGTTGTTATTTGTAAAGGATATAGCGTGCATGGGGTAAGGATTCACTCGGTTGCTTAGAAGAGTGGATTACTTCCTTGGGTGTTGTTGTGCTAATGGGGCACAGGTCGTTCGGTTCGTTTGATCAATTTAATTGAGACGTGAGTAGAGTGGAAGACTCTCAAGAATGATTCTAATGTATGCAAGGTTTAAATGTGGCAGTTGAGAATTTTGCGAATTTATGCATGGCTAAAATCGGAGGGTTACACTGGATGGTGTCGAGACTCACAGTATTTCTACATCATTGTGGATTCTACATTTCATTATTAGGAAGGTAAGATGAACAACTTGAAATTCACAGAAGGTCTCTTCAGAGTGGGTATCTCGATTGTGGTACTTTTGTGGTGCTTAAGAGAGCATTCAGTGGCTTATGAGCCTTAGGGCGGTGTGGTTTTATGCTAGGGTCTTGTGTGGTGAGTCTTGGGTTGAGAATTGAAGTATTATGGCGAGGAAGAGTATCAATTTGAAGGTAATTCAGAAGGAACTCGGAGCATTAGGACAGTTTAGTAATGGGTTGGATCAACATGGCAACTAATGCAATTGGCTCTTTTGGTGCTTATTATGTAGTGAGCTTCTACAGGTGTTTTGTGGCGATACTCTTGGGCTTTGACGGCCTGCATAGCCTGGTTGAGTTAGAGGGGTTCAATCCTGACAGTTTGGTTTTGTACAAATGGGATTCAAAGAGTTCTTGATGGTTTCTACCACAGTTAGAGATGTATATTTTCTACTGGTGTGAGGAGCATGTAATGTATAGTGATTTTCTCCTAGATGGGATCAATGGAAAGTTCTTAGCTAATTAAGTATGCAGTTGCTTGTGACTCGGAGTGGATTACGAAGCTCTCATATTCTTTTGTATGATGGCATGGTATGTGCGGTGTGTTGTGTAGGATTGAGAATTGCATGTGTAAGGTCACGATTCAATTTTTAAGGGAAGGTCATGAGTCCTTAGGTAGTATGGATAGTTTCGGACGACTAGGTAAATGATATTACTATCTGGTATGGCTTGATGAGGGTATACATTTCAGAAGGAGCAATGTGTTTTGATTTATGGATACTTCATTGGTATTGCGGCACTCTCTTGTTTGATCGACTGCTGATGTTCAAATTTTGCTTCGTGGCACGGAAGAATTTTAGAAGTATTCCTCGTGGGATGACCGTGCATGAGAGATGTGTTAGACATTCTGGCGGTGGAGTTGGGATCAAATATGGTGATTCGTGTGTCCTATGGAGTTGGAGACTGAGAGTTCTCAGGAACAGATTGTTTCATGGTTGCGGACTGTAAAGTCGTGGCCGAAGCTAGCCAGGTGATAATATGTGTTATGCTTCAGTTATTATGGACTTTCTGAGGGTTATTTATCTATTTGTGGGTGACCAGAGTTGATTTAGGGTCCATTGGTAGGCCCAACTAGGATGGGTATTCTACATCGAGCCGGATTGGTTGACTTCATACTGCTATTATTGAGGGATGTGCCATTCGGTTGTTGTTGAGCTTATTCGTGTTCTGAAATGATCTGTGAGTTACTCTTCTATGCTATGAGGTGTTATGATTCGTTGGTTATAAGCACACCTAGTGCGGCTCTATTTGGGCTTTATAGCGAAATTTGCGCGAGATGGGTATTTGGGTGATGCACGATTAATTGTGCATTAGTTATGTTCTTTCGGGTTTGTGTGGTATTGTGTTATTTGTTCTCCATGGTTATGGTAATGCACTGTGGGTACTTGATGTCGAATTTCGCGTGGTTATTGATTTTGAGCAAGGTGGCTCGAGGTATATAATATGGACCAGCGTTTGGATGGGGTCACGTATTGCAGCGAAGTTATGTTGAGATATGATCCTTTGTGTTGGATTCATGTGTTTTGGTTCTACGGTGTGTGCTAGGCTCTTAGCATGGTGTTGTGATGGTACTTGTTAAGCTGGCGGGACAACCCTCTCGTTTGAGGCATTTTCAGGATTGAGTACATTTAGAATGTTGTTATTTGGTGCACGGGTTGTGGCTTTAAGCTGTATTGATGTGTTATGTCACTAGAGTGATTATGTTAGATGTGATGAGGTCATCGCACTAGAATGGGTACTATCGGATCTAATTGCGGTATATTTGGAAGGATATTGATACTGATCGGCTTAGAAATTTGCTATAGTTCCTATCGAAGGAAAAGGAGTTCCACAACTTGTTGATCTGGTGAAGGGTTATGAGTTTCTGCGTGTTTCTTTCATCGTTGACAGTATATGAAGGTGTTAGAACGAGGCTTTGTTTGATAAGAGGTTTATTACCGGCATTGGGTTGTTTAGAGCAGCTACTGTGATTAGAAATTATCGCTATGAGTGTTGAGTTATGTGGTATATCATGTGATTTCATCTTGAGTTATGGCTATGACTAGATTCAACTTGTTCAGACTTATAAAGTGTGTAGATGCGAGATTCTGATCTTATCAAAAATTTCGGATGTGGAAATTGGATTCTAAGGCTTATGGGCTAGGTTGGATTAAGAAATTTCAGTCATATTGTGTTATCAGACCTATATGGGATAGGGGACGTGGGATCACCCCCGGGTATGTGCATGGTAAGGTTACACGGCGATTTGATAGCTTTTGGAACAACTCTGGGCACGTTCGAGGACGAACGTATATTTAAGTAGGGGAGGATGTAATGACCCGACCGGTCGTTTTGAGTATTTGCACTTCGCTCGGTTGTTTGAGGGCATGAGTAGCTCCGTAGAATGTATTATAACTTATGTGAATCATCGGTTTTGGCTTTCAGGTTATTCAAAATTGATTGGAGGAATGATTCTCAGCTAGAAGCTTTAAATTTGAAAGGTTTGACGAAGTTTTGACTTTTTAGTATTTGACCTTGGATTGGATTTTCTGATGGTTTCGTTAGCCCCGTTGGGTGATTTTGGACTTAGGAGCGCGTCCAGATTGTGGTTTGGAGGCCCGTAGTAGAATTTGGCTCGAAATGGCGAAAGTTGGAATTTTGGAAGGTTTGACCGGGAGTGGACTTTTTGATATCGGGGTTGGATTCCGATTCCGGAAGTTGGAGCAGGTCCGTAATGTCAAATCTGACTTGTGTGCAAAATTTGTGGTCAATAGGACGTGATTTGATAGGTTTCGGCATCGGATGTGGAAGTTGAAGTTTCAAAGTTCAATAATTTTGAATTGAGGTATGATTCGTGGTTTCAATATTGTTATGTATGTTTTGAGGCCTCGAGTAGGTCCGTGCTATGTTATGGGACTTGTTAGTATATTTGGACGGGGTCCCGAGTAGCTCGGGTGAGTTTCGGACGAGGTTCAGTCCATTTTCATTCCATATTGCATTGCTGGAGATTTTCTAATTCTGGTATGACCGCACCTGCAGAGTGTATAATGCAGGTGCGGAGCCGCAAAAGCGGCAGTGCCATCGCAGAAGCGAGAAAGGGAGCTGGGCGTGAGGATCGCAGGTGCGGGTGCTTGGACGCACCTGCGCAACCGCAGATGCGGTTCAAGTGCGCAAAAGCGCAATTGCAGAAGCGGCTTAAGGACCGCAGGTGTGAGGTTTTGCTGAGTGAGGTTGTTTTGCAGAAGCGGGGAATTACCGCAGAAGCGGTGGTCGCAGATGTGACAATTTGACCGCAAATGCGGAATGGCTGGGCAGAGTTATAAAAATCGAGGTTTTGGTTCTTTCTTCATATTTTGAGATGTGGGACTCCGATTGAGGCGAGTTTTGAAGCAAATTTCATCACAACAATTTGGGAAAAGTATTCTCTACTCAATTTTGAATATATTCCATGAATCTATCTTCGATTTTAGCAATTAGTTGATTAATTTTAAAGAGAAATTGGGGGGTTTGGCCTAAAGTTTCATAATATGAATTTTTGAGTTGTGAACACCGATTTGGAGTCGGATTTGAGTGAAACTAATATGGTTGGACTCGTAATTGAATGGGTTGTTGGATTTTTATAAATTTTGTCGGGTTCCGAGCTGCGGGCCCGGGTTGGGCTTTTGGCCGATTTTGGGCTTTTGATTCAAGATTTGATCTTTTTCGATCGGGATTGATTCCTTTGGCATTGTTTGATGTACTTGAGTTGTTTTTGGTTAGTTTCGAGCCGTTCGGAGGTCGGAACGCGTGGGATGGCATTTTTGGAGCATCGCTTGGCTTGCTCGGTGTTGGAATTGGCTTGTTCGAGGTAAGTAACTCTTCTAAACATAGTGTTAAGGGTATGAAACCCCATAATACGTATTATGTGATTGGTATTGAGGTGACGTACATGCTAGGTGACGGGCGTGTGGGCATGCACCATGTGAATTGGGACTCCGTTGTTTCCATGGCACTGTATAATGGGCCTATTTTTGTTGATATCCGTATTTTCACCATGTGATAAAGTAAGTGAGCTGTCAATCATACTAGATATCATGTTTAGGCTTTATGCCGATACTGTTGGGACCCATAGCGGTCGTTTATTGCTGTCATCTCACTGATTTTATTGATATTTCGTATTCAGTCATATTCATGCATTCATATCGTATCTCAGTCTCAGTTATTATTTATTGATACATCATATCATTATTGTCGGGCTAGTTTCATGACATTGTGAGCCCGTGAGTGAGACTGGAGAGATTGATGACTGAGTGAGGCCGAGAGCCTGATTATGAGTGACAGTTATGGGATCGGGCTGCACGCCGCAGCATGCTATATTGATTTATGTCTGGATCTGGCTTATGATAGCGCTTGGGCTATAGGAGCCCCTCCGGAGTCTGTAACACACCCTAGTCGCAGATGATATTATTGAGGGATGAATTTCCCTGGACATAGATTTGTCCGAAAGTACTTGATACCTGGAGATGGATTTCTCCACAGGGTTGGATTTCCCTTTTTCCTCGGTACTTGGTGACTTATAGTCAGTGTTGGATCTTTCCTGGGCCGGATTGGCCATATACAGTACTGAGTGATTGAGCATGATGAGTGAAAAGTGTGAGACACTGAGATTGAGTACTCTGAGAGTATGAATACATGAGTTCATCTCTGAGATATATGGTATTGGCATGCACACATGACATACAGGCATAGAGATATATTTTTTCTCATGTTGTACGGTATCACGTCATTCATGAATTTTTACACACATTGATATGTGGGCATAGAGAGGTATATCATACTTGCTATCTAGAAAGAAAACGAAACATCTAATTTATTGTGGAAAGGATTTTTGGAAAAAATTACGGTTTTCAAATTATCTCATATTTTACGACGATTTCGGTAAAGGATTTAAGTTTCACTGATATTCATGAAAAGTAGAACTATTTTCGAAAAAGTGTGAAAAAGCTAAGCATTTTTATCGTTGAGTTACTTTCTTATTTATATGCTCTACATTGTTATAAACTGCTATTGGTTATTGGTGTTGGACCCGACCTATGTTCCAACTCGTCACTGCTTTCAACCTAAAGTTATGTTTGTTACTTACTCAATACATGGGATTGGTTGTACTGATACTACACTTTTTGCACATTGCGTGTAAATGTTGGCTGCTGTTGTTGTTGTGCTCGATGGTTGCCGGATTTGAAGATGTACCTGCGTTCCTATTGTAGCTGCCTCTTGTTCATGGTAGCCTTAGATTTATAAAAACTTTGTTTATGTACTTTTCAAACAGAAGATGTATTTACTTCATATCAGCTTTGTAAATTCTATTCTTAGAAGTTCATGATTTGTACTACCAGTTCTTGGGGAAATGTATTAGTTTCATATAATTTCTTTTGAATAATTATCTTATTAATATTATTGGAATTGGATAGTTAATAATTGGTTTATCTAACGGGTTGGGTTAGGTGCCATCACGACTAGTTGGATTTTGGGTCGTGACACAGTAACACGAAAACGAAAAAGATCCCCCCGCCCCTCCCCCTCCCACCACCCCCCAACTAGAGCTCTGCAACAACAGAAGAAGTCATGGAAGCCCAAGACTAAAACTCTTAAACTTCTCTCATCTTTCTCAAACAAGATTCAAATCTTTTTGGTAAGTTGAAATTCGAATTTAGTATTGCAAAAATTGAAATTGATTTTTTATTTTTTGTGATTTTGAATTTTTTTCGATCAATTGATAAATTGGTTGTACTCAAAGAATAATTTTGATGGGAAATGTTAATGTATAGGTGTCAGATGTTACTACGAGCGTTGATGATCAAACTCACCAAGGATAAAGACTGATTATTTGGCTGATTTTACTTTTCGTAGAAGGTATGCTTATGGTGGTGGTTATGGTGATAGTGAAGGAAGAGGAGGTGGTGGAAAAGAAAATAAAAGATAATGGAGAAGGAAAAACAAAAAAAAATGGCACTACAGTAGTGTAGACAGAAGAATTGGTTTTGCTGGTGGTAGTGAACACAGCATTGTGGTGGCGATAAAAGTGACAGTAATGGAATGTGATAATGAATAAGACAAGAAAAGAAGAAAAGAAAATGATATGTAAAAGAAAATTGGGACTACATTTTTACATATTGTACATTAAAAAGTAAAATATAATTAATATTTAATAAAAAATACTAATAAATATAAACTCTTAATATCTAGTTATGTCTTACACTCTCAACGCCGCATGGGCTTAAAAGGTGTTACATGTTACACTTCAAACATAGTTAAGGAGGTCATAAGATTCCCCGTAACGATAAAGAGTGCATATGGAAAAGTCATTCACGCGAAAGTATTTACACGCAAACAGGTACAATTGAATTTATAACGTAATTTATAAACACGTAGATTAAATTGATCCGATAAGATAAAATAACAACGAGCAAAGAGAGTAAAATAAGAAGAATTGAAGAGAAGACAAGACTGGCTTCGAATTGATCTCTCAGGAGCCAAGAACAATGTGAAAATCTTAATAACAGTAAAATAAAGCTTTATAGAATGAGAAAATAGTATCAGTTTTTTTTCATACAAGTATTTTGTGTACTTCAATGAGTACAAATTTCACTATTTATAGCTAAATTTGGAAGACAAGATCCTCAAATCATGCTCCTCTTTAAGAACAGTAAAAATCCCTCTCCATAGCTGCATAATGGGTGGAGATCCCCTCAAGTAACAATTTGTCCATTATTGCTCAATACACTTACTGATTTGTGTCATGTGTCTACTCAATTAATTCAAGGTTGAGATTCAATAGGTTAATAAATAACTAAAAATTATAATGCACTTTCAAACAAAAAATAGCAAAAAACTTAGTACTAACGGCATCCGTCTATTAAACCGTTTCTTTCACTAAAATACAATAGGTAGGTCCCATCATGATGTCATAACTAGAGTTATGTGTTCCCGAATTCATTCTTACTGATGTAAGTGATTTCTTAACTTTTAGAATTGGTCTTTTCTATTATTATTTTTTTAAATGAAACTTGACAAATAACACAATAAATGACAAGAATTATCTCTTCCATATTGATATAAAAATATTGAGGAAAAGACAAAAACAATATATCATCTTTGGCTTTAGAATCAAAGTCATACATATTCTTTCACATGGAGCACTAATAGTACATTTACTTTAACAAAGTGGTGCACTTTTAGTCATAATACTGAAAAAAGCCCAAAAATATACATTATCTTTGGCTTTAGACTCACAGTCATACATATTCTTCTACATGGAGCACTAATAGTCCATTTACTTTAATAAAGTGGTGCACTTTAGTCATAACACTAAACACATTTTAATTTTTAACAGAAATCTAAGATCTGACAAAATATTTGTTCCCTTTATTTTCTTGTTTACCTAAAGAAATAAAGATGACAGATTTATCTGGATAGCAAATAGTAAATATACATAGAATTTATTTACTATTTATCTATTTACTATACGTAAAATATACATTTTACTAAGAAATATTAAACACCGTTAATTTTTATTTGCAATGATTTTTATCTAGATAACCTCAAATGTTATCTAAATTTTTTATTATATATACATAAAATAAAAATAAATATTATGTTTACTATACGCTGACTCCCATAAAATAAAAAAATCTAATAAATATATATATTACATATATTTATTTTAGTAATAAAATTTATTTTACTCTCAGCAATGATTTTACGTATATTTATTTTATGTCAACGTATAGTAAATATTATGTATATAATAAAAAATCTAGATAACATTTGAGGTTATCTAGATAAAAATTATTGCAAATAAAAATTAACGGTGTTTAACATTTCTTAGTAAAATATATATTTTACGTATAGTAAATAGATAAATAGTAAATAAATTCTATGTATATTTACTAGTTGCAATCCAGATAAATCTGTCATCTTTATTTCTTTCGGTAAACAAGAAAATAAAGGAAACATATATTTTGTCATATCTTAGATTTCTGTTAAAAATTAAAATGTGTTTAGTGTTATGATTAAAAGTGCACCACTTTGTTAAAGTAAATGGACTATTAGTGCTCCATGTGGAAGAATATGTATGATTTTGAATCTAAAACCAAAGATAATGTATGTTTTTAGGTTTTTTTCAGTGTTATGACTAAAAGTACATCACTTTGTTAAAGTAAATGTACTATTAGTGCTCCATGTGAAAGAATATATATGACTTTGATTCTAAAGTCAAAGATGATGTATTGTTTTGGTCTTTTCCTCAAAAATATTTGAATAATGAGAATCAACTGAAGTTGTTCAAATGCAATAATTATTATTAAAAAATAATAGTTTATGATCATCCAATTACTTCTAAAGTCCAAAGATGCTTTAGAAGTACTTAAATAACATGTCCAATATCTTAAATAAGATAATAAAAAACAACTAGAAATAAATTGACATAGATCACAATAGATTATTATCTTGAAACTTTTGTGCTCCGTGACTCTCCAAAAAGCTTGCCTGCCAAATGTAGATAAATTCTATGCATTAATAAAAAGATATGTATTAAAAATAAACATAAAAACTTCTTTAATATGAACCTGATCATGAGGAAGAGAATAAGAATTTTGTGTATGTGCAAGAGCATCAAAATAAAAAGGTTCCTGCACAAATAATAGAAACTAAGTCAATTAGAAAAAGAAAAAAAAAGAAAATTTATATTTATATATATATATATATATATATATATATATATATATATATATATATGATAAAAAAAAAATTACCAAAAAAATTTGTGTTAATATTACCGTTAGCATTTGAGTAAAGCTATGAGATGCCATCGAAAGTGAAAACTCAGAGTGATGGGATAAGTTGGCACAAGTCATACGAGAAGCACTTAAATTAGAATTGTAAAAAAAGTTCTCTCGTGTTGAATCCTACGAATAAATATAAGAAATAGTATAATTGTATAACATAACAACAGTTAGTCAATATTAAATTTTCAAATTATGAACTGAAAATAAAATATGATATACCTGGTTGATACAATTCCGCTTATCAATTTGAGTTCTATCATTATCTGTCGACACATCTTGATTAATACAATCTGAATTCTTTCCTCCAGCTTTCTTGCGCTTTGAGTTCGCTTCAAGAGAAGTTTTGATCCTCTTTTTTATATGTTTTACATTATCTTTCTTTTTAAAACTTTTGGCTCATAAGAGGAGATCTTTGTCATTATTTTCTTCGGGTAAATCTATTGTCGAATCCGTAGTACGGAGAGATGGAGCTGTCACCTCCATAATTTGTTTCAATCTTGCACTTAACTCATTTACATATGATGTTGCTAGCTTATAGCTTTCATCTGTTTCAGAAGCTTTAGCTGCCATTCTAACAAATATAGGACAAAGGATTCTATAACGGTTCACAAAGGTCAGCTTTGAATCCTTGATCTCTATATCTTGCCCATTAATTTCTTTAATATTTATGGCCTTTGCAGTTTTTGTCCACCTTTTCAAAATATACTCATCTGGAATTTTACTCACTCCTCTTATCACATCAAGAATTCTTATTGCATGACAACAAAGTATACCCATATACTCAAACTGCATGCAAGTACAAGATATATGATCTGCTTCTGCCAGCTTAACAATATGCTCTCGAGTATGCCCATAATTGCTAACCTTATACATGATGGAAAAATTATTTTCCTCATATCCATTCACTTTGACTATTAAAGACTTCATATATTCATCTTGGAACTTTGCAAAAATATTTGGTGTATATACCTCTCTAGCATGAAACAAAATTGGCACATTTGCTTTTAATACCGGCAATCGTTGTGATGCATTACATGTATCTTGCAGCTCATTTGCAGCTCATTATATCTCTTGTCCTCAATTGCTCTATCATAATGCTTAAAAAAACGTATCAAATTATAATCAAACTGCAAGTAATCCTTTAGAAAGCATTTGCAGCATATACTCATCTGGAAAGACTATTTGCAGCATATAGAAAGCAAATAATTCACTATTCAAGCTCTCACTCAATTGTGTGCTAGCCGAAAATATTTGCTTTCTATATGCTGCAAATAGTTTTTCTCTAAAAGCATATATTCCTTGCAACCATTTATTTTCATGAAGATTATATTCATCAAGCATAGCATTCCAAGCATTTATAAAATTCTCCTTCATCTTCATACCCATAAATGCATTTTCTAAAATCACCACGAAAAGAAGTGTACCTTTTACAAACTTGATTGAGGTGTTTTGCTACATTTTGTTCCATGTGCCAAACACACAACCTATGATGAGCATTAGGCATGACGAATGAGATGGCCTTACTCATAGCAGCATCTTGATCTGTAAAAATAGTTATTAGTTTTTTTTCAGACATTGCTCTAAGAAATATTTCAAATAACCACTGAAAAGACTCTGAAGTCTCATCATACATCAGTGCACCTCCAAAAATAATCATTTTTCTATGGTTATTAAATCCAATGAACCTAGCCAACTTTATTTGTCTGGTATGTAGTATCAAACGAAAGCACATCTCCAAAAGTCTAATAATCTATTATCATCTTAGAATCTGCCCAAAATATGTTCGTGATCATATCATTAACATCCAACTATACCGCAAAAAAGAAAGATGGATCTTCAACTCTTTTCTTCTCAAAATCTTCTAATAGTACTCCCGGAAGAAAATACCAAAAAGAAGCATGTATATACAATTTTTAATATGAGAAAATCACATTCAAAAGACTAATAAAATATTATTATGCAATATGAACAAGAAAAATTTACTTGCTTCTCCTTGTCCCATAGCTTTTAGTTCGAAGGTAGTTCTTATGATCTAATTTAGTGTAGCCCAAATTTGCTCGGCCACCAGCTTGAAGACTCATAAAATCAAAAGTTCTTTTAGAAAATAATCAAGCATCCTGCCAAATCGATTTCATGAGTTTGTACGTCGTTTAAATTTCTGTGAGATGGCAACATGTGAATCATCGTCGGTAGAACGAGAGGATGGTTATGTTGTAACTAAACCTTAGTAATATGGTACTTTCCAACAGATTGGCGAGTAATAACAATATGAGCTTGATATCCTGTTCTAGTCTCTTTTCGTAGATTTTTAGCTTAATATTTTTGTTTATCATCTCCACGAAAACCCTCCTTAAAACATGTAAGCTTCCGTGATGTTACGTAACCCAATTTCTTATTTATGTTCACGTACTCTTTGCGAACACTAAAACCGATCCTTCTTGCGTACTCATTGTAAAAATTAAATGCATTCTCATCGTCGTCAAACTCAAGGCCAAGTGCAGGCTCAAGATCTATTGATCCTTGAAAGTTCACTTTTACTTGGCACGTTTTGACTTTTCACACCCCTTAAAAAATAATAAATGAAGTGAATAATTTACCATGATATCCATATTAATTGATGCATATTTTATTAGATTTGAGAAAATGATTTGAAATGAGTAATAAATACTGTGGGTATAACAGGAAAAACAAAATTTGTCTTCTCTTGATATGTGTAAAGTGACAAATAAAAATAAAAATTTATTTTTAGTATACATGCCAAGTAAAAATGAACGGAGAGAGTACTTTGTAAAACTTTTTCGGCAGTAGCTTCATACTTGCTTTCTCTGAAATTGTCCATTATACTTCAAAAGAAAAAGAATGCAAAACATAAAAATATCATTAAGTTTTGAATAGTTTAACTAGAAAAATATAAACTTGTTGCATTTGAATTCTATTATATAAGTAATGGAAAAATATTATACTAGAACAGATGTAATCCATCTTCCAAAGAATATAAAATAATCACATTAACTTAACAAACCAAACTTAAAAAAATCAAAATAAGTCTAGTAAAAAGAAAAGAGAGTAGAACCTTGTCTTTCAAAAGTTCACTTCAACTGCTACGAAGTTGATCTCAATAACAATGGCACTTTTGATTTCTTAGGAAAAGAATAGAAAGAAATATTCATATAAAATCTATAATATATTATTAGTTAGAAAGATAAACCAGATCTTTGATTTATTATTCGTAATCGTTTACAAAAGGAAAGAGGTGATGGACCTTTTTTGGCGGGTAAATGATTGTGTAAGTTGAATTCCCGCCACGTTATTTTTCTTTTACTTTTCTTATGCTTATTATATACTATGTTTTACTAGTTATGATATCATGGTGAGACCTACCTATTGTGTTTGAGTGAAAGAAACGGTGTAATAGACGGATGCCATTAGTACTAAGTTTTTTGCTATTTTTTTTTTGAAAGTGCATTATCATTTTTAGTTATTTGTTAACCTATTGAATCTCAACCGTGAATTAATTGAGTAGACACATGGCACAAATCAGTAAGTGTATTGAGCAATAATGGACATATTGTTACTGGAGGGGATCTCCACCCCCGCATAATAGTTGAAAATAAATGCTATGATTTCTGTAATGGCTGCTCCTTTAGTGCTGTCTATTTCAACCGGTACCTTATTTTTAAATTCTTTTCCCCGACCTTGATACCTTCGAAACTTATGTAATGCCAGTTATATGCTTGTAATCGGTACTAGCCATTTGCTGACTCGTCTCTTATCGGTCTTCATGGCCACGTGTCTATTCGAGAAGCATTCACGTGTAATATGTGAATCGGTGTATGTAGTCGGTTACAATTCTCAATCTTTATAATAATAGATAATAAGAATACATGTGAAACTAATGCAAATAATGAAAGTACTTGAAAATGTAGGTGCTGGCAAATGAGAGCAGCCTCTTTGGAATATAACCAATAAGTCAATAACCATGTGCTAATAAGTCCAAATTTAGCTCCACCAGTGCTGAAGGAAGGTGGACTATAGTACTCTTTTTTTTTTTAAAGATAACATTTTTTACTACTATAATAAGAATACATGTGAAAAATGTTACGTTATTTTCTGGAAAGAATTTGATTCCGTGACCCATAAAATAATACAAATAATCTTTGGAAAAGTTGCTGATGAGGAGCCTTTAGTTCAATGCTTATGTGGTAAAGTTGCTGGCCATATTGATTTGTACAAATTCGATCCTCGGGTTCTCCCAAGTATGTTTCTTGCTAAAGCTTTTCAAATTTAATTTTAGTGTTCCTTAACTTGATTAACAAATAATTTTATTTTTGAATTTGTAAAGGCAAGGCAATCTATGGAGAAACTTCGATTGGGCAAGAGTGAATTTCTCCCAAAAGTTTTTACCAAAATTGAACTCTCTTAGGAATTTACAACAAGATGATAAGCTCAATCTTTAACACATGTGTTCTTGAAACTTGGATTGGGCAACTCTAGCTGGATTTAATTTGTTCCCGGAATTGGCTACCGGTAATCAAACTCCGTCACTGGGAAATTAATCTCAGGGGCATTTGAACAATCAGAATAATAACAACAATTTGAATAATCTGAATGAATGTTTTCCATTCATGGAGACCTTGATTTTGAAGGTGGGGTGGATGTAGAAGTACAAAGCCGGATTAGAGTTTTAACTGGGAGTAGAGGGTCCGACAGGTTACGGGTAACCCGAACAGGGATGTGTTTTTTTGTTGTTGGGTTGGTTCGTTCACTCACACATTGACACGTGTTATGTCCGTTAAAATAGGGGTAAATATACAACTTTGATGAACGACAATGGTACATGTGAACGGAAAGTATATATAAGGGAAAATATGATTGAACAATAAATGAAATTAGAAGGGTGTATTTGGTCTTTTTTTTCAAATAATCTAAGTGGTTGAATAATGTAAGTGTTGGCAAATGAAGAGCAGACCAGTTGCTGCCAACTCTTTGGAATATAACCATGTGCTAAGTTCAAACTCAGCTCCCCCCGTGCTGAATGTAGACTGAAATACTCTTTGAAAGATAAGATTTTTAAAGTTTAGGGAGTAAAGCAGTATCGCTACGTATGTGTATATATGTGTATGTGTGTATGACTATAACGACCCGACCGGTTATTTTGAGCATTTGCATTCCGTTCAGCTATTTGAAGTATTGAGTAGCTCCGTATGATGTATTATGACTTGTGTAAATCGTCAGTCTTGGTTTTCAGGTTATTCAGAATCGATTTGGAAGAATGAATTTTATGATTGAAGCTTTAAGTTGGAAGAGTTGACCAAGTTTGACCTATGTGAATTTGACCCCGGAACGGAGTTTTGATGGTTTCGTTAGGTTCGGATGATGATTTTGGACTCGAGCGTATGCCCAGATTTGCAATTGGGTATTTGTAGAAGGATTCGACACTAATTGGCGAAAGTTGGAAATTTGAAGGTTTGGAAAGTTCATAAGTTTGACCGGAAGTTGACTTTGAGGATATCGGATTCAGATTGTGGTTCCGGAAATTGGAATAGCTTCGGTATATCATTTGGGACTTGTGTGCAAAATTTGAGTTCATTCTAGGTTGATTTGATATGTTTCGGCGCGAGTTTTGGAAGTTGAAAGTTCAAAATTCATTCAAGTTTGAATTGAGGTACGATTAGTCGTTTCGATATTGTTATGTGTGATTTTAGGCCTCGAGTAGGTCCGTGTTATATTATGGGACTTGTTGGCATATTTGGACGGGGGTCCCGAGTGGCCCGAGTGAGTTTCGGACGAGGTTCGGATCATTTTCGTTTCATGTTGCATTGCTGTAGGGTTTGCTGGTTCTGGTGCTTCCGCATCTGCGGAAGAATGGACGCAGATGCGAGTCCGCAGACGTGGACAATTGGTCGCAGAAGCACAAACAGGCTTGGCCGGAGATTATCGCAGATGCGGAGGAAGAGGCGCACATGCGTGTGCGCAGAAGCGAAATCCTTGGGCGCATGGGCAATCCTATGCGCAGATGTGCGTTCAGTGGTCGCACCTGCGATTACGCAGGAGCAAATGTTTTCTGCAGGTGCGAAAAGTCATTTTTCCATCTTTTTCCGCAGAAGCGGGTCATTGTTCGCAAAAGCGAAGAGGGCTGGGCAGAAGCTTTAAGTTCGAGGGTTTGGTCATTTTAGCATATTTAGAGCTATATAGCTCGGATTGAAGCAAGTTTTGAGGCGATTTTCACCATGTGGATTGGGGTAAGTGTTCTCTACTCGGTTTTGGTTATATCTCATTAATCTATCTTTGATTTTGGCATTTGGATTATGAATTATAAAGAGAAATTGGGAGTTTTTAGCCTAAAGTTTCATAGAGTGAGTTTTTGAGTTTTGAACATCGATTCAGAGTCAGATTTAGGTAAAACTAGTATGGTTGGACTCGTAATTAAATGGGTTGTCGGATTTTATATGTTTCGTTGGGTTCCGAGGCACGGGCCCGGGTTTGACCTTTTGGTTGATTTTGGGCTTTTGAATTAAGGATTCGACCTTTATAATTTGGAATTGATTCCTTAGGCCTTAGTTGATGAATTTCAGTTGCTTTTGGCTAGTTTCGAGCCGTTCAGAGGTCGGTACGCGTGGGATGATATTTTTGGAGCATCGTTTGGCTTGCTCGGTATTGGATTTGATTTGTTTGAGGTAAGTAACACTTATAAACTTGGTGTTGAGGGTATGAAACCTCGAATTACGTGTTATGTGATTGATGTTGAGGTGACGCGCATGCTAGGTGACGGCGTGTGGGCGTCCACTGTAGAAATTGTGATCTAGTCGATTCCATGGAATGTGTAGCTATCTTATCTGAATACTTGTACTGTACACTATGTGTTAAAGCACTTGAGGTGTGATTCATGCTAGAAAACGTGTTTAGGCTATATATTGGTACTATTGGGACCCACAGCGGTCATTTTTTGCTGTTGAGTTATTTGCTTAATTGCAGTTATGTACTCAGTTGCATTCATCATTTTATATCATAACTCAGTCTCTGTTATCATATATTGTCACATCTCGTATCATTGATTAGGGCTGCTTAGCATGAGTGTTTTGAGCCCGAGAGACTGGAGAGATTGATGACTGAGTGAGGTCGAGGGCCTGTTGCGAGTGATATTTATGGGATCGGGCTGCACGCCGCAGCAGGCTTTATTGATTCATACCAGAATTTGTCTTATTATAACGATTGGGCTAGATCAGCCCGTCCAGAGTCTGCACATCCACAATGGGCGCAATTGCTAGCAATCATTTACATTTAGGCTGGATCTGGCCTGATTTATTTGCATTTGGGACTGGATCTGTCCTGTTTTGTGTTGAGTTTTATTGCAGAACAATTTGAAAGAACGTCTAAATTCTTGTACCTTTACCTGTAAAATTTGAATATCAAGAGTGAGAATACGAGACAGTGAGATTGAGTACTCTGAAAGTGTGAGTACATGAGTTCATCATTGAGATGCATTGCATTTGACATGCGTACTTGAGATACATGCATAGAGATGCATTTCCTTCTACTACCCGGTTTTGGTGACATTCATGATTTCACCTACGTATTGACATGTAGGCATAGATATGTACTTTCCTCATACTATATGAAAAATGAAACATCTTATTTATTGTTGAAAGGTTTTTGGGAAAAATCATAGTTTTTGAACTTACTCATATGTTATTTTTAGGTGTTTTCGGTGGAAGACTTGGGATTTACTGTTATACTTGAAAAGTATGCCTATTTTTCGTAACTGTGAACGAGTTGAGCATCTTATCTCTGAGTTATTTTCTCATACCATTTCTATTATATTGTTATGAACTGTGGCTGGTTATTAGAGTTGGACTTTGACCCTTGTCCCAGCTCGTCACTACTTTCAACCTAAGGTTAGGTTTGTTACTTATTGAGTACATGGAATCGGTGTTACTCATACTACACTTCTGCACCTTGCGTGCAGATTTTGGATGGTGATGTTGTTGTGTACGGCGGAAGCTGGATTTGAAGATGTACCTGCGTTCCAGTCATAGTTGCTTCTTGATCTTGGTAGCTTTAGAATTTTAATTTGTTCCTGTATATTTCAAACAGATAATGTACTTTATTTCATATCAGCTTTGTAAATTCTAAATCTTAGACGCTTATGAATTGTACTACCAGTCCTTGGGAAATTATTGTATAAAAGTAGTTGTATTATCATTTCTTCTCTTGATCAATCTTATTAAATTGGATAGTTGTTAGTTGGATTACCTAGCGGGTTGGGTTAGGTGCCATCACGACTAGATGGATTTTGGATTGTAACAAGTTGGTATCAAAGCTCTAGGTTCATAGGTTCTACAAGTCATGAGCAAGCATCTAGTAGAGTCTTGTGAATCGGTATGACGGCGTCCATACCTATCTTCGAGAGGCTACAGGGCATTTAGGATGAACTTTCTATCTTTCTTTCCTTATCGTGCAGTATTGATTCAGCTTGAAGCGTAACTCTTTGAATTCCTTCCACACATTCGTATGCGCATGTGAGCGCTCGGTATTAGTTGTACATCGACGACTTGTGATTCCATGGATGAGGTGCGAGATGTGATTTTGGTGTGCTGATGATGGACCAGTGTGGAGGACTTGAGGCCGAGTTTTGACTGTAGCTTGAGCATGGTGATTTTGGTTGTGTGGGCATGCTTTTGGACTTATATGTCCGGTAGTGCCCCTATGAGTGGAATTTATGGCTCGATGAGTGGCTGGATGGCAATATGATGAGAATGATGTGACTGCGAGATGTGTCCAGATGGGTTGAATTTGACGAGAAGAGTTTGCTTGGGATGTGAAAGGACTATCGAGTGCCTGATTTCTGTCTTGATATGACGTATAGTCTCGAGTTATGAGTGTGTTGAAAGATTTTTCATGTTGTTTAATTGTGGAACGAAGAATATTTTCATGTCTTGTTGTGAGTTCAGACTCAGGGAGATTAAGTGATGGCATAGTAGTTATGATTGTGAAAGGTTATAGAGAGATGTCAGTTTGAAGCTAAGCAGGTAGGTTATAACCTGCGAGGTAATCTACAGATGTGTGATCCTTATGATGTTGTGTAAAGACTTTATTTTCTATCAGTGGGTTATATTTGTGTGATCTGAGTTTGGATCGGTTGTAATAGTTGACCTGACCGTCACGAGGATGAATGCGAAGTTTGCAGATGATTTGAGGTATTAGAGGGTTTGTGTTACATGAGCTTATGAAGGATTGAGTTTAGCTTCAGTGCGGGATCATGTTAGTAATAGAGTAGGGGTATTATGCGTTATCGAGTGTTTTGTTATATGGCTTTGAGCCAAGTGGGAGAGTCTGCTATCGACGATTTGAATGCACGGTTATGTGTTGTACTGGTTTCGGTTTGAGGCATACTTGTGAATCGGATATGACTTGCAGAGATTGAGACCGAGGATGACTTGAGTAAAGGAACTTCTGGGTACAGGTTATGTTACACCTTATGGGTAAATGGGTATCATGGAATGATTGAGTTGTTATTGCGGAAGATGTAGTGTGTATGGAGTAGGACTTTGCTCGGTCGCGTTAAGGCGGGGCTACTTCTTTAGGTGTTATTATGCTAATGGGGCACAGGTCGTTCGGCCCATTTGGGCGGTGCAATTGAGATTCGAGCAGATTAGATGACTCTTGAAAGGGTTCTAATGGATTCAAGATTTATATGTATCAATTGAGAATTTTTTCGGATTTGTTTACTGCTAGAATATGAGATTTACATTAGATGGTGTCGAGACTCGCAGTATTTATATATCACTATGGATTCTACATTTTAGTATCAGGAAGGTGAAGGAAACGACTTTAGACTCACGGAAGGTCTCTTCAACGTGGGTGTCTCGATTGCGATACTTTTGGGGTGCTTAAGGGGGGGGGGATACAACGACTTATGGGCCTTAGGGCGGTGTGAAGTTATTTTAGGATCTCGTGGGTTGAGTTTTAGTTAAGGATTGTGGTGTTCTGGCAAGGAGAAGTGTCATCTTGAGGGTGATTCGGAAGGAACTCGGAGAAATATGACAGTTTGGTAGGAGATTGGATCAGCACGATAATGGGTATGATTGGTTCTTTTGGTTCTCATGATGTGGTGAGTCTCTACAGGTAATTTGTGGCAGTACTCTTGGGTTTGGTGACTCGCGTGGATTGGTTGAGTTAGAGAGATTCAGATCTGACGGCTTGATTGTGTGCAAATAGATTTCAAAGTGCTCTCGCGGATTTCTACCACGGTTAGAGGTGTATATTTCCTACTGGCGCAAGGAACATGTTACGTATTGTGATTTTCTTCTGGATGAGATCAAATGGAAGGTTCCTGGATAATTGAGTATGTAGTTTGCTTGTGACTCAGAGTTGATTATGAGATTCTCGTACTTTTCCTATGATGGCATGATAAATGTGGTGTGTTGTGTGGGATTAAGATTTGCATGTGCAAGGTCACAAGTCAGTTTTGAAGGGGAGATCATAAATTCTTAGACATCATGGACGGTTTCCGATATTTAGATGAATGCTATAACTACTCGATATTGACTGTGAAGGGTGCGCATATCAGAAGGCGCACTGAGTTTTGACTTACGGATGCTTCATTGGTATCGCGGTACTCGCCTCATTGATCGACTGCTGATATTCGAATTTTTGCTATGTGGCACGGAAGAATTATCGAAGTATTCCTCGTGGGATGATCGTGTATGAGAGATGTGTTAGATATTCGGGCGGTGGAGTTGAGATCAGATATGGCGATTCGTGTGTTCTATGGATTTGGAGACCGGGAGTTCTCGGAAATAGATTATTTCGTGATTGTGGACTGTGCAGATGTGGCCAAAGCTAGTCAGATGGTAGTATGTGTTATGGTTCAGTCATTATGGACTTTCGGAGGGTTATGTATATATTTGTAGGTGACCAGAGTTGATTTGGGGTCCATTGGTAGGCCTAATAAGGATGTGTCTTCTACACAGGGTCGGATTGGTTTGCTCTTAACTGCTATTGTGGAGGGAGGTGCTATCCGGTTAGAGTTGAGATTATTTGTATTCTGATATGTTCTGTGAGCTACTCTTCTATGTTACGAGGGGTGTGATTCGTTGGTTATATGCACACTTGGTGCGGTTCTATTTGGGCCGTATAGCGGAATTTGAGCGAGAGAGGTATTAGGGTGTTGAATGATTGATTGCGCATTGATTATGTTCTTTCCGGACTATGGTATTGAGTTATTTGCTTCTCAGTGGTTATGGTCATGCACTTTTGGTACTAGACATCAAATTGCGTGTGATTGTTGATTTTGAGCATTGTGACTTGAGGTATTTCAAGTGGGCCAGTGTTTGGATAGGGTGGCGCATTGCAGTGAAGTTATGTTGGGATATGATCCTTTGTGTTTGATTCATGTGTTTTGGTTCTACGGTGTGTGATGGCTTTTTACCATTGTTTGTGGTGGTACTTGTTGAGCTTGCAGGATAGTTCTCTCATTTGAGTCATCTTCTATGTTTGAGTGCACTTGAATTGTTGCGTATTGGTGCACGGATTGCACGGTTTGTGGCTTAAGGTTATATTGGTGTGGCATGTCAGTAGGGCGGCTTATTTGATAAGATGATGTCGTCGGACCTAGAATCGGTGCTATCAAATCTGATTGCGGTATATTCAGAAGGATAATATCAGAAGTCGGCTTAGAAATTGGCTATAGTTCTGGTCGAAGGAGGGAGAGTTCCATGACTTGTTGATATGATAAGTGGTTAAGAGTTTCTGCATGTTCTTCTCATCATTGGCAGTGTACAAATGTTCAGAACAAGATTTTAGTTGATATGAGGTTTGTTACCGGTGTCGAGTTGGTTGTCGAGTAGCTATTGTGGTCAGAAGTTATTGCTATAAGTATTTGAGTTATGTGGTATATCATGTGATTGTGTCTTGGGGTTATGGTTATGGCTTGATACAACTTGTTCGGACTTATATAGTATGTGGATACGAGATTCGGGTCTTATAGGTAATTCTGGATGTTGGAAATTAGATCCCAAGTTTTATGGGCTAAGGTTGAATTAAATATCTTCTGTTAAGTTGTGTCGTCCGACTTATATGGATTAGGGTGAGTTGAGATCACCCCTGGGTATGTGCATGGTAAGGTTACACAGTGATTGACGACTTTGGAACGACTCTTGGCACGTTCGAGGACGAACGTATGTTTAAGTGGGGGAGAATGTAATGACCTGACCGGTCGTTTTGAGCATTTGCATTCCGTTCACCTATTTGAAGTGTTGAGTAGCTCCGTATGATGTATTATGACGTGTGTGAATCGCCGGTCTTGGTTTTCAAGTTATTCGGAATCAATTTGAAAGAATGAATTTCATGATTGAGGCTTTAAGTTAGAAGAGTTGACCAAGTTTGACTTTTGTGAATTTGACCTCAGAATAGAGTTTTGATGGTTCCGTTAGGTCCGGATAGTGATTTTGGACTCAGTCGTATGCCCGAATTTGTAATTGGGTATTTCTAGAAGGATTTGGCACTAATTGGCGAAAGTTGAAAGATTGAAGGTTTGGAAAGTTCATAAGTTTGACCGGAAGTTGACTTTGAGGATATCAGATTCAGATTGTGGTTCCGTGAATTGGAATAGCTTCGATATGTCATTTGGGACTTGTGTGATAAATTTGAGTTCATTCCGAGTTGATTTGATATGTTTCAGCTTGAGTTTTGGAAGGTTAAAGTTCAATGTTCATTCAAGTTCGCATTGAGGTGCGATTTGTCTTTTCGATATTGTTATGGGTGATTTGAGACCTCGAGTAGGTCTGTGTTATGTTATGGGACTTGTTGGCATATTTGGACGGGGTCCCGAGTGGCCCGAGTGAGTTTCGGACGAGATTCAGATCATTTTCGTTTCATGTTGCATTGCTGAAGGTATGCTGGTTCTGGTGCTTCTGCAGCTGCAGAAGAATGGACGCAGATGTGAGTCTGTAGATGCAGAGAATTGGTCACAGAAGCGCAAACAGGCTTGGCTGGAGATCATCGCAGACGCGGAGGAAGAGGCCCATCTGCGTGTGTGCAGAAGCGAAATCCTTGGGCGCAAGGACGATCCTATGCTCAGACGCGTTCAGTTGTCGCACCTACGATTGTGCAGGTGCAGATGTTTTCTGCAGGTGTGAAGATTCATTTTTCCAGCTTTTTCCGCAGAAGGGGGCTTCACGTCACAGAAGAGATGCCGCAGAAGCTGGTCATTGTTCACAAAAGTGTAGAGGGTTTGGCAGAAGCTTTAATTTCGAGGGTTTGGTCATTTTAGCATATTTGGAGCTATGGAGCTCGGATTGAAGCGATATTTGAGGCAATTTTCACCACTTGGATTGGGGTAAGTGTTCTCTATACGGTTTTGGTTATATCTCATGAATCTATCTTCGATTTTGTCATTCGGATTATTAATTGTAAAGAGAAATTGGGGATTTTTAGCCTAAAGTTTCATAGAGTGAGTTTTTGAGTTTTGAACATCGATTCGGAGTCGGATTTGGGTAAAACTAGTATGGTTGGACTCGTAATTGAATGGGTTGTCAGATTTTATAAGTTTTATTGGGTTCCGAGGTGCGAGCCTGGGTTTGACGTTTTGGTCGATTTTGGGCTTTTAAACTAAGGATAAGACCTTTATCATTTAGAATTGTTTCCTTAGGCATTATTTGATAAATTTCAGTTGCTTTTGGCTAGTTTCGAGCCGTTCGGGGGTCGGTACGTGCGGGATGACCTTTTTGGAGCATCGTTTGGCTTGCTCGGTATTGGATTTGGCTTGTTCGAGGTAAGTAACATCGAGGTAAGTAACACTTCTAAACTTAGTGCTGAGGGTATGAAACCCCGAATTACGTGTTATGTAATTAATGTTGAGGTGACGCGCATGCTAGGTGACAGGCGTGTGGGCATGTATCGTAGAAATTGTGGTCTAGTCGATTCCATGGAACTGTATAGCTATCTTATCTGAATACTTGTACTGTATACTATGTGTTAGAGCTCTTGAGGTGTGATTCATGCTAGAAAATATTTTTAGGCTATATGCTGGTACTATTGGGACCCATAGTGGTCGTCCTTTGTTGTTGAGTTATTTGCTTAATTGTAGTTATGTACTCAGTCGCATTCATCATTTCATATATTAACTCAGTCTCTGTTATCGTATATTTTCATATCTCTTACCATTGATTAGGGCTGCTTAGCATGAGTGTTGTGAGCCTGAGAGACTAGAGAGATTGATGGCTGACTGAGGCCCAGGGCCTGTTGCGAGTGATATTTAAGGGATCGGGCTGCACGCCGCAGTATGTTTTATTGATTCATGCAAGGATTTGGCTTATTATAGCACTTGGGTTGGATCGGCCCCTCCGGAGTATGCACATCCACAGTAGGCGCAATTGCTAGAAATCATTTACATTTGGGCTGGATCTGCCCTGGTTCATTTGCACTGGGCTCGATCTTCCATGATTTATTTGCATTTGGGTTCATTTGCATTGGGCTGGATCTGCCTTTGTTTATTTGCATTTGGGCTGGATCTGCCCCATACAGTACTGAGTGACTGAGTGTGCTGAGTATTGAGCATGAAGAGTGAGAATACGAGATAGTGAGATTGAGTACTCTTAGAATGTGAGTGCATGAGTTCATCACTGAGATGCATTGCATTTGACATGCGTACTTGAGGTACATGCATATAGATGCATTTTCATCTACAACCCAATTTTGGTGACATTTATGATTTCACCTGCGTATTGACATGTAGGCATAGAGATGTACTTTCCTCATGCTATATGAAAAATGAAACATCTTATTTATTGTTGAAAGGTTTTTGAGAAAAATCATAGTTTTCGAACTTACGTATATGTTTTTTTTGGTGTTTTCGGTGGAAGATTTTGGATTTACTATTATACTTGAAAAGCATGTCTATTTCCCGTAACTATGAATGAGTTGAGCATCTTATCTCTGAGTTATTTTCTCGTACCGTTTGTATTATATTTTTATGAACTGTGGCTGATTATTGGAGTTGGACTCTGACCCTTGTCCCAGCTCGCCACTACTTTCAACCTAAGGTTAAGTTTGATACTTATTGAGTACATGGGGTCAGTTGTACTTATACTACACTTCTGCACCTTGCGTGTAGATGTTAGATGCTGATGTTGCTGTGCACGGTGGAAGCTGGATGTGAAGATGTACATACGTTCCGGTCATAGCTGCTTCTTGATCTTGGTAGCTTTAGAATTTTAATTTGTTCGTGTATATTTCAAAGAGATGATATACTTTATTTCATACCAGCTTTATAAATTCTAAATCTTAGCAGCTCATGATTTGTACTATCATTCCTTGGGAAATAATTGTATAAAAGCTGTTGTATTATCATTTCTTCTCTTGATCAATCTTATTAAATTGGATAGTTATTAGTTGGCTTACCTAGTCGGTTGGGTTAGGTGCCATCACGACTAGATGGATTTTGGGTCGTGACAGTGATAATTCCTTGGCAATATTCTCGTTTTACGAGTAAAAGGAACCGAAATGAGTGGTGCTTTTGTAAATGAAATACTTCGTGTGGTCCATGACTTTTTGATTTTTTTTTTGTGGTTCATAATATTTGATTTTTCAGATATCAAGAAAGAATTAACTTCTTCTTTCCAAAGTTGCCCTTTGAGTAAAAAGCTTAGGAGTAGTTTGTTATATTTTCAATGAGCAAATTAAGGTTAATATGGTCAATTTCATTGTTAATTAATGCTAAAAGATGAATTCCTTAATATGTGTGAAAAGATACAAAAAATTACTTAAAGTGGACCGGAGGGAGTAGTAGTTATAATACCATAGAAAGTGCCATTTTAACAAAAAGGATGTTGCGCCCTCGTCCTAATTTGTGAGCTACTTTTTATTTTTTGGTCAGTACCAAAAAGAATGCTATCTTTTCTATTTAGTAACAAAACTTTAAATTGCTCATTTTATCCTTAATGAGATCATTTATAACCACACAAATATCTATGGCTCATTTTAGACCACAAATTTTAAAAGTCTTTATTTCTTTCTTAAGTTTCGTGTTTAGTGAAACACCATCACAATAATTGGGATGGCGAAAAATCCATTTCATTTTATATAATAACCTTTGATTGGACACAGAATAAAAAGAGAAACTTTTGATACATATCAAAATTCAAAAGTACCCCTAGAATTTGTGCTTTTAAATATGCCACAACTTATTTTAGCTATATGAACAAGTCATAAGAGTAAAAAAAATGTTTAAAGTTAAAAAAAATTATTAAAATGTGTCATTTTTTTAAACATATTAAAAAGGAATTCGTATCATATAAAATCAAAATAGAGGGATTGATATCCTAGTTCTACAGAAAGTGCCAGTCATAGACTATCTTCTTGTAACAATAGTGAGTCTTATGCTAAGAGTGGAGACAGGTCCACTCTGTGTATAACGTGGTAAGTGAAAAAATATAAAATGTTTAATTGCATAGTTACCCAATATCTTGTCATGTTAGTTAAATGTGTCGCGTTCTTGTTTGAAAAATAATTCAGAGCTTGCACCTTATTTAAAAATTTATCACGTTTAAATAAACAGGTAACAAGTTTTTGTGCCTGATAATTGAATTGTTGGCAATTTAATTTAAAACATAAATCTTAACTTATTCACGGATTCGTGGAGACTTCCTTTCAGACATCCAAATGTGATTTGATTCCTTTAGACCAAGTCAAGTCAAAGATTAAAGCATGAAACCAAGATTCATGACGATCATAGACCTCCCTTGTTGACGAAACCAGGAAATCTGTGAACTACTTAGGAACATGGAATTATAGGGGACTTTTAGGGTGTGTTTGGTACGAAGGATTTTCAATTTTCTAATGTTTGGTTGACTTAAATATTTTGAAAAATATTTTTCTCATGAATTCATTTTCCTCAATATTTTCCCTATCAAGTGAAGGGAAAATATTTTCCAAAACTCTTTTTCAACATTCCCCACCCTATTCCCAACCCCCACCGATCCGCCCCCACACCCTCACCTACCCCCACTCCCTACCTCACCCCTACCCACACCCCACCTTAAATAGAAATATTATTGATAGTATTTTCTTTTCATGTTGTAGATAGAGTACTTTTTTTTTTCATTTCAACAAATGAGTATTTTCTTTTCATGAAATAAAAAGTATTTTTTTTTATTTTAACAAAAAAAAGTACTTTCTTTTTATGATGTAGAAAAAATATTTTCTTTTATTTCAACAAAATGATGTAGTAAAAACTATTTCCTTTCATTTCAACAAAATGATGTAGTAAAAAGTATTTTCTTTCATTTCAACAAAAAAAATACTTTCTTTTCTTGACGTAGAAAAAGTATTTTCTTTTCATGATGTAAAAAAATACATTTTCTTTCATGTCAACAAAATGAGTACTTTATTTTCATGTTGTAGAAAGAATACTTTCTTTTTCAACTAAAAAGAGTATTTTTATTTTAGTTATGGAACACAAATTTCAACGTTGTTTTGCGTAAAAACGTAAAGCAACACATTAGTCCCTTTGGGTTTGTGTGAAGTTTTAGAAAAATAATTAAATTTTTGAAGAAAATAAAGTCCTGAAAATGTTGGGTATTTGGGGGGAGGGCACAGGAAACATGGGGAGTTGGGGGAAGGGCAGTGTAACGATCCGACCGGTCATTTTGAGTGTATTAGCCCCAATCCCCTATTTATTGCCTCCTCTGTGTTATATTATGGTTACGTGACTTGCCGGGGTGCTTGATTTCGGGTTCGGGAAAGTTTCGGAGTGAAATGGGACACATAGTCCCTAAGTTGGAGGTTTAAGTTGTTAGAGTTGACCGTAGTTTGACTTTTTTGAAGACGACTTCGGAATAGAATTTTGACCATTTCAATAGCTCCGCATGGTGGTTTTAGAGTTAGGAGCGTATCCGAATGTTGATTTGGAGGTCCGTAGGTCGTTTCGGTGTGAATTGGCGAAAGTTAGAAAAATTAAGATTTGGATGATTTGGAAAGTTTGACCGGTAGTTGACTTTATTGATGTCAAGGACGGATCCTGATTTCGAAAGTTGAAATAGGTCCATAATATCATTTATGACTTGTGTGTAAATTTTGAAGTCAATCAGAGTTGTTTTGGTATGAATCGGCATTAGTTTTGGAATTCGGAAGTTCATAAGTTTCTTAGGCTTGAAACGATGCGCGACTTGTGATTTTAGTATTGTTTGATATGATTTTACGCTTCGAGCGTGTTCGTATGATGTTTTAGGACTTGTTGCTATGTTTGGTTGAGGTCTCGGGGGCCTCGGGTGTAATTCTGACCATGTTCAGCGCATTTCGGAACATTGAAGATTGCTTAATCTGGTGCTTCTGGTTTCCTTATACACGATCGCGAGTGGACTAACACGATCGCGAATAGTAGTTTGGCACTGGGGGAAATTTGCTCTATGCGATCGCGAGAAAGGGTTTGCGATCGTGAAAGGTTGGGTTTCAGTGAATCGTGAGCGCGTGAAGGAGGTCGCGTTCGCGTAGAAGGATTTGGGGGCTGCAGGTCCACGCGTTTTGTTCATCACCGTCGCGTGGTGTGTTCCGCGATCACGTAGCTTGGTGAGGCAGTGTTTCGTGTTCGCGAGTGGTCTTCCGTGATCGCGGAGTGTTAATTTGAGCAGCAATATTTTTGTGCTTCGCGAATGCGAGGCATTTTCCGCGAAGAAGAAATCACTAGGTAGCAGACTTAAATTTCAAAACGAGGGTTTTATCTCTTATTTCATAATTTGGACTTAGAGAGCTCGGTTTGAGGTAAATGTTCGGGAGATTTTCAGAGAGATTATTAGGGTCAGAATTCCTAATTCGGTTTTGGTTAATTTACATGAATTTATTGATAATTTAATCATTTATTTAGTGGTTTGAGTTGAAAAATTGGGAAAAATGGGAGAAACTTCTTAGGCTAAAATTTAGGATTTGAAAGGCGATTTGAGGTCGGATTTGAGTAATTCTTGTATGGTTGAACTCGTTACCGAATGGGTGTTTGAATTTTTATAATTTTGGTTAGGTTCTGAGGCGTGGGACCGGGTTGACTTTTTGGGTCGACTTTTTAATTCTTTGCAAGATCATAATTTCATTGTTTGAATTAGTTTCCTATAGTTTATATTTATAGTATGAAATTATTTTGGCTAGATTCGAACCGTTCAGAGTTGGATAATCAAGGGAAAGACCTTCTAGTGGATTGATTTAGCGTGATTTGAGGTAAGTGACTTGCCTAACCTTATGTGGGGGAATTTCTCCTTAGGATTGGTGTCGTTTGTGATAATTGTAATGTGTAGAAGCCGTGTACGCAATGTGACGAGTGTGTACACCGGCTAAATATGGAAATTTTCAATTTTAGCTATGTAGATTCCTTTCATGCCTTAATGTAGTTATCTTAACATGTTATAATCATCATTCTTAGTCTATTTTTACATGTCTACTTGTCTTATTCTCTTACATGCTAATTTCCCTACTTGTTTAGTTGAAATTCTTATTTTCTTTATTCCATATTCATTACTTAATTGTTGAACTCTTTACTTGAAGTTGTTAAATCATGGAATATCTTGTTGTTGAAATTGGTAATGAGATATAAAGATCGTGATTCATAGTGAGGCAAAGTATTAAGTTGTGAAATACCATTCTGTTGAGTTGTTCATTCCGGTTGTTATTGTTGAGACTCTTGCGTACTTTGTGGTTAAGCTATGGACTCTTTACTGTGAAATTAATATTATTGTTTGGTTTCTCTGGCAAGTTGAGATATTGGGCACTTGAGGTGCGATTTGTGACACGTTGTGATATTGATACGCATGCAGAGGTATAAGGTTTTGGGGGTTGAAACGCATGCAGTGAGATAAGGTGGGCTTGATACGCGTGGCTAGTAGGGGAACTACTAGAAGTGATGCGGTGTGATAAGGTGGGCAAAAACGCGGGATGCTATTTTGGGAAAATGATTTTCAAAACTAAATGTAAAGTCTCCCGCGGTGATATAAGGAAAAATTGTGGTTTATTCTTGTGATTTGAGATTACGAGGCGGTACCTCGGTAGTGACTCTTGTTGGAAATTCTCCATTTTTGTACTTGTCTTTGGTTGTTATTTCCTTAGCTTGTTATTGATTGTTTTCTCCGTGTTGCACTATTTTCCCTAGTTCCATGTAGCTGACCTTGATATGCTAATGTTGTTTCAATTTCATCACTGTCATTATTATATTGCTTTACACTTGTTCAGTCTTTTATTTATTCTAGTAGGGCCTTGACCTGACCTCGTCACTACTTTACCGAGGTTAGAGTTGACATTTAATGGGTACCATTGTGGTGTACTCATGATATACTTCTGCATATTGTTTTGAGTAGAGTCCGTGCGTGGAGACTTCAAGGTACACCTACCAGCGTCCGCAGGCCTCTGAGTCCCCCTCCACCTGGATTATTTATTTTCCTTGTCCTTATTTGGACACTATTGTAAAGAGATATTCAGTATCACTTCATAGGGCTTGTGACTTATATTTCGCCGGGTTTTGGGAGTTGTACATGTTGAGTTGCAGACTTTATTTTATATAATTGTTGAAGTTTTGAGATTTTAAATTATTATTTCAGTTATTTCGCATGTTTGTTAGGCTTACCTAGTCTTAGAGACTAAGTGCCGTCACAACATCCTACGGAGGGAAATTGGGGTCGTGACAAGTTGGTATCAGAGCTCTAGGTTCATAGGTGTTATGAGTCACAAGCAAGTTTAGTAGAGTCTCGTGGATCGGTATGGAGATGTCTGTACTTATCTTCGGGAGGCTATGGAACTGTTAGGAAAGTTTCACTTCCTTGATTCCTTATCGTGTGAATTTGTTGACTTCGAAATTCTAAATATCTGTTTTTCTATTCTCTCATAGATGGTGACGACACGCACAACTAGATATAATGTTTAGACACCCGCGCCCCCAGCTAGAGCCACGAGAGGCCGGGGACGGGGCAGAGGCCGAGGATGGGCATGTGGCGCAGCCACAGCACCCGCTCGAGTTTCTACAGAGGAGCCACCAGTAGCTCCTATTGAAGAGCAGGCACCTGAGAGGGCTGTCACTACCCCTGCACTTCAGGAGACTCTCGCCCAGGTTCTGAGCATGTTCGGCACTTTGGCTCAGGCGGGGTTGATTCCACTTGCTCCTGCCCCATCTCAGGTTGGGGGAGGAGCACATACTCCCCCCGCCCGCACCGCAGAGTAGTGGGTCAAGGTTGTCCAGGTCCCAAAGGTCATACCAGTACAACCGGTTGTCCCAGTTTAGCCCAAGGTTAGGGCAGCAGCTTCTGAGGGGGAGCAGATTAGACTCGAGAGGTACAAGAAGTACCACCCTCCTACTTTTAGCGGTTTGGCTTCTGAGGATGCCCAGGGTTTTCTTGAGGAGTTCCACCGTATCCTCCGTAAGGGAGTGACTTATCAGTTGTAAGTGGGCGTATGAGTTGGGTAGCCCGGCCGAGGTAGCTTCACTCACCTGGGCTCAATTCTCAGAGATGTTCATGAGGGAGTTTGTTCCCTAGAGTCATAGGGATGTATGGCGCGCAAATTTTGAGTAGTTGCTCCAGGGTTCTATGACCGTATCAGAGTATGCAGTCTGGTTCAGTGATTTGTCCAGGCATGCACCAGCCTTGGTTGCTACTGTCAGTGAGCGAGTTTGTCGATTTATCGAGGGGCTCAACCCTGGTATCAGATTCAGTATGGACCGAGAGATGGAGATGGACATCCCATACTAGCAGGTAGTGGAGATCGATATGAGATTGAGGGTATGTGGGCCCGGGAGAGAGAGGAGAGGGAGTCAAAGAGGCCTCGAGATTCTGGCACATATAGTGGTGCCTGTGTCCCAGTTGCAGCCTGTCATGGTAGGGGCTATGTGAGCCGCTTTGTTCATTCAGCACTTCCAGCTTCAAGCGGCATTCCAGCCACTCCCAGGCCTCAGGTCCCTATTATGTGCCGCCATTGTCTAGTGCACCTCTTGCACGGGGTGCTTTTAGTGGTTAGTCCAGTCGATCAGGTCCGAGCCAGTTCTAGCAGCCACGTCCTCCAAGGGCTTGTTTTGAGTATGGTGACACTCGTCATATGGTGAGGGACTGCCCCAGACTCAAGAGGGGTGCACTTCCACAGACTACTCAGGCCCCACGTATTCCATAGGGCTCTCAGGCTTCTCAGGCCATGGTTACCACACCATTTGCCACTCCACCTGCACAGCCAGCCAAGGGTGGAGGTCGGGTAGGTAGAGGTCGCCCTAGAGGGGGAGGCCAGGCCATGCCAGATATTATGCTCTTCCTGCTAGGACGGAGGCGGTTGCATCCGACTCAGTTATTACAGGTATTGTTCCAGTTTGTCATAGAGACGCATCAGTCTTATTTGATCCAGGCTCTACTTATTCCTATGTATCATCTTATTTTTCTCCATATTGGGTATATCCCATGATTATTTGAGCTCCCCTATCTATGTGTCTATGCCTATGGGAGATTCCATTATTGTTAACCATGTGTATCGGTCGTGTTCATTTGTTCTTGGTGGTTTTGAGACCAGAGCAGACCTATTGTTGCTCAGTATGGTAGATTTTTTATGTTATTTTGCGTATGGACTGGTTGTCGGCCTATCACGCTATCCTTGATTGTTATGCCAAGGCGGTGACGTTGGCTTTGTCAGGTTTGCCGCGGTTAGAGTGGAGAGGTACTTTAGATTATGTTCCTAGCAGGGTGGTGTCTTTCCTTAAGTAACAACGGATGGTTGGAAATGGATGTGATGAGATATGTCAGTGTTGATATTCCTACCGTTGAGTCAGTTCCGGTAGTGAGGGATTATCTAGATGTATTTCTGGCAGATCTTTCGGGCATGCCACCCGACAGGGATATTGATTTTGGTATTGATCTGTTACCGGGCACTAAGCCCATTTATATTCCACCATATCATATTGGCCCGAGCAGAGTTGAAGGAGTTAAAGGAGCAGTTACATGAGTTACTTGATAAGGATTTCATTCGGCCCAGTGTATCACCTTGGGGTGCTCTACTCTTGTTTGTAAAGAAGAAGGATGGTTCTATGCGCATGTGTATTGATATCGCCAGTTGAACAAGGTTACAGTGAAGAACATGTATTCATTGCCACGTACGAATAACCTATTTGATCAGCTATAGGATGCCAAAGTGTTCTCCAAGATTGACTTGAGTTCAGGCTATTAGTTGAAGATTCGGGAGCCAGATATCCCGAAGGCTACCTTTAGGACTCGGTATGGTCATTACGAGTTCCTTGTGATGTCATTTGGGTTGACCAATGCCCCAGCAACATTCATGCATTTGATGAACAGTGTATTCCAGCCCTATCTTGACTCATTCTTCATTGTGTTTATTAACGACATCCTTGTGTACTCCTGGAGCCGGGAGGATCATGAGCAGCACCTGAGGACCGTGCTTCAGACCTTGAGAGAAAAGAAGTTGTAAGCAAAACTTTCAAAGTGTGAATTCTGGCTTGATTCGGTGGAATTTTTGGGTCATGTAGTGTCGAGTGAGGGGATCAAGGTAGATCTGAAGAAGATTAAAGAAGTGCAGAGTTGGCCCAGACCGTCTTCAACTACTGAGATCTAGAGTTTTCTAGGTTTGGCAGGGTATTGCCGTCGATTCGTAGAGGGTTTCTCATATATTGCTACACCTATGACCAGATTGACCCAGAAGGGTGTTCAAGACCACTTTGTCTACAGCCCTAGTGTTGGTGTTGCCTACGGGTTTGGGGTCTTATACTGTGTACTGTGATGCATCGCGTATTGGTCTCGGCGCGGTGTTGATGCAAGACGGTAGAGTGATTGCCTACGCATCTAGACATCTGAAGGTGCACAAGAAGAGCTACCCTGTCCATGACCTCGGGTTAGCAGCTATTGTTTATGCCTTGAAGATTTGGCGGCACTATTTGTACGGTGTCCCTTGTGAGGTCTATACCGACCACCAAGGAGGTCACTATTGGGGATGGCAGTGTGTTAAGGATGCTGGACAGGCTATGTGTCCCTAATATAGATGGTTTGTATGAGCTGGTTCTTCAGGAAGCTCACAGTTCGCGGTACTCCATTCATCCGGGTGCTGCCAATATGTATCAGGTCTTGATGCAGCACTATTGGTGGAGGAGAATGAAGAAGGACATAGTGGAGTATGTAGCTCGGTGACTAAATTGCCAGCAGGTGAAGTATGAGCATCAACGGCCAGGCGGATTGCTTCAGAGGCTAGAGATTCCAGAGTGAAAATGGGAGCGGGTTACTATGGATTTTGTTGTTGGGCTCCCACAGACTCAGAGGAAGTTTGATGCGGTATGGGTGATTGTGGATAGTTGACCAAGTCGGCTCATTTCATTCCAGTGGTGACTACTTATTCGTCAGAGCAGCTGGCTCAGGTTTATATTCGCGAGATTGTCAGACTTCATGGTGTGCCGATATCCATCATCTCTGACTGGGGTACGCAGTTTTTTCTCGCAATTCTGGAGGGCCGTAGAACATGAATTAGGCACGTAGGTGGAGTTAGTACAACATTTCACCCTTAGATGGACGGACAGTCCGAGCGCACTATTTAGATACTGGAGGATATGCTTCGTGCGTGTGTGATGGAGTTTGGGGGTTCTTGGGATCAGTTCTTGTCGCTTGTGGAGTTTGCCTACAACAACAGCTACTAGTCGAGCATTCAGATGGCTCCGTATGAGGCTTTGTATGGGAGGTAGTGTCGGTCTCCGGTGGGTTGGTTCGAGCCGGGTAAGGCTAGGCTATTGGGTACATACTTTGTTCAGGATGCTTTGGAAAAGGTTAAATTGATTCTAGATCGACTTCGTACAGCCCAATCTAGACAAAAAAGTTATATGGATCAGAAGGTTCATGACGTTGCATTCATGGTTGGGGAGCGGGTCTTGCTCCGGGTTTCTCCCAAGAAGGGTGTTATGAGGTTCGGGAAGAAGGGCAAGTTGAGCCCTAGGCATATCAGACCTTTTGCGATTCTTGAGAGGATTGGAGAGGTGGCCTACAAGCTTGCACTGCCACCTAGTCTAGCTGCAGTTCATCCAGTATTCCATGTTTCAATGCTCCGGAAGTATCACGGTGATCCGGCTTATGTGTTGGATTTCAGCCCAGTCCAGTTGGACAAGGATTTGTCTTATGTTGAGAAGCCGGTGGAAATTTTGGACAGGCAGGTTCGAAAGTTGAGGTCGAAGAACATTGCGTCAGTGAAGATTCAGTGGAGGGGTCAGCCAGTTGAGGAGGTGACTTGGAAGACCGAGCATGATATGCGTAGCAGTTATCCTCATCTTTTCACCACTTCAGGTATGTATCTATACTCGTTCGAGGACGAACATTTTTTAAGAGGGGAAGGATGTAACGGTCCAGCCGGTCGTTTTGAGTGTATTAGTGATAAGTGGAAATTTTGACTACTTATTAGCGCATTTTAGCTTTTGTTTTAGTCTAAAAGCATTGATATGTGTTCCCGAAACTAATAAAATGTGCAAAATTGCAGGAATGTTGGAAGTAGGAATCCCGAGATGAAATCTGACTCAAAAAGGAGTAGTCTAGACACAAGGCAATAAAAGACACAGAAGCTTACAAAGTGCGGTCCGCATAATTCCATCTGCGGCCGCAAACAACGAAGGAAAACTCAGCAGACTTTTTAGCAAATTGCGGATCGCACTTGAATTATGCGGCTTAAAAAGAAGGGCTTGAGACCAAGATTAGAGAGATGACAAAAAGACCAAGTCCAGTGCTTCATGGGATTACGGTCCGCACAAGATTTGTGCGGCCAGAAGACTGTCTTGCGGCTGTAATCATACTATTGCAGACTGCAGAAGAGTGCCTTGCGGCCGTAGTGCTAAATTTTCGGACCGCAAAAATATTGTCTCGCGGCCGCAGTTCAGAATTGTGCTGCCGCAGAATCCCAGCTCTCGCCAGATGAAGAATTTTGCGAACCGCACAACCTCCCGAAGGGCATTTTTGTCCGAAATTTTTAGCCTTGCATAAATAGATGAGTTTCACAAAATTAGGTTAAGTTTTGACATCAGCAAGTTATGTAGCCGTTTTTCTTTTCCTCTTTTGGAAGTTTTCTTTTATTTTGGTGTACTTTACCATATATTTTATCATTTTAAGTTTACATTATGAGTTTAATTAATCTTTCATCTTCTTTTTCTTCAAACCCAAGCATGAGTAGCTAGTTTTTTACTAGGGTTATGACCCAACCCTAATGTGTTAACCTTATGGGTAATTAAATTAGTGCTTGTTTATGATTGGGTATTTATTATTTAGCCTTACTCATGCTTTAATTTGTGGAATTAATTATTGCAAACATTAATTCATGCCTATTTGACTTAGTCTTTACTTAAGAAAGAGAGACTTAGTCTAGGAAAACTTGACTAACAAGGAATTGGATCAATCGAGAGATTGATTAACCCAATTAAAGGGTTCAATCTAGAGATAGTAATAACCCGATTTGAGCTTTTATCAACTGTATTGTGTGATACCCATTTGGTCTTGAGAAAGCCAAATTGTGATAAAATCATTCTCTGACCGAGAGGAATTAAGTGGGTAATTAAGAGTTGATAGCTATAATACACCCCGCTCAGCAAAATAAGCATTAAGGTTTTTATCCCATTAGGCAAACACCTAAGTGGTGGTCACAGCCCTAGGCTTTTTATCAATTTGAAAAACATCAAAAAAAATTATTCTAGTCTTATTTCTTTATCCTGCAAACTTTAGTGTAAAACTAGAAATAGAAACAAAACCTTTCTTGTGGAAGTGCAAATCAAGATAATTCAATTTCCCGCATTAGAATATATACCTAACTCCCATCTAGCTCCCTGTGGATTCGACCCCGACTCTTCATTGGGTTACTATAATTGCAATCGACTGTTTCATACCTTGTTTTGAGGTGTGCATTTGGACCGATCAATTTTTGGCGCCGTTGCCGGGGAGTTAAAAATGGTGTTAGCTATATATTTGGGTGTGTTTTTGGAATATCTTCTTTTCTTTCCGTGTTACTAACGTGTTTGAGAAATCATAGGTACAACCATGGCAAACAATGAGCTTGGAAATATTGCTTTGGGGGATGTGGACATTGAGGATGATCAAGTGGATAAGGTTCCTCTTGAACCTCAAGCCAATAGAAGAGGCCGAGTGCCTCATGACAATGTACCCGCTCCACCCTCACCTCCACCACGAGCGGCTCAACATCGAGTGTTTCCCAATGAAGGATATGCAAGTGCAATAGTCCCTCCCCGTATTAGGGCGGGCAACTTTCAAATAACCAATGTGATGCTCACTTTTCTAGAGCAACGAGGCTTCTTCACCAGTGCTGCAGGTCAAAATGCATACAAACATTTGAAGGGGTTTATGGATACGTGTTGGGGGAGTAAACAAACAAATGTCTCCGAGGATGCTTTGAGGCTAAGGCTTTTTCCCTTCTCTCTACGGGGGAAAGCTTTAGATTGGTTGGAACATTTGCCGAACCATTCCATTCACACGAGTGATGAATTGGTGGAAAAGTTTATTTCTAAGTACTGTATTTTCCGTCGAAATAGTATTCTTGCTTATTTCGATGATCCTCGATACAGAAGAAAGAGTTCGGGCATTATTAAATATATAGAACAATGGTTAAAGAATGTCCCAACAACGATATGACGGAGAACATGATTCAACAAACTTTCTATTGTGGGATCAACACAACCAACCAATGTGTAGTGAATCAACTTGCCGGTGGGAACTTCATGACTAAGCCTTATGCGGAGGCGTGTGAGATCTTAGATGAAATAGCGGACACATAATCAGCATGGAAATCCCGGGTTAATGTTCCACAAGGTGATCCCAATGTGATTCATCTCCACAAAGAGTTGCATGACCATGAGCAAGCCATAGCCGAATTGACTACCACCATGAATCAACTAGAAAAGTCTCAACTTCAACAAGTGCAAAATCCTAGGCAAGTCAATGCCATGGAGGGAGTAAACATGATGGTGAACAAACGGAAAACCAAGGGTCCACAAGTGCAACAACGAGTGGACAATTTTGTACAAGATGATAGTGGGTTTGATTAGAACGATTCTTACAATGAACAATAAAAGGAGGTGTAATATGTGAACAACTTTCAAGAGCAATGAAACAATTCCCAATGCCCAAATCAATAACAATGGCGACCTCAAAACAATCAAGGCAATTGGAATTCTAACAACCAAGGTAATTGGAGTGGTGGAAACAATCAAGGGAATTGGCATAACAACAACAATCAAGGGAATTGGAATGGCAATAATCAAGGAAATTGGGGAGGTAACAACCAAGGCGGGTGGAACAATAATCTAGGCAATCGGGGGTCGGGTTTTCAGAGGCCCCCGATGTATCAACAACCGCCTCCTTATCCTTCCTATGATCATAGTTCTTCCAACAATTAAATGGGGCGTATTGAGAACATGTTCAAGCAAATGATGGACAAGAATGCCGATTTCGATGCCCAACTTGCCTCACACAACACATCGATCCGCAACTTAGAAGTTCAAATGGGACAAATCTCTCAAGCTCTAAATTCCCGTCCTAAGGGGGCACTACCAAGTGACATGGTGGTGAACCCAAAGTGTGGGAACAACACGGGGCATGCCATGGCCGTTACTACAAGAAGTGGAATAGGTGGGAATGCACCCACCTCAAGTCAAAGGCAACTTGTGGATGATGAGCACATGGTACAAGAAGAAGAGGTCTCGAGCAATGTGATGCAATCAAATGATGAAGTGCGGATTGATATTGATGACAATGTGGAAGAGACTCAAGAGGAGGTAAACCCATCTAGAGATCACATTATTGACATACCGGAGCCGGTAGTGCAAAAGGCTAAGACACCATTGCCTAAGCCTCTGCCTCCATACCCTCAAAGGCTCGCCAATAAAAATGGAGAGAATCAATTCAAAAAGTTTATTGAAATGATAAAGAGTCTCTCAATCAATGTGCCATTAGTTGAAGTCTTAGAACAAATGCCCGGTTATGCAAAGTTTATGAAGGATTTGGTGACAAAGAAACGGTCGATGAATTTTGAAACTATCAAAGTCACTCATCAAGTGAGTGCAATTGTGCATTCAATAGCTCCTAAGTTGGAAGATCCCGGTGCTTTCACAATCCCTTGTACCATTGGAAGTGCGGAGTTTGCTAAAGCTCTTTGTGATCTTGGGGCAAGTATTAATTTGATGCCCTATTCAGTTTTCAAAACCTTGCGAATTGGGCAACCAAGACTCACCTCTATGAGACTGCAAATGGACGATCGTACAATGAAGAGACCGTTGGGAGTGATTGAAGATGTATTGGTTTGTGTAGATAAATTCATTCTTCTGGCGGATTTTGTCATTCTTGATTGTGAAGTGGATTATGAGGTGCCGATTATTCTTGGAAGACCTTTTCTTGCTACGGGGAAGGCCCTTTGTGATGTGGAAGCCAGAGAACTCACTTTCCGAGTGGGTGATAAAAAAGTGGTATTCCACGTGTGCAAATCCATGCGACAACCAAATAGCAACAAAGTGTGTTATTTTGTGGACTTGGTGACCGATGTGATTGTTGATGATACAAGTGCCACGATCAATGTGGGTGATATGTTGGAGGCCGTCTTGCTCAAATTTGATGATGACGAGATGGATGACTTCATGGAGTGTTTGAACTCTTTGCAAGGAATGGGGTCGTATAACTATGCACCCCGAAACTATTCTTGGATCTTGAAAATAGGAAAACTCCTCCTACAAAGCCTTCCATTGAAGAACCTCTTACCTTGGAGTTGAAGCCATTGCCTCCACATCTTCGGTATGAATTTCTTGGCCTTTGTTCTACTTTACCGGTTATTCTTTCCTCGTGTTTGACTAACGTGCAGGTAGATTCTACATTGGCAGTGCTACTTAAGAGGAAGAAGGCTATTGGGTGGGCATTGGCGGATATTTGGAGAATAAGCTCCGCATTTTTCATGCACAAAATCAACTTGGAGGAAGATGCCAAACCATCTATTGAACATCAAAGGAGACTAAATGAGGCTATGCAAGAGGTTGTCAAAAAGGAGATCATCAAGTGGTTGGATGCCAGGGTTGTCTACCCTATTTCCGATAGTTCATGGACTTCTCCGGTTCAATGTGTCCCCAAGAAGGGGGACATGACGGTGGTCACCAATGACAAGAATGAGTTGATTCCTACAAGAACAGTGACCGGTTGGATAGTGTGTATGGACTATCGCAAGCTCAACAAAGTCACAAGGAAGGATCATTTTTTACTTCCCTTCCTTGACCAAATGCTTGATAGGTTGGCCGGCCGTGCCTTCTATTTCTTTCTAGATGGATATTCGGGATACAACCAAATCATTATTGCTCCGGAAGATCAAGAGAAAACAACCTTTACATATCCCTATGGTACGTTTGCATTCAAGTGGATGCCATTTGGTTTATGTAATGCACCGACGACTTTTCAAAGGTGTATGATGGCTACCTTCATGGACATGGTGGAGGACTACCTTGAAGTTTTCATGGATAACTTCCCGGTGGTTGGGGATTCCTTTGATGATTGCTTGGCAAATTTGGATAAAGTATTGGCAAGATGTGAAGAAATGAATTTGGTGCCAAATTGGGAGAAGTGTCATTTCAAGGTCGAGGAAGGCATTCATCCTTGGCCACAAGATCTCAAAGAATGGCATTAAAGTCAACAAGGCAAAGATTGAGGTAATTTCTAAACTTCCCCCTCCAACTTCGGTGAAAGGCGTGCGAAGTTTCTTAGGCCACGCGGGGTTTTACTAGCACTTCATCAAGGATTTCTCTAAAGTGGTGAACCTGTTGTGCAATCTTTTAGAGAAAGATGCTAAGTTTCACTTCAACTATGATTGCATGAGAGACTTCAAATTGTTGAAGTTCAAATTGACAACCACTCCCATTATCACCGCTCCTAATTGGAGTATCCCTTTTGAGCTCATGTGCGATGCTAGTGACGTAGTGGTTGGGGCTGTTTTGGGGCAAACATCAACAAGATTTTTCATCCGGTCTACTATGCTAGTAAGACCATGAATGGTGCCCAAGTCAACTATACCGTTACAGAGAAAAAGCTCCTTGCCATTGTATTTGCAATTGTGAAGTTCCGCCCGTACTTGATGGGTGCGAAAGTTATTGTCCACACGGATCATGCGGCACTTCGCTATCTTATGAGGAAGAAATATTCCAAAGCTCGGTTGATAAGATGGGTGCTTTTGTTGCAAGAGTTTGATATTGACATCCAAGATCAAAGAGGGAGTAAAAATCAAGTGGTGGACCACTTGTCTCGTTTGAAGGAGGAGGGGAGGCTGCATGATGGTCTTGAAATCAATGATTCCTTCTCCGAAGAGCAACTCTTGGCTATTTCAATTAAGGAGGTGCCATGATTCGTGGATCTAGCAAATTCCCTTGTGTGTGGAATTATCCCGGATGAGTTCTCTTTAAACCAAAGGAAAAAGCTCAAACAGGATTGTCAAGATTATTATTGAGATGAACCATACCTTTTTCGGATATGTACGGATGGGGTAATGAGAAGTTGTGTGCCGGAAGAAGAGCAAAGTGATATTCTTGGGGCTTGTCATTCTTCTCCATATGGTGGTCACCATGGTAGAGCAAGAACGGCGGCCAAAGTGCTAAGTTGCAGTTTCTATTGGCCCACTCTTATAAAGATGCAAGTGATGTGGTGAAAATATGTGATGAATGTCAACGGGCCGGTGGAATCTCGAAGAAGAATGAAATGCCTCTCACTACCATTTTGGAGATTGATATCTTTGATGTGTGGGGTATTGACTTCGTGGGTCCTTTTGCGAGTTCTTGGGGAAACACCTACATCTTGGTCGTGGTTGATTATGTGTCTAAGTGGGTTGAGGCCATTGCTCTACCCAACAATGAAGCGAGAAGTGTGGTGGCGTTCTTGAAGAAGAATATTTTCACATGGTTTGGTACTCCACTGGCTATCATAAGCGATGGGGGGTCGCATTTTTGCAACAAGGATTTTGACACTTTACTTAGCAAGTATGGTGTTACTCATAAAGTTACGACTCCCTATTATCCACAAGCTAGCGGTCAAGTGGAAGTCTCCAACCAGGAGATAAATAGTATCTTGTCTAAAACAGTAAATGCTAACCGAACGAATTAGTCAAAGAAGCTTGATGATGCATTATAGGCTTATCAGACGGCTTTCAAAATACCTATCAGAATGTCTCCGTACCGGTTGGTGTTCGGCAAAGCTTGTCATCTTCCGGTGAAACTTGAGCATAAAGCCATGTGGGCTCTAAAGAAGTTGAATCTTGATGGGGATGCAGCCTCTAACTTGAGGGTTGCACATTTGAATGAATTGGATGAGTTCCGGTACCATGCCTATACAAGTTCGTCCTTGTACAAAGAAAAGATGAAATATCCGCATGGCAAATACATTTGGATAAGAAGTTCAAGGTGGGTGATCTTGTATTGTTGTTCAACTCACGATTGAGGATGTTTCCCGGAAAGCTAAAGTCTAAATGGAGTGGTCCCTTTGAAGTTGTAGGTGTGATACCTTTTGGTGCATTGAACTTGAAGAACAAAAACAATGAGGTATTCCGAGTCAATGGTCACCGGGTGAAGCACTATTTGGAAAAAAGTTGGTGATGGCCACGTTGTGGCGGTGATTCATTTCAAATGATGGTAATCTACGTCGTGCCGCGACGTTAAATCAGGCGCTTCTTGGGAGGCAACCCATGTATTTTTTTCTTTTCTTTGTTTCTTTTGTAGTTAGGAGTCATTTTGGTGCTAACTTGATTTGAAGTGTGTTGCAGGGATGAGTGTGCTTTACAGGAATGGTGGACAGAAATCTGGCTAAGGGTGCATTAAAGTGCGAACCGCACAATTCCAGTTGCTGTAGCAAAAGGGCTCTCCGGCCGTACAAAAGAATCTTGCAGACCACAAAACTAGAATGTGAAAAATGCCAACTCTCTGAAGTTGGTCCATCAGAAAAAGGGCCGATCTATGGCCGCAACACCAAATCTGCGGCTGCAACAATTGCTCTGCGGCCGCACATCAAATTATGCAGACCGCAAAACAAAAGGGCACTGAAGCCCCCAGGTAACAGAGTGCGGTCCACAGTTGGAATTCTACGGCTGCACTCACTTCTCTTTCCCTTGGCAAAAATCATTAAGTATAAATAGAGAGGCTAGGGCACTGTTCCTCTTTTCCCTCTCTGAGCTCACAACTTGCACCAATTTGAAACTTATTCTTAAATTATCTGCCCACACGCCTAGCAACTATTGATCACTCATCTCTTGAACTCATTCATATCTGGTATGCTTCATAATCTTGTTAATTTCTTTTTATTTTTAGATTTTTAGTAAAAATTTAGACCATTTGTCTGTTGAATCTAATTGAACAACTATGTTGGGTAAATTTGAAGTGGGCAGACCGGAAAATGTTCTAGGGGGAATGGGTCAATAGATTTCCATGCTTATATGTTGTTTCCATGTCATAATTGTGCAAAGAATTGCAAGCCCTAGACAAACGTACTGCTTGTTCGTCATTATTTAAAATCCGCGACCGCACAAGAAATTGTGCGGTCCGCAGAAGATGAGTCTAGGGAAATCTTAGTTAAGCATGAGTCTGCTTCTGCAAGGAAAAATATGCGGACCCCAGAATTTCCATTACGGCCGCAACTGCTATTTTACTGTCTTCAGAGAGTTGATAAATTGGTGACTCACATGTGCGGCCGCAAGACAATTTGTGCAGACCATAGAAAATAGGTTGCGGCCGTAAAAGAGCCAATTCTATGTTATCAGAGAGTTGGAATATCTGTGGTATCTGAGTTGCGGCCGCAATGAAAAATATGCGCACCGCAATCCAGTTTTGCGGCCGCAAAAGAGAATTATGTGGTCCGCAAGGCCCAGTCTACTGCCGCAATAAAAAATATGTAGACCGCAAATCCCTACTCTGCAAGCATGTTTCAACTGTGTCTCTCACTGTATCTTCTGGTGTGTCCTTACATTCATTCTTTGTGTGAATTTGAATTGCAACTAACAATCACCTTTGCTTGGTACAGAAAATGGATCGATCTAATGGCAGAGGCAACACTTCAAAAGTAAGGGGTGACCCTTCTCGGGGACGAGGGAAGAGACCCTTACCTAGTGCCCAACAGCAAGAAATCAGAAAGAAAATAGTAGTTGGCAGAGGGAGAGGTGCAGACCTTTCCGAGACCAGTTCTTATGTCCCGTCTAGCGACATATCAGAGGGAAACTCATCCTCTGTACATGAGCAGCCAGCTGTTCAGTCAAGGCTGCCAGGGAGGTATCGGCTCATGGATGAGCCATCATCATCACACAACCATTTTGAGGGTTCAGAGAGTGCTAATCGGGCTTCTGAGCCTTCCACTATGCCTGTCCCTCAAGCACCAGAGACATCAGTTCAAGATATCCCAGATGATGGGAGAGGGGGAGATGCTATTGTTACCGGCCTTGAAAGGTCGAAGAAGAAAGAGGTGTGTGAGGACCGGTTTGTCAGTTTGGCTGCCTTCACCAGCTTCCGTGAATGGTGGCCAGTGAGTGCGCTCACTCTTGAGCGGCAGTTTCAGTTGAAAGATCTTGAGAGGTATAACCCTTCAGTATTGAGATAGTTTCGAGAATGCAAAGGGTGGATGTGGTTTATCCAGAGCGTGGTGGATGCGAAGGAGTACCTTGTCCAGGAATTCTACGCCAATGTGGCGCATATCAAGAAAGGGACAAAGGTGACTAAAGTGAGGAACCTCAAAGTGTGATTTGATTAGCACACATTGAACACCTACTTGGGGTTTGATGATATCGAGCTCACAGAGTACTTAGAGAAATGTGCACTTGGGGATACAACTCGTCCTTGGCTAGCAGAGATTCTAGCAGCTCCTGGGCCACCACCACCATGGATCACAACAATGGTTTCTATTCACAGGAGTACGCTGAGCTTTGAGGCAAAGGGGTGGCAAACTGTTGTATGTAGCAGACTAGACCCGTGCAAGAACGAGACATATCTTCCGATCCCTCGAGCTATTCTAGTTGCTTCCATCATGGCCGGGTACCCTATCAATGTGGGTGCCGTGATGTCGGCCAATATCTTTGTAGTCGTCCGGCAAGCTGACACATCCTACCCATATCCCAACACCATTACAGAGTATCTCAGGGATGCGAGGGAAGAGCCGAGGGACTTTGATACAAAGGTGCGGGTGAAGAAGCCATTCTCATGGTACTCATTGATGGATGCAAACAACCCTAAGAGAAAGGGTCAGCCGTCTACCACCACAGGCCAGTCTGATGAGCCATCGGTAGTAGATGCAGAGGCAGTTGATATTCCGTTCACTTCAGCCGAGCCTTTATCTAGTGCCGCAGCAATGTCTCCACCACCATTCTCAGTTCCTACAGCAGTCCCTGTCACAGGTTCCATCTCGGCTTTGAAGTCGGTGCCCATGCCTACTGATCCACTCTCTGCGCTGCGAGTCTCCCACACATTGGCGAGTCTCAACAACTGGATGCAGACAACCACTACAAAGTGTCACGACCCAAAATCCAACTAGTAGTGATGGCACCTAACCCAACCCGCTAGGTAAGCCAGGTAACCACTAACCAATTCCAATAACAATTTATAAAGCAATTAAGTAAAGAAATTATCTGAATCTTATACATTCCCCAAGAACTGGTAGTAAAAATCATGAGCTTCTAAGAATAGAATTTACCGAGCTGAAATGAAATAAATACATTGTCTGTTTGAAAAGTACATAAACAGAGTTTTATAGATCTAAAGCTACCACGAACAAGAGGCAGCTACAACCAGGACGCAGGTACATCTTCAATTCCGGCTCTCGTCGATCACAGCAATGTCAGCAGTCAATATCTGCACGCAAGGTGAAGAAGTATAGTATGGGTACAACCAACCCCATGTACTCAATAAGTAACAAACCTAACCTTAGGTTGAAAGTAGTGACGAGCTAACAAAAAGGCTGGGTCCAACACCAATATTCCACAATAGTTCATAACAACATAGTACAAGTAACAAATGAGTATCTCAGAAATAAAAGGCTCAGTTTGCTCACATTTCCAGAAAAGTAGGCATTTCTTTTCAAGTATCTCAGTGAAAACCTAAATCTTTTACCGAAAAAGCCAAAATATGAGTAAGTTTGAAAACTGTTATTTTTCCCAAAGTCCTTTCAACAATAAGTAAGATGTTTCATTTTCTGATAGCATGAGGAAAGTACTTCTCTATGCCTATATGCCAAGATACAGGTAAAAGCATAAATGTCCCCACAACTGGATAACAGAAGGAAATGCGCCTCTATGCATGTATCACAAGTATGCATGTCAAATGCAATACATCTCGATGATGAGCTCATGTACTCACACTCTTAGAGTACTCAATCTCACTATTTTGCATTCTCTCTCACTATGCTCAGCACACTCAATCACTCAGCGCTGTACAAAACCCGCTACGACGTGCAGCCCGATCCATATTTATAGTCGACTGCGCTCACTGGGGGTGTGCAAACTCCGGAGGGGCTCCTTTTAGCCCAAGCGCTATAATCCACACGGATAACTCACGTGCTGCACGGACAACAAACGTGCCATAATATCAATATCTGGAATCGCACGGACAACTCACATGCCACACAGACAACTCACGTGCTTTAATGTCAACATCTGGAATCGCACGGATAACTCACGTGCTGCATAGACAACTCACGTGCTATAGTGACAACATCCTCAGAAACAGGCCCCCCGGCCTCACTCAGTCATCAATCTCTCCAGTCTCACTCACGGGCTCACAATGTGATGAAACTAGCTCGACAACAATGATATGATGTATCAATAAATAACTGAGACTGAGATATGATAAGAATGCATGAATATGACTGAGTACGAAATATCAATGAAATAAGTGAGATGGTAGTAAGAAACGACCACTATGGGTTCAAACAATATCGGCATAATGCCTAAACATGATATCTAGCATGATTGACAACTTAACTACTTTATCACATGGTGAAAACACGGATATCAAAAAAGTAGGACCACTATATAGTGCCATGGAAACAACAAAGTCCCAATTCACATGGTGCATGCCCATATGCCTGTCACCTAGCATGTGCGTCACCTTAATACCAATCACACAACACGTATTTCGGGGTTTCATACCCTCAACACTAAGATTAGAAGAGTTACTTACCTCGAACAAGCCAATACCAATGCAGAGCAAGCCAAGCGATGCTCCAAAGATGCCATCCCGCGCATTTCGACCTCCGAACGGCTTGAAACTAACAAAATCAACTCAAATGCATCAAATAATGCTAAAGGAACCAATCCCGATCGAAAAGACCAAATCTTAAATCAAAAGCCCAAAATCGGCCAAAAGCCCAACCTGGGCACGCACCTCGGAACCCAAAAAAATTCACAAAATCCGACAACCCATTCAATTACAAGTCCAACCATATAAGTTTCACTCAAATTCAGCTCCAATTCGATGTTCAAAACTCAAAAATTCATATTATGAAACTTTAGGCCAAAATCCCCAATTTCCTCTTTAACATTCACAATCCAATTACCAAACACGAAGGTAGATTCATGGAATAAGATCAAAACCAAGTGTAGAACACTTACCCTAATCCTTGTCATGAAAATTGCTCCAAAGGTTGCCTAAACCGTGCTCCAAAATCCGAAAATGGCTGAAAAATCGCGAACCCTTGAACTTAAAGGGTTCTACCCAGTCAATCCGCACCTGCGGACAAGAGGTCGCATTTGCGACCTTCACTTCTACGAAAAAATCTCGCTTCTGCGAGAATAGCTTGGCCAGCCATGATCGCTTCTGCGATGCCTAGCACCGTATCTGCGGTCGCGCTTCTGCGCGCATTGGCCGCTTCTGCGGGCCTCGCCATCCAGCTCTCATCTCGCATCTGTGATGCCTTTGTCGCACTTGCGAGCCCATTTCCGCATGTGCGAAAACACCAGAACCAGCAGCCTTCAACAATGCAATATGCAACGAAATTGATCCGAACCTCGTTCGAAACTCATCCGAGCCACTCGGGACCCCATCCGAATATACTAACAAGTCCAATAACATAACACGGACCTACTCGAGGCCTCAAATCACGCATACAACATCGAAACGACAAATCGCACCTCAAATCAAAATCTATGAACTTTGAACTTTCAAATTCAATAACTCGTGCCGAAACATAGCAAATCAATCCGGAATGACTTCAAATTTTGCACACAAGTCCCAAATAACATAACGAATCTTATCCAATTTCCAAAATTAGATCCCGACCCCGATATAAAAAAGTCTTCCCCCGGTCAAACTTCCCAAAAATTCAACTTTTGCCATTTCAAGCCAAAATCAACCACGGACCTTCGAATCAAAATCCGAACGCGCTCCTAAGTCCAAAATCACCCAACGGAGCTAACAGAACCATCAAAACTCCGTTCCTGGTTCAAATTCACAAAAAGTTAAACTTGATGAACTCTCCCAATTTAAAGCTTCAATAATGAAATCCATTCTTCCAATACGATCCAGAATAACCTAAAAATTAAAACCGACGATTTACATAAGTCATAATGCATCATACGAAGCTACTCATGCCCTCAAACAATTGAGCGAAGTGTAAATGCTCAAAACGACAGGTCGGGTCATTACATCCTCCCACACTTAAACATACATTCATCCTCGAACGTGCCAAGAGTTGTTTCCAAGCCGCTAAATCACTATTCCATCTTACCACGCATGTACCTAGGGGTGACCCCACGTCACCCTATTCCATATAGGTCTATTAACACCACATAACTGAAATTTCTTAATTCAACCTAGCCCACAAGCCTTAGAATCCAATTGTCCAACGTCCGAAATTTCTTATAAGATCTGAATCCCCCAACCTACACACTGTATAAGTCTGAACAAGCCGTAACTATAACCCAAATACTCAAAACTCAAATGCCACATATCTCAAATGCTCAAAGCAATGATTTCTAATCATAGTAGCTGCTCAAAACAACTCAATGCCGGTAATAAACCTCACATCAAATAAGACTCAATTCTCAAACCTTCGTACACTACCGATGATGAAGGAAACACGTATAAACTCGTAACCATTCATCTGATCCACCAGTCGTGGAGCTCCCTCTCCTTCGACAAGAACCATAGAAAATTTCTAAGTCGACTTTCGATATTATCCCTCCAAATATACCACAATCAAATATGATAGCACCCATCCTAGATCCGATGACTTCGTCTAATCAAATACCAGCTACTCTACTGACATGCCACACCAATACCATCTAAAGCCACAACTCGTGCACCAATAAGCAACATTCCAAATATACTCAATCACGAAAATAACCCAAACAAAAGAACCGTCCCGCAAGATCGACGAGTACCACCCAATGCAATGCTAAGAACCCATCACACACTGTAGAACCATAACATACGAATCTAACACAAAGGATCATATCTCAACATATCTCTGCCGCAATGCGCGACCCCATCCAAACACTGTTCCATATGAAATACCTGAGCCACCATGCTCAAAATCAATAACTACGCGCAATCTGATATCAAGTACTCACAATCCATTTCCATAACCATGGAGAAGCAAACGACACAATGCCACACAAACACGAAAGAGCATAACCAATGCGCAACCACTCATGCATCACCCAAATACCCATCTCGTGCAAATTCCGCTATAAGGCCCCAATAGAACTGCACCAGGTGTGCTTATAACCAACGAACCACAACTCCTCATAGCATAGAAGAGTAACTCACCGAACATAACAGAACACGAATAAGCTTAATAATAACTGAATGACATATCCCTCAACAATACCAGTATGGAGCCAACCAATCTGGCTCGGTGTAGAATACACATCCTAATTGGGCCTACCAATGGGCCCCCAAATCAACTCTGGGCACCCACACATAGATAAATAACCTTCCGAAAGCCCACAATGACTGAATCATAACACATACTATCGTCTAGCTAGATTTGGCCATGACTTCACAGTCCATAACCATGAAAACAACCTGCTCTTGAGAACTCCCACTCTCCAAATCTATAGAACACATGAATCCCATATCTGATCCCAACTCCACTGCCAAAATTTCTTCCGTGCCACATAGCAAAATTTGAATATCAGCAGTCGATCAACCAGGAGAGTGCTACAGTACCAGTGAAGTATCCATAATTCAAATCATAGTGCCCCTTCTGAAATGTACACTCTCATCAAGCAATACCAAATAGTAATATTATTTACCTAGTCATCTGAAACCGTCTATGTTGCCTAAGAATTCAGGACCTTCCTTTCAAAACTGAACTGTGACCTTGCACATGCAAATCTCAATTCCACGCAATACACTGCGTCTACCATGCCATCCTGTGAAGAGTACAAGAATCGCATAATCAACTCTGAGTCAAAAGCAGAATACATACTCGATCATTCAGAAACCTTCCTTTTGATCTCATCCCTAAGAAAATCCCAATACGCAACATATTCCTCACGCCGGTAAGAAATATACTCCTCGAACCGTAGTAAAAACCATTGAGAACTCTTTGAAACCCATTTGTACACAACCAAGCTATCATAATCGAATCTCTCTAACTCAACCTAGCCACGTAGGTCGCCAAAACCCAAGAGCATTGCCACGAAACACCTGTGGAGGCTAGCCACATCATAAGTACCCAAAGAACCGATTATACCCGTTACTGTGCTGATCCAACCTACCACCACGCTGTCATATTTCTCTAAGTCCCTTCTAAATTTCCTTCAAATTGATACTTCTCCTTGCTAGAAAACCATGATCCTTAACCAAAATTCACCACACAAGAGACCCTAGTATAAAACCACAGCGCCCTAAGGCCCATAAGCCGCCGAATTCCCTTTTTAAGTGCCCCAAAAGTACCACAATCGAGACATCCACTCCGAAAGACCTTATGTGAATTTAAAATTGTTCCTCTTCCCTTTTCTTATACTAAAATGTAGAATCCATAGTCATACAGAATTACCGCAAGTCTCGACACCATCCAATGTAACTCTCAGTTTCTAGCCATATACACCTCTTGAAAATTCCCAATCGCTACATATAAATCTTGAATCCATTAGAACCATTCTCGAGAGTCATCCACTCAACTCAAATCTCAATTAAACTGACCAAACGGACCGAACGACCTGTGCCCCATTAGTACACCAACACCCAAGGGAGTAAAGAGTAACCCACACTCCTATGCAACCGAGAAAATTCCTACTCCATGTACGCTACATCCTTCGCGAATAACCACTCAATTATTTTATGATTCTCATATACCCAAAGAGTGTAATACAACCTGTATCCAGGAATTCCTTTACCCGAGTCATCCTCGATCTTGACCTCTACAAGTCATAACTGATTCACCAGTATACCCCGAACCGAAACCAATACAACACATAACTGTGCAATCAACTCGTCGATAGCAGACTCCCCCACTTGGCTCAAAGCCATGGAATAAAACATATGACTACTTACAATAACCACACCCCATTACTACCATAATACCACAATGAGATTCCATTAAATCCTTCATCCGCTCATGCAACACAAACCATCTAGTACCTCAAATTATCTACAAATCTCGCGTTCATCCTCGTGATGGTTAAGCCAACTTCCACAGGCGATCCTAACTCAAATTACAACATATATCATTCACTGATAAAAGAGAACTCTCTATAAAACATCTTAGGGATCACACAACCTCAGGACACCTCGCAGGGGATAACCCTCCTGCTTTGCCTCAAACTGACATTTCTCTACACCCTTCCACAGTCACGACTACTACGCAATTACTTAATCTTCTTGATTCTGAACTCATCAACAAGACATAAGAATCTACTTCACGCCACAACTAAACAACATGAGAGATCCCTTAACACACCCATAACTCGAGACCATATGCCAAATCAAGACAGAAATCAAACACACCATAGTCCTTGCTACATCTCAAGTAAACTCTTCTCGTCACATTTAAACAATCTGAACACATCTCGCAGTCTCAGATACTCACCAAATAGTCATCCAATCACAAATTCCACTAATAGGGACACCAACAGACCTATAAGTCCCAAAGGCACGTGCTCACACAATCAAAATCTCTATGCTCAAGCTACCGTCAAAACATGGCCTCAAGTTCTCCAGACTGGCCCATCCCCAAAACACAGAATATACATCTTGAATCTCGTTCATAGAATCACAAGCCGGTGATGTACAGTTGATAACGAGCGTTCATGTGCGCATATGAATGCGTGGAAGGAATTCAAAGAGTTACGCTTCGAGCTGAATCAATGCCACACGATAAGGAAAGAAAGATAGGAAGTATATCCTAAATGTCCTGTAGCCTCTCGAAGATAGGTATGGACGTCATCATACCGATCCGCAAGACTTTACTAGACACTTGCTCATGACTTGTAGAACCTATGAACTTAGAGCTTTGATACCACTTTGTCACGACCCAAAATCCAACTAGTCATGATGACACCTAAACCAACCTGCTAGGTAAGCCAGTTAACCACTAACCAATTCCAATAACAATTTACAAAGCAATTAAGTAAAGAAATTATTTAAATCTTATATATTCCCCAAGAACTGGTAGTACAAATCATGAGCTTCTAAGAATAGAATTTACAAAGCTAAAATAAAATAAATACATGATCTACTTGAAAAGTACATAAACAGAGTTTTATAGATCTAAAGCTACCACGAACAAGAGGCAGCTACAACTAGGATGCAGGTACATCTTCAATTCCGGCTCCCGTCAATTACAACAATGTCAACAGTCAATATATGCATGCAAGGTGCCGAAGTGTAGTATGAGTACAACTGACCCCATGTACTCAATAAGTAACAAACTTAACCCTAGGTTGAAAGTAGTGACGAGCTAACAAAAAGGTCGGGTCCAATACCAATATTCCACAATAGTTCATAACAGCATAGTACAAGTAACAAACGAGTATCTCAGAAATAAAAGGCTTAATTTGTTCACATTTCTAGAAAAGTAGGTATTTCTTTTCAAGTATCTCAGTGAAAACCCAAATCTTTTACCGAAAAAGCCAAAATACGAGTAAGTTTGAAAACTGTAATTTTTCCCAAGGTCCTTTCAATAATAAGTAAGATGTTTCATTTTCTGATAGCATGAGGAAAGTACTTCTCTATGCCTACGTGTCAAGATACAGGTAAAATCATAAATGTCCCCACAACTGGGTAGCAGAAGGAAATACGCCTCTATGTATGTATCACAAGTACGCATGTCAAATGCAATGCATCTCGATGATGAGCTCATGTACTCACATTCTCATAGTACTCAATCTCACTATCTCGCATTCTCTCACTATGCTCAGCATACTCAATCACTCAGCGCTGTACAAAACCCGCTACGGCATGCAACCCGATCTATATTTATAGTCGACTGCGCTTACTGAGGGTGTGCAGACTCCGGAGGGGCTCCTTTCAGCCCAAGCGCTATAATCTGCACGGACAACTCACGTGCCATAATATCAATATCTAGAATCGCACGGACAACTCATGTGCCGCACAGACAACGAACGTGCTATAATATCAACATCTGGAATCGCACGGACAACTCACGTTCTGCATGGACAACCACGTGCTATAGTGACAACATCCTCACAAACAGGCCCCTGGCCTCACTCAGTCATCAATCTCTCCAGTTTCAGTCATGGGCTCACAGTGTCATGAAACTAGCCCGATAATAATGATATGATGTATCAATAAATAACTGAGACTGAGATATGATATGAATGCATGAATATGATTGAGTACAAAATATCAATGAAATCAGTGAGATGACTGTAAGAAACGACCACTATGGGTTCAAACAATATCAGCATAATGCCTAAATATGATATCTAGCATGATTGACAGCTTAACTACTTTATCACATAGTGAAAACATAGATATCAACAAAGTAGGACCACTATACAGTGTCATGGAAACAACACGTATTTCGGGGTTTCATACCCTCAACACTAAGATTAGAAAAGTTACTTATCTCGAACAAGCCAATTCCAATGCCGAGCAAGCCAAGCGATGCTCCAAAGATGCCATCTCGCGCGTTCCGACCTCCGAACGACTCGAAACTAACCAAAAACAACTCAAATGCAACAAACAATGCTAAAGGAACCAATCCCGATCGAAAAGATCAAATCTTGAATCAAAAGCCCAAAATCGGCCAAAAGCCGAACCGGGCTCGCACCTCGGAACCCTACAAAATTCACAAAATCCGACAACCCATTCAATTACGAGTTCAACCATACTAGTTTCACTCAAATTCGGCTCTAATTCGATGTTCAAAACTCAAAAATTCATATTATGAAACTTTAGGCCAAAACCCCCTATTTCCTCTTTAAAATTCACAATTCAATTACCAAAAACGAAGGTAGATTCATGGAATAAGATCAAAACCATGTGTAGAACACTTACCTCAATCCTTGTCATGAAAATTGCTCCAAAAGCCTCCTAAGTCGTGTTCCAAAATCCGAAAATGGGTGAAAAATCACGAACCCTCGAACTTAAAGGGTTCTGCCCAGTCAATCCGCACCTGCGGACAAGAGGTCGCATTTGCGACCTTCGCTTCTATAGGAAAAATCTCGCTTCTGCGAGAACAACTTGGCCAGCCATGATCGCTTCTGCGATGCCTAGCACCGCACCTGCGATCGCGCTTCTGCGCGCATTGGCCGCTTCTGCGGGCCTCCTAATCCAGCTCTCATCTCACATCTGTGATGCCTTTGTCGAACCTGCGAGCCCATTTCCGTAGGTGCGAAAACAACAGAACCAGCAATCTTCAACTATGCAATATGCAATGAAATTGATCCGAACCTCGTCCGAAACTCATCCGAGCCACTCGGGACCCCGTCCGAATATACTAACAAGTCCAATAACATAACACGGACCTACTCGAGGCCTCAAATCATGCCTAACAACATCAAAACAATGAATCGCATCACAAATCGAAATCTATGAATTTTAAACTTTCAAATTCAATAACTCGTGCCAAAACATAGCAAATCAATTCGGAATGACTTCAAATTTTGCGTACAAGTCTCAAATAACATAACGAAGCTATTTTATTTTCCAGAATCGAATCCCGACCCCGATATCAAAAAGTCAACCCCCCGGTCAAACTTCCCAAAAATTCAACTTTCGCCATTTCAAGCCAAAATCAACCACGGACCTCCAAAACAAAATCCGGACGGGCTCCTAAGTCCAAAATCACCCAACGGAGCTAATATAATCATATAAACTCCATTTTGGGTTCAAATTCACAAAAAGTCAAACTTGATAAACTTTCCCAATTTAAAGCTTCAACCATGAAATCCATTCTTCCAATTCTATTCCGAATAACCTAAAAATCAAAATCGACAATTCATATAAGTCATAATGCATCATACAGAGCTACTCATGCCCTCAAACAATCGAGCGAAGTGTAAATATTAAAAATGACAAGTCGAGTCATTACACAAAGTTGTCTAACTTATCTAGTACTGTTGCAGCACATTCTTCTATCCCGGTAACTCAGATGTCGCCATCAATGGAAGAAACTCTGAAGAAGCTCCTGGAGAACTAGAACACAATCATGGCTACATTGGTGCAGCATGGTTCAGTGATCGAAGAGCTGGGCAAGGAAATAAAGAAGATGAGAAAGTCCCAGGCCTCCAAGAAGTCAGTGGACAAGCTCTGGAGACAGGTTAACAAGCTTGATACAGCCAGAGACATCCCTTTTGACATGTTGATTGACCCATACCATCTAGGACCAGATCCTACAACACCAGCTGGCTAGTCTGAGGAGCCGGACCTTGCTGTCGACACTGCTGAGGCAGTGCGTCTGATGTTCACTAACCCAGTCAATCCTAGAGTTGAGGATGATGAGATCCAGTTGGATAAGACTGATGTCAGTGGAGTTGTTGTGGACAGAGAGATGGCCAAGGAGCCATAGTGAGTTTTCTTCACTCTTACCCTTCCTTCACTCTTATTTTGTTAATCATTGGGGACAATGCTTATTTTTATTCGTGGGGTGGATTTTATTTGATCTTATTTGATGATTCTGAGACAATTGGCTTGTAATAACTTGACATTATTTTCTTCTCTTTCCTTATTCTGTATATATTCTCTCTTCTTCTATCATTATGTATATATCTTCTCCTTCTCCCTCATTGTGTATATTCGTTATGCTTTCAATAACTTTTGCATTATAGCTTCTTTATGTTTATTTTCTTATTAGTTAGTGTTTAATTTAGTAGCTATTTTTTGAATTAGTAGCTTCTTTTTATGTTTTAGTAGATAATAAGCCTTTGGTTTTCTTAATGCCACGGTTCTTTTCAAAGGTAGTTTTTGTGTGAACCAGGTGACTCTTCCCAATGATGGATGGTGTGACAACCTTCTTAAGGGACTGAGTCCATTTTTGTGTTTAGGTAATAATAGTAGTAATAATGAATAAAAAGACCTAATTAAGTCATGCTCGAAGAGTCAAACATGCTTCACTTGGTACCAACACACTTAACTACGTGCTTATGGTTAGAAACAATCTAGTCACATGAGGGGTGAGATGTTTTGTTTCTAGTCAACTTACCCATGCGAAAGGTCTAGAACTTGCCCCGAATGTGTTTCAAGGCAAAATCTTAAGTTTTGCTTGGCTTGAGAAGTGATTGTAGGCTTTCCTTGGCCCGTTTGAATTTTTCATTGGCTACCAATGTTCTTATCCCTAGTCAGCCCATTTAAGCCTCGAGCCTTTCTCATTTGATAACCATATTATAAGCCTTTACCCGTTTTGTCATGACCCTCTTTTGGCACCCGAGATTTCCTTAACATCCTTGTGAAACAATTGGCTAAAAATGTAACTTTGGGGGAGAGACGAGGAGCGTGAAAGAGGTATTAAGGCACAAAAAGAGAAAATAAATGATGAGAAGGAAAGGGCAAAAAAAGAAAAGAACAAAAAGAAAAATGCAAAAAAGTGAATAAGTGGAAGGGTTGAAGGGATTCAAAGAAAGGTAATGATCCCAAACATGGAGAAATTAAAGAGGGAGAAAATAAATGTCATGATCAAGAAAGAGTGATGTTAAGTCTCTCTACTTCCCCAAGGAAAAGAAAGTGCCTCAAAGAGTTGGGAAAGCATGAGCCGAGAATAAAAAAAAATGGAGTGCTTAAGGAAAGACTTCATTAAGCATAGTGTATCCAACACTAATGCAAAAAGACTTCATTACATCCAGATAGAAGCCCTACGTGATTTCAAGCCGAGTGAGCTTACATTAGTGGCGATCTACATGAGGAGCAAACCTATGGTACTTGAAGCCGTACTTGTGACATTCTCTTGAGAGAGATGAGTGAACCTTTCATGAGTTTTTGGATTGAGTGCTAAAATTTTTAAGTGAGCTAGGCAAACAAAAAGTAGAGGAGGAGGAGTTTAGGATCCACAATGAAATACATGAGAGAGCGAGCTTCCTTGATGAATAAAGTCAACTCTCTATGCTCAAGTGTCACATTAGAACTATATGTGCATAAATGTTTAACTTTCCGCCTTGTTGATAATACATAAGTAGTGTGGGTAATTATTTATCCCAACTGATGTGTAAATGGATCACTTTTGACTGGCTGAAATGACCTTTAACTTGTGGAGGTGGGAACTATTTTGTTTGCTTGAGGACAAGCAAAGACTTAAGTTTGGAGGAGTTGATAAGTGGGGATTTTGACTACTTATTAGCGCCTTTTAGCTTTTATTTTAGTCTAAAAGCATTGATCTATGTTCCCAAAACTAATAAAATGTACAAAATTGTAGGAATGTTGAAAATCTCCCTAGATAAAATCCGACTCAAAAAGAAGTAGTCTAAACACAAGGTAAGAAAAGGCACAAAAGCTTACAAAGTGCGGTCCTCAGAATTCCATCTGTGGCTGCAAACAACAAAGGAAAACTCAGCATACTTTTTAGCAAATTGCGGACCGCACATGAATTATGCGGCCGCAAAAGAAGGGCTTGAGACCAAGATCAGAGAGATGACAAAAAGACCAAGTCCAGAGCTTCATGGAATTGCGGTCTGCACAAGATTTGTGCGGCCGCAATCATACTATTGCAGACCGCAAAAGAGTACCTTGCGGCCGCAGTGCTTAATCTGTGAACCACAGAAAATATTGTCTCGCGGTCGCAGTTCAAAATTGTTCGGCCGCAAAATCCCAGGTCCTTCCAGATGAAGAATTGTGCGGTCGCAGAACCTACCGAAGGGAATTTTTGTTCAAAGTTTTCAGCCTTGTATAAATAAACGAATTTCACAAAATTAGGTTAAGTTTTGAGATCAGCAAGTTCTGTAACCATTTTTCTTTACCTCTTTTGGAAGTTTTCTTTATTTTGGTGTAATTTACAATAGATTTTATCATTTTAAGTTTGCATTATGAGTTTAATTAATCTTTCTTCTTCTTTTTCTTCAAACCGAAACATGAGTAGCTAGATTTATTACTAGGGTTGTGACCCAACCCTAATGTGTTAACCTTATTGGTAATTAAATTAGTGCTTGTTTATGATTGGGTTAACCTTGTGTTAATCTTATTATTTAGCCTAGTTCATGCTTTAATTTGTGAAATTAATAGTTACAAATATTAGTTCATGCCTATTTGACTTAGTCTTTACTTGAGAAAGAGAGACTTAGTCTAGAAAAACTTGGCTAACAAGGACTTGGGTCAATCGAGAGATTGATTAACCCAATTAATGGGTTCAACCTAGAGATAATAATAACCCGACTTGAGCTTTTATTAACTGTATTGTGTGATACCCATTTGATCTTGAGAGCCAAATTGGGCAAAACCATTCTCTGACCGAGAGGTATTGAGTGGGTAATTGAGAGTTTATAGCTATAATACACCCCGCTCAGCAAAACAAGCATTAAGGTTTTTACCCCATTAGACAAAAACCTAGGTGATGGTCATAACTCTAGGCTTTTTATCAATTTGAAAAACATCAAAAACAATTTTTCAAGTCTTATTTCTTTATTCTGCAAACTTTAGTGTAAAACTAGCAATAGAAACAAAACCTTTCTTGATGAAGTGCAAATCAAGATAATCCAATTTCACACATTAGAATATATACCTCTAACTCCCATCTATCTCCCTGTGTATTCGACCCCGACTCTTTGTTGGGTTACTATAATTGCAATCGATCATTTCATACCTTGTTTTGAGCTGTGCATTTGGACGCAGTAAATTAGACCCGATCCCCTATTTATTGCTTCCTATGTATTATATTGTGGTTACGTGACTTGCCGGGGTGCTTGGTTTCGGGTTCGGGAAAGGTTTAGAGTGAAATAGGATACATAGTCCCTAAGTTGGAGGTTTAAGTAATTTAGAGTTGACTGTAGTTTGACTTTTGTAAAGACGACTCTGGAATGGTGTTTTTGATAATTCCAATAGCTCCATATTTGACGCTTCGAGCATGTTCGTATAATATTTTAGGACTTATTGGTATGTTTGGTTGAGGTCCTGGGGGCCTCCGGTGTAATTCGAACCATGTTCAATGCATTTTGAAACTTTGAAGATTGCTGAATGTGGTGCTTCTGGTTTCCTTATACGCGATTGCGAGTGGACTAACACAATTGCGAAGAGCAGTTTGGCACTGGGGGAAATTTTCTCTATGCGATCATGAGAAGGGGTCTGCGATCGCGAAAGGTTGGGTTTCAGTGAATCGTGAGCGCGTGAAGGAGGTCGCGTTCACGTAGAAGGATTTGGGGGTTGCAGGTCCATGCGTTTTGTTCATTTCCATCGCGTGGTGTGTTTTGCGATCGTGTAGCTTGGTGAGGCAGCGTTTTGCGTTCGCGTGTGGTCTTACGTGATCGCAGAGTATTTATTTGGGCAGCAACATTTTTGTGCTTCGCGAACGCGAGGCATTTTCCGCGTTTGCAAAGAAGAAATCACTGGGCAGCAGACTTAAATTTCAAAACGAGGGTTTTATCTCTTATTTCATAATTTGGACTTAGAGAGCTCAGTTTGAGGTGAATTTTCAGGAAATTTTCAGAGAGATTATTGGGGTAATAATTTCTAATTCGGTTTTGATTAATTTACATGAATCTATTGATAATTGTAGTATTTAATTAGTAGTTTGAGTTGGAAAATTGAGGAAAATGGTAGAAACTTCTTAGGCTAAAATTTGAGGATTTGAAAGGCGATTTGAGTAATTCTTGTATGGTTGAACTCGTTATCGAATGGATGTTCGGATTTTTGTAATTTTTATCGAGTTCCGAGGCGCAGGCCCGGGTTGACTTTTTAATTCTTTGCAAAGATCGTAATTTCATTATTTGAATTAGTTTCCTATAGTTTATATTTATAGTATGAAGTTGTTTTGACTAGATTCGAGCCGTTCAGAGTTGGTTAAGCGAGAGAAAGTCCTTCTAGTGGATTGATTTAGCGTGATTTGAGGTAAGTGACTTGCCTAACCTTGTGTGGGGGAATATCCCCTTAAGATTGATGTCGTTTGTGATAATTGTGATGTCTAAAAGCTGTGTACGCAAGGTGACGAGTGTGTACACGGGCTAAATGTGGATATTTCCGATTTTAGTTATGTAGATTCCTTTTATGCCTTAATATAGTTATCTTAACATGTTATAATCATCATTCTTAGTCTATTTTCACATGTCTACTTATCTTATTCTCTTACATGCTAATTTCCCTATATGTTTAGTTGAAGTTCTTGTTTCCTTTATTCCGTATTCATTACTTAATTATTGAACTCTTTACTTGAAGTTGTTAAATCATGGAATATCTTGTTGTTGAAATTGGTATTGAGATATAAAGATCGTGATTCACATTGACGTAAAGTATTAAGTTGTGAAATACCTTTATGTTGAGTTGTTAATTCCGGTTGTTATTGTTGAGACTGTTGTGTACTTTGTGGTTGAGCCATGGGCTCTTTACTATGAAATTACTGTTATTGTTTGGTTTCTCTGGCGAGTTGTAATATCGGGCACTTGAGGTGCGATTTTTGATACGTTGTGATATTGATACGCATGTGGTGGTATCAGGATTTTGGGTTGAAATGCATGCGGTGGTATCAGGTTTTTGGGTTGAAATGTATGCGGTGAGATAAGGTGGGCTTTATACGTGTGGCTAGTAAGGAAACTACGAGAAGTCATGCAGTGTGATAAGGTGGGCTAAAACTCGAGTTGCTATTTCGGGAAAATAATTTTAAAAACTAAATGTTAAAGCTCCCGCGGTGATATAAAGAAAGATTGTGGTTTATTCTTGTGATTTGAGACTTGAGACTACGAGGCGGTACCTCGATAGTGACTCTTTTTGGCAATTCTCCATTTTTGTACTTGTCTTTGGTTGTTGTTTCCTTAGCTTGTTATTGACTGTTTTCTTCGTGTTGCACTATTTACCTTAGTTCTGTGTAGGTGACCTTGATATGCTAATGTTGTTTTAATTTTATCCTTGTAATTATTAACTTCTTTACACTTGTTCAGTCTTTTAATTATTCCAGTAGGGCCTTGACCTGACCTCACCACTACTCTACCAAGGTTAGGCTTGGCACTTATTGGGTACCATTGTGGTGTAATCATGCTACGCATCTGAACATCTTTTTGTACAGATCTAGGTACCTCCTATCAGTCCGAGCGTCAGTGAGTAGAATCCGTGCGTGGAGACTTCAAAGTATACCTGTTAGCGTCCGCAGGCCTCGGAGTCCCCCTCAACCTGGATTATTTTATTTCCTTGTCCTTATTTATACACTATTGTATAGAGATATTCAGAATCACTTCATAGAGCTTGTGAGTTATATTTCGCCAGGTTTTGGGAGTTGTACATGTTGAGTTGCAGACTTTATTTTATATAATTGTTGAAGTTTTGAGTTTTTAAAACTTTCTTATTTTACATACTTTGAAAACTCTAAAACTTTCTTATTTTACACAACTCCCCCCCTCCCCCTTCTCCTTCTCCCCTTCCGTCCTATCCTTCTCCTCCTCCTTCGTTGTCGCTTCTGTAACGACCCAACATGTCATTTTGAGTTCTAGTATCCCGTTTTGGATTTTGAGATATTCTGTAGGTTCTTTTGCTGATTTGTAATCTGCCAGTATGGTTGGAACAATCCCATAGAGTTTAGGAGTGATTTGGAACACCTAGTTCATAACTAGAGGTTTAAAGTTAAGAGAGTTGACCAAAGTCAACATTTTGGGTAAACAGACCTTGAATCGATATTTGAAGGTTCCAGTAGGTTCATATTATTATTTTTGACTTGTATGTATGCTTGTATTGGATCTTGGGTGGCCTGGAGTTGATTCGGCACTTTAAGTTGAAAGTTGGAAATTTGAAAAACTCAAGAGTTCAAAAGTTTGACTCAAGTTAGAATTTTGTGTTATTGCACTTTGAATAGTGTTTTGAGACTTTCGATTAGTTCATATAGGTTATTTAGGCTTGTTAAAATGGTTTTGAGGTGACCCAAAGGGGCCGGTTGTGATTCAGACACATCTTGTTAAAAAGTAGAAATTTTTGAAGTTAAGAAAGTTTAAGACTTTGATTTGAATCTTGATTCTTGGGTATTATTTCCGTAGGTATTTTGAGACCATGAACAAGTTTGTTATAGAATGATTGGACGGGTCCCCAAGGACATGCGTGAGGTTCGGCGCGTTTGGAGCAAGTTTTGAAAGATTTGAAGTGCTGAAATTTAGTTTTCTGCACTTGACCTAACTTCATAAGAGAACTGACTGCAATCTATAATGAATTTGGTAAAGATACCTTGATGAATGTTGTAGCCCTCTGAACTTAGTTTCTAAAAATTCAAACTATTTGCATTTCAATATTAGTATAGAACGTTATGACTGATTTAGTGAATTAAGGGAAATGAAAAATTTTGCACAAAAACTTACTGCATTTGTGTATATAACCCCATTTAGTACTTGAGCTTCAATTTGTCATTTTGAGAGCTAGTGAGCTCGGATTGAGGTAATTTTATCACGACCCAAAATCCCACTAGGTCATGATGGCACCTAACCCTAATGCTAGGCAAGCCAAACATGGAACAAGATAACCAAAATGATATATTATTGATATCAAGAAATAAAACGACAGAATTCTATACAACCTCCTAAGGATTGGTAGTAGAAGTCACGAGCGACTATGAATAAGATTATAAATTAAATTTGGAAAAAGATACATCATATGTTTGAAATTTACATAAACAGAAATACAAATCCTAAACTACCGTAAACAAATGGTAGTCTATATCTGGAGTGCTGATACATCTCCAATGCTAGGCTCCATCCTCCATGGCTACGCAGCTCCAAGACCTGCACGCAAGGTGCAGAAGTATAGTATGAGTACAACCGACCCCATTTACTCAATAAGTATCTTGACTAACCTCGGTGATGTGGTGGCGAGATTTTTAAGTCAAAATATACTAACTAATATAACTTCTGCAGATAGATTTGCAATAGGAACAATACTAGGAATAACAGAGAAGAGTACAAGAATAAATATGCGAAGCAGTAAATGACTACTACACCGCCAATTTCCTTATATAACAAACAACCTTTCTTAAAACGATAACCACCAAACAACATAGTAAATTCATGAATCTTCATAGTATGAGGAAAGTGTTCAAGATATCAAGTCAAATGTCACAACAACACTCTTCGTGCATTTATCTCACCCTCATTAAATATATAAATGTATGTCAAATCAATTGGCACGGTAACACCCTTCATGAATTTATCTCATCTTCATCAAATATTTATATAACAGTACCAACCAGGTAAAAGAAATGCCAATAACAGTAACAGTGAGGTGGAAAATACACAGGTAGAAATAACGAACAAGGCAGTACATATGGACAACAATAACAGACAAGGTGGAAGGCACATAAACAATGTTAGCAATTAAGGTAAGAGGGCATAAATTTCACTATCTAGCAAAGCAGAAGGTTTAGATGAGAGCACAAAAAAAGAGTAAAGTCATAGATGTAAATATAACAAACAAGACTATCACAATCCCAAATTCCCACCTTAGGATGTCGTGATGACACCTAGTCTCTAAGACTAGGTAAGCCTAACACATATTGAGTTAATAATAGAATTTAATTATTTAATCATTAAATCATAAAACAATAAATGATATACATAGTTGCAAACGGCCAACAGTTATATACTTTCCAAAACCGGTAGTACGGAGTTATAAGCTCTACGAAAATACACTAGAATTTCTAAAAATAGTATTGTCTCGAATTACAATTTAATAGTAGCACAATGAAATAAGATGGTGACTCCGAGGCCTGCGAAAGTCAATGTAGGTATACCTTGAAGTCTCCCGCCGTGCAGACACAACTCTTAACAACATGATCCGAAATACCTGAATCTGCACAAAAATATGCAGGAGCGTAGTATGAGTACACCACAAGTGTACCTAGTAAGTATCAAGCCTAACCTTGGTATAGTAGTGATGAGGCCAGGTCAAGACACCTACTAGACATAGAAGCCTGTTCAAGATATACATAGAGCTAATAATGAAAAGAACATCAATGTAAAGCTAACAGCGAAAAGATTATTGATTTACAACCAACAATGAAATAATAAAAACACAAATGGTAGTATGTAGTAAACGAGTAGTAAAGAAACAATATAATCTAAACACCAATGAGATATGAATGAGCTCAAATAAGGAAGAACATATGACAACTCAAATAATCAAATCGTTTTCAACGTATGGACGTACAACAAGAATTTCCCTCAAGGTTCCACACCTCGTAAATCACAAATCATGAACCATAATTTCCAAATCTTACACGTATGGCACCTCATGTCTACAATAACAATCACCTTCGTACGGCAAAGCCCATGTGCTACCATGTGCATTTCTACCGTGACAAATATCAATTAAAATGATCGAGAGATATATTTAAATACCATAAAGCATAATAAAAATCTTGAATAGAATAAGGCGTCAAATGAAATAATGAGTTTACTTTAGAAATCAAATAAAGTAAAGTAAGATACAATTTATACAAAATAGAGCCTCAGGTGGGTTTAGTTTAGAAATCAATAAAATTGAGTAAAATATCATATTTAAAGTAAAAACAATATTTATTAAATTAATGAATTAAATATAGAATTTGATAAAGAAAAATATGATAACAATTTTAAGTAAGGTAAACGTCAACCAGAGTGAAGAGTATAATTGTCACGACCCAATTTCCCCTCCGTTGGGTATCGTGATGACACCTAGTCTTAGGGACTAGGTAAGCCTAACATTAATCGAAGCAACAACATTATTTAAATAACATCGAACAATTTGAAATAGAAATCCCTTAAATTTACAATTCCCAAAACCGGTAGTACAAGTCATAAGCTCTACAGAGTGTTTTCTAGAAGACTTCTAGATACAACTGTCCAGAAATAAGAATAAACAGTGCAAAACAAAAATTTGAAGGTGACTCTGAAGCATGCGAACACAACAGCAAGTTCACCTTGAATCTCCACAGCAACGACCCGCACAACTACTAACGAAGAGATACCTGGATCTGCACAAATATGTGCAGAAGTGTAGAATGAGCATACCACAGCGGTGCCCAGTAAGTATCAAAACTAACCTCGGTGGAGTAGTGACGAGGAACAGTCAAGACACCCACTGGTCTAATAAACGGAACAAGTATAAGTATATGAACAGCAGAAATATAATATCTACATAAAGACTACATTATGGCTCACAATACAGTAATGGAAATAAAAAAGAAAACAACAAGTATCAGCGGAATACCATAAAATGACAAAGAACCTCGGACAGGTTTTACATCAGGTTTTAGTCATCAAACTCCACGAGGTACCGAACCTCGGACAATCACAACTCATGGGTCTCAATACCTGAAACCTAACACTTGGCATCCTGTGCCCTCATTACACTTCATAACCGCACTGACGACTCACGTGCCAATAAAGCCATTCCCACATAGAAGGCAAGTAAACAAAGGTGGGCATCTATGCTCAACAATATCAACAACACCTCTTATTCAATAAGAGTGCTTAACTATGTGTATGCTTGTGCAAGTGTCCTAACATAGTCCATACCGGTAAATAAGCATAAGGAAAAAGAACGGACAACACGTAGAATAATTTCTCACAGCTCTCACAAGATAAAGCTCACACAGGTAAGTGTACCACTACATAATATCAAAAACAAGGAGCAGCCACAATAGAGAACGCTAGTCATAATAACAACAACTCAACAAGAAAGAAAATATTATGTAACAAAGGTCCACAATGTACAGTTCATCAACGAGGGAGCTAACACAAGACGAATAATTCCAAATAAGGAAAAAGCCAACAAAAATATGGGATATCTAACTTCTTTTAAGGTTGGGCAATTAAGAAAAAGATAGAACAATTTCAATTAGGGATAAGCAGCAGAAAGACAATCATAGCCTCAATTAAGGATGAACAATTATAAAATAGATAGTTATAACTTCAAATAAAGATAAGCAGTTAGGGGAAAGATAACATGGCAATAGAGGAGATAACAATTTCAGTTAAGGCACATATGAATCAAATGAACAACAAGAGTGGATCATGAAACAATTAATTCCAATTAAGGTAGGAAGAAGTGAAACTGGAAATTAAGAAACATAGTCGTAACGAGAACAACTGCATATTCAATGAATATAAGGACCTAAGAATCCCTAAAAGGCCAATTTTCCACAAATAAGTCCGGGCACGTACTCGTCACCTCGCGTACACGGACGCATAGAAGACTCAACCCTAAGGGGTAGTTCCCCCACACGAAGTTAGGCAAGATGCTTACCTCAAAGAAGACAGACCGATACTCAAAAATGAACTTCTCAGGTGAAATGACCTCCGGACGGCTCAAATCTAACCAAAATAACTTCAAAGCACAAATAAAACTCATAAGGAACTATTCCGGACCATAAATCCTCAATCTTTATCAAAATCTAAAAATTGGTCCAAAAGTCGAACCCCGGCCCGCACCTCGGAACCCGACAAATTTCACAAAACCCGAACACCCATTCTGATACGAGTTCAACTATAATAAATGATAAATTATGATTTTGAAATTTTAAAATTTTCTACAAAAACCACCATTTTCCTTAACTCAAAATACAAATTAAATGATAAAAATAAAGATAGAATCATGAAAATAAATAAATTCTAGGTGAAGAACACTTACCCAATTGATTTGCTTGAAAAACCCACAAGGAATCGCTCAAAACCGAGCTCTACAAGTCAAAATGTGATAAAAATGGCCTAACCCTCGATTTGGAAAAACTTATATTCTGCCCAGGCCTGAAAGCATCACGATCGCGGAAGAGGCGCTGTGATCGTGAAGAGGAAATGGCTACTACCCGGAATTGATGTTGTGCGATCGCAAACAAGAATCTGCGATCGCGAAGAAGGAAATTAATGGCCCAGGAACTGGGCTACACAAACGCGTGAAACTGCACGCGAACGTGAAGAAGGAGAAAGCGGACCTTTGCAATCGCGAATGGAATCTCGCGAACGCGAAGAATAATAATTCATTCTCCACAAATTGCAATACGCGAACACGAGGGAACATATGCGAACGCGAAGAAGGAGAAGGCAGACATGCGCGATCGCGAACATGATCATGCGAACGCGAAGAACAACGAATTCCTCCTCCAAAATTACTCTCCGCGAATGCGAAGGAAGGGATGCGAACGCGATTAAGGAAACCAGATGATAGAAAACTGCAGTTCAAAAATAGCTGAAAATGGCCTGTAGCCCATCCGAAACACACCTGAGGCCCCGAGACCCCATCTAAATACACAAACAAGTTCCATAACCTAACAAGGACTCGCTCGAGGTCTCAAATCACATCGAACAATGCCGAAAATACGAATCGCACCATGAATCGAAATTAAGAACTTTCAAAACTTCCAACTTCGAAAACTCGTGCCGAAACCTATCAAACCAACCCGAAATGACGTCAAATTTTGCAGGCAAGACCCAAATCAATTAACGGAGTTGTTCCAACTTTCGAAATCGCATTCCAACCCTGATATCAAAAATTCCACTTCTGGACCAAATCTCTAAAAATTTGACTTTTGCCATTTCAAGCCTAAATCAGCTACAGACCTCAGATTCACAGTCCGGACACGCTTCTAAGTCCAAAATCACCTAACGGAGCTAACGGAACCAACGAAACTCCATTCCGGAGTCTTCTTCACACAGTTCCGACTACGGTCAAAATCCTAAGACTTAAGCTTCCGTTTTAGGGACCAAGTGTCCCAAATCACTTCGAATCATCCGGTAACTGAATTCAACCACGAACGCAAGTCAATACACATAATATGAAGCTACTCAGGGCCTTATGCCATCGATCGGGACTTAAATTCTCAAAATGACCGGCCGGGTCGTTACATCCTTCCACTCTTAAACAAACGTTCGTCCTCAAACGTGCCAAGAATTACCTCGAAGTCTTCAAATTACTGAAAGCATATATCCAACATACACCAGCGGGGGACCGCACTTCACCCCAATCCACATAAGCCTAACGACACCATCCCAACTGCAATTTATCCTTTCTATCAACTCCGATAAGCCTTAGAGTCAAAATTCTCACCTTCCATTTATCTTCAAAAGACCCGATTCTAAATCCATAACTGGTATCAATCTCAACCAGCTGTAAAAACTCATGCCTACACCTACAAGGTACGACAACACAACAAGACACACCACACATAGGCCTATAATAATATTTCTGATCACAATAGCTGCCCTCAATCAAAACCAGCACCGACAATTAGCCTTATATCCGTTAAAACCCTGTTTGAACCCTCCACAACACTGACAACGATGCAAGAGACATGAATAACTCTTAACTATACACCCGAATCAACAAGTCACAACTGACACCACCGGGCGCACACCCCGCAAGCTAAAATTTAAGAAGCACGTAACAAAAATGACTGAATATGTAAAGAGAAACACACAAGAGAAATATCAAAAAGTCCGACAGTCACAACTCTCTAACAGTACCAGACTATGAATCAATTTAAAAGGAAAAATCAAAGTACATGAACAAATCATAAGGATCTCAGCCTGGTATAACTTCCACTGCGGCACGCAGCCTGGCTCAAACATATCAAATCATATGGAGTCGCGAGGGTCTCACCCTCAACTCTGAATCACAAGTCGAATACACATCATACTAATGGAAATCTTCCACTAACTCAATTCTCCCAATAAAATCACAACACTGACTAAACTCTCACCCCGGTAGAGTATCAAATCATAAATCATAACCAATTTACTCAGGAATCACATCAAACCTGTCATAATAGACAACATGAATTCACTTATAGTCTCGTAACTTTCAATAATGAACTAAAACAATAAAAGACACGGCTATCACTCATAGAATCTCCCAACAGGGGTAAACACCTAAACATAATACTATGTCATGAACTCACCCATAGGCGGGACAACAAATAGGGGAACTCGCCCTGCTAAGCAGAACCGAATCAAAATACGAATGGTGCCCCTTTGTAACAAATCAAAAGCATACCTGTATGACATCATCTGGCGCATCGGCCTCCAGCCTACTATAAAAGACACATCAATGGGATTGGCCTTCCCCTCTTGGGCGCCCTCTACTTGCCTGAATACCACATTATGACACATTTTTCCCAAGTCTGGGATAATCTCTCACCCTATGTCTGGTATCTCCACACAAAACAACCTCTCTGCCGACGTGGCTGTGGGAACTGTGCGGTACGGGTACTTTGAGACCCATGAACACCTGAAACACTGTGCGAAGCCTGAAGTGCAAATTGAACTGGCTAACCCACAAAACCTCTACCATATCGTACCCTGCCTCCAAAATAAGGACCAGTAGATCTCTCCGATCTATGAGGCCTCCTCACCTCCCTGTCCTCTCTCTTTCGATTTTGCCTTTACTCTCTCTCATGGCCCCGCCTGTCCTCTCTCTCCTGATCCCACATGCCCTCTACAAGGCGAGCAATACCTACCACCTGCTGAAACGAAATATCTGACTCTAACTCCCGTGCCATGCTGAACCGAATATCATGCCTGAGTCCCTCAATGAATCTACGGACACACTCTCTAACTATGGAGACCAAAGCAGGTGCATGTTTGCCCAAATCACTGAATCTAACGGCATACTCTGATACTGACATTAGTGCCCTGGCGCAGCCGCTCAAACTCCATGCGCCATGCATCTTGGAGGGACTGAGGTACAAACTCTCTCAGGAACATCTCTGAAAACTGAACCCACGTAAGTGAAGCTAACCCGGCTGGGCTACCCAACTCATATGCCCGCCATCACTGATAAGCTCCCCTGAGCTCGAATATAGTAAAAGCAACCCCACTCGTCTCCACAATACCTATAGTACGGAGAATGCGGTGACACTCTACCAGAAAACCCTGAGCACTTTCTGAAGCCAACCCACTGAATGTAGGAGGGTCATATTTCTTGAACCTTGCAAGTCTAAGCTGCTCTTCCTCAGATGCTGCTGCCCTGACCACGGGCTGAACTGGAACCACAGGCTGTGTCGCCGTGACACCTGGATCCTGACCAACATGAACTCGCTGCTTTGGGGTGTGGGCGGCGGGAGTCTGGGTTCCTCCCCCGGTCTGTGAAGTAGCTGGTGCAACCGGAATCAACCCCTCCTGAGCCAATGTTCCAAACATGCTCAAGAACTGTGCTAAGGTCTCTTGAAGTTCGGGGGTAATAACAGGCGCCTCCAGTACCTGCTCCCCAACGGAAACTATTGGCGGCTCCTCAACTGCTGCTCTGGTAGGTGCTCTGGCTGCGACACTTACTCCTCATCGGCCTCTGCCTCTAGCGATACCTGCTTCGGAAGCAATGTCATCGATAACTGCAGCTCGTGTCCTCACCATCTCTGAAAGAATGGAATGATAAAAGTTCAAACTCTGAGATCAATAAGCTCGCACGATAGGAATGAAAGAACTGAGATTGTCCTAATAGTTCTGTAGCCTCTCGAAGATAAGTATAGACGTCTCCGTACCGATCCGCGAGACTCTACTAAACTCGCTTATGACTCGTAACACCTATGAACCTAGAGCTCTGATACCAACTTGTCAGGACCAAATTTCCCCTCCATTGGGTATCGTGATGGCACCTAGTCTTAGGGACTAGGTAAGCCTAACATTAATCGAAGCAACAACATTATTTAAATAACATCTAACAATTTGAAATAGAAATCCCTTAAATTTACAATTCCCAAAATCGGTAGTACAAGTCATAAGCTCTACAGAGTATTTGCTAGAAAACTTCTAAATACAACTGTCCAGAAATAAGAATAAACAGTGCAAAACAAAAATTTGAAGGTGACTCCGAAGCCTGCGAACGCAGCTGCAGGTTCACCTTGAGTCTCCACAGCAACGACCCGCACAGCTACTAATGAACAGATACCTGGATCTGCACAAAAATGTGCAGAAGTGTAGAATGAGCACACCATAGTGGTGCCCAGTAAGTATCAAGACTAACCTCGGTGGAGTAGTTACGAGGAACAGTCAAGACACCCACTGGTCTAATAAACTGAATAAGTATAAGTATATGAACAACAGAAATATGATATCTACATAAAGACTATGCAATATGGCTCACAATACAGTAATGGCAATAAGAAAGGAAACAACAAGTATCAGCGGAATACCATAAAAATGACACAGAAAAGTGAATGGAACACAACCTAAATCCGGAATCACAAATACAACAAGGACAAGTAATAACTCAGCAACTACAACCGCTTTTACATCAGGTTTTAGTCATCAAACTCCATGAGGTACCGAACCTCGGACAAATCATAACTCATGGGTCTCAATACCTAAACCTTAACACTTGGCATCCTGTGCCCTCATTACACTTCATAACCGCACTAACGACTCACATACCAATAGAGCCATTCTCACATAGAAGGCAAGTAAACAAGAGTGAGCATCTATGCTCAACAATATCAACAACACATCTTATCCGATAAGAGTGCTTAACTATGTGTATGCTTGTGCAAGTGTCCTAACATAGTCCATACCGGCAAATAAGCATAAGAAAAAAGAACGAACAACACGTAAAATATTTTCTCACATCTCTCACAAGATAAAGCTCACACAGGTAAGTGTACCACTACACAATATCAACAACAAGAATGCCCCTAGGCCATCACAAATTATCACAAATCAATCCGGACACAACCCACCTTGTCTCGCCACGTGTACAATAATAAAGTAAGTGCCCGCCTTGTCTCGCCACACGTGCATAACAATGTTCCCACCTTGTCTCGTCACATGTGCAGCCTACACACACACACACACACACACACACATATATATATATATATATATACATATATATATATATATATATATCCCGCCTTGTCACGCTGCATGTGCAAATATCAATAGTAACAATAACACGGTAGAAACCTCGTGCAATCCCATAATAACAACTGCACGGCAGAAACCCCGTGCATCACAATAACCACAACAGCACGGCAGAAACCTCATGCATCACCACAATAAGTACAATAACAACAATGATAATAATACAAGGATATGATAAATACGTCAACTCAGAAATTCCAGAACTGAAGGAAACAGAGGAACTAATTCACAAAGAGTATCCACAATTGAGAACGCTAGTCATAATAAGAACAGCTCAACAAGAAAGGAAATATTATGTAACAACGGTCCACAATGTACAGTTCGTCAACGAGAGAGCTAACACAAGACGAATAATTCCAAATAAGGATAAGCCAACAAAAATATAGGATATCTAACTTGTTTTAAGTTAGGGCAATTAAGAGAGAGAGATACAACAATTTCAATTAGAGATAAGCAGTAGAAAGATAATCATAGCCCCAATTAAGGATGAACAATTATAAAAGAGATAATTATAACTTCAAATAAAGATAATCAGTTAGGGGAAAGATAACATGGCAATAGAAGAGATAACAATTTTAGTTAAGGCACATATGAATCAAATGAACAACAAGAGTGGATCATGAAGCAATTAATTCCAATTAGAGTAGGTAGAAGTGAAATTGGAAATTAAGAAACGCAATCATAATGAGAACAACTGCATATTCAATGAATATAAGGACCTAAGAATCCATAAAAGGCCAATTTTCCACAAATAAGTCCGGGCGCGTACTCGTCACCTCGCGTACACGGACTACAATTAGCATAGAAGACACAAATCCTAAGGGGTAGTTCCCCCACACGAAGTTAGGCAAGATGCTTACCTCAAAGAAGACAGACCGATACTCAAAAATGAACTTCTCGGGTGAAATGACCTCCGGACGGCTCAAATCTAACCAAAATAACTTCGAAGCACAAATAAAACTCATAAGGAACTATTCCGGACCATAAATCCTCAATCTTTATCAAAATCTAAAAATTGGTCCAAAAGTCGACCCCCGGCCCGCACCTCGGAACCCGACAAATTACACAAAACCCGAATACCCATTCCGATACGAGTTCAACTATAATAAATGATAAATTATGATTTTTCATTTTGAAATTTTCTGAAAAAACCACCATTTTTCTCAACTCAAAACACAAATTAAATGATAAAAATAAAGATAGAATCATGGAAATAAATAAATTCTAGGTGAAGAACACTTACCCAATTGATTTACTTGAAAAACCCACAAGGAATCGCTCAAAATCGAGCTCTACAACTCAAAATGTGATAAAAATGGCCTAACCCTCGATTTGGAAAAACTTATATTCTACCCAGGCCTGAAAGCATCGTGATTGCGGAAGAGGCGCTGCGATCGTGAAGAAGAAATGGCTACTGCCGGGAATTGATATTGTGTGATCGCGAACAAGAATGTGCGATCGCGAAGAAGGAAATTAATGGCCCAGGAACTGGGCTACGCAAACACGTGAAACGGCACGCGAACGCGAAGAAGGAGAAAGCAGACCTTCGCGAACGCGAATGGAATCACGCGAACGCGAAGAACAATAATTCATTCTCCACAAATTACACTACGCGAACGTGAGGGAACATATGTGAATGCGAAGAAGGAGAAGGCAGACCTTCGCGATCGTGAATGTGATCATGCGAACGTGAAGAACAACGAATTCCTCCTCCAAAATTACTCTTAGCAAATGCGAAGGAAGGGACACGAATGCGATTAAGGAAACCAGATGACAGAAAATAGCAGTTCAAAAAAGAAGGAAGTGGCCCGTAGCCCATCCGAAACACACCCGAAGCCCCCGGGACCCCGTCTAAACACAGAAACAAGTTCCATAACCTAACATAGACTCGCTCGAGGTCTCAAATCACATCGAACAACGCCGAAAATACGAATCGCACCATGTCAAATTTTGCAGGCAAGTCCCAAATAACATAACAGAGCTGTTCCAAATATCGTAATTGCATTCCGACCTCGATATCAAAAAGTCCACTTCTGGTCCAAATTTCTAAAAATTCGACTTTTGCCATTTCAAGCCTAAATCAGCTACAGACCTCAGATTCACAGTCCGAACACGCTCCTCAGTCCAAAATCATCCTACTGAGCTAACGGAACCGACGAAACTCCATTCCGGAGTCGTCTTCACACAGTTCCGATTACGATCAAAATCCTAAGATTTAAGCTTCCGCTTTAGGGACCAAGTGTCCCAAATCACTCGAAATCATCCGGTAACTGAATTCAACCACGTACGCAAGTCAATACACATAATACGATGCTGCTCAGGGCCTTGTGCTGCTGATCGGGACTTAAATTTTCAAAACGATCGGCCGAGTCGTTACAACAATTTGAGAACCTAATTATAGTGAAAGTGCGATAACATTTAAAATAATAAGGCACCGAGTGAGATAAAGAGTTTTATCTTAAGAGGCACATAGAATAGAGCATGTTATTAATTCTTTTATTTAAACCATTATGTAACCAACAACTTAATAGAATATCATATAATGACTCCACGCAATTTAATTCATATTGACAATCAATTCAACAAGTTATAACGGAGGCACAAATGGGCATATAAAAGCAATATAACAAATCACGTAGAATGCACGACTCACACAAGAAGTCAAAATCATTCCAACACTAAGATAAAACCGAACAACCAAACACAATCAAAATGCGAATGAATGATTGAAGGAAGAATAATAACCGTTCAATTCAACAAGTCGTCCCAACATAGAATGCACAATAAGAATCACAACCGAGGTACCGCCTCGAAATCACATTTCATGAATCATAATCACAATCTTTTCTTATATCACCGTGTGAGTGTCACGACCCTAATTTTTCACCTTAGGATATCGTGATGGCACCTAGTCTCTATGACTAGGTAAGCCTAACACATGCTGATTTAATAACAGAATTGAACTATTTAATCATTTATCATAAACTATTAAATGACATACATAGCCACAAGAGGCCAGTAGTTATACATTTTCCAAAACTGGTAGTACAGAGTCATAAGCACTACTAAAATACACTAGAATTTCTAAACACAATACTGTTTTGAATTACAATTTAACAGTAGTATAATGAAGTAAGATGGTGACTCCAAGGACTGCGAACGTCAAGTAGGTATACCTTGAAGTCTCCCGTCGCGCAGACGCAACTCCCAAAAACACAATTAGAATACTTAGATCTGCACAAAAATATGCAGAAGCGTAGGATGAGTACACTACAACGGTATCTAGTAAGTATCAAGCCTAACCTCGGTATTGTAGTACGAGGCTAGGTCAAGACACCTACTAGACATAAAAACCTGTTCAAGATATACATAACCTAACAATGGAAATAACATCACTATAAGACTAACGACGGAAACAATTATTGAGTTACAACCAACAATGAAGCAATAGAAATATAAATGGCAGCAAGTAGTAAATGAGTAATAAAGAAATAACATAATCAGAACACCGATAAGATGTAAATGAACTCAAATAAAAAAAAATCGATGACAACTCAAACAATCAAATCGCTCCCAATGCATGGACTTACAACACGGCAATAACATATGGCACCTCGTGCCCACAATAACAATCACCTTCGCATGGCAAAGCCCACATGCTACCATGTACTTTGCAATCGTGATAAATATTAATTTAGATGAACGAAAGATATATTTAAATACCATAAAACATATTACAATCTTGAATAAAGTAAGGTGTCAAATGAAATAAAGAGTTTATTTTAGTAATCAAGTAAAGTGAAATAATATACAATTTGTACGAAATAGAGTATAAGATGAGTTTAGTTTAGAAATCAATAAAATTGAGTAAAAGTATCATTTTTAAACAAAACAAAACATAAGTTAATTTAACGAATTAAAGATATAATTTGATAAGGAAAAACATGATAACAATTTTAAGTAAGGTAAATATCTAATAGGGTGATGAGTATAATTTGAGAACCCAATTATAGTGAAAGTGCGATAACCATTTAGAATAATAAGGCACCGAGTGAGATAACGAGTTTTATCTCAAGAGGCATATAGAATAAAGCATGTTAATAATTCTTTTATTTAAACCATTATGTTACCAACAACTCAACAGAATATGATACAGTTCCTCCACGCAATTAAATTCACATTGACAATCAAGTCGCCAAGTTATAACGTAGACACATATTGGCATGTTAAAGCAATACAACAAATCACGTAGAATGCATGACTCACACAAGAAACCACAATCATTGCAACACCAAGATAATAATGAATAACCAAACATAATCAAAATGTGGATAAATGATTGAAGGAAGTACAATAACCGTTCAAATCAACAAGTTGTTCCAACATGGAATGTGCAATAAAAATCACAACTGAGGTACCGCCTTGTATTCACATTTCACAATTTCAATCACAATCTTTCCTTATATCACCGCGTGAGCCTAAAGTTTAGTTTTGAAAAGTATTTTTCTCGAAATAGCTACACGCGTTTTAGCCCACATTATCTCACTGCGTGGCTTCAAGTAGTTTCCCTATTAGCAACATGGGTATCAAGCCCACTTTATCTCACCGCATGCATATCGACTCCTAGCCTTATACCACCGCATGCGTATCAATATCACAACACAATCACAACTCGCACCACAAGTGCCCATATGCCACAACTTGCCACAAAGTCAACAACACCAATATTTACACAACAAATAGCCCATGGCTCAACCACAATATGTACAAGAATTTAAACAATAACAAAATGAATGGTAATTCTCAACAAGGAAAGGCATCTCAACAATTAACAACTTCGCCTCAATGTGATAACGGCTATTACAACTTTATCACACATTACTCAACAAGATGATATTTTACGAAATAACAACTTTAATTAAAAGTGATTCAACAATTAAGAGGTAACAAGACAATAAGGAAGGCAATAACTTAAACTAAAGCATATAAGAGCAAAATAACAAGTAAGAGGTAGAACAAGTGCTAACAATTTCAAATAGAGCATGTAAGAATAGAATGACAATGAGAGATATAACATGTTATGACAATTCAATTAAAGGCATGAAAAGAGTCTAAATCATCTAAACCTGTAAAATACCACATATAGCCCGTGTACCCACTCGTCACCTTGCGTAAATAGCTTTCACATAACACAAATAGCACAATTAACCCAAATCCTAAGGGGTATCTCCACACAAAGTTCCCACACAATGTTAGGCAAGATACTTACCTCAACAAGGCCAACTCAACCCTCGGAAATAGCTTTTCTTCTAAAATTCACCTCCACATGGCTCAAATCTAATAAAAATGACTTAATAACATAAATAATGCAAGAGAAACCAATTACAATAAATAAAGCTATGATCTTTACTTTTTACCCAAAAAGTCAACGTCGGGTCCGCCTTGGATTCTAAATCCAAGCTTATCTGAGCGAAGCTCGAACTAATATAATCTCACATGAATAAAAACCGACTCAATTGGAGTCCGATAGCTCAACCAATTCGCCAAAACATCGCTCTTGGGTGTTCATAATCCAAGAGTCCAACCTACACTAGTTGGGTCACATATCTCACGAAATATTCCTCCAAAACTCGCCAAATTCGAGTATGTTGTTCTCCTATATTAGGAGAACAAGACACCAAAAGGAATCGGGAAATAAACATCTCTAACTCATTTTCAATTTTTAAAATTTAGGACATAACCATAGGTCTTGATTTAAAGAATTAAATGGGTTTTCAATTAAAATCATGGGTTAAAGTTTACCAAGGGAATGAATCAAAGGAAAATACTTAGGTTATAGTGTATACCTTACCCCAAGGAAGAAACTTGAAGAAAATTCTTGAATTCTCCATGAGAAAACTCTAACAACATTAGTAGCCAAATATTACCAGCTGTTCTGCCTTGTTTATTATGCCAAATTATCCCGAAACTCATTTTTGATTCCTCTAATGGATTGCTCATGAAATTCCAATCAAGTTAGGCTTTTGAATCACTCCTTTTGACCTTATAGTGAAGGAGATATGTTGGTTTCAATATTTGAAAATAGTGGAGATCTTTAAATACGAATTCAGTGGCAATTTCATAATTATTTTGAAAAATATGGCAACTCAATTCTTAGTAAAATGACCATAAATTTTTTATACGATGTCGAAACTTGATGATTTCAGTTGCTATGGTTCCAAAATTACGATACAGATATAATGGTTTAGTCGAAACACGAATCAAAAGCCATTTGCCCAATATTATAAACTTTATGCTCAAATCGACGTCTAAATCGAAAACAATCACTATACAACCCAAACTTATCCAAAACTCATCGAAAGTTAACAAAAAATTATGGACATGTCTAAAATCATCATAAAAACTTATTGGAATAATTAAAACACGATTTCGAGTCCGTTTACCCATAAGTCAAACCTTGGTCAACTCTTCCAACTTAAAACTTCTAAAACGAGAATCATTCTTCCAAATCAACCCCGAACCGCTCGAAAACCGAAACCAAACATACACGTAATTCATAATATATAATATGAATCTACTCAAAGTCTCAAACTACTGAATGGGATGCTAAAGCTCCAAACGACCGATCGGGTCATTACATTCTCTCCCACTTAAACATACGTTCGTCCTCGAATGTGCCAAGAGTTGTTCCAAAGCCATCAAATCTCCATATAACCTCACCATACACATAAACATGGGTGATTCCATATTACCTCAATCCGTATAAGCCTGACAACACCACCTAACAGAGGATCCTTACTTCAACCTTAGTCCATAAACCTTAAAACCCAAATCCCCAACATCCAGAACTCACTATATGACCCGATTCTTGCATCTATGCACCGTATAACTCTGAACAAGATGTATCAATACATAACATTATCTCAAAACATAATCACATGATATACCACATAACTCAATGTCACGACCTAAAATCTAAACCGTCATGATGGCACCTAACCTGGCCCCCTAGGTAAGGCAATTAACTATAAAACAAAATATAATAATACTGATGTGAGTCAAAGATGAGATAACTGAATTTATACAACTCCCCAAGAACTGGTAGTACAAATCATGAGCTTCTAAGATATAGAGTTTACAAAGCTGGGTTGAAATAAAATACACAATCTGTTTGAAATATACATGAACATATCTGAAATACTAAAGCTACCAAGATCAAGAGGCAGCTATGACTGGAATGCAGGTACATCTTCAGATCCAGCTCCCTCCGTACGCAACATCAACATCCCCAATATCTGCACGCAAGGTGCAGAAGTGTAGTATGAGTACAACTAACCCCATGTACTCAATAAGTAACAAACCTAACCTTAGGTTGAAAGTAGTGACGAGTTGGGACAAGGGTCAAAGTCCAACTCCAATAACCAGCAACAGGTCATAACAATATAATAAAGATGGTACAAAAAATAACTCAGCTCGTTCAGAGTTACGGAGAATAGGCATGCTTTTCAAGTATAACAGTAGGTCCCAGATCTTTCACCGAGAACCTCAAAAATATATGAATAAATCTTTCAACAATAAATTAGGTGTTTCATTTTCATATAGCATGAGGAAAATACACCTCTAAGCCTACATGTCAATATACAGGTGAAATCATGAATGTCACCAAAATCGGGTAGCATGAGGAAATGCATCTCTATGCATGCAACTCAAGTACGCATGTCAAATGCAATGTATCTCAATGATGAACTCATTTACTCACACTCTCAGAGTACTCCATCACTCAATTTTGTACGGGGCAGATCTAGCCCAAGGAAGATCAATCCCTCAATATAAATGTATAGGGAAACTCCATGCCCAGGGAACTCCATCCCAAATATGAATATATAGGGAAACTCCATGCCCAGGGAACTCCATCCCAAATATAATATCCACTGCGCTCACTGTGGGGGTGCAGACTCCAGAGGGCCTCCTTCAGCCCAAGCGCTATAATAAGCCAGGTCCAGGTATACATAAATAAATACATGATGCGGCGTGCAGCCCGATCCCATAAATATCACTCACAATCAGGCCCTCGGCCTCACCCAGTCATCAATATCTCCAGTCTCTCGGGCTCACAATGTCATGTAAATAGCCCAAAATGATGATATGATATATCAATAATTAACAACAAAGACTGAGATATGATATGCAATGAATGAATATGACTGAGTATGATCATAACACCAGTATTTGCCTAAGCATGATTTCTAACATGAGTCACATCTCACTTTCTCTAACACATGAAAAATACATGAAACAATACAAGTTAATTGACTACACAACTCTACAGAATCGACTGAGTTTCAATTTCTATGGTGCATGCCCACAGGTCCGTCACCTAGCATGTGCGTTACCTCCAAACAAATCACATAACATGTATAATCAAGGTTCATACCCTCAGCTCCACATTCAAAAGTTAGAAGTGTTACTTACCTCGAACATGCCAAATCCAATACCGAGCAAACCAAGCGATTCTCTAAAAATGCCATCCCGCGCGTACCGACCACTGAACACCTCGAAACTAGCCAAAAGAAACTTAAATACATTAAATAATTCCTAAGGAAATAAATTCCAAATGATAAAGGTCGAGTCCTTAATTCAAAAGCCCAAAATTGACCAAAAAGTCAAATCTGGGCTCGCGCCTTGGAACCCAACAAAAATTATAAAATCCGATAACATATTCAATTACGAGTCCAACCATACTAGTTTAACCCAAATCCCACTCCGAATCGATGCTCAAAACTCAAGAACTCACTCTATGAAACTTTAGGCTAAAACCCCCAATTTCTCTTTACAATTCATAATCCAAATGCCAAAATCGAAGATAGATTCAAGAAATATAACCAAAACCGAGTAGAGAACACTATGACGACCCGACCGGTCATCTTGAGAGTTATAGGCCCGATCCCCTAATTAATTATTTCCCCCGTATGTGTTTCTGCTATTGTGACTTGCCGGGATGTTTCATTTTGGTTTTTGGAAGTGTTTGGGATACTTAGTCCCTAAATGGAGGTTTAAGCCTTAGGATTGGCACCGTAGTCAGAACTATGTGAAGACGACTCCAGAATGGAGTTCCGTTGGTTCTGTTAGCTCTGTTAGGTGATTTTAGACTTAGGGGCATGTCCGGATTGTGTTTTGGAGGTTCGTAGCTCATTTAGGCTTGGTTTGGTTGGTTTCGGCATCGGTTGTCGAATTTTGGAAGTTTCAAGTTCTTTAAGTTTGAATTGGAGGGTGATTCTTTATTTTTGTATTGTTTGATGTGGTTTGAGGGCTCGACTAAGTTCGTATGGTGTTTTAGGATTGGTTGGTATGTTTGGTTGAGGTCCCGAGAGCCTCGGGTGAGTTTTGGAGGCCCAACGGATCGATATTTTGACTTAGGAGGTTGCTGAAGTTTTCTGCTGTTTGAGTTCTGGTTTACTTATACGTGATTGCGTGGGTGATCCGCAATCTCATAGGCTTAGCTGGGCAGAGGATGGAATTGTTCTTCTCGTTCGCGGACATGGGCATGCGAATGCGTAGTGATGTGAGGTGGTACTTCGCGAACGCAGAGACAAGGTCGTGTTCACGTAGGGTTAAGTGGACCAATGCTGGGCCACGCGCTTTGCTCATCGCGAACGCGTGAGGACGTTCGCGATAGCATGCGTACGGGAGCCAGAGCATCGCGTTCCCGTGGTGGTTTACGCGATCGCATAGAGTTAATTTCTGGGGCAGCAAAGTTGTTCTTCGTGATCGCGAGGCTATTTCCGCGATCGCGATTAAGGAATCACTAGGCAGAATTTAAAGTTCAAAAATGAGGGTTTTGAGTTCATATCACAAAATTGAATTGGAAGCTCGGTAGAAGACGAAATTTCGAGAGATTTTCAGAGGAAGTCATTGGGTGATGATTCCTAACTCCTTTATGGTTATATCCCACTAATCTATCATTAATTTTATTATTTAATTTAGGATTTGGGGTGAAAATTTGGGGGAAAATTTTGGGGTTTTGATCGAGATTTTTGTATCGAATTTGAGTAATTTTGGTACGAGTGAACTCGTGAGTGAATGGGTGATTGTATTTTGTGACTTTTACCCGATTTCGAGACGTGGGCCCTGGGAGGCGTTTTGAGCGATTTTTCAATTTCTTGCGTTAGCTTTGATTTCATTAGCTAGATTAGTTTCTTGTAGTTATATTTATGCTATGTAATTGATTTTGGCTAGATTTGGGCAAATCGGAGTCGGATATTCGTGGGAAAGGCATTGTGACTAATTGATTGAGCTTGGTTCGAGGTAAGTGGATTTCCTAACCTTGTGTGGGGGAAACTCCCCTTAAGATTTGGTACTGTTTGATATGTGAGCACCGTGTACATAAGGTGACGAGTACGTACACGGGCTATTTGTTGTAAAACTCCATTTTTCACTAAGTCATAACTTATTTTCTCCTTATTTGAAACACACCAGCATATGTAACTATACTGTTTAGGCAAGTATAGCATTCCTACTTGTTTAACTGCCTATTTGAACTCTGTGCAGCATGTTTAGTGAAATTACCTGCTTTCCTTGACTTGAACTTAGTCTAAACTGTAGGATTTCTTGCTGTAATTATTATTTCGGTTGGTTGTGTTACATATTTACTTTGGGACTACAGAACGATATTTCGGGAGATCCCCATGTACTGTATATTTACTTTGGGACTACGGAACGGTATTTCGGGAGATCCCCCTGTTTTGCATATTTATTTTGGGACTACGGAACGGTATTCCGAGAGATCCCCCTGCACATTTATGTTTGGGACTACAAGATGGTATCTCGGGAGATCCCCCGTTGTTATCACTGCATTCTGAGTTGTTGTCCTTCATTGATTCTATTCCTGTTAGATTTCCGTATTTATTTTAATGCGATATTTCATTCTGTCTTATTTCATTATATTTATACCAGTCGGGCCCTGATCTGATCTCGTCACTACTCGACCAATATTAGGCTTGGCACTTACTGGGTACCGTTGTGGTGTACTCACGCCCTTTCCTGCACATGTTTTTCGTGTGCAGATCCAGGTTCATTTTACCAGCCTCATCACTAGTTGCAGTCGATGCTGCTTATTGAAGACGTAGGTATATCTGCTCGCGCCTGCAGATCCTTGGAGTCCCCCTCTATCCGCCTATGTTCATTTTTCTTTCTTTCTGTAGAAATGATGTGTAGAATGATTAAGACTTCTTAGTAGCTTGTGACTTACGGTATTCCGAGTTTTGGGGAAATTGTTTTGTTCATTTTCAGAGGTGTTAATTGTATATGCCAAGTGGCATTCAGTTTCTTATTAGATATTTGTTACTGTTAGTAGTTAATGTTCATGCTTTAGTTTCACTTCCGCAAAAGAGTTAGGCTTACCTAGTCGTTGAGACTAGGTGCTGTCACAAAGGCTCACGGAGGGAGAAATTAGGTTGTGACAAGTTGGTATCAGAGCTCTAGGTTCATAAGAGTCGTGAGTCATAAGCCGGTTTATTAGAGTCACGCGGATCGGTACAGAGACGTCTGTACTTATCTTTGGGGGGCTATGGAACTGTTAGGAACAAACATGCTTCTTTGATTCCTTATCGTGCAAAGTATTGGCATCAAATTCTATAAAATTCTCTACCGAAGATGGTGAGGACCCATACCGGAGGATCTGATGACCAGGCATCCGCCCCCCTGCTAGAGCCGACAGATGCCGGGCCTAGGGTAGAGTACGGCCACGAGGTGTAGCTAGAGCACCCGCGCGAGCTGCGATAGATGAGCCCCCAGCAGTTCCAGCTAGAGGGTAGGCACCGGAGGTTCCTATTGTTGCACCAGCCCTCCAGCAGACTCTAGCCCAGTTCATGATCATGTTCCGCACCTTAGCTCAGGCTAGATTGATTCCGTTAGCTCCTGCCACATCTGAGGCTGGGGGAGGGGCACAGACTCCCGTTACCCACACTCCTGAGCAGAGGGTCCAGGTTGATCAGGCCCCAGAGTTCATTCCTATGCCGCTGGTAGCCCCGGTTTAGCATGAGACTAGGACAGCCGCTTCTGAGGCAGAGCAACTCAGACTTGAGAGGTACCAGAAGTACCACCCACCTACCTTCAGTGGATTGGCTACAGATGATGCTTAGGGTTTTTTGTAGGAGTGTCATTGTATTCCTCGTACTATGGGCGTAGCGGAGACGAGTGGGGTTTCTTTTACCACTTTCCAGCTTAGAGGAGCAGCCTATCAGTGGTGGCATGCTTATAAGTTGAGTAGTCCAAATGAGGCAGTTTCATTTACATGGAATCAGTTCTCGGACATGTTTTTGAGAGAGTATGTCCCTCAGAGCCTCAGGGACTCATGGCGCGCGGAGTTTGAGCAGATGCGCCAGGGTGCTATGACTGTGTCAGAGTATGCAGTCCGCTTCAGTGATTTGGCGCAACATGCTCCAGCCTTGGTTGCCACAGTTCGAGAGAGGATTTGACGATTTATTAAGGGTCTCCACCCAGTATCAGGATTAGTATGGTCATGGAGCTGGAGATGGATATTCCTTACTAGCAGGTTATTAGTATTCATAGGAGATTGGAGGGCGTGCTTGCCCGGGACCGAGAGGAGAGAGAGGCCAAGAGGTCTCGAGAGACTGGTTCTTATTGTAGAGCTCGTGCCCAAACAGCTTGCCATGGTAAGGGTTATGTGGGTCACCCCGTTCATTCAGCTCTTCCTGCCGCCAGTGCTGTTCTAGCCCCTTCTAGGCCCCAGGAGCCTTATTATGCACTGCCGGTATCTAGAGTGCCTCCTACTCGGGGCGCTTTTAGCGTCTAGTTTAGCAGACCTGGCCAAAGTCAGTCGTAGTAGCCACGCCCTCCGAGGGGTTGTTTTGAGTGTGGAGACACCCGCCATATGGTAAGGGATTTCCCCAGACTTAGGAGGGTTGCACCTCCACAAACTTCTCAGCCACCACGTTCTCCAACGGGTCCTCAGGCCATGATTCCAGCACCATCTACTGCCCCACCTGATCAGCCAACTCGAGGTGGAGGTCGAGGAGGTCGAGATCGCCCTAGAGGGGGAGGCTAGGCCAGGTATTATGCTCTTCTTGCTCGTACAGAGGTAGTTGCTTCCGATTTTGTCATTACAAGTATTATTCCACTCTGTCATGGAGATGCGTCAGTATTATTTGACCCAGGCTCTATGTATTCATATGTGTCCTCTTATTTTTCCCCACATTTGGGCGTATCTCGAGATTTTTTGAGTTCCCCTGTTTATGTGTCTACTCCTGTGGGAGATTCTCTTGTTGTGGACCGCGTGTATCGGTCATGTTCGATTGCTCTTAGTGGTTTTGAGACCAAAGCTGACTTATTATTACTCAACATAGTAGATTTTGATGTTATCTTGTGCATGTACTGGTTGTTGCCCCATTATGCTATTCTTGATTGTCACGCTAAGACCGTGATGTTGGCTATGTCAGGCTTACCGCAATTAGAGTGGAGAGGTACCTTAGAGTATACTCCCAGGCGAGTTATTTCATTTCTTAAAGCTCAATGAATAGTTGAGAAGGGGTGTGACGCATTTCTACCTTATGTGAGAGATGCCAGTATTGATGCCCCTACAGTTGAGTCAGTTCCAATAGTGAGGGACTATCCAGATGTGTTCCCAGCTGATCTTCCGGGCATGCCGCCCGACAGATATATTTATTTCAGCATTGATTTGTTACCGGGCACTTAGCCCATCTCTATTTCTCCATGCCGTATGGCTCCTCCTAAGTTGAAGGAGTTGAAGGAGCAGTTGTAGGAGTTGCTTTATAAGGGCTTCATTCATCCCAGTGTGTCACCTTGGGGTGCTCCTGTCTTGTTTGTGAAGAAAAAGGATGGTTATATGCGTATGTGTATTGATTATCGCCAGTTGAACAAAGTCACAGTGAAGAACAGGTATCCTTTACCTCGTATTGATGACCTATTTGATCAGTTACAGGGTGGCAAAGTGTTTTCCAAGATTGACTTGCATTCAGGCTATTATCAGTTGAAGATTCGGGAGCCAGATATCCCAAAGACTGCTTTCAGGACCAGATATGGTCACTATGAGTTTCTTGTTATGTCTTTAGTGCTGACTAATGCCCCAACAACTTTTATGCACTTGATGCACAGTATGTTCCGGCCCTATATTGATTCTTTTGTCATCGTATTCATTGATGGCATTCTAGTGTATTCCCGGACTCGGGAGGATCATGAGCAGCACCTGAGGACAGTGCTTTAGACTTTGAGAGAAAAGAAGTTGTATGCAAAGTTCTCAAAATGTGAGTTCTGGTTAGACTCCGTGGCATTTTTGGGTCATATTGTGTCGAGTGAGGGGATCAAGGTGGATCCGAAGAAGGTGGAAGCAGTGCAGAGTTGGCCCAGACCGTCCTCAGCTACAGAGATCCGGAGTTTTCTTGGGTTAGCGGGGTATTGCCGTCGGTTCGTTGAGGGATTTTCATCTATTGCAGCGCCTATGACCAGGCCGACCCATAAGGGTGCTCCGTTCAGGTGGACAAAGGAGTATGAGGAGAGCTTTCAGAAGCTCAAGACAGCTTTAACCACAACCCAGTATTGGTATTGCCTTCAGGTTCGGGGTCTTATATAGTTTATTGTGATGCGTCGCGAGTTGGCCTAGGTGCGGTGTTGATGCAGGACCGTAGGGTGATTGCCTACGTGTCCAGACATCTGAAGGTTGATGAAAAGAACTATCATGTCCACGACCTTTAGCTAGCAGCTATTGTTCACGTCTTGAAGATTTGGAGGCACTATTTGTAGGGCGTTCCTTGTGAGATCTACACTGATCACCGGAGTTTGCAGCATCTGTTCAAGCAGAAGGATCTTAATTTGCGTCAGAGGAGGTGGTTAGAGCTGCTTAAGGATTATGACATCATCATTTTGTACAACCCGGGGAAGGCCAATGTGTTTGCCGATGCTTTAAGTCGCCGGGCAGAGACTTTGGGGAGTTTAGCTTATCTACCAACATCAAAGAGGCCTATGGCATTGGATGTTCAGGCCTTAGCCAGCCAGTTTGTGATATTGGATATTTCTGAGCCGAGTCGAGTATTGGCTTGTGTGGTCTCTCGATCTTCCCTTTATGATCGTATCAGGGAGTGTCAATATAATGACCCCCATCTGCTTGTCCTTAAGGACACGGTCTAGCACGGTGATGCTAAGGAGGTCACTATTGGGGAGGATGGTGCATTGAGGATGCAGGGCAGGTTACGTGTGCCCAATGTGGATGGTTTGCATGAGTGGATTCTCCAGGAGGCTCACAGCTAGCGGTACTCCATCCATCCAGGTGCCGGGAAGATGTATCAGGACCTGAGGCAGCATTATTGGTGGAGAAGGATGAAGAAGGACATAGTAGAGTATGTGGCTAGATGTCTAAATTGCCAGCAGGTGAAGTATGAGCATCAGCGACCAAGTGGGTTGCTTCAGAAGATAGATATTCTTAGTGGAAATGGGAGCGGATCACTATGGACTTCGTTGTTGGACTCCCACGGACTCAGCGGAAGTGTGATGCAGTTTGGGTGATTATGGACAGGCTGACCAAGTCTACTCATTTCATTCCTGTGATGACTACCTATTATTCCGAGCAGCTGGCTCAAGTTTATATCAGAGAGATTGTCAGACTTCATGGCGTGCCGATATCTATCATCTCTGACCGGGGCATGCAGTTTACACCGCGGTTCTGGAGAGCCGTACAGCATGAGTTGGGTACTCGGGTGGAGTTGAGCACAGCTTTTCACCCTCAGACGGACGGGCAGTCCGAGCGCACTATTCAGATTCTTGAGGATATGCTCTGTGCGTGTGTGATGGAGTTTGGAGTTTCTTGGGATCAGTTCTTGTCACTTGCGGAGTTTGCCTACAACAACAGTTATTAGTCCATCATTCAGATGGCACCGTATAAGGCTCTGTATAGTAGGCGGTGTCGGTCCTCATTGGGTTGGTTCGAGCCGGGCGAGGCCAGATTATTTGGTACGGACTTAGTTCAGGATGCCTTGGAGAAGGTGAAGGTGATTCAGGACAGACTTCACACAGCCCAGTCCAGACAGAAGAGTTATGCGGATCAGAAGGTTCACGATGTTGCATTCATTGTTGGAGAGCGGGTCCTGCTTCAGGTTTCACCTATGAAGGGCGTTATGAGGTTCGGAAAGAGGGGCAAGCTAAGCCCAAAGTTTATTGGCCCCTTTGAGGTGTTGCGGCGAGTTGGGGAGGTTGCTTATGAGCTTGCCTTACCTCCCAGCCTAGCAGGCATTCATTTGGTATTTCATGTTTCGATGCTCTGCAGGTATCATGGTGATCCATCTCATGTATTGGATTTTAGCTCAGTCCAGTTGGAAAAGGATCTATCCCACGTTGAGGAGCCAGTGGCTATTTTGGATAGGCGGGTTCGGAAGCTGAGGTCAAAGAACATTGCATCAGTAAAGGTTCAGTGGCGGGGCTAGCCGATCAAGGAGGCGACTTGGGAGACCGAGCAGGATATGCGCAGCCGTTATCCTCATCTTTTCACAGCTTTATGTATGTCTCTATACTCGTTCGAGGATGAACAATTGTTTTAAGAGGGGGAGGATATGACGACCTGGCCGGTCATCTTGAGAGTTATAGCCCTGATCCCCTATTTAACTGCTTCCCCCATATCTTTTTCTGCTATTGTGACTTGCCGGAAGGTTTCATTTTGGTTTTTGGAAGTGTTTGAGATACTTAGTCCCTAAATGGAGGTTTAAGCCTTAGGATTAGCACCGTAGTCGGAACTATGTGAAGACAACTCCGGAATGGAGTTTCTTTGGTTCCGTTAGCTCCGTTCGGTGATTTTTTACTTAGGGGCGTGTCCGGATTGCATTTTGGAGGTCCGTAGCTCATTTAGGCTTGAATTGGCGAAAGTCAAATTTTTGAAGTTTTGGACCGGTAGTGGAAATTTTGATATCTGGGTTGGAATCCGATTCTGGAAGTTGGAGTAGGTCCGTAATGTTGAATATGACTTGTGTTCAAAATTTGGGGACAATTGGACATGGTTTGGTTGGTTTTGGCGTCGGTTGTCAAATTTTGGAAGTTTCAAGTTCTTTAAGTTTGAATTGGAGGGTGATTCTTGATTTTTGCATTGTTTGATGTGGTTTGAGGGCTCGACTAAGTTTGTATGATTTTTTAGTATTGGTTTGTAAGTTTTGTTGAGGTCCCGAGGGCCTCGGGTGAGTTTCAGACGAACAACAGATCGAGTTTTGGACTTAGGAGGTTTCTAAAGTTTTCTAATGTCTGAGTTCTAGTTTCCTTATACGTGATCGCGTGGGGTGATCCGCGATCGCGTAGGCTTAGCTGGGTAGAGGATAGAATTGTTCTTCGCATTCGCGGACATGGGCATGCGAACGCGTAGTGATGTGACGTGGTGCTTCGCGAACGCAGAGACAAGGTCGCGTTCGCGTAGGGTTAAGTGGACCAAAGCTGGGCCACGCGCTTTGCTCATCGCGAATGCGTGAGGACGTTCGCGATCGCATGAGTATGGGAGCCAGAGCATCGTGTTCGCGTGGTGGTTTACCCGATTGCGTAGAGATAATTTCTGGGGCAGCAAAGTTATTCTTCGCGATCGTGAGGTTATTTCCGCGATCACGATTATGGAATCATTGGGTAGTATTAAAGTTCAAAAATGAAGGTTTTGAGTTCATATCACAAAATTGAATTAGGAGCTCGGTAGAAGACGAAATTTCGAGAGATTTTCAGAGGAAGTCATTGGGTAATGATTCCTAACTCCTTTATGGTTATATCCCACTAATCTATCATTAATTATATCATTTAATTCTGGATTTGGGGTGAAAATTTTGGAAACAAAATTGAGAAAAGTTCTTAGGCCGAATTTTGGGGTTTTGATCGAGATTTTGGTATCGGATTTGAGTAATTTTGGTACGAGTGAACTTGTGAGTGAATGGGTGATTGTATTTTGTGAATTTTACCCAATTCCGAGACGTGGTCCCGGGGAGGCTTTTTGAGCGATTTTTCAATTTCATGCGTTAGCTTTGATTTCATTAGCTAGATTAGTTTCTTGTAGTTATATTTATGCTAAGTAATTGATTTTGGCTAGCTTTTTTGGCCACTCGGATCCGGATATTCATGGGAAAGGCATTGTGACTAATTGATTGAGCTTGGTTCGAGGTAAGTGGCTTGCCTAACCTTGTGTGGGGGAAACTCCCCTTAGGATTTGGTACTGTTTGATATGTGAGCGTCGTGTACGTGAGGTGACAAGTACGTACACGGGCTATTTGTTGTAAAACTCCGTTTTCACTAAGTCATAACTTGTGTCTCCTTATTTGAAACACACCAACATATGTAACTATCCTGTTTAGGCTAGAATAACATGCCTACTTGTTTAACTACCTATTTGTACTCTGTGCAGCATGTTTAGTGAATTATCTGCTTTCCTTGACTTGAACTTAGTCTAAACTGTAGGATTTCTTGTTGTAATTGTTATTTCGGTTGGTTGCGCTGCATATTTACTTTGGGACTATGGAACAGTATTTCGGGAGATCCCCCTGTACTGCATATTTACTTTGGGACTACGGAACAGTATTCCAGGAGATCCCCCTGTTTTGCATATTTATTTTGGGACTACGGAATGGTATTCCGGGAGATCCCCCTGCACATTTATGTTTGGGACTACGAGACGGTATCTCGGGAGATCCCCTGTTGTTATCACTGTGTTCTGAGTTGTTGTCCTTCATTGATTCTATTCCTTTAAGATTTCCATATTTATGTTATTGCGATATTTCATTCTGTCTTATTTCATTATATTTATACCAATAGGGCCCTGATCTGATCTCGTTACTACTCGACCGAGGTTAGGTTTGGAACTTACTGGGTATCGTTGTGGTGTACTCATGTCCTTTCCTGCACATGTTTTTCATGTGCAGATCCAAATTCATCTTACCAGCCTCATCACTAGTTGCAGTCACTGCTGCTTATTGGAGACTTTAAGGTACATCTGCTCGCGCCCGTAGATCCCCGGAGTCCCCCTTTATCCCCCTATGTTCATTTTTCCTTCTTTCTGTAGAAATGATGTATAGAACAATTAAGACTTCTTAGTACCTTGTGACTTACGGTATTCCGGGTTTTGGGGAAATTGTTTTTTACATTTTCAGAGGTGTTAATTGTATATGTCGAGTGGCATTCAATTGCTTATTAGATATGTGTTATTGTTAGTAGTTAATGTTCATGCTTTAGTTTCACTTCCGCAAACGCTTACCTAGTCGTAGAGACTAGGTGCCGTCACGACGGTTCACGGAGGGAGAAATTGGGTCGTGACAAACACTTACCCCAATCCACGTGGTGAAAATCGCCTCAAAAATTGCTTCAATTCGAGCTCCATAGCTCCAAATATGCAAAAATGGCCGAAACCCCCGAAGTAGAGTACTTTATATTCACTGGACAAAAATACTCTACGCGATCGCGGGACATACCTCGCGATCGGGAAGAACAAACTCAGCAGCCTCACAAAATACACTACGCGATCGGGAGATAGCGAACGTGAATGCGAGCAACATTGCCTCATACCTTCGCGAATGCGTCCCACATTACGCGAGCGCGCTGAAGAATTCTCTTTAGCCCCAGTTCAGTCAAAACTACCACGCGAATGCATGCTCATCAGCGCGAACGCGATGCACAATCTGCCACAACCTATGCGAACGCGGACCATCACTCGTGAATGCGTAGAAGAATTACTCTGCTTCAATTTTCCCTTACGCGATCGCACCTCTACGTCCGCGATCGCGATGAAGAACTATGACACCAGAAATCAGTAGAATACAGCAGTGCAAAAATGATCTGAAACCCATCCAAAACTCACCCGAGCCATTTGGGAACCCATCCAAATATACCAACAAGTCCCAAAACACAACACGAACCTACTCGAGGCCTCAAATCACACATAACAACATCAACACAAAATAGAACTTAAATGAACTTTGAACTTTAAACTTCCAAAACTCGCGCCGAAACATATCAAATCAACCCGGAATGAACTCAAATTTTGTACACAAGTCCGAAATGACATAACGAAGCTAGTCCAATTCCCGAAACTACAATCCGAATTCGATATCCACAAGGTCAACTCTCGGTCAAACTTATAAACTTTCCAATCCTTCAAATTTCTAATTTTTGCCAATTAGTGCTGAATCCTTCTACAAATATCTAAATGCAAATCCGGGCATACGCCCTAGTCCAAAATCGTCATCCGGACCTAAATAATCCATCAAAACTCCGTTCCGGGGTTAAATTCACAAAATTCAAACTTGGTCAACTCTTCCAACTTAAAGCTTCAACGTTGAAATTCATTCTTCCAAATCAAACTTCGGATCACCTGAAAACCAAAACCGACAGTATACACCAGTCATAATACATCATATAGAGCAACTCATGCCCCCAAACTAACAGAGCGAAGTACAAATGCTCAAAAGGACCGGTCGGGTCGTTACACTCAAATACTCATAGTAATAACTTTCGATCGCAATAGCTGCTCAATAACCAACCCGACACCGGTAACAAACCTCATATCAACTAAAACCTTGTTCTAAACCTTCGTACACTGCCAATGACGAAAGAAACATACAGAAACTCATAACCATCCATCATATTAACAAGTCGTGGAGTTCTCTTACCCGATAAGAACCATAGCCAAAATCTAAGCTGACTAGTGACATAATTCTTGCAAACATACCTTAATCAAATCCGATGGCACTCATTTCAGGCCCAATAACCTCACCTCATTCAGTACAAGCTACTCGACCGAACTGTCACACAAATCCTACTTAACGCCATATAACATGCAATCCGTGCACCAACGAACAATAACTCAGATATACCCAATGATGGAAAGAGAATGGAAATTAAGGAACCGTCCCACCAGCTCTACAGATACCACCACGAAGCACAATGCTATCAATCCACCACACAAAGGGAAATATAACATACTAAATAAGCACAAAGGATCATATCCTAACATAAAGCCGTTGCTATGTATGACCCAATCCGACACCAGTCCACCTGGAATGCGTCAATTTATGATACACAATCAACAACCATAAGCATATCAACAACAAACATACGAAGTGCGTGACCATAACCATGGAGATACGGATATCACTATTTACCAGAAATAGGAAGACCATAACCAAGGCATAATCAATCATTCAACACCCCAAGAGCAATCTTGCTTGAATTTTGCTACGAAGCCCAAACATAACTGCATCGTATGTAAATAGTCAATAGTCTCACAACCCGTCATGGCGTAGAAGAGTAACACATAGAACACATCAAAACACGAATAAGGTCAACTCTAACCAATGACACCACCCGCTACAATAACCGTGCTGAGTAAACAAGTCTTACCTGGTGTAGAATATACATTCTCATTAGGCCTACCAGTGGCCTCCATATCAATTTTTATCCTTCCGAAATAGGTGGATGGCCTCCGAAAAGGCCACAATAGGATATCTATAGCACATATCATCAGTTGTCAACCTCTTAGCATACCTTTACCGTCTGTAACCATGGAATAAGCTTCCTCTGAGAAACTTCTTAGTCTTCTGATCTTTAGAATGCTAGAATCTCCATATCCGATCCCAACTGCACTTCTCAAATGACTGACACCTTCCTCATACATGATAATCCCATGATAAATACTTTCATAATTCCTTCGTACCATATAACAAAATCTAAACATCAGTGGTTGATGAATCAGGCAATTACCGTAATACTAGTTATGCATCTGCAAGCCGAAGCACAGTGCGCCTTCTGGAGTCCGCACCCTTCTCAGGTGGTACCAAATGATGCTAGCATTTTTCTAAACATCTTAAATCATCCATGTTGTCTAAAACTTGTGACTCCATCCAAGAAAAAATCGTAACACGCAACACGTTCCTTATGCCGATAGCAGACATCTAGCTCAAGTTGTGGTCGACACTATCAAGAACTCTTCGAGGTCAGTCCGCACATCTCCAAGCCATCAGAACTAAACTTTCCCAACTCAACCAAGTCATGCAAGCTGTCAAACCCAAGAGTATTGCCACGGAATGCTAGTAAAGCATTACCACACCAAAAGACTAGTTACCTTTGTTGCTATGCTAACCCAACACCACCGAGCCGACCCATTTCTTCTAATTTTCCTCGACTTGTTTTTAGGTCAACATTTTCCCTTATCGGCACACAATGATCCTAAGTTAAATCTAGCTACGGAAGACCCTAGCACGAACCACATCGTTCGAAAACCCATAAACCATTGTATTTCCTCTAGAGCACCCAACAATGCTGCAATAGAGATACCCACTCTGAAGAGACCTTTTGGGAATCTGAAGATGTTTCTCTAACCTCTCTGATACTGGAATGTAGATTTATCAATGATACATATATACCGCAAGTTCAAGCACCATCCCATGAAAATCTCAGATCTTATTCATGTACAATTGTGGGGAAACCCTCAACACTGCATATATACCTCAGACCCAAGACTGATATTCCATTTTCCCATGCAATTTGATCGTCGATAGTAGACTCCCCTACTAATGATCCACATTAATAACCTTCATAAGGTCGTATAGCGCCAATTAGATACATGAACCAGTTGCATCCCACACTTGAACAACTGAAGATCTACAAACAAGTCCGCGTCCTTAGTTTGGACAATACCTTGAGACAATGATCGAGCATCTATGCCCCCTCGTAGCCCATTCACGACATTCTGAACCGTCGGAGCATAGCTGATACTGAGTGCGCATCATCATATACGAGTGGATGTAAAGGAATATAAGATGTATGCTTCAAGATTAATCAATGTCGCACAATAAGGAATGAAAGGAGTGGAATTTCCTAATAGTTTCGTAGCCTCTCGAAGATAAGTACAGATGTCTCAGTATCGATCCGCAAGACTATACTAAACCTGCTTATGACTCGTAGCACCTACGAACTTAGAGCTCTGATACCACTTGTCACGACCCCAATTTCCCATCTTAGGATGTCGTGATGGCACCTAGTCTCTATGACTAGGTAATCCTAACAAATGCTAATTTAATAACAGAATTGAACTATTTAAACGTTTATCATAAACCATTAAATGACATACATAGCCGCAAGCGTCCAGTAGTTATACATTTCCCAAAACCGGTAGTACGGAGTCATAAGCACTACTAAAACACACTAGTATATCTAAACATAATATTATTTTGAATTGCAATTTAATAGTAGCACAATGAAGTAAGATGGTGACTCCGAGGCCTGCGAACGTTAAGCAGGTATACCTTGAAGTCTCCCGCCGCACAGACGCAATTCTTAACAACACAATTAGAATACCTGGATCTACACAAAAAATGTATAGAAGCGTAGCATGAGTACACCACAACGATACCCAGTAAGTATCAAGCCTAACATCGGTAGAGTAATTTGAGGCCAGGTCAAGACACCTACTAGATATAAAAACATGTTCAAGATATACATAAGTTAACAATAGAAAGAACATCAATGTAAGATAACCGACGAAAAAATTATTGATTTACAACCAACAATGAAGTAATAGAAATATAAATGGTAGCAAGTAGTAAATGAGTAATAAAGAAACAACATAATCAGAATACCGATGAGATGTAAATGAACTCAAATAAGGAAAAATGGATGAAAACTCAAATAATTAAATCGCTCCCAACGCATGGACTTACAACAAGAATTACTCCGAGGCACCACACCTCATACACATATGGCACATTGTGCCCACAATAACAATCACCTTTCCACAGCAAAGCCCATGTACTACCATGTATTTTGTGATAAATATTAATTTAGATCGAGAGATATATTTAAACACATAAAACATAATAACAATCTTAAATAAAGTAAGGTGTCAAATGAAATTTATGAGTTTATTTTAGAATTTAAGTAAAGTAAAATAATATACGTACGAAATAGAGTATAAGATGGGTTTAGTTTAGAAATCAAGAAAATTGAGTAAAAGTATCATTTTTAAACAAAACAAAACATAAGTAAAATTAACGAATTAAATATAGAATTTGTTAAGGAAAAACATGTTAACAATTTTAAGTAAGGTAAACATCTAACATGGTGATGAGTATAATTTGAGAACCCAATTATAGTGAAAGTGCGATAACCATTTAGAATAATAAGGCACCGAGTAGAATAACGAGTTCTATCTTAAGAGGTACATAGAATAAAGCATGTTAATAATTCTTTTATTTAAACCATTATGTTACCGACAACTCAACAGAATATGATATAGTGACTCCACACAATTAAATTTACATTGACAATCAAGTCGCCAAGTTATAACGGAGGCACAGATTGGCATGTTAAAACAATACAACAAATCACGTAGAATGCATGACTCACACAAGAAACCACAATTGTTGCAACACCAATATAACAATGAATAACCAAACACAATCAAAATGTGGACGAATGATTGAAGGAAGAACAATGACCATTCAAATCAACAAGTTGTTCCAACATGGAATGTGCAACAAAAATCGCAACCGAGGTACCGCCTCTTATTCACATTTCACAATTTCAATCACAATCTTTCCTTATATTACCACGTGAGCCTTATATTTAGTTTTGAAAATTATTTTTCCCGAAATAGCTACACGTGTTTTAGCCCACCTTATCACACCGCGTGGCTTCAAGTAGTTCCCCTACTTGCAACACACGTATCAATCCCACCTTATCTCACTATATGCGCATCAACCCCTAGCCTTATACTATCGCATGTGTATCAATATCACAACACAATCACAACTCACACCATAAGTGCCCATATACCACAACTTGCCACAAAGTCAACAACACCAATATTTTCACAACAAATAGCCCATGGCTCAACGACAATGTGTACAAGAATTTCAATAATAACAAAATGAATGGGAATGCTCAAAAAGGAAAGGTATCTCAACAATTAATAACTTCGCCTAAATGTGATAACAGCTATTACGACTTCATCACCAATAACTCAACAAGATGATATTCTACGAAATAACAACTTGAATTAAAAGTGATTCAACAATTAAGAGGTAACAAGATAATAAGAAAGGCAATAACTTCAACTAAAGCATATAAGAGCAAAATAACAAGTAAGAGGTAGAACAAGTACTAACAACGTCAAATAGAGCATGTAAGAGTAGATTTACAATGAGAGATATAACGTTTTATGACAATTCAATTAAAGGCATGGAAAGAGTCTAGATAATCTAAACCGGTCAAATACCACATATAGCCTGTGTATCCAATCGTCACCTTGCATACACGACTTTCATATAACACAAATAGCACAATCAACCCAAATTCTAAGGGGTAGTTTACCCCACACAAAGTTAGGCAAGATACTTACCTCAACTAGGCCAACTCAACCTTCCGCTAAGATCTAACAAAAAATGACTTAAAATCAAACAATGCAATAGAAACCAATTACAATAAATAAAGTTATGATCTTTACATTTTTCCCAAAATGTCAACAAAAGTCAACGCCGAGCCCTCCTTGGATTCGGAATCCAAGGTTATCTCAGTGAAGCCCAAACTAATACAAGCTCAAATGAATGAAAACGGACTCAATCGGAGTCTGATAGCTCAACCAATTCGCCAAAATATCGCTCTTGCGTGTTCATAACCCAAGAGTCCAACCCACACAAGTTGGGTCCCATATCTCCTGAAATACTCCTCCAAAACTCGCCAAATTCGAGTATATTGTTTTTCTAATATAGTAGAACAAGACCCCAAAAGGAATCGGTAAATAAACGCCTCTAATTCATTTTTAATTTTTAAGATTTAGGACATAACCCTAGGTCTTGATTTAAAGAATTAAATGGGTTTTCAATTAAAATCATAGATTAAAGCTCAAACCAAAGGAATGAATCAAAGAGAAATACTTAGGTTATGGTTTAGACCTTACCCCATGGAAGAAACTTGAAGAACATCCTTGAATTCTCCCAATCCCAAACTTTCAAGATGAGAAAAACTCCAACAACATTAATAGCCAAATATGCCAAGCTATTTTGCCTCATTTCTTATGACAAACGATCTCGAAACTCACCTTTGATACCTCCAATGGATTCCTCATGAAATTCCAGTCAAGTTAGACTTTTGAATCACTACATTTGACTTTATAATGAAGGAGATATGTTGGTTTAAATATTTGGAAATAGTGCAGATTTTTAAATACGAATTCAGTGGCAATATCGTAATTAATCTGAAAAATCTAGCAACCCAATTCTTAATAAAATGACCATAAATTCCTCATACGATGTCGAAACTTGATGATTTCAGTTGCTATGATTCCAAAATTACGATACGGATATAATGATTTAGTCAAAACACGAATCAAAAATCGTTTGCTCAATATGGTAACGTTTATGCTCAAATCGACATCGAAACCGAAAACAATCACCATACAACCCAAACTTATCCAAAACTCATCGAAATTTAACTAAAGTTTGTGGACATGTCTAAAATCATCTTACAAACTTATTGGAATAATTAAAACCCGATTTCGAATCCGTTTACCCAAAAGTCAAACCTTGGTAAACTCTTCCAACTTAAAGCATCTAAAACGACAATCATTCTTCCAAATCAATCCCAAACTACTCGAAAACTGAAACCAACCATACGCACAAGTCATAATACATAATATGAAGCTACTCAAAGTCTCAAATAATCGAATGGAACGCTAAAGCTCAAAATGACTTGTCGGGTCGTTATAGTGAGCCTTGCATTTAGTTTTGAAAATTATTTTTCCGAAATAGCTACACACGTTTTAGCCCCCTTATCTCGCCGTGTGGCTTCCAGTAGTTTTCCTACTAGCAACACGCGTATCAAGCCCACCTTATCTCACCGTATGCGTATCAACCCCTAGCCTTATACCACAATATACTTATCAATATCACAATACAATCACAACTCGCACCACAAGTGCCCAATATGTCACAACTTGCCACAAAGTTAACAATACCAATGTTTTCACAATAAATAGCCCATGGCTTAATCACAATGTGTGCAAGAATCTCAACAATAACAACATAAAATGAGAATTGCTCAACAAGGAAAGATATCTCAACAATTAATAACTTCACCTTAATGTGATAATGACTTTTACAACTTCAACACCAATAACTCAACAAGAAGATATTCCACGAAATAACAACTTCAAGTAAAAGTAATTCAACAATTAAAGAGGTAACAAGACAACAAAAAAAGTAATAACTTCTACTAAAACATACGAGAGCAAGTATAACAAGTGCTAACAACGTCAAATAAAACATGTAGGAGTAGATTAACACATGTAATAGTAGATTAACAATGAAAGATGTAACACATTATGACAATCCAATTAAAGGCATGGAAAGAGTATAAATAACCTAAACCGGTCAAATACCTTATATAGCCCGTGTACACACTCGTCACCTCGTGTACACGTCTTCCATAAAACACAAATAGCAAAATCAACCCAAATCCTAAGGGGTAGTTCACCCACACGAAGTTAGGCAAGATACTTATATCAAACAAGCTAAATCAATCTACTAATAAGCCCTTCCATGCAGATCCACCTCCGAACGACTCGAATCTAGCCAAAAAAACTTAATATCATAAATAAAATCCATAGGAAGCAATTCCGGATAATAAAGATTCGATCTTTAACAAAAATAAAAAACTCAACCCAAAATGTCAACCCCGGGCAAGCACCTCGGAACCCAAGAAAACTCACAAATTCCGAATACCCATTCCAATACGAGTCCAACCATACCAAATTTATTCAATTCCGACCTCAAATCCGCCTTCAAACCATCAATATATATTTTAGAAAGTTTTTACTAAAATTCTCAATTTCTCCAATTCAAATCATTAATCAAACACTAAAATCGAGGTTGGAATTGTGAAATAATAACAAAACCTGAGCAAAAAATACTTACCCCAATTCAAGTAGTACAAATCCCCTCCAAAATCATCCAAAACCGAGCTCTACCGAGCTCCAAAACCTTGTGAGAAAAAGTAACTAAATTTCTAAACAAGAAAAATAATGCTGCAGTTGTTCTAACTCAAATCAGGTCCTAGAAGATCCCAAAACTCACGTTTGATAAGCCCAACATGATCCTTAGGAGATTACACCCAAGATAGCCTCTTGTATCAATCAATTTGGCCTTAAAATGAGGGAGATATGATGTTTAGAAGTTTTAAAAGAAATCTGAAAATTTCAGGGATATAATGACATTTTCGTAATTACGTACACCAGAAAAAAATCATCAATAAAAAAATCTTCGTTTTGGCACCCCAAAGCTTATTCGGAACCTCCCAGACACAAACTATATATGTATTTCAATCATAAAATATGGCACAAACCTGCTCGCGCACTCAAAACACCGAAAAGTAGTCATCTTGACCCGATATTGACCATGGTCAAACTTCAAATCCTTAACTAGTTTCTCAACTAATGATCCAAAACACACCCGAGCTCCTCGGGACCCATTCCAATCATACCAAAAGTACAAATATGTCATCCAAACTTAACTAAAGCCTCAAAACACCCACGGAAATAACACAACAAAGAATCGAGGCTCAAACCGACTAGAATTTCTCTTAAGTTGTTAAATCTTCATTCATTCAAATGAGTATCTGAATCACACTTAAATACTTCGGATTACTTTTAAAATTTGCATACAAGTTCAATTCAACTATATAGACCTATCCAAAATATCAGAATACCAATTAGAGTCCAATAACATCAAAGTCAACTCTTGGTCAAACTTATGAACTCTTAAGTTCTTCAAATTGCCAGCTTTCGACAGTGTTAAATTCTTTTAGGAAGCTCTGAAACCAAATCCAAACATACATAAAATTCCAAAATTATCATACGAACCTATTGGAACAATCAAAATTCGATTTCGAGTCCGTTTACCCAAAAGTCAAACCTTGGTCAACTCTTCAAACTTAAAGCTTCTAAAACGAGAATCATTCTTCCAAATCAATCCTGAACCGCTCGAAAATCAAAGCCAACCATACACACAAGTCATAGTACATAATATGAAGCTATTCAAAGTCTCAAACCACCGAATGAAATGCTAAAGCTCAAAATAACTGGTCGGGTCGTTACAAAGACGGAAAACATGATTGTGACCAAATAAACATATAGGAAACATAGATAGCACAATAACAATTATGGTAGGAAGCAAATACGTGACAATGGAAATAGGTCACATAGAAAGCATAGATGCGGCAATGACAACTTGGAATGAAGACATAAATGTATATGTAATGGCATGACGTCACCCTTCGTGCTTTACTCTCTTCCTCACATGATAATGTATATGCAATGGCACGACATCACCCTTCATGCTTTACACTCTTTATCACATGATAATGTAAAATAATGGCACGACATTATCCTTCATGCATAATAATGTATGTGAAATAGCACGGCATCACCCTTCGTACTTTACACTCTTCCTCACATGATAATGTATATGCAATTGCATGGTATCACCCTTCATGCTTTATACTCTTCCTCACATGATAATATATATGCAATGGCATGACATCACCCTTTGTACTTTACACTCTTTCTCACCAAGCACATGTTTAATAATGACAAGCAAGGTAGGAAGCATGGATAACATCAGGAAGAGTGGTTTAACAAATACACCACATGAACATCACTAATAGCTCTCGAGCCAATAACAATTCAATAAACCTCAAGAACCTTATTGTTCAAGTATCTCGATACAACTCAAATATGCTTTTTAACATAAGTATGGAACCCAAGTACATCAGAACTTTGGTTATAAACATGTAATTGTGATTAGGTATAGTGATGATCGAATTTAGCATATCAACAGTTTCACAAGGGGCCATCAAATTTAATCTAGTTATGATAAGCTAAATCATGTTTTCCAGTATTGAAATTCATATTCATATTATTATAGAAGTCAAGTAAAACATGAGGCAAGAGAATCACATAGTCCTACAAGGCACAAGGAATCATATAATCTATACCCGAGCATGGATACCAAGGTACATGCATATACGCTCGCCGCCTCATATATACATCGCCCCAGCATGTAGCAAACAATATTATTTTATTAAAAATATTTTTCCAACAAAGCTAGGCAAGAAACTTACCTCTTCTGAAAACAAGTCGACAATCAACCACGATGTTTTCTTTAGAACAAGCCTCCAAACCAATCAAATCTAGCCAAATGTCGTTCAAAAAATTGAAAACAAGTTTTAAAAACTACCCACGGATGAAAAAAGGTTCAATCTTTAGCTAAATTAAAAATGTCAACCCTGCGCTTGCTTGGTCAAAACACGAGATTCAGACCAAAACTTGATTACCCATTCAACCCCGAGCTTGGTTATGTGATTTGTTTCGAAATCCGACCTCAATTTGAGATCTAAATCTTAATTTTACAAAATTCCTAAATTCTATCCAAAATCCCTAATTTCCTACCACGAAATTCTTAGATTTGATGTTAAAAACTCATGAAAAGTAATTAAAATTGATTGAAAACAAGTTAAAGATACTTACAAATGAATTTGGGAAGAAAACGTTCTTAAAGAATCGCCTCTAGAGTGTTTAAGGTTGAGAAATAGTGTAAAATGAGCTAAGTCCCAATTTTTCCTTCTTCTACCCAGCTGCAAGTATCGCAATTGTGAACTCTTGTTCGCAATCGCGAAGCCCTCATTTGCGAAACACTAATTGCAAAAGCGATCAATGCAAAAGGCCCCAAGAAATCACAATTGCGACAAAATGTTCGCATTTGCGACTGCCCCTCATGCACATTTGTGATAGAAGCTTTGCACTTGCGAAGCTTCCCAGCATTCCCAAGTGTCGCAAATGCGATAAGTATATTGCATTTATGGAGCTCCCACAGTCCGCATTTGTGATCAAAACCTCGCATTTGCGAAATGCCCATTCCCCAGCTCCCATCGTAGATGCGAGCAGTCACTCGCAAATGTGACACCAGATACAACTATGCATCAGCTATTCCAAACTCATCCGGAATGCATCCGAAACTCAGCTGATCCCCTCGGTCTTTAAACTGAACATGCACATAAGTGAAATAACATCCTATAAACCTTTCTGCCACCTCAAATCATCAAACTAACACCAAATAACAAGAATAGATCATCAAAACTCAAGAATTTCAAATTTAAAACACATTTTTACAATTTTTCACATAGCATGCCGAAATGCTCTCGGTTCACCCTGGACCCCAAAAAAAGGTGCATACAAGTCCAAAATCATCATACGAACCTACCGAAATTGTCAAATTACCGATCCGAGGTTGTTTACTAAACATGTTGACCATGGACAACTCTAGCCTCTTTTAAGTCAAAAATTTTATTTTCTTCAAAATTTTACGTAAACACTTTTCGTAAAACAACATCGATCACGCACGAAGATAAATAAACATCAAATAAAGCTGTGGGAGGTCTCGGAACACTGAGATTAAATCTAGGAATAAACTTTTGAAGTGAATTTCTCCGAAAACAATGGGATAAAGGATTCTCACTCAAATTTATGATTTTAACATGAATCTATTAATGGTTCTTTCTTAGAATTAGGGATTCAAAAGAGGGAATTTTTTTTTATCCAAACTTAAGAAAGTGAACGAACACCGATTTGGACTCAAATTTTGAAATTAAATATAGTTAGACTTGCGAGTTTATGGGTCAACAGAATTTGACTTTTATTTTGGGATTTGACCACCAGTTGCTCCAGCTCAGGAGCAGGTACCAGATGTGGGTGAGGCGGTGGGACCAGCTTAGGCACCAACTGTGCCCATAGTAATTCTAGGTCTTCAGAAGGATCTAGACTAGATATTGACTAAATGCACTAACCTTGCTCAGGTAGTTTCAGTTCTGGCTGCACCAGCCACTTCTCAGGCTGGGGAGATGATCAGACTCCTGCCGCCCATAATCCAAAGTAGGTAGTTTAGGGACTTCAAATACTGGTGGTAGTACCAGCCCACCCGGTTGCAGTGGCTCAAGCCCAGGTTGGTCCACCTATGAGTTCAGTGGGGCTGAGTTAGAAGATGCTTAGGATTTCTTATATAAGTGCCAGTGTATCCTTCGCACAGCGGGTATTCTAAAGACTAGTTGAGTCTCATTTGCTACTTTACAGCTGTCGGGGGCAGCCTTCATTTTGTGGGAGGCCTATAAGTTGAGTAGGCCAGCCGGTGCTGCACCACTTATGTGGCATGAGTTCTCAGTTTTCTTCAGCAGTGCCTCATCTAGAGGATAGTCTCACCATAGTAGGGGTCATCCTTATGTGCTCGCTCTGATGGCTCATTCAGTTCATCGTGGTGCATAAGTTAGCCATGTTTTATACAGTGCTCATCCAGGTTAGTCATCTCTCAGTGCCCTCCCAGCTCAAAGTAAATCCCGTGCTCCATAAGTTCAAGGTTCATCGGTACCAGGTCCTTCCAGCATATATCCTGGTTATTGGGGTCCGATTCAGTCTCCACCGCTATTAACAGATCGGAGTTGCTTCGAGTGTGGGGAGTTTGGAAATGTGAGGAGGTATTGTACCCTTCTCTTGGGAGGTCTAGTTCAGCAGATGGGTCAGGTTATAACTTCTGCACCAGTTTCTTCACCACCCGCTCAGCCAGTTCGGGGTGGGGCTCAGGCAGCTAGAGGTCGCCCTAGAGGGGAAGGCCGATCAAGTGGCGGTCAGGCTCGATGCTATGATTTTCCTGACAGGCCAGAGGGCGTTTCTTCAGACACAGTGATCACATGTATTGTCTTAGTGTTCCACATGGATGCTTCCATATTATTTGATCCTGGTTCCACTTATTCATATATATCATCATATTTTTCTCACTATTTGTATATGCCCCGAAAGTATTTAGTTATGCATGTTTATGTATCTACGCCGGTGGGCGATTCTATTCTTGTGGACCGTGTATATTGGTCGTGAGTGGTGACCAACGAGGGATTAGAGATGAGAGTTGATCTTTTATTGCTTAGTATGATTGATTTTGATGTGATTCTATTCATGGATTGGTTGTCCCCGTGTCATGCTAAGACCGTGATGTTGGCGATGCCGGGATTTCCTAGGATTGAGTAGAGAGGTTCCCTGGACTATATTCCTAGTAGGGTGATCTCATATTTGAAGGCCCAACGGATGGTTGAGAAGGGCTGTTTAGCATACTTGGCGTTTGTGAGGGATGTTGGGGCTGATACCTCTACTATTGATTATGTTTCGGTCGTGCAAGACTTTCTGGATATGTTCCCTGCAGACCTACCAGGCATGCCACACGACAGGGACATTGATTTTAGTATTGACTTGGTGCCGGGCACTCAGTCCATTTCTATTCCTCCGTATCGTATGGCCCCAACAGAGTTGAAGGAATTGAAAGAGCAGCTTCTGGAGCATCTTGATAAGGGGTTCATTAGGCCTAATGTGTTGCTTTGGGGTGCACCAGTTCTGTTTGTGAAGAAGAAGGATGATACTATGCGGATGTGCATTGACTATAGGCAGTTGAATAGAGTTCCAATTAAGAACAAGTATCCTTTGTCGCACATTGATGACTTTTTTACCAACTGCAGGGAGCTATAGTGTTCTCTAAGATTGAATTGAGGTGTAGGTATCACCATTTGAAGATTCCGGACTCTATTATTTTGAAGACGGCATTCAGGACCCACTATGGTCACTACGAGTTTCTAGTGATGTCTTTTGGGCTGACCAATGTCCCAAAAGCATTCATGCATCTGATGAATAGTGTATTCCGGCCATATCTTAATTTGTTTGTCATAGTATTTATTGATGATATTCTGGTGTGCTCACGTAGTCAGGAGGAGCATGCACAACATCTGGGAATTGTACTACAGAAGTTGAGGGAGGAGAAACTTTATGCTAAATTCTCCAAGTGTGAGTTCTGGCTCGATTTGATGGCGTTCTTGGGGCACGTGGTGTCCAGTGAGGGGATCAAGGTAGATCCGATGAATATTGAGGTAGGTCAGAGTTGTTATTGGGTGTGTCTTGATACTGGAGGGTAGAGTGATTGCTTATGCTTCATGCCAGTTGAAGCCCCATGAGAAGAACTACCCCTTTCATGAATTAGAAATGGCAAGCCATTGTCCATGCATTGAAGATTTGGAGGCATTATCTCTATGGCATATCTTGTGAGGTATTTACAGATCATCGGAGCCTTCAACAATTGTTCAAGCAAAAGGATCTAAGTTTGAGGCAGCGGAGATGGTTGGAGCTGCTAAAAGATAATGAGATTACCATTTTGTATCATCCCAGGAAGGCCAATTTGGTGGCTGATGCCTTGAATAAAAAGGCGATGAGTATGGGTAGCTTGCATATATTCCTGTTAGTGAGAGATCGCTTGCATCAGATGTCCAGGCCTTGGCCAATCAGTTTGTGAGGTTAGATGTTTCGGAGCCTAGTCGAGTTCTAGCTTGCGTGGTTTCTCAGTCTTCTTTATATGATCGCATCTAAGAGCGTAAGTATGTCGACCCCCATTTGCTTGTCCTTAAGGACACGGTTCAGCACAGTGATGCCAAGGAGGTTTCTATTGGAGATGATGGGATGTTGCGGATGTAAGGTCGGATTCGTATGCCTAATGTAGATAGGTTACGTGATTTGATTCTTGAGGAGGCCCATAGTTCGCGGTAGTCCATTCATCCGGGTGCTGCAAAGATGTATCAGGACTTGAGGCATCACTATTAGTGGAAATGGGAGCGTATCACCATGGACTTTGTAATTGGGATCTCACGGACTTTGATGAAATTTGATGCTATTTGGGTGATTGTGGACCGATTGACTAAGTCCGCACATTTCGTTCCAGTTGGGACTACTTATTCTTCAGAGTGGTTGGCTGAGATATATATCCACAAGATTGTTCGCCTTCACGGTGTGCCAGAGTCCATTATTTATGATCGGGGCACGCGGTCCACATCGCAGTTTTGGAGAGCAGTACAGCGAGAGTTAGACACACGGGTTGAGTTGAATACAACATTCCATCCTCAAATACACAGACAGTCCGAGCGCACCATTCAAATATTGAAGGATATGCTATGTGTTTGTGTCATGGATTTCGGGGGTTCTTGGGATCAGTTTCTACGGATTATAGAGTTTGCTTACAACAACAACTACCAATCGAGTATTCAGATGGCTCCGTATGAGGCCTTATATGGGAGGCGGTGTCGATCTCCAGTTGTATGGTTTGAGCCGGGGGAGGCTAAGCTGTTGGGTACCGATTTGGTTCAGGATGCTTTGGACAAGGTCAAGTTGATTCAGGATCGGCTTCGCACAGCACAATCTAGACAAAAGAGTTATGCCGATTAGAAGATTCGTGGTGTTGCCTACATGGTGGGAGAGAATGTATCGCTCAGAGTTTCACCTATGAAGGGTGTTATGAGGTTCGGAAAGAAGGGCAAGTTGAGCCCTCGGTATATTGGCACGTTTGAGGTGCCTAAAAGCATTGGAGAGGTGGCTTACAAGCTTGCATTGCCATCTAGTCTATTAAGTGTTCACCTAGTGTTTCATGTTTCCATGTCCCAGAAGTATTTTAGTGATCCATCTCATGTTTTGGACTTCAACACTGTTCTGTTATATGGGCATTTGACTTATGATGTTGAGCCAGTGGCCATTTTGGATCGGCAGGTTCGAAAGTTGAGATCAAAGAATATAGATTCAGTGAAAGTTCAGTGGAGAGGTCAGCCACTCAAGAAGGCTACTTGAGAGACCGAGCAAGAGATGTGGAGCAGCTATCCACACCTATTTTAGACTCCAGGTATGATTCTAGACCCGCTCGAAGATGAATGTTTGTTTAAGAGGAGGAGAATATAACGACTCGGTCGGTCGTTTTGAGTATTGTAGCCCTCATTCCCCCTCTTTTGCTTATTTTATATTTTGTTGTTGTTATATGACTTGCCAGGGTGGTTGGTTTGGTTTCGGGGATGTTTTAGAATAAATTGAGACATTTAGTCCCAAGGTTTGAAACCTAAGTTAAAAGAGTTGAACGGATATTGAATTATGTGTAAATGACTCCAGAATGGAGTTTTGATGTTTGCGATAGCTCCGTATGGTGATTTTGGACTTCGGAGCATGTCCAGATATCGGTTTGGAGGCCCATAAGTGATTTTGGCTTGAATTGGTGAAAGTTGGAAAAAATTGAAGGTTAGAGAGTTGAGAAGTTTGACCGAGAGTTAAATTTGTTGATACCGGGCTTGGATTTTGGTTTCAAAAGTTGGAATAGGTCGTTGTGTTATTTATGACTTGTGTGCAAAATTTGAGGTCAATCGGAGTTGGTTTGATAGGTTTCAACATCGATTGTAAAAGTTGGAAATCCATTAGTTTCAATAGGCTTGAATTCGAGTGTGATTTGTGTTTTTGATGTGATTTGAATCCTCGAATAAGTTTGTATGATATTTTAGGATGGGTTGGTATGTTCAGATGGGGTCCCGGGGGCCTCGGGTGTGATTCAGATTCAAATCAGATTGAATTTTGGACTTGTGTAATTGTTGGTGTGAGCAATTCTGGTGCCACCGCACGTGTGTGAATTTGGCCGCAGGTGCGGAGCCGCAAAAGCAACCAAGGGGTTGCAAAAGTGGCTCTGAGTGAGGTTGGGGAGTTGTGCAGGTGAGAGGGGCTTTTCGCACCTGCGGGATCGCAAATGCGGGACGGTGGTCGCAGATGTGGTTAGGCGAAGGGCATGAGCTTTTCGGAGAACTAGAGTGTTGGGCGCAGATGCGCCTCCGCAGAAGTGAAAGTGGAGGGCCTCAAGTTAAACCACAAAAGCAGAATTGTGGCTGCACCTGTGTGACCGCAGAAGCGGTTAAGTGAACCGTAGGTGCGAGATGCCTGGCAGAAAACACATAAACGAGGGTTAGAGTATTTTCTTCATTTTTGGACTTTTGGAGCTCAGATTGAGGCGATTGTTTTAGGGGTTTTCATCTAGATTGAAGAGGTAAGTGATTTTTTATCACTTTTGTCTATTTTTTATCACTTTTGTCTATGTATTTTTAATACCCATTGATTATTTCACCTATTTATCATGAATTTAAGTTAGAATTTGGGGATTTTTTACCAATATATTGGAGAGTAAGATTTGAGGGTATGGTTAGACTCGATATTGAATGGGTGTTCTGATTTTGTGAATTTTTTCAGATTCCGAGGCGTGGGCCCAAGGTTGACATTTTGGGTTGACTTTTTGAATTTGGTTAAAGAACTTAGTTTTATCGTATTTGATCGATTCCTGTAGCTTGTATTGATTATATTAAGTTGTTTGTGGCTAGATTCGAGTTGCCGAGGGTCTATCGGAAATATCCTCTCTACCTCGCCATGTAGGGGTAAGGTCTGCGTACACACTACCCTCCCCAGACCCCACTTGTGGGATTATACTGGTATGTTGTTGTTGTTGTGGCTAGATTCGAGTTATTCGAAGGATGATTCTCGAGGCAAGGGTTTGTTAGAGCTTTGAGTTGCACACTTTGAGGTAAGTAACACTTCTAAACTTGATACTGAGGGTATGAATCCCAGGATTTCGTATTATATGGTTGGTGTTAATGTGACGCACATGCTAGGTGACGGGTGTGTGGACGTGCACTGTGGAGTTTATAAACATCGACTCGGAGTCGGATTTGGATGAAACTAGTATGGTTGAACTCGTATTTGAATGAGTTTTAAGAATTTATGGGTTTTATCGGGTTTTGAGGTGCGGGACCGGGTTGACCTTTTGGTTAACTTTGCGTATTTGATTAATGATTCGACCATTATCATTTGGGTTAGTTACCTAAGACATTATTTGATATTCTTGAGTTTCTTTTGGCTAGATTTGAGCTATTCGAAAGTCGATTAGTGCAGATTGGCATTTTTTAGAGTCTCGTTTTAGCCTGCTCGAGGTAAGTATATTACCTAATCATTGTTGAAGCATTAGTTACCTTAATTATTTGTGATAGCTACGTGATATTGATGGCGTACATGTGAGGGGTTGAGCCCATGTGTGTGCATTGGGGTGTTATTCATGCTCGGGGTAGTGCTTAGACTATGATATGCCTTGAATTGATTGCTAAGCTTCATGTTGTGTTGTTTCTTATGTTTGTACCCCTTTGTGAGCTATTTGAACCATGTTTGAGGTTACATATAGGTTAATCTCCTGATTGAACTTGATAATTGCTACTTCGTGATATAATTGCTTGATTTGAGCTATGGTAGCACACTTTGCACATGCATACACTTTAGCATGTAACTTATATCAGTCCGAGAGCATGCAATTGGTATCCATTGTTCATGTAAATGTCATCTTGTATATCACCCTTCTATGTGATGTGGTGTTGGACTGGTAGCCCGTGAGTTGTCTGTGCGGCTTGGAGAGATTATTGGTACGTGAGTTGTCCGTGCAGTTGATGTATGATAACACGTGAGTTGTCCGTGCGGATCTGAGATATTGTTACTATTGGCACGTGAGTTGTGCGTGCAGCACATGAGTTGTCCGTTCATATCTGAGATATTGTTACTACTGGCACGTCAGTGTTCTATGCAGAACATGAGTTGTCGGTGCGATTGATATATTATTGGCATGTGAGTTATCCGTGTAGCGTGTGGATATGGATCCATCCCCCTAGGGTTACCCTCTCATGTTTCTCTCTTGATGATGTACACACGGTATGAGGAAATTTGATTAGTGGTTTAGTTCGGTTATTGTATTTTCGATGTGGGCCTTAAAGTCGTATTGTGATTTATATCTGGAACGGGTTGCATTCCGCAACGAATTGATATTTGGTTATTGAATTTCTTATTTACTTTCAATTTCGTTGGATGTATACATAATTTTTGTTGCATCTCTTCTCTATTTGCTAGCTTCGGAATGTATACATGCCTTTATGCATATCTTCTTTATATGCCACCTTACTTGATTAGATGAGACACGATACATATCTTCTCTATATGTGAATCCATGTGACTTGACTTGTTTAATCACACATATCTTCTCTATATGAAATTTTGATGATTTAATGATATTGGACGCATATCTTTTCTATGTAGTGGAGTGTTAACTAAAAAAGAGCATGTTGCGTTACTTTAGGCACCAAGGAGGCTTATTTGTGATTTTTGACTTGATAGCATTTTTTGTTTTATATCTATGAGATATATGAATTGAACAGGTTATTAGCGAGTATCATGTATAATTATTGCAACTATTACCTCGCCGAGGTTAGTTTTGATACTTTTTGAGTACATGGAGTCGGTTATACTCATACTACACTTCTGCACCTTGCGTGCAGATTCTGGAGCTGAGATGTTATGGAAGACAGGAGCTGGCATTGATGATGTACCTTCTTTATGGATATAGCTACCACTTGACCTTGGTAATTTTAGATTCGTACTTTGTTTATGTATATTCCAAACAGATGTTCTATTTATTGCATACCATCTTTGTAAATCTTAACCATAGTGGCTCATGACTTGTATTACCAATCCTTGGGTTATTGTATGACAATTCAGTTATTTTACTTCTTGATTTCTTATTATTTTCATTATAATTATATTGACTATTGTTTGGCTTACCTAGTGGGTTGGTTAGGTTCCATCATGACTAGGTGGATTTTGGGTCGTGATAAGTTGGTATCAGAGCTCTAGGTTCATAGTTTCTACAAGTCATGAGCAAATGTCTAGTAGAGTATTGTGGATCGGTATGATGACGTCCATGCCTATCTTCGAGAGGCTACAGGGCATGTAGGAAACTTCCCATCTTTCTTTCCTTTTCGTGCGGCATTGATTCAGTGTCAAGCGTATCTCTTTAATTTCTTTCAATCCACTCGCATGTTATATTGAGCACTCGGTATTAGCTGGGCATGGATGGCTTTCGATGTCATGGATGAGGTGAGAGATGTATTATCTATGTTGTGGAGGTAGCCCAGTCTAGAGGACTTGAGGTGTCACGCCCCAACATCGGGGAGCGCGACCGGCGCTCAACCGAGTGAACCCGGTCGAGCAAGCCTATTAAACCTTTTCCTACCTGACTCATTCATAATCCAAAAAGGGATCGCATCACTATTTGTAAAACAGGGGAGAGAACAGTTATATAAATATATAAACGTTGCTAGTTCATTTTTTCGTATATACATTATGCCATAGTTGAGTTTCCAAAATACAACTTGATCCAACGACCACCCTAACATACATACATGACCCACATAAACGTCTACGGAGCCTCTAAGAGTACAAAAGAGCAATATGACAATGTCGGCAACAAGGGGGCTATACCTAAAAATATGAAAACTTATACAAAAGAAGGACTACATGACTCCTGGGAGAAATGGGGCTCACCAAGACTGCTGTGAGGAGAGAAAGAGAGCACCACTATCTGCGATCGACACTATCTGCGATGGAATCACCTACATCTATTTAGAGATGTAGCGCCCCCGGCAAAAGGGACGTTAGTACTATCGAATAGTACTAGTATGTAAGGCAAACACCAATCTTAATAGAATGAACAGTGAAACAAAGAGAAGGCAGTCATAATAATCAGTAAGTACTTCATATAAATACAAAGAAACACCAAGTAAGGATAACATAGTTTCCAATTCAATCTTTCCTTCTTTTTAGATTAATAATCTTTAGTGCCAAAGCCAAAACTCACAATGCCACCATGTTTTTACACGGAGTCCGGTCTCGGCCCCACCAACTAAGCCATCTCAAGTGAGACATATCCATATCCACCATCTAAGTCAATAATTCCAACACAAATGCCACCATGTACAGCATGGCGTCCGATCTCGGCCCGATCGGCTAAGCCATCTCACTTGAGACATAACCTCTTTCAATTGTTCACTCAATTCACATTTCTTTCCCATCTTTCGTTACATGGCACAAACAACCTCATTTATTAAGTAGTTCTTGGTACTTGGGAACATTTTACAATTCAAGTCTTTTCCCTTTTTATCCATTCAAATAACGTCATCATTCATGTCGATAAGTACCATCACATAAGGCATTGCACATATAAGGGAAGGAATTTGGAAAATCATAATAACGTTCTCAAGTAGCATGATGACATGGTAAACATCTAAAACAATTAGGGAACATAAATCTTCCAACCCAACACACTAAGGCAAACAAATCTGGTATGATCAAGTCGGAACTTACACCAATTATTCGGACACCAGGAGTTCGATTCTAAGAAGAAGAGAGTTAGCCATACATACCTCAACTGTACTTCTTTAGACTCTATAATTATCCCGAACCCTTAGCAACCTCAATCTATTTTAGCAATATACAAATTGAACCCAGAATTAGGAAAATGTTCATAGTTATAGCTCACTTTTGTTTTTCCCACACTCTTTATCATACATGCATGCAAGATAAACCACCCTCATACCCATGAAGTATCACCCTAGTACCCCATTATAGCTATGTTTGAAATTAAGAGCTGGGGTGATGAAGCCTTACCTTTTAGGATGAAGAATTTGGTGCTCTACTTGAATATTTCCAAAGCTTTGAGTTATGGTTGAAGATCAATTTAATGAAAATTTTGTCCCTCCATCTAGAACTGTCTCTCTCACTCTAGAAATATCAGAAATGAGCTTCAAAATAGACTAATGGGGTGTTTTAACGGAATGTGGATCGGGTTTTAAATTAAGAAAAAGGGTGCCCCGACACAGGTCTGCGGTCGCATATGCGACCACATAATGGTTATGCGGTCCGCAAAGTGACCGCAGAAATGGCCTTCAGGGGCCTAAACTTTCGGCCCACGTATGCGACCAGTATGCGGTCCGCATACTTGTTCTACGGTCGCATAATACACCGCAGAACTCCCTCCGCAAAAATCCAAGAGGAATTATGCGATCAATATGCGGTCCGCATATCGATTATGCAGTCGCATAATCGACCGCAAAGATGACCTCAAGTTGGCCAAACTTTTTGCTTCACTCTTAGGCCATTATGCGGTCTGCAGAGTGATTATGCGGCCGCATAATGGGCCGCAGAAATGCGTCCTTCTGCGAAACATTTTCTCTAAGTCCGTAGGGTACTGTTCAATCCAAAAAGTCATAACCGCTAGCAAGCTCGCCGCGAAGAATTTCTACTATAATAACGCAGGAATCTAACTTGGCACCACGAAATCCCGAGTTTTTGGTTAAAATTTTTACGGGTCCTTACATCCTCCCCCACTTAAGATCATTCATCCTCGAATGAGGATCAAGGTTCACTTAACACAGTTTTAGTTATGCCACGTACCATCAGCCCCAAATTTGCCTAACTTCCTAACTTTCTGAAAATTTCGCCAGAGTTTTCTTTGTATTTAGGCCTATCCACCTGTCAGAGAGCCCCTAAAGCACACCTTAGAAACATATATAGAATTAAATGACACAACAGAATGCAAAATAATACCAACCGAAGCCTCATGAGGGACATATAGCTAAAAAGGAGTGTCTTTATATTAGCCGAACAAGTGATACAAACTTTGGGCGGGGGAGGGGGGGTGCAACTTTATAGATATATTACATGGCTATTCAAATAAATAAGGGTACTTCTCTTTCATTTCATTCTCGACTTCCCAAGTTGCTCCTTCGACTTGCTGGTTTCGCCATAATACCTTTACAGATGTAATTTGTTTGTTCCTCAACTTTCGAACCTGTCTGTCAAGGATAGCAATCGGGATCTCTTCATATGACAGTTCTTCACTAACCTCGATGGTCTCAACCGGCACAATAGCAGACAGATCTCCAACTACCTTCTTCAACATGGACACATGGAATACCGGGTGCACTAATAACATCTCAGGTGGTAGCTCAAGCTTGTATGCCACCTGACCTATCCTTTGAATGATTCTATACGGCCCGAAATACCTCGGACTTAATTTCCCTTTCTTTCCAAACCGCATGATCCCCTTCATGGGAGATACCTTCCAGAACACCCAATCGTCTTCCTTGAACTCTAAGTCTCTGCGACGAACATTCGAATAGGATTTTTGACGACTCTGAGCAGTTTTCAATCGCTCATTTATGATCTTAACCTTTTCCATAGCCTGATGCACAAGGTCTGGTCCTATTAGTTTAGTTTTTCCAACCTCGAACCATCCAATCAACGATCTACATCTTCTACCATACAAGGCCTCAAACGGCACCATCTGAATACTGGCATGGAAGCTGCTGTTATAAGCAAATTCTATGAGCGGCAAATGATCATCCCAGCTACCCTTCAAGTCAAGCACATAAGCATGCAACATGTCCTCAAGAGTCTGAATAGTCCACTCCACTTGCCAGTCAGTCTGTGGATGGAAAGCCGTGCTAAGATTTACATGCGTACCCAAACCTTGGTGAAATTTCTTCCAGAAATTAGCTGTGAACTGGGCCCCTCAATCGGAGATGATGGAAACTGGAGTGCCATGAAGCCTGACTATCTCCTTGATTTACAATTGAGCATATTGTTCCGCAGTGTCGGTGGATTTAACCGGCAAAAAGTGAGTTGATTTTCTGAGTCGATCCACAATCACCCAAACTGAGTCAAGCTTATGCGGAGTGCGCGGTAACCCTACCACAAAATCCATTTTGATCATTTCCCATTTCCACATTGGAATTTCTATACTCTGAGCTAACCCATCGGGCCTTTGATGCTCGGCCTTCACCTGTTGACAGTTTGAACATTTTGCCACAAAGTCCGCCACACCTCTCTTCATATCATTCCACCAGTAAACTTCCTTGAGATCATGATACATTTTTGTAGAGCCTGGGTGCACGGAATATCTAGAAGTATGAGCTTCTGCCATGATTCTTTCTCGAAGACCATCTACGTTTGGAACACATAGTCGTCCTTGGTACCGTAATGTACCGTCATCCATGCCAAGAGAAAAAGCCATAGTCTTATTTTTATGAATCCCTTCCTTCAGCTACACCAACACTGGATCATTATATTGTTTCTCCTTGACTTCTGCCACAAGCGATGATTCCGCCCTATTTCGCACAATCACTTCCCCTTCATTAGAGTCCGTAAGACGAACTCCCAAACTGGCCAACTGATGAACCTCCTAGGCCAAGGGCCTTTGACATGCCTCCAAGTGAGCCAAACTACCCATAGATTTCCGACTAAGAGCATCCGCCACCACATTAGCTCTCCTCGGATGATACAAAATGTCGATGTCATAATCTTTGAGTAATTCAAGCCACCTTCTCTGCCTTAAGTTCAATTCCTTCTGCTTGGAAATGTATTAAAGACTCTTGTGGTCTGTGAATACATCTACATGGACTCCATACAAATGATGACTCCAAATTTTTAATGCAAAAACTACCGCCGCAAGTTCTAAGTCATGAGTTGGATAATTCTTTTCATGATTCTTAAGTTGCCTTGAAGCATATGCTATAACCTTACCATGTTGCATTAATACAGACCCAAAACCGATCCTTGAAGCATCGCAATACACCACAAACCCCTCGGTATCCTCTGGAAAGGTCAATACCGGCGCCGAAGTCAATCTTGATTTCAATTCCTGAAAGCTCCTTTCACAAGCATCGGACCACTGGAACTTAACCGCCTTCTGCGTCAATTTAGTCCATGGTGAGGCAAGTGTGTAGAACCCCTCCACGAACCTTCTATAATACCTGGCCAAACCCAAGAAACTGCGAATCTCTGTTGGAGTAGTAGGTCTAGGCCAATCCTTCACCGCCGCAATCTTTTGAACATCAATCTTAATTCCTTCTCCGGAGATGACATGACCTAGGAATGTAACAGATTCAAGCCAAAATTCACATTTCGAGAACTTTGCATACAATTGGTGTTGATAAAGAGTCTGCAGAACTGCCCTAAGGTGGTCGGCATTATCCTCTCGACTTCGTGAATATACGAGGATGTCATCAATGAATACTATCACAAAGGAGTCAAGGAACAGCTTGAAGACTCAATTCATAAGATCCATGAAAGTTGTCGGGGCATTTGTTAGCCCGAAAAACATTACCAAAAATTCGAAGTGCCCATTCCGGGTTCTGAAAGCTGTTTACAAAATATCCTGCTCTCTTACCTTCAATTGATGGTACCCGGACCGCAAATCAATTTTGGAGAAGAACTTAGCACCTTGCAATTGATCAAACAAATCATCTATCCTTGGCAATGGGTATTTATTTTTGATTGTGACCTTGTTGAGCTGTCGGTAATCAATACACATCCGTAGCGATCCATCTTTCTTTCTGACAAAGAGAATCGGTGCGCCCCAAGGAGACACACTCGGTCGGATGAAACCTTTCTCTAGCAAATCTCTTAGTTATTCCTTTAGCTCTTTTAATTCTGATGGTGCCATTCTATAAGATGGAATGGATATAGGCTACATGGCTGGCATCACATCAATCCCAAAATCAATCTCCCTGTCTGGAGGAATTTCAGGGAGCTCATCCGGAAAGACATCAGGGAATTCATTCACAATTGGTACAGATTCAAGAGTAGGCACCTCAGTAGTGGTGTCCGTAACTCGGACCAAATTATAAATATACCCCTTCCTGATCATCTTTGTGGCCTTAAGGTAAAAATAAACCTACCTTTTGGCATAACATTATTCCCCTCCCACTCAACAGTTGGCTCGTTAGGAAACTCAAGCCTCATAATTCTGGTTCGACAGTCGAGTTTGGCAAAACATGAATAGAGCCAGTCCATTCACACTATTACATCAAAATCAATCATCCCCAACTCAATGAGATCAGCCATGGTATCCCGACCACGCACCGTGACAACACAATCTCTATAAACCCACGCGGCCGTAATAGACTCGCCAACTGGGGTAGATACAGAGAACGGCTCATGAAGCTGTTCCGATTCTATCCCGAAGCTCGTAGCAACATAAGGAGTAATATAGGACAAAGAAGATTTGGGATCAATAAGGGCATACACATCATGAGATTGAACACTCAATATACCTGTGTCAACATCTGGGGAAGCCTCCGCACTCCGTCGACCACTCATAGAATAGAATCAGCTGGGTCCTCCCGAACTCTGTGCACCACCCCTAGCTGTACCATGCCATGTGGGTGCTAAAGAGCCTCAAGCTGGAGGGGGTGCTGAAGATGTAGCAGCTGTAGGACTGGATGACTGAGCTGTGCCCCTGCCTGTACCCTGACGGGATGCACGACACTCCCTCTGAATATGACCTCTCATTCCGAATCCTTAACATACTGGCATGTCCAGGTAGCAGACTCCCAAATGTATCCTCCCACACTTAGGGCATGGGGGCCTCTGCTGTTGCTGGAATCTCCCTCCTGATCGGCCCTGATGGTGGGACTCCCTGCTACCCTGACCGGGCCTAAAGTAACTCCCTTGCTGCTGACCGTGCTCTGATAGCGGGGCACTAGCTGAAGACTGAGCATAAGACTAGGACGGCCCTAATGATCCTCCCCGAAAAGCTGATCTCCCACCTCCGAATGAATCCCCAAGGTTGCCCGCTGATCGGGCCCTACTACTACTTTCCCGTTCCATCCTGAGCTTTAACTTTCGAACCTCCGTAGCTTGGGAAAATGCCACTATCTTTCCATAGTTCATGTCAGAATTTAGAGCAGCTGTGGAAGCCTCATTAATGACCAAAGGGCTAAGGCCCTGCACAAATCAACGCACCCTAGTCTCCATAGTCGGCATCATATGAACAACATACTTTGACAGGCGCACGAACTCCATGTGATATTCCCACACACTCATACTACCCTGTTTAAGGGTCTCAAACTCAACAACACGGGCTGCCTTAGTCTCGGTAGGCACGAAATGGTCTATGAAGGCATCCGCGAACTCACTCCATCTCGCCGGAGGACTCCGCTCCTCACGGGAATCCTCCCACATTTCAAACCAGGAATATGCCACCCCTTTCAAACGAAATGAGGCCAACTCTACTCCCTCCGTGTCAGTAGCATGCATAACTCGGAGGGTCTTATGCATCTCATCAATGAAATTTTGAGGGTCTGCCCCGGGATCAGTACCTGTGAACACTGGAGGGTCTAACTGAAGGAACCTGTTTACCCTGGAATCGGAAGAATCCCCTGGCGAGCTAAATAAAGTGGGTGCAACATTTGACCTCTGGGCCTGAGAAACTACTAACTGAGTCAGCATCTGAATAGCTCCCCTAAGATCCCCATCAGAAATACTGGGGCCTAGAGATGGGGCTGGAGGTTGAACAGGTATATCGACGGGAGGGATTATGGCACCCTCCCCGGGTGTAGGAATTGGGGTAGTCTGTTCTGGAGTATTTGAATCAGGCGGTGTGATAGTAGGGGGATTATCCTCACCCGCATTATCAAGTAAGGGATCAACAACCACTTCTGGGATGGCATTGGCTTCTTGGCCAATTCTCGCTCTCTTCTTAGGTGCCATTTACTGAAAGTTAGAACAATGCACGAGTTAGGGGAAAACAACCTCGCATTCCGCTCTATCGCACGATATATATTAACAGTGAAGGGTATCATTCTTAAATGTCCAAGTAGTCCCCTAATTATAGATGTGGTCGACAACACACCGATAAGAAGGGCTCTACTAGACACGGCTCCGAGACATCCTATGACACTTTAAAACCTTAGGCTCTGATACCAAGTGTGTCACGCCCCAACCTCGGGGAGCACGACCAGCGCTCAACCGAGTGAACCCGGTCGAGCAAGCCTATTAAACCTTTCCTACCCTACACATTCATAATCCAAAAAGGGACAGCATCACCATTTGTAAAACAGGGGAGAGATTAGTTATATAAATATATAAACATTGCTAGTTCATTTTTCCATATATACATTATGCCATAGTTGAGTTTCCAAAATACAACTCGATCCAACGACTACCCCAACATACATACATGACCCACATAAGCGTCTACGGAGCCTCTAAGGGTACAAAAGAGCAACAAGGCCCATGCTATACCTAAAAATATGAAAACCTATACAATAGAAGGACTACATGATCCCTGGGAGAAATGGGGCTTACCAAGACTGCTGTGAGGAGAGAAAGAGAGCACCACTATCTGCGATCGGCACTATCTGTGATGGAACCACCTACATCTATTCAGAGATGTAGTGCCCTCGGCAAAAGGGACGTTAGTATTGTCGAATAGTACTAGTATGTAAGGGAAACACCAATCTTAGTAGAATGAATAGTTAAACAAAGAGAAGGCAGTCATAATAATCAGTAAGTACTTCATAGAAATACAAAGAAACACCAAGTAAGGATCACATAGTTTCCAATTCAATCTTTCCATCTTTTTAGATTAATAATCTTTAGTGCCAATGCCAAAACTCATAATGCCTGACCGGCTAAGCCATCTCAAGTGAGACATATCCATATCCACCATGTAAGTCAATAATTCCAACACAAATGCCACCATGTATACAGCATGGCGTCCGATCTTGGCCCGATCGGCTAAGCCATCTCACTTGAGACATAACCTCTTTCAATTGTTCACTCAATTCACATTTCTTTCCCATCTTTCGTTACATGGCACAAACAACCTCATTTATTAAGTAGTTCTTGGCACTTGAGAACATTTTACAATTCAAGTCTTTTCCCTTTTTATCCATTCAAATAACGTCATCATTCATGTCGATAAGTACCATCACATAAGGCATTGCACATATAAGGGAAGGAATTTGAAAAATCATAATAACGTTCTCAAGTAGCATGATAACATGGTAAACATCTAAAACAATTAGGGAACATGAATCTTTCAACCCAACATACTAAGGCAAACAAATCTGGTATGATCAAGTTGGAACTTACACCAATTATTCGGACACCAGGAGTTCGATTCTAAGAAGAAGAGAGTTAGCCATACATACCTCAATTGTACTTCTTTAGACTCTACAATTATCCTGAACCCTTAGCAACCTCAATCTATTTTAGCAATATGCAAATTAAACCAAGAATTAGGAAAACGTTCATGGTTCTAGCTCACTTTTGTTTTTCCCACACTCTTTAACACACATTCATGTAAGATAAACCACCCTCATACCCATGAAATATCACCCTAGTACCCCATTATAGTTATGTTTGAAATTAAGAGCTGGGGTGATGAAGCCTTACCTTTTAGGATGAAGAATTTGGTGCTCTACTTGTATATTTCCAAAGCTTTGAGTGATGGTTGAAGATCAATTTAATGAAAAATTTGGCCCTCCATCTAGAACCCTCTCTCATCACTCTGCGGACCGCATAATGGCCGCAGAGTGAAGCAGAAAGTTTGGCCGACTTGAGGTCAGCTGTGCGGTCGATTATGCGACCGTATAATCGATATGCAGACCGCATATTGATCGCATAATTCCTCTTGGGTATTTGCGGAGGGAGTTCTGCGGTGTGTTATGCGATCGCAGAACAAGTATGTGGACCGCATACTGGTCGCATACTTGAGCCGAAAGTTTAGGCCCCTTAGGGCCATTTCTGCGGTCACTTTGCGGACCGCATAACCATTATGCGGTCGCATATGCGACCACAGACCTGTGTCGGGGCACCCTTTTTCTTAATTTAAAACCCGACCCACATTCCGTTAAAACACCACTTTAGTCTATTTTGAAGCTCATTTATGAGGGCCGCAGAAATGCGTTCTCTGCGAAACATTTTCCTCTAAGTCCGTAGGGTACTGTTCAATCCAAAAAGTATGAATCACAGAGATCTATCTGGGCACCACGAAACCCCGAGTTTTTTGGTTAAAATATTTACGGGTCCTTACATGAGGCCAGGTTAAGATCGCAGCTTGGGCTCGGGTTTTCAGTTGTGTGAGTATGTACTTTTGGACTTATATGTCTGGTAGTATCCCTAGGAGTGGGATTGATGGCTTAGTGAGTGGTTGGATAGCTATATGATGAGTATTATATGATTAAGGACTATGCTTAGATGATTTGGATGTGACAAGAAGAATTTTTTTGGGATGCGAAAGGACTGTGGATGATTGATTTCTGTCTTGATATGTTGTACAGTCTCGCGTTTCGAGTGTGTTAAGGGATCTCTCAGTTGTACATGTATGGAATAAAGTAGGTTCTTATGTCTTGTTTACGAGTTCAGACTCGGGAGGATTTAGTGATTGCATAGTGGTGTTGACCATGATAGGGTATAGAGAGATGCTAGTTAGAGGCTAAGCATGTGGCTTATCACCAACGGGGTGGTGTGAGGTTTTGTGATCCTTATGATATTTCTGTAAAGAGTTTTCTTGCTACTATTGGGATTATATGTGTTGCAATTTGGGTTTGGATCATTTGAGGAAGCTCGCACGACCTTCACGAGAATGAGTGTGCATTTAATAGATGATTTAAGGTATATTATGGTTAGTGCTACAAGAGTTTATGAAGGATTTAGTTGAATTACATTGCGAGATCATTGCAGTTATGAAGTAAAGGTATTATGGGTTATCAGATACTATGTTCTATGGCTTAGAGCCAAGCGGAAGAGTCGGCTATCGACGATCAAATTACATGATCATGTGTTAAATTAGTTTTGGTCAAAGGAATATTTATGGATTGGTTATGAATCGAAGAGGGTGATTTCGACGATAAATGGAGAAATGGAATTGCTAGATGCATGATGTGCTATACTTTATGGTTATATGGGAATCCTGGAATGATTCAGATTTGTTATTCGTGGTAGATATAGTGCGCAAGGTGAAGGGATTTACTCAGGTTCTTAAAGGTGGGGTTACTTCTTTAGGTATTTGTGTGCTAATGGAGCACAAGTCGATCAGCTCATATTGGAGGTGCATTAGGGAGTTGAGAAGAGTGGATGACTCTCGAGAAGGTTCTAATGAATTCAAGATTTGTATGTGGTATTTTAGGGTTCCTCGGATTTGTATATGGCTAAAATCTGAGATTTGTGGTGGGTGGTGTTGAGACTTGCGGTATTTCTGTAACATTAGTGATTCTACATTTTAGTATCAGAGAGGTTAAAGAAACAACTTCAAATTAACAGAAGGTCTCTTCAGAGTGGTATCTCGGTTGCAGTACTATTAGGTGTTTAAAAGGGAATACAATGACTTATGGGCCTTAAGATGACGTGGTTTCATGCTAGGGTCTCTTGTGGTGAGTTTTGGGTTAAGGATCCTAGTGTACTAGCAAGGAGGATTGTTAATTTGAAGGCATGTCGAGAGGGACTCAAAAAAATAGGTCAGTTTTGTAGTGGTTTGCACCAACATAGTACTAGAAGTGATCGTTTCCTTGGTGTGGTTAGACTCGACTGGTGTTTTGTGGCAATAATTTTGGGTTGCACGATCTGCGTGATTTCGTTGAGTTAGAGGGATTCAGTTCAGATGGCTTGGTTATGTGCAAATGGGTGTTGAGGAGTTCTCGATAGTGTCGATCACGACCTGGGATATATGTTTTCTACAGACATGGGGAGTTTGTTGCGTGTCGTGATTTTCTCCTAGTTGGGGTAAAGTGGAATATTTTTGACTGATGGGTTGTCTATCCTACTTTTAATTCAGAGTTGATAATAGGATTCTCGTATTCTCATATGATGGCATGATAGATGAGGTATGTCGTGTGGGATTGAGATTTGCATGTACAAGTTTTCAATTTAGTTTCGAAGGGAAGGTCATGAGTTCTATACAATTGGATGATTTCATATGTTTAAGAGGATATTAGTATTATCTTGTATCGCCTGAGTAAGGTGTTTATAGCAGTAGCTGCATTGTGTGATGACTTGCGGATGCTTGATTGGTACTATAGGGATTGCATGATTGTTGACTATTGACATTCAGGTTTCGCTACATGGCACATAAGGTTTATAGGAGTATCTCCCATGGAGTGATTGTGTATGAGTGATGTGTCAGTCATTTGAGTGGTGAAGTTGAGATCGGATATGGAGATTCTTGTATTCTTGGTATTTGGAGACTGGGAGTTCTCAAAGGCAGGCCATTCCTTGGTTGTGGACGAAGAAGATATAGCTAGAGTAGGCATCAGATGGTATGTTATGGACAGATTACTGTGGACCTTTGAAGGTTATTTATCTATTTTCGGATGATCGGAATTGATTTGGGGGTCCATTAGCAAGCCTAATGAGAATGTGTTCTATGTCGGATCGGGTTGATCTACTCAACACAACCATTATTGGGGGTATCGACTAGAGTTGATATTATTCGTGTTCTATTATGTTCCGTTTGATACTCTCCTATGCTACGATGGGTTGTGAGACTGTTGACTATTCACACGCATGAAGCAGTTCGATTTGGGCCTTGTGGCAAAATTCGAGCGAAATAGCTCTTAGTGTGTTGAACAGTGGATTGCGCCTGATTATGGTCTTCTTGTCTGTGGTGTATTGTACTATCCTTTTCTCCATGGTTATGCTCATGCAATTTGCGTGATTGTTATTGATATACGTGTGTTGGGTGAGTATGAGAATTTGGGCAATAGGTAACCTATGTGGGTGGGTATTGTTACACCCCATGTTTTCGTACATAAAAGTACGGTATAAGTAAATTGATGAAAGCTCGGAAATGAGATATTACATCCCGCAATTTTCGTACGTTAAAAGTTTCGTCGTAAGTTAATCAACGTAAGTTCGGGAATGGGATTATTTTGAGATTATAAGCATTATGCTATTTCAAACAAGTGATGAGCAAATTCGTGAAGGTGAGAGGGTAGGCAAATCAAAGGAAATAAATTTTGTCGAAGTTTGACATGTTGGGATAAAATAGCGCCTAAGCTAAAATACTCGGTATTTATGGGCTAGTGCCATACAAGGTACCACATGACTATGATAGTAAGGTGTATAAGGTATGTTAAAAGTGGGTACTATTTTAAGTAATTTGAGATAGTCCTTAATTATGTGAATAATTGATTAATGGTGGAGATAATTATGGTATTAAGTGGATAAGAGTCTTTTTGGGATTGCCACATGGCATAAGCTTAGCCAAGACGGCAAATTATACAAAATGAGTCACTAGACAAGGTGATAACTTGTTTACACGTAAAGATTTCTTGGTCTCTCACGTAAAGATGGCTTGGTCTCTTTATTGGAAAAATATAGGACTTTGAAAAGTTAAGCAAAATAACATTTCTATACCATTAAAAGAGAAATAACAATGATCCAACGTGAAATTTCTCTGAAATCTTACAAGATCCAATGTGAAATTTCAGAGCGAAATGCTACAAGATCCAACGTGTTATGCTAATTAAAAGGCTTCATATATCTTACATTTTGAGGGATTAGGAAAGAGCTCTCCAGGAGACTCTCTGAAGCCAACAGAAATGCAACTTAAAGCCAACGTGAAGACAAATTGAATCTAACATAGAAGGGTACGGGTCTTTAATTAGATCGTATAGAAATTTTGCAATTTTAAGTGAGTACAGTGTAAACCTTCTCAAAAATATCACACGAATTTTTTTCTACTCCAGGTATGTTAAGGCTATCCCTTCTTTCTTTTTGGCATGATCTATACGACACGAATGAAACGAGTAAATGCACAACTTCCATAAATGACTCTATTCATAAAAATACTAGGGGTGTCTATATTCTTGATTCCCTATATGAATTATTATTATATCTTCTATTCATGGGTCTCAGAAAAATACGTATTTGATAAAGTTTATCCGACAAGCATATTATTTTTATGACATTCCGAGAAATCTTATTAACGTATTTCTTAAGCATTTCATGCATTTATACATGTACATTGACCCATGACCATATGGAATTATATACGCGTATATATATATATATATTTATATATGTACATGGGATATAGAAAAGGTTACGGCGTTATATACACACCACCACCTGATCAGCTGGTATATGTTGATGATTTACCCATAGTGGCCGAAATGATATGATGGGATGCCCTCAGAGGCTTGATGATGTTATGAACACATATACCTATGCATGGTATGACATTTATACACATATGCATGACATTATAAAAATAAAATGATTCACAGAGCTATGCAGATATACATTTCGAGTCTTTTACTCCATGTTTCTCTTATGTCTATTATTTACTGATTTTTATTCCTTACATACTCAGTACATTATTTGTACCGGCATCTCTTTTTGCCGGGAGACGCTGCGTTTCATGCCCGCATGTCTCGATAGACAGGTCGAGAGTCCTCCAAGTAGGCGATCAGCTCTACAGAAGATATTGGTGCACTCCATTTGCTCCGGAGTTGCTTGTTTGGTCAGTATGATTTAGATGTGTATGGTTTGGTATGGAGGGGATTTGTCCCGACCTTTATGACAATTATGTACTCTTAGAGGCTTGTAGACATATGTCGTGTACGTGAAAGATTGTACGGCCTTGTCGGCCTATGTTTTGAGTTTATATAAATGATCGTGTTGTCCTATTAGGCCCGTATGTCACGTGTATACGATGAAGTAATAAGAAAGATATGTTACGTGGGTACTCGGTTGAGTAAGGTACCGGATGCCCGTCGCGGCCCATTAGTTTGGGTCGTGACAAAAGTGGTATCAGAGCAGTTCTGTCCTAAGGAGTCTACAAGCCGTGTCTAATAGAGTATTATTTATGGGTGTGTCGTGCAACACACTTATAAGTAGGAGGCTAGAGGGTATTTAGGACCGTCACTCTTTCTTCTTACTCTAGATCGTGTGGTAGAGCTCAGTTGTAGGAACTCAATTTTCTAAACTCTATCTTCTTCCTAATATGTCGATGCCGACATCTAGAAAGATGGTTGGTAATGGATTGAATATGGCTGTGGAAGAATTGAGTCAGAGGAACTCAATTTTGCATCATGCTAATGATAAGTAAATGTAAGGTCTCCAGCAGAATATGTGGATACTAAGACGTGCAAGCTTCTTCATAAGGAGCCTTAAGGCAAGAATATCTATCCACCCCTATGGTGAAAGGCAATGAGAGATTTAGAAGATAGATACAAATTTCAAAAAGAAGCAAGGTGAAGAAGGGTACGAGGTACCCAGCTAGTGAAGATGATCATTATCTACAATTCAGGAAGAGAAATATAAGCCTTTTGAGTACCTTCAACAATAATAGAGATATATACAATTGATCACACCCATCTCAATTATGCTCTACGGGAGCTAACAGGTGTAGTTTAAGAAAAAGATATTATAACAGGTGCAGATATCCGGCTGGGGTTAGAGTAACCCAAAATGGGGAATGAATTATTTGTGTTAGTTGACATTTCCGAAGGATATTACAAATGTGCTAATAGACCTCCTTGAGACACCCAGATGGTGCACTCTAGAATATTACAATTAGATGTGAATACTAGCATGATCAAAAAAAAATCAGAAGATAAGCACTGAAAGCCTGGAAGGAATAAATATTACCTTGATATGGTTCGTGTCCCTAGTATAGCAAGAACGTTAAGCAACCCGAAGAGTCACTGGATGAAGCAAAGGGGAGCTAAAAGCCAAAGAATGTCTTATTGAAGTTTTCAGAATAATGTGATGGACATAATGTTAGCGGGAAATAAGAAGAAAGTTAATGAAGCATTATGAGTAAGATATGATACATGGGTGACAACGATAGATCAAAAAGACGATAGTATTATAAAGTTTATAGTCAAATAAAGGAAAAGGCGAGAGGTGACAGACCTTGAGACAACAAAAGAATATAGGCCATAAAGTCATAACCTCATTTTGAGAAATAAGTTCGTGACTCCAACGTGATTACCAGAAGGAAAAGTTATACCCCCGAGTAATAGAAATCAATATGGGCTGGTGAAAAAGATAAACTAAACATGAATTAGGGACTGAGTGATTTGATAATGGTCGACATCATGATAATTTCAGAGATTACGTCCCAGCGATAATAGAATGGACGACAGAAGAATACCCTTTAAAGGTCATTTAGGAAGACGCTTCACTAAAGCAAGTAAGGTAAGTAAAGTTACGTTTAAGGGACTGTATGTGCCAGTTGCACTAAGTATCACCATCGCGAGTAAAGAATTTCGTTATCCTTGGTACAGAAGGATTACTGCAAGGCGAGTAAGGGTCACCGATGATGTGAAAGGACGCCAAAGATGAAGAGGTAAAACATCTATAGGTAGGTCGTTGTAGCTCCAACTCTTAGTACTCCCATAAAGGGGAGAATATGGAGTGACGTGGCATTAAGTCAAAATTAAATAGTTTTAGTAAAATGGTAAAGAGAGAATGCGATAAAAATGAGAAAGGGATGAGATTGCACTCATTCAAGTCCTACAGACATGCAACGATTACATGACATTATGCAAACACGACGTCAAGGAGAGGAAGTAAGGGTTTCTGCCTGAGATGTTATTGATAAATAAGTAGCTAGTGGGAGACGTAAGTTAATGCAAAGGAAATAACCTAAGAAAGAGTATGCGGAATATTGATATAAGAATGAGCCAACGAGTAGTTAGTAGTTGATCTAGGAAGAGCCTAGTTATGGCTAAACAAGAGGACACAGACAAATGAACAGATTGTGCAAGATGAACATAGTGAACCCCAACATGGGGAATTCAGTCTCGCAGATATGGCATTGTGATACTTGAGAAATATTCAGATAGGAGTCGGGGTAGTAAAGGTACCGTATGAGTATTATAGAAATAAAAGAGAGTCCCACTAGGAAGATAGTCAAAATATCAGTTCAGAAGCAGCCCTATAAGCATATAAGTATGAAGGTAAGTAACTAAGGAATTTTATATGTGAGTACAAACATCAAAAATTCTGTCGAGTATACGATGTAATAAGCTCGCAGCCTTGCAAGAGTCAGAGGGTCCTCCCTAAATACTACAATGAAAGACTAGCTGAGAAAGTAAGTAAAAACGCTTCAACCTAAGCTCAGTGACCTAAAGAGGAAATGGTCATGTAATAACAAGTCTCCACATAACATTGCATGCACTCCATAAGAAAGTGGCACCCACCGTGGCTAATGAACGGGGAGTAAAATCCGAAGTGATATTCAAGATCATATGAGTTGTATGGGATTCCAATATGTATGGGCACTTAGATAAGCTAAGTAGGAACACAACAAGGAGGCAGAAAGACCAGGAAAAGTAATAGCTTGCGTTTAAAAGAAGCGAAGAAGGAACGAAAGGAATTATTCGATGATTGATCTAGACTTAGTTACGTTATGAACGCACTTAAGAGTTTGGAGTTTTATACATGCAGCATGTACAGCCGTAGAAGATTCCGGTATAGGTTAAAAGAAAGAATTGAGCCCAGGTCATAGACAAAAGATTAAATTATTATAAGATTGTATCATGGATATTCCATAGTGTCCATGAAAGGATAGCTTAAGCCTACATAAAGGTTTATAAGAAGGAAGAGGAAACTAAAGAATTACAACAACGAAGTAAATCAAGAGTCTGATTATTGGACCTAGAAAATTATAGAAATTGCGCTTGAGAACATGGCAGAACCACTCTTAATATCATAGGTGCAAGAGAGATAATGCAACAACCATATTCTATAATGGCTCTATAAGGAAGCCAATTAGAAGAAGTACCAACCTTATAAGAAGTCGGTATGAAGCTCTCACCGGATTGTGTATGCACCAGAGGTGCAAGTATTATAATAGAGCTTCAAGTTATGGACGTGAATTATACCTCTGTGGAAGGGAGGTCATGAAAGAGATAGAAGATACGATGCGATATTTTAAGGTAAGTAAGGTAAAGGTGAACAACGTATAAGATACTCAAAGGCAAAAGATCGTGAATAGTCCATGCTTCGGATAGAAGGCTAGAAGCACTGGGATTCAATATCCAAGAACGATAGCAGCATCATCAGTGGCGTACCTCCAGACTATGGTTTCTAAGTACCCAGAGATCTAGTCAAAAGAGTAAATAAGAGTTAGAGATGATGTGATGTCTTGCTTAATGTTCCAAAATAACATAATGGAATCAATGGTGCAAACAAGTTGAAGGAAGGTTGTGAATAATATAAATAAATACGTAGAGGTCGCAAGCTAAAGCATAGTAAAGCGACAAGGTTTTATGACAGGAGTAAGGATGAGAAAGGGCGAGTAAGAAGGTGACGAGAACAGGTAAGTTCTCGGGATTAAGCCCATAAAAACAAGAGAGCTAATGATCTCTCTAAGTTATAGCAAGTTTAGTATAGACTTAATAAACTCAAGGGAGTCTAAGACTAATAGAATTTGAAAGAGATGGAATGCTGCCCTGATAGTACAATGAGGGTATAATTGTGATGGATAAAGGATGGCGTTTAGGCCTTCGAGTGAGTAAAGATTTGAAGAGAATTTTATGGATTGTACGAGATTAAAATACCCACGTAAGTGAATCACATTGGAATACTATAAAGTATGGTTATTGAAGTACAATATCGCCGCTAAGTGGATCAGAAAAATCACTTCAAATATTCCCCGACGAGACGTGAGCCCTAGCGACAGTGTTACATAAGAGGTCAAGTTATCAGTGGTAGATTATGGATCAACGTTAGGTAAATCGACAATAGATAGATAAATTTCAAATGCATGAGAGGAGATAAGGATTCTATCCTTTAGATGAACAATAATAAGGAAGCATTGAAGGACATGGATTTATACATCTATGGTAAGAAGCAACGAAAGTAACCTGGAGTTCGGTAGCAGACCTCAGTAACGATAAATCAAAGTAAGAGTTATAGTATAGTATGACCTACCTAGATGCAGTAAAGTCATACAAATGGATAACCGGATCTATGAATAAGATATAGCAATATTTGTAAATTCGATAAAGTACCGAGCAAAGAACTTCAGTACACCTATATATGCCAGAGGGACATCTTGTCAAGTTCTGTATATGTTCCCAAAAGTGAAGCCTATAGATTAGCTAAGAGCTAAAGAGAAGAGTCGCAAAGGCGCACATACAAGAAAAATGCCGTACATGCTGCATGACAGATGATAGCAACAGATTACGATCACAAGTCATGGTGTGAGAAAGAGGCCTAAAGGGGGGAATGCCTTGGCCTTTGGATTTGTTCAAAGCACAGTTTCCTAAATGGCGAGAAGAGTATTAAAGACTTCGCAAGAGCTATGGGTTATGATAATAATAAGTGCATCAGTCAACATTCGAGGACGAATGTTCCAAAGGGGGGGAAGATGTTACACCCCATGTTTTCGTACGTAAAAGTACGGCATAAGTAGATTGATGAAAGCTCGGAAATGAGATATTACATCCCGCATTTTTCGTACGTTAAAGTTTCATCGTAAGTTAATCAACGTAAGTTCAGGAATGGGATTATTTTAAGATTATAAGCATTATGCTATTTCAAACAAGTGATGAGTAAATTCGTGAAGGTGAGAGGGTACGTAAATCGAAGGAAATGAATTTTGTCGAAGTTTGACATGTTGGGATAAAATATGGCCTGAGCTAAAATACTAAGTATTTATGGACTAGTGCCATACAAGGTACTACATGACCATGATAGTAAGGTGTATAAGGTATGTTAAAAGTGGGTAGTATTTTAAGTAATTTTAGATAGTCCTTAATTATGTGGATAATTGATTCATGGTGAAGATAATTATGGTATTAAGTGGATAAGAGCCTTTTTGGGATTGCCACATGACATAAGCTTAGCCAAGGTGGCAAATTATACAAAATGAGACACTAGAGAAGGTGATAACTTGTTTACACGTAAAGATTGCTTTGTCTCTCTGGTAAAGATGGCTTGGTCTCTTTATTGGAAAAGTATAGGACTTTGCAAAGTTAAGCAAAATAACATTTCTATACCATTAAAAGAGAAATAACAATAATCCAACATGAAATATCTCTGAAATCTTACAAGATCAAACGTGAAATTTCAGAGAGAAATACTACAAGATCCAACGTGTTATGCTAATTAAAAAGCTTCATATATCTAACATTTTGAGGGATTAGGAAAGAGCTCTCCAGGAGACTCTCTGAAGCCAACAAAAACGCTACTTAAAGCCAATGTGAAGGCAAATTGAAGCTACCATAGAAGGGTACGGGTCTTTAATAGATCGGACAAAGATTTTATAATTTTAAGGGAGTACGGTGTAAACCTTCTCAAAAATATCACACGGATTTTTCCCTACTCTAGGTATGTTAAGGCTATCACTTCTTTCTTTTTGGCATGATCTATACGACACGAACGAAACGACCAAATGCACAACTTCCATAAATGACTCTATTCATAGAAATACTAGGGGTTTCTATATTCTTGATTCCCCATGTGAATTATTATTATATCTTATGTTCATGGGTCTCATAAAAATAGATATTTGATAAAGTTTATCCGACAGGCATATTATTTTATGACATTTCGAGAAATCTTATTAACGTATTTCTTATGCATTTCATGCATTTATACCTGTACATTGACCCATGACCAGATGGCGTTATATACGCGTATATAAATATATATATATATATATATATGTACATGGGATATGAAAAAGGTTACGACGTTATATATGCACCACCACCTGATCAACTGGTATACGTTGATGATTTGTCCACAGTGGCCGAAATGATATGATGGGATGCCCTCAGAGGCTTGATGATGTTATGAACACATATACCTATGCATGGTATGACACTTATACGCATATACATGACGTTATAAAAATTAAATAATTCACAGAGCTATGCAGACATACATGTCGAGTCTTTTACTCCATGCTTCTCTTATGTCTATTATTTACTGATTTTTATTCCTTACATACTCGGTACATTATTTGTACTGGTATCCCTTTTTGCCAGGGGACGCTGCGTTGCATGACTGCAGGTCTCGATAGACAGGTCGAGAGTCCTCCAAGTAGGCGATTATCTCTACAAAAGATATTGGTGCACTCCATTTGCTCTGGAGTTGCTTGTTTGGTCAGTATGATTTAGATGTGTATGGTTTGGTATGGCGGGGCTTTGTCCCGATCTTTATGATAATTATGTATTCTTCGAGGCTTGTAGATATATGTCGTGTACGTGAAATATTATACGGCCTTGTCGGCCTATATTTTGAGTTTATAAATGATCATCTTGTCCTATTAGGCCCGTATGTCACGTGTATATGATTAAGTAATAAGAAATATATGTTACGTGGGTACTCGGTTGAGTAAGGTACCGGGTACCCATCGCGGCCCATCAGTTCGGGTCATGACAGGTATGTTTGGGTCGGGTTACACACCGCAACGGAGTTATGTTGGGATACAAACCATGGTGCGTATTTTGTTTGTTTTGTTTCTCCTTTGTGAGATGGGCCCATATCATTTCGCATTGTGGTGGTATCTATTGAGATTGCAAGACGGTTATCTCATTGGGTTCTCCTTCCATCATTGGATATATTCGAGTTCTCGCTTGTTTGGTGCACGGATTGCATAGTATGTAGCTCTAGGTGTCACTGTATGGCTTGTCAGCCGAGTAGCTTGCATAGGGTAAAATGAGTTTTTTTGGACCTGGAATTTGAGCCATTATTTTTGGTTACGATATATTTGGAAGAGTAATGTCACTAGTAAGCTTAAACTTTGGCTATGGTTCTTGGCGGGTGAGAGAGCTTCATGACTTGTCGATCTGAGGAGTGGTTATGAGTTCCTGCATATTTCTTTCATTATTGGTAGTGTACGAAGGTTTGGAACCAGGTTTTATTTGATATGAGGTATATCGTCGGTACCAGATTTGTTAATAAGAGCTACTACGGTCGGAAGTTATTGCTATGAGTATCTGAGTTAAGTGGTATATCATGTGATTATATCTTGAGATATGGTTATGACTTTATGACACTTGTTAGGACTTATACGATGTATAGATACGAGAATCAGGTCTCATGATGAATTTCGGATGTTGGAGATTGGGTTGCAAGGTTTGTGGACTAAGGTTGAAGGAAGAATCTTCAGTTATGTTGTGTTGACTGGCTTATATGCAATGTGGTAACGTGAGATTACCCATGGTATGTGTATGGCGAGTTTATACAATGCTTTGATGGCTTTGGAATGACTCTTGGCACGTTCGAGGATGAACGTATTTTTATGTAGGGGAAATTGTAATAACCCGACCATGTGTTTTGAGCATTTGAATTTGGTTTGGTGGATTGAAGTCCCGAGTAGCTTCATGTGATGTATTATGAATTGCGTGTATGGTTGGTTTTGGTTTTTGAGTAGTTCGAAATTGATTTAGAAGAATGATTCTCAATTTAGAAATTTTAAGTTGGAAGTATTAACCAAATTTTACTTGTGAGTAAACGACCTCTGATTCATGTTGCGATGGTTCCAATAGGTTCGTATGGTGATTTTGAACTTAGGCGTATGTCCGGGTTCGTATTTGGAGGTTCCTAGGATGATTTGGCTCTTTTTGTCGAAAGTTATCAATTTGAAGGTTTAGAAATTTCATAAATTTGACCATGAGTTGACTTTGTGTCTATCGGGTTCAGATTGTTATTTCGGGACCTGGAATAGGTCCGTTTTGTCATTTGAAACTTGTGTGCAAAGTCTGGTTTCATACCAAGTTGTTAAATGTGTTCGGCATAAGTTTGGAATTTGAAAATACGAAATAGTTCATTAAGCTTGAATTGAAGTGTGATTCATCGTTTTGATATTATTAAGCGTGGTTTGAGGCCTCGAGTAGGTCCGTGTTATGTTTTTGGACTTGTTGTTATGCCCGGATGGGGTCCCGGGGGGCTTGAATGAGTTTCGAGGTTGTTTCGGACCATTTTGTTCCATATTTTCATTGCTGATTTTCTCAGATTTCTGGTGTTATGTGCCTTCTTCGTGATGGCAAGAGGGAGACCGCGATCGCAATGTGTCTGATGGAGCCGAAAATATTTCCTCTGCGCGTTCGCAATTGGAGGGTCGTGTTTGCAGAGTTTGAGTGGATGGAACCATCGCGTTCGCATTAGGCGGTATGCCATAGACCTGGCGAGAGATATAACTGAGTGAGAGGGGTCCTTGCTCAAGTGGTACAATAGCAGTACAAGTCCCTATGGCATCTGCGGGAGAATCGAGCATCTCAGTGATGGTGTCAGGAAACTAGCCAAATGAGAGAGATGCTACATCAATCTTTCTTTTCTTTTGTGCATTCCCTGCACTCTTTCTCAGCAATGGATGAATGAGCTTCTCTGGGTTCTTTTCCTTCTCTATAGGCCTCTTCTCCACCCCCGCCTCACAATATAAGTGAGATCAGGGATGGAAAGAATAAACTCTTAGTCCTCTCCGCAACAATCTCTACTATCTCATCAATAATAAGTTGTCCATATTCACTGGTGTGCCTTCTATGATCGCGCAAATCACCCTTGCCTTCTCAAGTGTAACCTCTGTCTCATTACGTGAAGGCATGACTCGAGCACAGATAATGTAGAGCCAAGTCTTGGCCTCGACAGTGAACTCAGACGACTCTATCCTTGAGTGATTTCTTATCCAGTTCGACATCTTTGCAACGTGCAAATGGTCTACAAACTACTGTGTACCAAAGTCTTTACCTCTATCCATGTACACCTTGTTGTCAGTATTAAGAAGAGTTTAATATGAATTTATTAGTTCTGGATCAAAGCGGATTTGCTTTCTCCTGACAGTAACAACCAAATCATTCTTGAAGTCAGTCTACACAGCATTTGCATTAAATTCTCTTATCGCTTCATGATTGGCTTTTCTTGGTTCTTCCGCAAAGAAAATCCATCCACTTGATACAAATCTTCTGTGGAACTCGGGCCATCGACCTTCAAGGTCGTTTAAGAGAATGCCTTTTTCTATAATCATGCTTCTACACAGCTGTTTGTCATAGTGGTGGGAACATCTTAGTGATGAGAATATGTCCCGATCAAAATACTCCTCTTTGGCAACTTGTTCGACAAATACTTGAACATTTTCAGTTGATGCCGAAGCCATTTTCAAGATTAAAGTACCTACAAAATGAGTAAAATAGTTTAAAAACCTGTATGGACACTTAAAGCATTGATTAGGATGTATTTAGGCCAAAGAAAATGATCAAAAAGCCTTAGGATCAGAATTGGCGAAGCTACTGTTTTGCTGCCTGAGCTTCATTGAATCGTGATCGCGGAAGTGGGCACGTGATCACGAAGAGTATTTTGATATTATGCAGATCTAAAGCTACGCGATCGCAGAGGGGAATAAGCAATTGCAAAAGGCAAATTTGTTTCTCAGCAGAATAAGGCCTACGCGATCGCGGAATGGGGCATCGTGATCGCGATGATCTTCTTCCTTGCCCAGTAATAGCTCGTTTGGGAACTTCATTAAACAGTTCGTGTGCACCATTTTTCTTAGCAACTTCACACCATTGACTCATGGATTTTTACCTCGAAATTTCATAGAACATCACTCAAACTCTCAACCAATCTTTCACAGCAAACAAGCATGCAAAGCGCACAACATTCTCGTTTGTGAAAGAAAATAAAATGTAAGCCCTAAAACCTTGATGATATGGCAGCCTTTCAACTATTTCACAACAAGACTTGGGGAAAAGTGAGAGTTATGAGAGAAATACACATACCTTGAGGATGAGCAGTGAAAATCGTGATGGGATTGAAGCAAGATCAGAATTTGAGATGATTTTGGGGTTAGGGAGTAGGAGAGTGTTGTTACTGTGTTTTGGGAAGAAGTGGATTCAGAAACTTACTTGTTAACTACGATCGCGAACTAATACCAGCGTTCGCGTAAAACAAACTTACCAAAAAGACGCGACCGCGTTTGTGTTTCTGCGATCGCATAAGGATAAAAAAAATTTGTTTTGCGCGAACGCATGGTGTTTTATGCGATCGCGAAGTTCAACCGTTTCCTGCATTTTTCTTCTGCTACTGGTTTGGACTGCCCGAACCATGCAATCTGCTCAAAACAAGTCCAAAAATGTGAAACTTGGCAGAGTAGTCAAAAATAATATACTATGTTCTTCTAAAAAAGAAAATTTCAAAAACGACTAAAATTTTTGAAAACGATGGGTTGCCTCCCACCAAGCGCGGTATTTAGTGTCGTGGCACGACGCGAATCAATTTTACCACTTTTTTCGCCATTTAGACGATATAAATTGGGCACCTAACTTGGAATCAAGTTTGTGACAACGAACGACAGGGGTTGGTAAGTAGATGATCAAGCCAAACTTTAATTTCTTCATTTTTCATTTATTGGCTTCATGTGAGGAATGTCATTATGCCTTCTTGAACTTTCAAATTGTAAAATGTATGGCTTGTGACTTTCCTCTTCGCAATCCCTTATTGACTCGTGTAGTTCAGTTCCCATATTACCACACAATTCCATTATTCAGAAATGCTTGAAATGTGACATCAAGCCTCCAAACTGCAATTCTTTCCGGATTTTGACATCCTCTTGGTCCCCCCGAACTAGAGTCATTTTCAACCACATCTTCACTTTTTTTAGTTGACTCTAATTCCATATTTTTCTTAGCATCACTAATAAGCATGGAGTCGGTTGGCGGATATTCAATTCTTGATTCCTCAAAATAAATCTCACTTTCTTCCTTGAAGTTGGACTCTTCTTGACCTCTTTCCACACTCTCAAGTTGGTGGGCATAGTGAGCCTCAACCAATATTTTCATTTGATTTTCCAATGTGCGGATATTATCGACATTTTGAGTTAGTACTTGTTTCAAGTCCTCGAGTGCCAAGTTGTGCTTCTCCTCATTTTCAAGAATGGCCTCCAACATGAGCATCATTCTCTAATTTTGAGCATTTGAGAGTTCTTCTTGATATTGATCAAGTGCCAAAGAAGGATTTTTGGCTACAACCTCTAAGGAAGGTTCTTGACTATCATTCACTTCCAAGTCATTTTGGACCTCTAAAGCTTCAAGCATTTCTCCCATTTGTGAGTTCAACCTTTCAAGCGCCAAATCATTTTGCAGACTATTCTCCAAAAGCACTTCCAAGGCATTTTGCTCTTTGTTTTCTCCTTCAAGTAGGCATTCTATCATGAGCTTGAACTCTCCATTTTGACCATGCTCAATTTCTTCCACTTCCACATCCCTATAATTATCATCACAAAAAGTAGAATCATCATAGAGGGGGTTTGGGGAAGGGAAGGACAAATAAGCACAATTATCCCAATGACCATTTTGACTACCACACTTATCACAAATACTCCACTCATGGGTTTGATATTATGCGCGCAATCCTCCCCCGTGAGAATTTAAACAATTTTGCCATGAGTGAGGTCCTCCACAATAAGGACAAGGGCCATCAAAGTATGAACAGCTACCATCCGGCCAATTTTTATTATGTGATGCCATTTTGAAAAATTATGACAATAAACAAGAAAAATAACCAACTATTAGAAAATAATTACACAAATATTCATAAGTTTGGACCAAAGCACTTACGCTTATTTCTCAAATAACCTAAATATGCCAAATTGTTCCCCGGCAACTGCGCCAATTTTGATGACGTCCAAATCCACTACTAAAAAGTAAATGGACACGGTCACATGCAATATAATTTACCCAACTATGAGTCGGGGTCGAATCCCACAGAGAACAATATGTAGGCGATTAGGCGTGTAAGAGAATTATCACTTATTATGCTAAGCCAAACACTTAGAATGGTTTTGAAAAAATATTTATAACTAATTGCGAAAATGTAAACTAACCTAGAAAGCAAGTAAAATGATCAATGGCTACAAGCATGGATGCATTGGGAATTACACTCAAGTAACGATCCAATGTATTTCACGATTTTACAAATATGAGCGAGTTTATATTAATTAGCCTCGGATAATAATTCTATATTAGCTTCTTTCGAAGACTAAAAAGACTTCCTAATTGAATTATCCCTCAAATAATTAAGAGATTAAGCACACCCGAATATGGTTACAAGTAATTCAATCCTATCCCTAGGTAGAATCTATAAAGTGAGGGTTAACGCCTCAAGTTCTTGTTAATTAATCTTTTCAAACAACAAATTATCTTTTCTAAAATTAATTCAAAGTAAATGGGCGAGTACTAGGGTTAGCTAATCCCTTTGGAAATATTAAAGAACAAGAATAATTAAAGAAACAATAACTCACTTCATAATAACTAAAAATCGTTCAATACACAAGCACAACAAGGTATTTAATCGACACTTTAAATACGAATATTCTCATAAACAAGATTCAAGTGTTGGAAAAAATACTACACACCTAGATATAAAATACAAAGCAAGGAAATGAAGAAATGAACATAAATAGGTAAAAGATTCTCAACCGAAGGATTCAAATCTTCAAGTCCCAAGTGTGTGTGCAAGAACCCTAGCTCCAATACGTGTGTTATCTAGTCAAGAGACTGAAAAAAAGCCAAAGATCCCATACAAATGAGCTAGGCGTGTATTAAATGGTTTTGGGGTCAAATTATTAGCACATGAGTTATTTATGCGGTTGATATATATGATAGCACGTGAGTTGTCCATGCAGATCTAAGATATTGTTACTATTGGCACGTGAGTTGTCCGTGCGGATATGAGATATTGTTACTATTGGCACATGAGTTGTCCGTGCAATACATGATTTGTCCGTGTGGATTCGAGATATTATTATTGTTGACACGTGAGTTGTCCGTGCAGCGTGTGGATATGGATCCATCCCCCGTGGGTCACACTCTCATGTTTCTCTTTTGATAGTGTACACGCGATATGCAGAAAGTTGATGTAACGACCCGACTAGTCGTTTTGAGAATTTGCTTTCCATTCAACTATTTGAAGTCTTGAGTAGCTTCGTGTGATGTCTTATGACTTGTGTGAGTTGTTGGTTTGGGTTTTCGGGTGATTCAGATTTGATTTGGAAGAATGATTCTCATTTTAGAAGCTTTAAGTTTGAAGAGTTGACCAAGTTTGACTTTTGTGTATTTGACCCCAGATCGGAGTTTTGATGGTTCTGTTAGGTCCGGATAGTGATTTTGGACTTGGAAGTATGCACGGATGTGGATTTGAATATTTCTAGAAAGTTTTGGCACTATTTGGCGAAAGCTGGAAATTTGAAGGGTTGGAGTGTTCATAAGTTTGACCAGGTATTGACTTGGGTGTTATCGGGTTCGTATTGTGTTTCCGGTAATTTGAATAGGTTATTTATATCATTTGGAACTTGTGTACAAAATTTAAGGTTATTCCGACAAGATTTGATATGGTTCCGTACGAGTGTTGGAAGTTGAAGGTTCATTAAGTTTGATTTGAGGTGTGATTCATAGTTTTGATGTTGTTATATGTGATTTGAGGCCTTTAGTAGGTTCGTGTTGTGTTTTGGAACTTTTCGGTATGTTTGGACGGGGTCCCAAGGGCCCTCAGGTGTGATTCGGGTAAGTTTCAAATGGTTTTGATCACTTTGAACAATTCTGGTGCTGGCTTCTCGCACATGCATGGTTTTGGCCGCAGGTGCGGTACTGTAATGACCCGGCCAGTCGTTTTGAATATTATAACCTCATTTTCCCATTTACTACTCAATTTATGACTTGCGTACAAATTTGAGGTCAATCGGACTTGATTCGATAGGTTTCGGCATCAAATGTAGAAGTTGAAAATTTCACAAGACTAAAGTTTCAAATGAGTTCGCACAAGATTCTACTTCAAACGTATGCTGCTACCAAACTATAACGACTTATGAGGTGATCTATCTATCAAATTAAAGCCCCTTGAGTCTAGTTTCTATCTCTTCAAACCGTTTGTCATTCGGACATTCCTATAAGAAGTTATGATCAAATACCCAAAGGCTGTCCTGTAGCTCGCTGCAGAGCTCGCGAGGCCGGGTGTAAGACCAGGCTTTAGCCTGACGAGGCCAGGTGTAATACCAGACTTGAGCCTGGCGAGGCCAGCCAAAAGCCAGGTATAACCAAGCTTTAGCCAGGCGAGGCCAGGCCTGTCGCCTAGTCTGGAATCTTTTGAGTATCGATTCTTCTATTGTTATAACCCGATCCAACTTCAATAAATAAGCCTTGAAGCTCATTTTGGAGCAAAAATCTAATATTTTTAGAGAGAAGGGAGAGTGTTCTAGATAGAGGAAGAAGCTCAAGTACTTTGTTCATCAAGATCTTGTTCAAGCTTTGAAATCCAACAAGGAAATATCACAAGATCTTCACCCAAGAGGTAAGGTTCTAACCCCTAGCCTTTAATTTCGAGTTTGGGTAAAGATGGGTGATTTAGAGTATGATTATTGGGTGTAATAGTATCATTTATACATATCAATAAGGTTTATGGAAAGATTGTTGAGTTCAAATGGGTATAGATTGGGTTGAAAATTGTAGAAATCTTCAAAGACTTTAATTGAAGATTTGAGGGTCGAGTTGATGTCGGAATTTGGTGAAATTTGTATGGTTGGACTCGTGGTTAGATGGGCGTTAATATTTTGTAACTTTTGTCAGGTTTCGAGATGTGGGATCTACGAATAATTTTTGAGTTAATTTCGGATTTTATTGGAAAAATTAGTATTTCCTTATGGAATTAATTACAATAATTGGTATTGATTGAATCGAATTATTTATGACCAAATTCGAGGCGTTTGAAGACCAATTCACGAGGAAAGGAAATTTCGAAATAAGAATTTTACGGGTTGAGGTAAGTAACTATTTTAACTCTGGCTTTGAGGGTATAAACCCGGAGATTTGACATCACGTGATTGTTTGGAAGTGATACCCACGCTAGGTGACGAGCGTGTGGGTGTGCACCGTGAGGGATTGTGACTTGGTCCGTCCTGTGAGGTTGTAAGGCCTAATAGCTATTATCTGTGGTTATGTGTTTAATTGTTGTTGAACTTGTTTGCCTTCAAGTTAGAGATCATGCTTAGGCTTTATTCATGCTCACATTATTTGTACTCAGTCCTAGAAATTATTGTACATGTTTACCTCTATCTCTATTAATTGCTAATATACGGTGATACTTGATGTGGGTTGTATTCCCTTATTGCTGATGATGGTGAGGCTAGTGAGGTACATGATTGAGTGAGGCCGAGGGCCTGGTTATGAGGATATTAATACCATAGCGTGTGAGTTGTCCGCGTAGCGCGTGAGGTGACCGTGCGGGTCCAGGTATTTATACCATAGCGCGTGAGTTGTCCGCGTAGCATGTGAGTTGACCGTGCGGATCCAGGTATTGATATTGATTGAGTGAGGCCGAGGGCCTGGTTGTGAAGATATTGATACTATAGCGCGTGAGTTGTCCGCGTAGCACGTGAGTTGACTGTGTGGGTCTAGGTATTAATACCATAGCGTGTGAGTTGTCCGCATAGCACGTGAGTTGACCGTGTAGATCCAGGTATTAATATGATGGCACGTGAGCTGTCCGTGCTTAGCGCTTGGGCCTTGGGAGCCCCTCCGGAGTCTGTACACACCCCCAATGAGTGTAGAGTATTGAGTGTTTTGAGTATTGAGTGTTGAGTGCGAGTGATGAGTGATGGAGTGATACTGCTGTGAGGTGGTATTTATTTGTGTTGTTGCTGCATTTATCTGTTAAACTTCTTTGTGGCATTTACTGAGTTATGAAATTTATCTGTTTATTTTTAAATTGGGAAAAATAAATAATTGGACTGTTTTACGTAGCTCGTCAGTATTGCTCAGTTCCTTAGTTATTTCTGTTACTTGCTGAGGTGGTTGTACTCATGCTACACCCTGCACTTTATGTGCAGATTTAGGTGAGTTAGAGTGCGGTAATCATTGAGTTCAGGCCGGCTATCTGTGGAGATTGCAAGGTAGATGCTAGCATCTGCAGGACCTTGTTACTCCTTTTATCATTTCTTCTTTTGGATTGTATTGACAGTTAGAAAGTTTCATTTCTTAGTTCATAGATTTAGACGCTCATGACTTAGTGACACCTCGATGTTTGGGGCTTGTTTCCGTATTTCAAAAATTATATTTAGAGTTGATTTAGTTTATGAAAAATTCAAATATTGAAATATTTTATTAAATTCTTATAATCGGTTTAGTAGAAATATTTTGGGATGTAGGCTTGCCTTGTAACATGATAGGCGCCATCACGACCATGGCTAGATTTTGGGTCGTGACAGGTACCTCTTATGCGGAGTTTTGGATCGCTTATGCAAAGGGGAGGCGTCCAGGTGAGTTTCGCTTCTGCGGAGGATTTAACGCGAGTGCATTGTCACACATGAGGTTCGTTATGCACACCTGCGGTGTTTGATCAAGCTGTAGAGTTGCGCTTCTGCGTTATGGACCGCACCGACGGAGTTGCAGATGCGGCTGTTTGGTCGCAAATGTGGAGAGCGACCTATTGAGGTATTCTCGCAGATGCTAGATTGGGTCCGTAGAAGCGGCTATCGCAGTGGGTGATTTTCTCACAACTACGAGGGCGCAGGTGCGTGTTTGGGCCCGCATATGCGAAAATGCTAGGCAATTCTGTATAATTCAAGGGTTTGTTCATTCGATCATATTTTGATCTATGGAGCTCGGATTTGGGCGATTTTGAAGGCGATTTTTACCACATGGATTGGAGTAAGTATTTTTAACCCGATATTGATTATATTTCATGATTCCAACTTTGATTTTTTGTATTTAATTAGTGTTTTTGAAAGAGGAGTTCAGGGGGAGGTTTGTCTAAACTTTCCTAAAGTGAATATTTGAGTTTTGAACATCGATCCGGAGTCAGATTTGAGTGAAAGTAGTATGGTTGGACTCGTAACTGAATGGGTTATAGGAATTTGTATGTTTTGTCGGGTTCCAAGGGTCGGGCTCGAGTTTGACTTTTTGGTGGACTTTGAGTAATTTATTAAAAATTCGACCTTTATCGATTGGGTTTGTCTCCTATGGCATTATTTGATGTTTTGAGTTGCTTTTGGCTAGTTCCGAGACATTCGGAGGTTGCTACGTGCAGGATAGCATTTCTATAGTGTTGTTTGGCTTGCTCGGTAATTGTTTTGGCTAGTTTTAGGTAAGCATCCTATCTAAACTTGGTTGATATACTAGTTGCCTGAGTTATTTGTGATAGCTACATGCTATGGGTGTAGATATGTGTGGGGATTTGAGCCCATGTTCGAGCATCAGGGCTTTTATCCATGCTCGGTGTAGTGCTTAGGCTATGATATGCCTAGAATTAACTGGTAAGCTTTAAGCTATAATGTTTCTCATATTTGTAACATTGTTCTGAACTATTTGAGACATATTTGAGGTTACGAAGAGGCTAATTCCCCAAATAAACTTGGCAATTGCTATTTCTGTGATAATATTTGCCGATTTGAGCTATGATAGCACACTTTGCACATTCCTACCCTTTAGCATGTTATTATACCAGTCCATGAGCATGAAATCTGATATTTATTCATCATGTACATGTGTTCTTGTATACTTGCTTCTGTGTAATATGATTTGGACTGGATGGCTGTGACCACGCCGAGCGGATTGTGTTGCTATGGATGTGACCACACCGGGCGGATTGTGTTGTTATTCTTGTGACCGTGCTAGGCGAATTATGATATTGTGCATGTGACCACAGCAAGCGGATTATGATATTAGCACGTGAGTTGTTCGTGCAACATGTGAATTGTCCGTGCGGATTGATATTATTTGCACGTGAGTTGTCCATGCAGCACGTGAGTTGTCCATGTGGATCCAAATATTGATTTTATAGCACGTGAGCTGTCATGACACATGTGAGTTGTCCGTGCGTTTGATATTATTAGCACATAAGTTATCCGTGCAGCACACGAGTTGTCCATGCAGTGTGTGGATACGGATCCATCCTCCTTGGGTCGCCCTCTCATGTTTCTCTCTTGATGGTGTACACACGGATTGTGAGAAAGTGATGGGTTTCTGGTTGATGTGAGCTCTGAAAGAGCTGGTTACTATAATTTGGATCAGGTTGCACGCTACAACATGCCTTATTGGCTTATTGTTGTTGGATCGAGTTGCGCGCCGCAACGGGATAGTATTTGGGTTATTGCATTTCATCTTTACTTATAATTTCCTTGACTGTTTACCTAATTTACATGCATATCTTCCTTATATGCTAGATTATTGACTGAGCATAACACTTTAAAACAAAGAACTGTGGGCACCAAGGTGGGTTTACCAAATATTTCCTGATTTGATCATATATATGTTCTATACTTGTTGAAATTATGAACTGTACATGTGATACCGAGTATCATATATAATTCTTGCTTCTACTACCTCGTCGAGGCTAGTTATGATACTAATTGAGTACATAGGGTCGGTTGTAGTCATACTACACTTCTGCACCTTACGTGCAGATCTAAGAGCCGAGATGTTGTGGATGATGGGAGCTGGCTCTAAAGACGTACATATGCTCCGTATATGGCTATCACTTGTCCTTGTAGTCTAGATTTAAATTCCGTTCAAGAACATTCCAAATAGATGTTGCATTTATTTCGTGTAAGTTTTGTAAATCTAAGTCTTAGTGGCCCATGACTTGTACTGTTAGTCCTTGGGGAGTTGTATAAAAATTTAGTTATTTCACTTTTGATTCTTATCTCTATCATTAAATTGTGTTTATTATTATTTAGCATACCTAGCGGGTTGGGTTAGGTGCCATCACGACGGGTTGGATTCTGGGTCATGACAAGTTGGTATTAGAGCCCTAGGTTCATAGATTCTACGAGTCATGAGCAAATGTCTAGTAGAGCCTTGCAGATCGGTATGATGATGTCCATACCTGTCTTCGAGAGGCAACAGGACATCTAGGATAAACTTCCCATCTTTCCTTCCTTATCATGCGATATTGATTTAGCTTGAAGTGTATCTTTTTGAATTCCTTCCATTCACTCGTATGTTATGTGAGCGCTCGATATCAGTTGTGCCTCGACGGCTTAAGATTCGATGGATGAGTTAAAAGATGTGTTTTCTGTGCTTTGGTGATGGGCCACTCTGGAGGACTTGAGGCCAGGTTTGGACCGCATCATGGGCTCGGTGGGTTCGGTGGTGTGAGTATGTGCTTTTGGACATATATGTCCGATAGTGTCCCTAGGTGAGGGACTAGCAGATCAGTGAGTGGTTGGATAGCTATACAATAGGTATTATGTAACTGCGGAATATGCTTACATGGTTTGGATGTGACGAGAAGAATTTTGCTTGGAATGCGAAAGGAATATGGATGATTGATTTCTGTCTTGATGTTTTGTACTATTCTCAGGTTGTGAGTGCGTTGGGGAATCTTCCATGTTGTTCATTTGTGGGATGAAATATGTTCTTATATCTTGTTAACGAATTCAGACTCGGGAAGATTTAGTGATTGTGTAGTGGTTGTAGCCATGGAAGGTGCATAGAGAGATGCCAGTGTGAGGCTAAGCATGTGGGTTATCTCATGCGGGATGTTCTGAGATTGTGTGATTCTTATGATGATTTTGTGGAGAATTTCTTTCTACCGGTAGGTTACAGGTGTTGCAATTTGACTTTGGATCGCTTGAGGAAGTTGGCTTGACGATCACGAGGATGAATATGAGTTTAGCAAACGATTTGTGGTATTTTCATGAATAATGTTACATAAGCTAATGAAGGATTTAGTTAAATTACAGTGCGAGATTATGGCAGTAATGGAGTAAGGGTATTGTGGTTTATCGAATGTTGTATTCCATGGCTTCGAGCCAAGTGGGGGAGTTTGCTATCGATGATTTGATTACATGTTTATGTGTTATATTAGTTTGGTTTTAAGCATACTTGTGGATCGGTTCTGACTTGGAGAGTTTTATTTTGAGGATGACTTGAGTAAGGAAATTTTTGGATGGATGTATTGTACCTTATGGGAATACCAGAAATCTTAGAATGATTTGAGTTTGCTATTCATGATGGAGGTAGTGTGCATGGAGTAGGGATTTACTCGTTTGCTTAGAGGTGTGGGTTACTTTTTCAGGTGTTTGTTTGCTAATAGAGCACATGTCATTTGGCTTGATTTAGCAGTGCATTTGAGATTTGAATAGGGTGGATGACTCCTGAGAAGGTTCTACCAGGTTCAAGATTCATACGTGGTATTTGAGAAAATTCTGGATTTGTAAAAGGCTAAGATCTGTGATTTGCATTGAAAGGTGTCGAGATTTGCGGTATATCTGTATCATTAGAGATTCTACGTTTCAGTATCGGAAGGGTAAAGGAAACAATTTTAGATTCACATAAGGTCTTTTCAGAGTGGGTATCTCGGATGCGGTATTTTTGGGTACTTACGAGGGAATACAATGGCTTGTGAGCTTTAGGATGACGTGGTTTTATGATAGGATCTCTTGTCGTGAGCTTCGGTTAAGGATCGTAGTGTACTGGCAAGGAGAAGTGTTAACTTGAAGGAAATTCGGAAGCAACTCGGAGAAATAAGACAACTTAGTAGTAGGTTGAATCAGCATGGTAATAGATATGATCGGTTCTTTTGGTTCTTATGATATGGTGAGGCTTTACCGGTGTTTTGTGGCAATACTCTTGGGTTTGGAAACCTGCGTGACTTGGTTAGGTTAGAGGGATTCGGTTCGGGTTTCGAAGAGTTCTTGATAAATTCCACCATGGCTTGAGATGGGTAATTTCTTCCAGCATGAGGAGTACATTACGTGTTGTGATTTTCTCTTAGATGGGATTAAATGGTAGGTTTTTGGCTTATAGGGTATGTGTCTTGCTTGTTATTTAGAGTTAATAATGGGATTCCTGCATTTCCATATGATGGCATATCAGATGCGGTGCAACGTGCGGGATTAAGATTTTCATGCACAAGGTTGTGGTTCAGTTTCGAAGGGAAGGTCATGAGTTCTAGACAGTATGGACGGTTTCTAATGTTTAGAGGAATGCTGGAACTATATGGTATCACATGAGAAGAGTATACAATTCAGAAAGGCGCATTGTGTTTTCACTTGTGGATGCTTGACTGGTATTATGGTAATCACCTGGTTGATCAACTGCTGATGTTCAAATTTTGATGTGTGGCACGGAAGGATTATGAAATTAATTCTAATAAGATGATTTTGCATTAGAGATGTGTCAGTTATTTGAGAGATCAAGTCCGGGTTTGATGTGGAGATTTTTGTAGTTTTGTGTTTCGGAGACCGGGAGTCTTAGAGGCAGATTGTTTCTTGGTCGCGAATTGTGAATATACGACCAAAGTTATCCATCTAGAAGTATGTGTTATGGTTAGGTTATTGTGGACTTTTGGAGGGTTATTTATCTATTTCAAGATTTTCGGAGTTCATTTGTGGACTATTGGTAGGCCTAATGAGGATGTGTATTCTACATCGGGTCAGATTTGTTGACTCAGCACTACTATTGTTGAGGGATTTGTCATTCGATTAGAGTTGAGCTTGTTTATGTCAGTTGGGTCCCATGTATTGCTCTTCCATGCTGCAATGGGTTGTGCGACTGTTGACTATTTATACACATGATGCGGTTCTGTTTGGTTCTTGTAATGAAATTCGAGCGAGATGGTTCTTGGGGTGTTGAATGGTTGATTACGCCTTTGTTATGGTCTTTTCGGTTTGTGGTATATTGTGCTACCCGCTGCTCTATGGTTATGGTCATTCACTTCGTGTACTTGATGTTGATTTGCGTGTGGTTGTTGATTTTGAGCATTAGGACTCGAGGTATTTTATGTGGACCAGTGTTTGGATTGGGACACGCACTGCGGCTGAGTTATGTTGGGATATGATCCTTTGTGTTGATTTCGAGTGTTTTGGTTCTCCCTTGTGTGATGGGTTCATAGCATTGTGCTTTTGGTGGTATCTATTGAGCTTGCGGAATGATTCTCTCATTTGAGTCATTTTCCACTTTTGGGTACATTTTGAGTTGTTGCTTATGGGTGCACATATTTAACGGTTTGTGGCTTAGGTTGCATTGGTGTAGCATGTCATTAGAGCAACTAGTATTTGATAAGATGAGGTCATTAGACCTAGAATAGGTACTATCGGATTTGATTACGGTAGGTTTGGAAGAATAATGTCACTAATCAGTTTAGAATTTGGCTATAGTTCTTGTCGGACGAGAGAGCTCCACAACTTGTTGATTTGATGAGTGGTTATGAGTTTTTGCATATTTATTTCATCACTGGCAGTGTACGAAGGGTTAGAACCAGGTTTTATTTGATATGAGGCTTGTTATTGTTACCAGATTCAATATTGAGCAGCTAATGTGGTCGGAAGTTATTGCTATGAGTATTTGAGTTATGTGGTATATCATGTGACTATATCTTGGATTATAGTTATGGCTTTGAAACAAGCTTGTTCAAACTTATACAATGTTTGGATGTGAGAATCGAGTCTTATAATGGATTCCGGATGTTAGAATTGGGTTCCAAGGTTTATGGACTAAGTTTGAAGGAAGAATATTTGGTTATGTTGAGTTGACAGACTTATATAGATTGGGGTGACGTGGGATCACCCCTGGGTTTGTGCATGGTGAGTTTACATAGAGATTTGATGGCTTTGGAATGACTCTTGACACGTTCGAGGACAAACGTATATTTAAGTGGGGTAGAATGTAACGTCCCGACCGGTTATTTTGAGCATTTGCATTCCGTTCAGCTGTTTGAAGTCTCGAGTAGCTTCATGTGATGTATTATGACTTGTGTGAACCATTGGTTTTTGTTTTCAGGTGATTCGGAATTGATTTGGAAGAATAATTCTCATTGTAGAAGTTTTAAGTTGGAAGAGTTGACCAAGTTTGACTTTTGTGTATTTTACCCCGAATCGGAGTTTTGATGGTTCCGTTAGATCCGGACCGTGATCTTGGACTTAGGCGTATGCGCGGATGTGCATTTGAATGTTTCAAGAAGGTTTTAACACTATTTGGCAAAAGTTGAAAATTTGAAAGGTTGGACTGGGAGTTGACTTGAGTGTTATCGAGTTCAGATTTTGATTCGGGGAATTTGAATAGGTACGTTATGTCACTTCGAACTTGTGTGCAAAATTTGAGGTTATTCTGACATGATTTGGTATGGTTCGGCATGAGTTTTGGAAGTTGAAAGTTCGAAAGTTCATTTAGTTTGATTTGAGGTACGATTTATAGTTTTGATATTGTTATATGTGATTTGAGGCCCCTAATAGGTTCGTGTTGTGTTTTGAAACTTGTCGGTATGTTTGGACGGGGTCCCGGGGGCCCCGAGTGTGATTTGGGTAAGTTTCGAATGGTTTTGATCACTTTGACCAGTTCTGGTGCTGGTTTCTCGCATCTGCGTGGTTTTAGCCGCAGGTGCGATACCACTTATGCGGAGGTTTGGATCACTTATGCGAAGGGGAGATGCCCGGGTGAGTTCCACTTCTGCGGAGGATTTAATGCATGATCGTTGTTGCACATGAGGTTGGTTGTGCGCACCTGCGGAGTTTGATTAAGCTGGAGAGTTGCGCTTCTGCGCATTATGGACCGCCCCTGCGGAGTCGCAGATGCGGCTGTTTGGTCGAAGATGTGAGATTGGGGGCGCAGAAGCGGCTATCGTAGATGCATGATTTTCTCACAAATGCGAGGGCGCAGGTTCGCGTTTGGGTCCGCATATGCGAAAATGCTGGGCAGATTCTATATAATTCGAGGGTTTGTTCATTTTATCATATTTTGAGCTATGGAACTCATATTTGAGCGATTTTTGAGGCAATTTTCACGATATGGATTGGAGTAAGTATTTTTGACTCTATTTTGATCATATTTGGTGATTCCATCTTTGATATTTGGTATTTAATTGGTGATTTTGAAAGGGAGTTGGGGGCTTTTTGTCTAAACTTTTCTAAAGTGAATATTTGAGTTTTGAACATCGATTCAGAGTCGGATTTGAGTGAAAGTAGTATGGGTGGACTCGTAATTAAATGGGTAGTCGGAATTTGTAAGTTTTGTCGGGTTCTGAGGTGTAGGTCCGGGTTTGACTTTTTGGTTGACTTTGAGTAATTGATTAAATATTCAACCTTTATTTATTGGGTTATTCTCCTATGGCATTATATGATGTTTTTGACTTGCTTTTGGCTAGTTTTGAGTCGTTCAGAGGTTGCTACACGCGTGATGGCATTTCTAGAGTGTTGTTTGACTTGTTCAGTAATTGTTTTGGCTTGTTTGAGGTTAGTATCCTATCTAAACTTGGTTGAGGCACCAATTGCTTGAGTTATTTGTGATAGCTACGTGCTATGGGTGTGCATATGTGTGGGAATTTGAGACCATGTGCGAGCACTGAGGTATTTATCCGTGCTCAGGATCGTGCTTAGGCTATGATATACCTAGAATTGACTTTCTCATATTTGTAACATTGTTGCGAACTATTTGAGCCATGTTTGAGGTTACGAAGAGGCTAATTCTATGAATAAACTTTGCAATTCCTATTTCTATGATAAAATTTGCCAATTTGAGCTATGATAGCACATTTTGCACATGCCTACACTTATGCATGTTATTATACCAGTCCAGGAGCATGAATTATGATATTTATTCATCATGTACATATGTTCTTGTATACTTGCTTCTGTGTAATATGATTTGGAATTGATGCTTGTGACCACGCCGGGCGGATTGTGTTGTTATGCATGTGACCACGCCGGGCGGATTATGTTGTTATGCATGTGACCATGCCGAACGGATTGTGTTGTTATGCATGTGTCATGCCGGGAAGATTATGATACTGTGCCTGTGTCCATGCTGGGCGAATTATGATATTAGCGTGTGAGTTGTCCACGCAGCACGTGAGTTGTCCATGCGGATTGATATCATTAGCATGTGAGTTTTTCGTGAAACACATGAGTTGTCCGTGTGGTTGATATTATTAGCACGTGATTTGTCCGTGCAGTGTGTGGATACAGATCCATCCCCATAGGGTCACCCTCTCATGTATTTTTCTTGATGGTGTACACGCGGATTGTGAGAAACCGACAGGTTCGTAGTTGATGTGAGCTCTGGGAGAGATGGTTGCTATTATTTGGATCGGGTTGCACGCTGCAATAGGCCTTATTGGCTTATTGTTATTTGGATAGGGTTGCGCGCCGCAACGGGCTGATATTTGGGTTATTGTATTTCATCTTTACTTGTAATTTCCTTGACTGTTTACTTGATTTACTTGCATATATTCCTTATATGCTAGATTGTTGACTGAGCATAACACTTTGAAACAAAGAATTGTGGTCACCAAGGTGGTTTTACCAAAGATTTCCTGATTTGATCATATATATGTTCTATACTTGTTAAAATTATGAACTGTACATGTGATAGCGAGTATCATTTATAATTCTTGCTTCAATTACCTCGCCGAGATTAGTTATGATACATATCGAGTACATGGGGTCTATTGTACTCATACTATACTTCTGCAACGTGCGTGCATATCTCTGAGCTGAGATGTTGTGGATGACGGGAGCTGGCTCTGAAAACGTACATGCGCTCTGTATATGGCTATCACTTGTCTTTGGTAGCTCTAGATTTAAATTCCGCTCAAGAATATTCCAAACAGATGTATTTATTTCATTTCAGTTTTCTAAATCTAAATCTTAGTGGCCCATGACTTGTACTGCCAGTCCTTGGGGAGTTGTATAAAAATTTAGTTATTTCACTTTTGAGTTTTATCTCTATCATTATATTGTGTTTATTGTTATTTGGCTTACCAAGCGGGTTGGGTTAATTGCCATCGCGACAGGCTAGATTTTGGGTCGTGACAAGTTGATCAGTGGTATGGTTCGGTTATTGTATTTTGCGATGTGGGCCTTAGAGCCGTATTGTGATTTAAATCTGGATCGGGTTGCACATAGCAATAGATTGATATTTGGTTATTGCATTTCTTCTCTACTTGCAATATCCTTGGATGTATAGATGATTTTTGTTGCATCTCTTATCTATTTGCTAGTTCCGGAATGTATACATGCCTTTATGCATATCTTCTTTATATGTCACCTTACTTGATGAGATGAGACACGGTACATATCTTCTCCATATGTGAATTCGTGTGACTTGACTTGTTTAATCACACATATCTTCTCTATATGCAAGTTGGATGATTTAATGATATTGGACGCATATCTTCTCTATGTGCTGTATTGTTAAATGAAAAAGAGCATGTTACGTTATCTTTGGGCACCGAGGAGGCTTATCTGTGATTTATGACTTGATAACTTTTTTGTTGTGTATTTGTGAGATATATGAATTGAACAGGTTATTAGCGAGTATCATTTATAACTCTTGCCACCATTACCTCGCTAAGGTTAGCTATGATACTTGCTGGATACATGTGGTCGGTTGTACTCATACTACACTTTCGCACCTAGTGTGTAGATTTTGGAGCTGAGATACTGTGGAAGACGGGAGTTGAAATTAAAGATGTACCTACTTTTCGAATATAGCTACCACTTGTCCTTGGTAATTTTAGATTCGTACTCTGTTTATGCATATTCCAAACGGATGTTGTATTTATTGCATACCATCTTTGTAAATCCAAATATTAGTGGCTCATGACTTGTGCCATCAATCCCTCGGTTATTGTATGGAAATTCAGTTATTTTATTATTGATTTATTATTATTTTCATTAGAATTGTGTTGAGTATTTTTTGGCTTACCTAGCAGTTTGGGTTAGGTGTCATCACGAGTAGGTGAATTTTGGATCGGGACAAATAATAAAGCTCAACATGGCAAAATAATCCTTTATGCCCAAATCAACAAATCATAACATTAAGCATGCTCCTAAATTATATTTGTAAATTATCTCGTAGTCATAGAATCAATCGGAATATGAATATTGACTTCATACATCTTAAACAAAGCATAATTCAAGTCAACAATACCGGGTATTGTCAAAACATAGCTACGCATATACGATCGTTATCTCGCATATACGTGGCTCCTAAATCGAGCAACAAGTAGCTAAAAGATCACCTATGAGGAGAATTCTCTCTTACAAAGATATAAAAGAGACTTACCTCCACCTGGTAATAGTTTTAACCTTCAAAAATAGACTTCACTCTCAAATCAACCTCCAAACGACTCAAATTTAGTAAAAATAACTCAATAGTGTCAAACAAAGCCATAGGAATCAACTCCAAACAATAAAGCCCCAATCTTTAATCAAATCCGCAAAAGACAACCCGGGCTCACATGGTTAAAACCCGAGTCAATGGGTAGATTCCAACTATCCATACTCCATGAATCCAAATATGTGATTAGATTTCAAAATCAAGTCTAAATCGGTCCTCAAATCCCTAAAATATACCCTCTCAAGTGTTAGAGAACATCCCAATTTTTGCATTGAAATTCCATGTTTTAGGTATAGAATTCAACGGGGAATCAAGATATTAAGCCAAATCCAAGTGAAAATTCCTTATCTTCAATGTAGTGGTGAATTTTCTCTTCAAAATCTCTACCTCTCGAAGTCTAGGGTACAAAATATGAAAGAATGAGAAAAATCCCGACTTAAAATAGTTTTCCCAACGATATGAATCGCGATCGCGACATACCCTTCATGATCACGAAGGCAAAAATCTCCTCAAGCTGCTGCACCACTTCGCAGACGCGAAGTACCTTTCGTGAGTGCGCTGTCCTCCTTAAAAACACGAAGTCTAACCCCCCCAGGCCACGCCTCTATGCAAATGCGGGACCATCTACGCGAACGCAAAGGCAATACTCCCGCCTAACTCCCGTCTATCGCGAATGTGACCCAAAGCACACAAACACGATGCTCCAACTTCCAAACCTCCGCTAACACGACCCCAATCACGCGAATGCGAAGAGTAAAATCTTGCATGCCATCTCCCCTTCTCTACGATCGCAAAGCATTACCATGCATCAGAAAATAAGCAACTCCAAACCTTGAGGAAATGATCTGAAACTACCCCGAAACACATCCGAGCCCCTTGGACCCCATCCAATCATGCGAAACATGTCTATATACCCAATCCAAAATGATCCATATGCTCAAAATAGCTTAAAAAACCAATCAACTTCCAACTTTCCAAAACACATGCCATACCACGTCTAATAAACTCGGAATGACCTCAATTTTTTCACACATCCCAAATAACATAACGAACTTATTCCAACTTTTGGAACAACAATCCGAACTCGATAGCCTCAAAGTCAACTCCCGGTAAAGCCTATGAACGTTCCAGACCTTCAACTTTCAACTTTTGACAAATAGAGCCAAAATCTTCTAAGAACCTTCGGATCAAATTACGAATATACGTCTAAGTCCAAAATAACCATAAAAACCTTCTGGAACCATCAATTCTCGATTCCGAGGTCGTTTGTTCAAAATTCAAACCTTGATCAATGCTAGCAACTTACGCTTCCAAAATGAGACTAAGTCTCCCGAATCACTCACAAACTTTTCCAAAACCCACCAACCAAGCCCGCAAGTCACAAGACAACGAACAAACATACGAAAAATATCAAATAGGGAAACAAGACTCAAATATACAAAATGACCGGTCATGTCATTATGTGCAATTACCAAGAAAGCCTCACTTGGAAGCTACAAAAAGAATTCTAAAGTGTATTTGTCACGACCCAAAATTCTACCTCATACCATGATGGCGCCTAGCTGTACTTGCTAATCAAGCCAACTCACAATCAATAGAATAGAGTCCAATTACCTTTAATTAGCAGAGTTATATCATAATAGCAGCCACCACGTATATACATCACCCATATCTTAAACACATACTATTCAAGTCAAATCCTAGGGATTTCTCTCTTAACAAGGTTAGCCAAGAGACTTACCTCTTCTCGGGCTAGCTTCAACAACAAACTGCGTCAAAACCACGATCTAGCCCTCCAATCATATGAATCCAAGCCAAAAATCATCCAAGGAAGTCAAACAATGCTATAGGAAGCGATCTCAATCCATAAAGTTTCGATCTTTGAAGAAGTTTCAAAAAGCAACGTCGGGCGTGCGTGCCCGAAATTCGAAAGCAATACCAAAATTCAATGACTTATTGTTGCACCCTATTTTGCACGAGTTTAAGCAAAATACAACTTATGGTTCTTTTGAGGTTAATAAAAGTGAAGAGCCACCACCTAAGATATATTAGGGTACCTATAAGTGATATATGGATTAATATCTTAATAGTCTGCTAAATCAGTGAGAATCTAGGTAAGGGTTCAGGTTATTCTTAGCAAATATATATGTCACCTTAACTTTAGTGGCAAAATTTAGAGTAAAGGATTAAGATAAATGAATAAATTAACAATACATAAATTTCATGTTGAAGGTTAAAATAATGTGGGATCAGATATAGGCGACCCAATGCGATGTTACTTCCCTTTATTTCCTTTTATATGATCGACTTTCTTAAACATCTTAAAACAAGAAAATTCTAGTAAAACTGTGTAAGAGAGTATTAAGTAAAATGTATCATTTAAAAGTTGTGTGAAGCTCAAAAAATATTTTGCGGTTTGAATTGTATGAATTGTAACACTATGTCGAACTTTAGCAAAATAATAAAAGTTGTCTAAGTTAATTTCTTTTGAAATATTCAAGTGAGTGACATATAAAGTTCGAAAATGAGGGAGTAACTAGTTGTTTTATTTTTGATAAACTATATGTGCGTTTCATACAAGAAGTCAGCTATTAGCCTGTCATTGTCATCATGTCCCTTGACGTACCTAGCCCCACTTGGGGTGACGGCTTTGTTTGATAGTATGTCGTACTAGATCACTTGCCAAGGTTGAAATCCAACATCAATTGAGACATTACAAATGCTCCAATGTTCATGCGAAACAGGAAAAAGGAAAGGCAAGAAGACAAAAGGAGAGCGGAATAATGATGATATATAAACACGACTCACATTCTTTAATTTGTTAACAAATCTAAAATTCAAACACTTTGCATAGCATCCAAACACGAGAAATACACATAATGTTAGGTATAGTATTTGAGGCATAAACAAATTCCCAAATAATGCAGACATTTCTATTTTTATTTACTTTTCAGAAAATCCCATAGAATGCACATCCACGCATACCTCAAACTTGTGTAAAACTTGTCATAACAAAAGAAGAATTTTCCTTATATGTATGCTTTCTAATTTAATATTTAGACGTAATATGGCCTCCAATGGTCAAGTGTAACTAACATTTATAAAATCATAGTTTCTAATACTTTGAATCATACCTCCTAACATATATTAAACAAACAAATCACTTATTTGCCATTCGTGAAGCACAAACTAAATTAGGGAATGAATAACGATCAAGGATCACTACAAGAAAAAGGGTTATTAGGGACCAAGTTTTAGCGACGAGTTTAAAATCTGGTCCCTAAAAGTGTATTTATAGGGACTAGATAATTTTCGGTCAATAAATCGCGATGTATTTTTCCTAAATAAGCGAAGGAATTTAATCTGGTCTGAAAAAAGTTATTTAGCGGGTCTCTAAAAATCCCATTTAGCGGGAGACTACAGAGGCGCGATAAAAAATAAGCAAAAATTTTAATTTTCACTTCGCGCTCCTAGACGTTTTTCCAACTCTCTCATAAGTGAAAACGTTTTACTTAGCCTAGCTTCCCAACATTTCCTCTCTCTCCCTCTCTCTCTCTCTCTCTCTCTCTCTCAAAACCCCTAAAATTCCTAAACTCCTAAAAAACTCATCGCTCAATATCAAGCATTGTGTGGCTAAACAATACTCTTGTCAATCACTGGGCATTATTCGGCTACATCAAGAGTAAGTTTCTTCACTTTTAATGTTCTGTTTCGGTTTTTTTCCTGATGAAAATCAGAATTTTTTTCCCGTCTGCTTCTTTATTTCTTTCTCTCTTTTTGACCTAAGGTTCTTTGATTGAGTTTTTCCTTATTTAGAATACTAATTTTTGTTGTGTGGGGCTAAAAGTGAGGATGTCGGATTTGATGTCGGTGCTTGGAAGGCAAGAACCGAGGTTCTGCCATTGGATTTTTTTTTTTTTTGCAATAATAATTGTTATTGTGTGCTAAAAGTGAAGTATATTTGGATTTATTGTGGGATTTTGTCTATTAGGGTTACATTAAACAAGACTTTTGGGAACTTGAAGGACTAAGAAAAATGTCGTGGGTACATTGTGGGATTTTGTTTGTTGTGGATTTTCTTATGTGGTGATGAATTGATTGAAACTTTTACATATTATGTGTTCTAATTTAGTTCCTTCACTCTAGAATTTTTTGAATTGTATAACCAACTTATTGATTTTAGTAAATCTACTTTGATATTTCCAAAAAATCTTTTGATGAGGAAGAAATAGTGATATGAATTATCTTTGTTAATGTATTTCACAATTATACTTTAGATAAGGAATACAAGGTGATGTGAATTTAATCTTGTTTTGGTACTCTAATAAGCAAAAACATCTCAAAAAAACTCCCGATGGAAGAATTTTATAGAATTCCTTTGACTGTCACTCTGTTTATTCAATATCACCCTAGCTGTAAAAGAAAATCTGCATAAACTATCAATAATATTATGTTTTTATTCTTATTCTATAGGATTTGATATGGCATCATCCATAGGATTTGATTTAGTTTACAAAGTTACATAATGTCTTATATTATCTGCTTTTGAAAAGTCTTATTCTCTGTATACATTTGCTTTTTAGGAGAATGGAGAATGTGCTTGTTATATATAGTTTCTTACAAATTTATTTTTCTTTCCTGATGATAATAGTTTATGCTGGTACTAAAATAGGTAAAAAGAATTACGAGCTTTATGATTCTTTATATCGCCCAGTTTAAGTTTGATCGATAGTTCAGTGGAATTCTAATTAAGAGCATAATCAATAGGTTTCTACATGCAAATTGCATAAATCATCTCTAATGTAATCCATTATATGCAAAAGTTAAAAATAAAATCTGATTTATTCAAATTAATTTTAAACTCATTTATGTTGTGCATGTATTTGAATTTTGTATTGTTAGTCTTTAAACTATTGTTGTTAGGAATATAATATAGTGAGAAAGAGTTATGTGCTCCTACCATGAGGTTGATAATAGCGAAAAAGCTGAAAAGTTTTTACTAAATCTCCTTCCATTGTCTTTGTTTCTGTTTTTTTGTCAACTCCGTCAAAATATCACAATAGTACATGTACCTGTGCCATGGCTAGTCATAATAATTATGATGGAATATGCCTTAATTGAATAGGAATAATTTATATAAGACACATCATGTATTTATTGTGCGAGCAATTGTATATTATCTATTTTGACTATCAATTTATAGTTTATCTCATTTTATGATATCTTAGGAAGTATTGATCACTAAAAGAGTTTGCAAGTTAATAAAAGGTTGTGTGCATTTAAGTAATTTTGTTATTCTAAATGATTTTTTTCATCTAATGTTTATATACTCTCTAAGGTTATGGCACCAAGTAAGCAATGGATGCAGCTTATTGACAATCGACTCGATGAAGCCTATTTAATTGGGGTGCAGAAGTTTTTAGATTATGCTTTTAGAAGAACAGGAGAATTGTATGAAATACGATGTCTATGTGTCAAATGTTGTAACACAACATTAGGAACACACGAGACAGTCGAGTCACATTTGAAAGTATATGGAATAATAAAAAATTATACTTTTTGGTATCACCATGGAGAAATTTTAGGTGAGCCACAGTCGGAACTTGAAGATGATGATGAAGCAGAAGAATACGAGAGAGGATGAAATAGAAGAAATTTTGAGAGATCTATATCCTAATCATGATATAAGCCCTGCAGACGTTGGTTGTGATGATTTACTTTAAGAGGAACCGAATGTTGAACCGAATGTTGAAGCCAAAAGATTTTACAGTCTATTGAGGGATTTTGAGAAGCCACTGTACCAAAGCTCAAAATTTTCAAAACTTTCCACTTTGATTAAATTGCTTCACATAAAAAGTATGGGTCGCTGGAACAATGAGTCATTTACAATGCTATTAAAAATGTTAAAGGATGAGTTGTTGCCCGATGGAGCGGATTTGCCAAATTCATATTATGAGGCAAAGAAGGAAATTTGGAATCTTGGGCTTTCCTACTTCAAGATTAATGCTTGTATAAATGATTGCATGTTATACTGGAAGGAGGATAATTTACTTGATTCTTGTAAAGTTTGTGGTGCATCTAGATGGAAAATAAATTAACATAGCGGGGAAGCAAAGAATAAAAAAGGCAAAAAAATAGCAGCAAAGACTTTGCGCTATTTTCCATTAAAGCCTAGACTTCAAAGGTTGTTTATGTCTACAAAAACATCTTCTCTAATGACATGGCATCATGATAAAAGAGTTGATGATGGAATAATGAGGCACCCAGCTGATTCAATGGCTTGGAAATCATTTGATAAACTTCATCCCTCATTTGCGGCCAAGCCTTGTAATGTTCGACTTGGACTTGCTAGTGATGAATTTCAGCCATTTCGCAATACAAAAACCTCATATAGCATTTGGCCGGTGGTACTTATTCCTTATAATTTACCACCTTGGTTGTGTATGAAACAAGAAAATTTTATTATGTCAATGCTTATTCCTGGTCCAGATAGTCCAGGAGATGCAATTGACATATATCTTCAACCTTTGATAGAGGAACTAAATGAGTTATGGGAAATTAGTGTTGACACCTTTGATGCATCTACTAGACAAAATTTTAAGTTGCATGCTTCTTTGTTATGGATCATTAATGACTTTCTAGCATATTAAAATTTATCTGGATGGAGTACAAAAGAAAAATTGGCATGCCCATGTTGCAATAAAGATACTTTCTCAATTAGATTGACTAATAGTAAGAAACAATATTTTATGGGTCACCGACGATATCTTCCTCTTAATCATCGATGGAGGAATGATAAGGAGTCATTTGATGGCACAAAAGAGAGACGGCTCCCACCAAAAATACGTTCAGGTATTGAGATACTTAATCAAGTGTAGGATCTTGAAGGGATACATCTAACAAAGGATCCAAAGAAAAAGATCAAAATATCGCATGAGAATCGAAAGGATAACTGGAATAAGAGGAGTATTTTTTTTGAACTTCGCTATTGAAAATCTTTGTTGTTGCGGGATAATTTGGACGTTATACATATCGAAAAAAATATATGTGATAATATTTTGGGGACGATCATGAATGCCAAAGGAAAGACCAAGGACACCATTAAAGCCCGGTCAAGGATACCATTAAAGCCCGGCTAGATTTGCAAGAAATGAACATTAGGGCGGAATTGCACCCCATCAAAAAGGGAGAAAAGTACGAAGTTCCAACTGCAAGTTATACATTATCTCCCCAAGAAAAGCACAACTTATGCCTTTTTTTTAAAGAATTTAAAGATTCCAGATGGATTTTCATCTAATATTTCTCAATGTGTGAACTTGAAAGAACACAAAATTTCTGTCTTAAAGAGTCATAATTGCCATGTTCTTCTGCAGCATTCACTCCCTCTTGCACTACGTGGTATGTTGTCCAAAGATGTATGTGAACCACTTATTGAGTTATCTTTATTTTTCAATATGCTTGGAGCTAAGGTGTTAAGGATGGATGACTTGGAAATAATTGAAGCTCAAATTCCTATAACTCTTTTTGCAAGTTAGAAAAAGTCTTCCCTCCATTTTTTGATGTTATGGTGCACTTGCCTATTCATTTGGCTAATGAAGCTAAGCTTGCTGGACCTATTCAATATTGGTGAATGTATCCTATACAGCGATGGTTATATTTTTTACGAAAAATTTCCAAATATGCCCTTATACTATACGAAATTGAGTGCATTTGCCCTTCATTAATACTTTAGCTCAAATATGCCCTTACCGTCACATAGTTGGTCCATATATGCCCTTAGAGTTACACAGTTGGCCCATATATTCCCTTTTCGAAACGGAATCCACCCAAACTAATTAACTCTTTCGTTAATTGTATTAAAGTGTATTACAAACACTATTTCCTTTTTATTAGTACTTTTCTTTCTTTACCTTTATTTTCTTCTCTTTTTTTTCCTTTTTCTTTCTCCCTTATCCGATTTCCTCCATTACTGAAGTCTTCTCCATTTTCATCACCAATTTCACTTGACAAAACTCATAAATTCTAATTATTAAGAAAATTCTCCCATAAGAATATTTTTATAGATCATATATTTTTTAATTTTTTAATTCTTACTGAACATATATTTAGTTCTAAAATATTTAACAAAGTAAGATTGAAATAATATTTATGTAACAAAAAATTTGAAAATCCAACAAAACCAAACAATCCAAACCGATATAATTGGTTTGGTTTGATTTTGATAAAACTCGAACCAACCCATTCCATGTACACCCCTAATTTACATAGTTAATAAAAAAAAATAGAAAATGTCCAGCTGAAAAAAGACTAACAACTCAAATTTATAAACTACAACTTGAACTCTAGGCTTTTAATCATTAAATTATCTTTCTGGAAACAATTTAAATATTTTAGTCTTTTGAGTATTATTAAAGGTTGAGATGTTTTTATTATTTTAAAGTTTAAACCATAATTTTTGGAATAATTTAATTTCATTTATTTAGAGGGCCAGTGAAATTGAACTCGATTACTTTATGGGAGAATTTTCTTAGTAATTGAAATTCATGAGTTTTGTTAAGTAAAATTGGTGATGAAAATGGAGAAGACATCAGTAATGGAGGAAGAAAGAAAAAGGAAAAAAAAAGAGAAGAAAAGAAAAAAGAAGAAAGAAAAGAGAAAGGTAAAGAAAAAAAAGTACTAATAAAAAGAAAATAGTGTTTGTAATACACTTTAATACAATTAACGAAAGAGATAATTAGTGTAGGTGGATTCCATTTCGAAAAGGGCATATATGGGCCAACGGTGTAACTCTAAGGGCATATATGGACTAACTATGTGACGGTAAGGACATATTTGAGCTAAAGTATTAACGAATGACAAATGTGCTCACTTTACTATAGTACAAGGGCATATTTGGACCTTTGCCCTATTTTTTAAAATCTCGTATTGGTAATAGGGCTTATCCAGAAGGCTTTATCGCAGAGGGGTACCTTGCAAATGAATGTATGACCTTGTGTTCAAGGAGATGCATATAACACACAAAGAAGACTAAACAAGATTTCTACGATACAAAATTTAAAGAAATCTAAAAACATGAGTCCGGTCGTAGCTATGACTTTTATTGCATAAAGAAGAAAATAATCTATAATCTAAGCTACAGTAATTTTTAAATATACACAAACATTTTAAACTATGAACCATCGACTTAGATTATAAAAGTTAGTCATGATAAAAGTATTCAAATTCCAATCACTTCGGATTTTATTCTTAAGGATATTGTACTTACAACACACAAGTCATGAACGCAAATAACATCACAGAAGCAGGCTTAACATTCATTTGAGTCTAAAGTCTCTTTTACTTCAATGATATGTAGTTGTAATACAATCTAAAGACATGCTCTTATAAGAATGAATATCTTTTCATGATTTCTACATAGATAGATTGAAAATGCCCTAAGGTGCAATTTGAAACTGACAACAACATAAGGACTTATATCTAAGTATACAAACTGTCAATCATTTTTGGCAGGATGTCTAATCAAGTGCAAACTAATAGAATTTCTATAATACATATCACTATATGCACACCTCTATATTCATCTTTAAAATAAAAGGAAAGGAGGAGAGTTCAAACCGTTTTAGGAAACTTAAGAAAACAAAACACAAGCACAAGGTAATGAAACTTTACCAATCGCGGAGAACCAAGACAATTGAATAAATTTAAGCATCCAGTATCATAGCAATTAACGTCCGGAGACGGCAGCAGTTAACGTCCGTAGACGGAGTCACACAAGCTAAATAAACCATGAATCAAACATGAACATAATCAAACGAAGAATGAAATATTCTAATTTCTACGCCACGATCATGATGTAAACTTGGTATGTGCATATACATTCGTCTTCATGTATATACACCACCCCCAATACCTTAAATACATAATAACCAAGTCAAATCCTACGGGTTTCCCTCTTAACAAGGATACTCAAGAGACTTACGTCTTCCCCGGCTAGCTTCAACCACAAATCACGTCAAAACAATACTCTAGCCCTCCAATCATGCGAATCCAAGCCAAACATCATCCAAGAAAGTCAAACAATGCAATAGGAAGCGATCCCAATCCATAAAGCTTCAATCTTTGAAGAATTTCCAAAAATTAACCCAGGACCCGAGTGCCCGAAATCAGAAAGCAGTACTAAAATTCGATGACCCATAACCTGTCGAGTCAAAATATACAATAATTTTCAAAATTCGGGTCCAAATTGATGGTCAAAACCCCAAAATAATCTCTCTTAAAGTGTAGGCAAAAACCCCAAATTTTATTCCTTAGATTCATAAGTCAAATGTTAAAATCAAAGATAGAATCATAGATAATAATAAAATCCGAGTAAAAAATACTTACTCAATCGAAGTGGGTGAAAATCCCCTCAATCCGAGCTCTAAATCTCAAAATATGATAAAATGAGCTCAAAGTACTAAAATGACAACTTATAATACACTGCACAGATGTACCCTTCGCAAACGCGACATAAGCCTCGCGTTCGCGAAGCACAACGCTGCCTCAACCCAAAAATCTTCTTCTTGAACGCGAGGTAACTGACGCGAATGCGATGACCAGCTTGCCCACAGACCGCAAACGCGAACACACAATGCGAACATGAAGAACAAAGCTCCACCTCCCAAATTCACTACGAAAATGCGACCCAGGACTCGCGAACGCGAGGACCTTCACACCCGACCCCTCACAAACGGGCAGAACATTCGCAAAGACGATAAACAATTCCATCCAACCTAACTTACTCTTCGCAAACGCGATGCTTACCAAACACCAACAAAAATCAGCAATCCAAACATGAGAGAAAGGGTCTGAAATAACCTCGAATAACACCCGAGCCAACCATGACCCCATCCAATCATACCAGCAAGTCCAAATACCTAATATAAACTTATCTGAGGGCTCAAAATACCATGAATAACATCAAAACCATGAATCATCGGCCAAGATCAATTTCTTATGTTCATCAACTTTCAACTTCAAATAAAACATCTGATTTAACCCTAACCAATCCGAAATCCAACCAAACTTCACGCACAAGTTTCAAATGACAAAATGAATATATGAATTGCCAACTATCGACAAATAAAGCCAAAATCCTCTAGGATCATCCGAATTTAAATCCGAACATATTCCCATGTCCAAAAGTATCATACGAACCTATTTAAACTATCAAACCTCAATTCCGAGGTCGTTTACTCAAAAGTCAAATCTCAGTTAACTCTTCCAACTTGAAGCTTCCAAATTGAAAATCATTCTATCAAATCAATCTCTAACCTTGCGAACATCATAACCAACCATATACACAAGTCATAATACATCATATGAAGCGACTCAAGGCCTCAAATCGCCCAACGAAATACTAAAGCTCAAAACGACTGGTCGGGTTATTACATTTTTCCCGCTTAAACATACGTTTATCCTTGAACGTGCCAAGAGTCATTCCAAAGCCATCAAATAACTGAAAAAGCTCATCATACACACACCCGTGAGCAATCACTTGCCATCTCAATTCATATAAGTTCATTAACGCAATCCGATTGAAGATCCTTCCTTCCACTTTAGCTTGCCATCCTTCGAATTAAATTCCATCCTCCAGAACTCCCTCTTAGTTCCGATTCTTCCATACATACATTGTATCAATATCAAAAAACCGTAGCAAACCATAAATGTATTCCCAATATACAACAACGTAACCCATCACTTAGATGCCCATAACGTTGTCTTCTAACTATAATAGATGTTCATTACCAAACCTGATACCGGCAATGTACCTTATAATAAATAGTACCCCGTTCCAAACCCTGGCAATGCTGCAAATGGTGAAAGAAATATGCAAAAACTCATAACCACCCATCAAATCAATCATTCATTGAATTCTCTTGCCCGACAAGTACCATTGCCAAATCTTAGATGACTAGTGACATTATGTTTCAAAATACACCCTATCCAACTTTGATTGCACTATTTCTTGATCCAATAACCACTTCTCAACCAGTACAAACTACCCAACCGACAAGCCATACCAAAATCCGTCTAGAACCTCATACAACGCAATTCGTGCACCAAACAAGCAACAACCCAAATGTAGTAAATTATAGAAAGAGAACTAAATGAGAGAATTGCCTATAAAGCCTGACAGATTCAATCACAAAAGCACAATGCTATAAATCCATTCCATAAGGTAGAAACAAAATACACAAAGCAAGCACCTGAAGTCGTATTCAAACATCATACTATTGTAGCGTGCAACCCGATCCAATCATCATACCGCTCTACACGGGGATACTCATTTAGCCATAATCCTCATGCTCAATAACCAGATGTATATCAACAACCAGCACATATCGTGCATAATCATAACCATGGAAGATGAATAGCATAACACACTACAGAAATGGTAAGCACAACTGAGGTGCAATAAGCAAATAAATGTCTCAAGAGCCATCTCGCTCAGATAATGCCACGAAGCCTCAACAAAACTACAACATGCGGGTAAATAGTCAAGCAGCCTCACAACCCATCATAGCATACGGGAGTAACACATGAAATAGATCAGGGCAAGAATAACATCCATTCGGCACGATAACACACCCATAGAAAAAAGTTGCGTTTAGTAAGCAAATCCGATCGAGTATAGAATACTCATCCTCAGTATGCCTACCAATAAGCACCCACCCCGATTTAGATCATCCACAAAATTGGTAGATAACTTCCCACAATCCACAATGACCTCACCAATGACGTATACCAATAGCCACCTAGCCCTTAATACACTTTCACAGTCCGCCACCAATGGAATAAGCTTGCCCCACAAGGATCAAATCTCTAAACCTTGAGAATACAAAATTTCCATGTCTGATCCCTATCTCTCCCACTTAAATGACCGATATAACACGCACGCAGAATCACCTTATAAGAATTACCCACATAACCTTCCGCACCAAATGGTACAAATCTGAACATCCATGGTCACCAACCATACAATCTATGAAGTACTAGTCAAGCCTCCGCAAATCAATCTACAATGCGTCTCCTACAACACACGCTCTCCTCCGGCGATACAAGATAGTGCTAGTAACCTCTTAAGCATATGAACTCCATGATTTCTAGAACTCATGACATACCTACCAAAGCTGAACTGCAACCTTGTTCATTCTATCTCCATCCTACACGACTCACCGCATTTGCCTTACCACAACATAAAATACGAAAATCCTATTATCAATCCTGATAATAGGATACACACTCTATCAATAAGAAATCTCCCACTTAACTCCGTTCAGGAGAAAAACATTACAGCACGCAACAACATCCCCATATATGTGGAACACATCAACCTCAAGTCGTGGTAAAAATTATCACAAACTCTTCGAGATCCATTTATACATGACCAAGCCATGATAAATGATTCTCTCTAAATCAACCAAGTCACACAGACTGCCCAACTCTAAAGGTATTGCCACAAATATCTACAAAGCCCTAATACCCCAAAGGAACTGATCATCTCTATAACCATGCTGATCCAAGCCATTGCTAAACGGACCCAGTATTTTTAGATTACTCATGACTTACCTTCACGGCAACACTTCTCTTTTCCCCAGTACACCATGGACCTCAATCAAAACTCATCCCAAGTAATCCAAACGTAAAATCTCGTCGTCCTAAAACTCGTAAGCCACTTTATTCCCTTTTATACACCCAATAGTACCTCAAACCAAAATGCCTCCCCCAAAGAGATCTTCTAAGAATGTGAAGTGTTTTCTTCCATCTCCCAAATACTGCCTCAAAGAACCGATAATGTTACAGGAATACCCCAAGTCTGTTTCTTAATCCGACGTCAATCTCAACTCCTCAGCCACATGATTAATCTAGGGGTGAGTGTAGTACCAAGAATCGTAGAGATCAGTAAAATACTAGAGTAGAGATTGAATTACCTTTGTAGAGATTGGATTACCTCAGTAGAGATTGAATCTCCTTAGCAGCGGTAGAATATTTGGCACAAAGTCTTCCTACAGGGGGGGGGAGGGGGGCGCTGGAGGCTCATAAAAGGTGTCCCTCACCACAACTAGGCCATCAATAGCAAGCTCGAAAAACCGTTCGCACTCCTAATGCAACAACTACTAAAGCAATCTTTTTTTCAACTACTAAAGCAATATTTCTCAACTACTAGAGTAATCTTCCTTAACTAGTAGAGCAATCTTCTATAACTACTAAAGTATTTTGAGACTATGCACTCAAATATAAACCAGTCGTATCCCCATATTTTGGAGGAAAAAACTATAAGAGACTTAGCTAGAAGAAGACATTTTATTACGTAAGAGTTTTTACAAGAGAACTAGTCCCAAATCTTGAACACACTAAAACCATCCTCGAGAGTAACCCCCCTCAGTGCTAGTCCCAAATACATAGCCAAACATGGCGAACAATCAGTACTCCGCCAATACATGAATACTCCAAAGAACAACTAAGCGAATCCTTTCCCTCTACAACTCACATCCACCAAGAACTTTCCAACCCGAGTCATTCCACAACCTATATATAACAACCAGGTGAATGATATCATGCCTCCAGCAAATTTCTTGCTCGAATCAATCTCGAAGTCATCCTCCTCAAGCCGTAACTAATCCAGAAGCATGCCAAAGTCCAGGAATACAACCGTACATGACCATGTGATCCAAACATCGATGATAAGCTCCCCTACTTGGCATCAAGCCACAATCACATAACCTAAAAGCTCACAATGACTGTTCTTCTTTAATTACCATGACCTCACATTTTTGCTAAGCTGAATTTCTCATAAGCCCAAGTTGAATTAACCATAACACATCCCAAATCTTCAGCCCAAATGCATACTCAACCTCATGACAATTGTGCCATCAACCTCTAGCGATCCATAAAGCGATCTAGACTCACGTCATAGTACATACACCCCATTGAATAGAAGGTAGAACTCTTCATAGTAACCTCATAAGAAATTATACTACTTCAAATCTTCTCATAGGGGATGGTCCACCTACGTAACCTCAATTCTTTCCATGAACTTGTCATGAGAACCACCACTATGTAACCAACGAATCTTCTCGATCCTACTCTCGTACACAAGCCACAAGAATCTGTTTCATTCAACAAATGAACAATGGAAAGATCCATCAATACATCAAAAATTCAAGATCGTATAGCACCAAAATGATAATCAAGCATTAACATTCCCTTTGTTGCTCAAGTAACTCTTCTTATCGAATACAAACCCTCCAAATTGTAAGTAGTTATCACCAAACGAATTGCATAGACTTAGTCATTTGACCACAATGACCCCAAATCACGCCAACCTTCCTCAAGCTTGTGGCTACCCTACCACAAACTCCATATCTTTTACAACCCAAAATCCCGACCACGAGGCCGTGATGACGCCTAACATCCGCTTTCAAGGAAAGCTAATATTAGCTAAACAATTAACCAATTTAACAATTTCAAAAGCAAATTATTAAGGAAATAAGTCTAAATTACTCAAAACATATAATAGAATCCACAAACATCATTGTATAGTCTAATACCAGAACTGGTGTCACAAGTGCATGAGTTGCGAAGATACTAAAAACATGGTATGAAATAAAATATAACTATCTGAAACGAAATAAAATAGTTAAATGGATAGGAATGGGACTTTAGGGTCTGCGAACGTTGTGCAGCTCTACCTCAAGTCTCCTAATAATAACGGGTCCGAGCAATCTCCACTAAACGCCGTTAGGACTAACTCCGTGATGTGCACAAGAAGTGCATAAGTTTTGTATGAGTACAACCGACCTAATGTACTCTGTAAGTACGAAGCCTAACCTAGATGAAGTAGTGACAATGCTATGATAAGGATCAACTCACTATAAACCTGTACGAGTATAAGTAGAAAACAATAACGGAATGCAGAAACAACAATTAAAATGAAAACCGAAATAAGAAAAGCATAACAGAGGGCCCCAGAATATAATCAATACTCATCTTCACAACACAATCGATAACAAAACCAACAGCCAAGAATAACCATGATATAACTTCTCCATTGCGGTGCGCAACCCGATCCACATATAATAACAATATCGTTGCGGTGTGCAACCCGATCTCATACATAATGTCAATACCATTGCGGAATCAACCCCACCTTGTATACAATATCAATACCATTGCGGAGTGCAACCCCATCCTATATATAATATCAATACCGTTGCGGAATGCAACCCAACCCCATATATAATATATATGTACAATGCTACAACCAACTACAAAATACCTTAAATCGTAACGCAAAATGGGAACTAAATGTATGAATTCTCTAAGACAATCCAATATAACATAGTAAAGTAAAATAGAATAAAGTAAGGAGAATAAACAAGTAAAAATATAAGACAAGTAAAAGTGTCTAACTAACATCATGTAAAAGCATAGAGCAAGTAAAGGCGAGAAATAATTGAAGGCAATGAATACATGGAAACATATACAAAATTGAGGCATGTGACGAATGAAAGCATGAATTTAACAAGTAAAGACAAGTATTAGTTGAAGCATGGAAGGAGTAATAACATGGAATAAAAGAAGGCATGATATAAATGAAAACATGCAATTAAGTTGTTTGCCCCGCATGCTTAAACTCATGACAACACATATACAATCGTCACCATGAATATACGTCATCCCCACACATAAATCAAGTAGAAAATAGACCAATCAAGTCCTAATTCCCTCAAGTCAAGGTTAACCATGACTCTTACCTCTTTTCGGGATAAAATCAACAATCAACCACGACTTTTCCCTTAGAACAAGCCTCTAAACCAACCGAAAATAGCCAAATGTCATTCAAACAATCCAAAACAAGCTTTAGACATTACGCACGAATTAAACAGGTTCAATCTTTAACTAAATTGGAAAAGTCAACCCGGGACTAAGTAGTCAAAATTCGAGATTCGAATCAAATCCCGATTACCCATTCATCCCCGAGCCCGGATACGTAATTTGTTAGAAAATCCGACCTCAATTCGAGTTCTAAATCTCAATTTTACAAAATCCCTAATTCTACCCAAATCCCTAATTTCTACCTTGAAATTCATAGATTTGATGATAAAAATTCATGAAAAGTAATTGAAATTGATTGAAAATAAGTTTAAGTTGCTTACAAATGAATTTGGAAAGAAAATCCACTTCAAAAATCGCATGTATGGAGTTTAGGGTTGAAAAATAGTGTAAATGAGCAAAGTCCCAAAATTCCACACTTTTACCCGGCTGCAGGTATCGCAATTGCGGATTCTTGTTCGCAACTGCGATCAGCGCAAATGCGAACCACTGATAGCAATTACGATCAGTGCCTGAGCCTAAGAATTATCACATATGCGAAAAAGCCTTTGCATTTGCGAAGGTCGCTTCCCTCGCAAATGCGAACAAAGCTTCGATTTTGCGAAGATGCCCAAAGTCGCCTAGTGTCGCAAATGTGATGACCTAATCTATCGCAAATGCTGTTCCTACTTCGCAAATGCGAAGTGTCCAGATCCCATCCCCCTTCGAATGCAATATATTGACGGCAAATGTGATGCTCGCATTTGCGAGCTGGACCTCGCAATTGCGAGACCTGCAGACTCACACCAGCAACAACTAATACTCAGCCATCCCAAAACACTTTAAAACACACCAAGAACATACCCGAGCACCTCGGGCTCCAATCCGAACATTCACACAAGTGTAATAACATCATACAAACTCGCTCGCTCTCTCAAATCATCAAAACAACATCAGATATAAAGAATCGATAATCAATATTCAAGATCTCAACTTTGAAACTCAATTTTCCCATTTTTCACATAATGCATCGAAACGCCCTCGGGTCACCTGGGACCCCAACGAAACATGCGTACAATACAAGTCCAAAAACATCATACAAACCTACCAAAATCGTCAATATAACTCTAGCCTCATTTTAAGTCAAAAAATTTATTTTCTTCAAACTTTCACATATAAACTTTCCGGAAGATGACCTGGACCACGAACCCAAGTCATAAATCATCAAATGAATCTACGAGAGGTCTCAGAACACAAAAAAGGAGCTAGTAAACAAAATGACCTATCGGGTCGTCACATTCTCCACCTCTAAAAGAAACATCCGTCCTCGAACGGACATAGAAAAGTACCCGGACTGGTAAAATGGTGTGGCCATCTACTCCTCATATCCGACTCGGACTCCCACGTAGCCTCCTCAATTGCCTGACCTCTCCAATGCACTTTCATAGAAGAAAAACTATTAGATCTCAATTTCTGAACCTGCAAGTCTAGAATAGCCACCTGCTCTTCCTTATATGTCAGATTCTCATCAAATGCACCGTGTTGAAGTCTAAAACATGTGACATATCCTCATGGTATTCCAAAGCATGGAAACATGAAATACTGGATGTACCCTTGCTAGGCTAGAAGGTAATGCAAGCCTATAAGCACAACCACCCCAACTCCCTCAAAAATCTCAAATGAGCCAATTAACCTCGGGCTCAACTTTCCCTTCTTCCCAAACTGCATCATGCCCTTCATAGGCGAAACTTAGAGAAGAACCTTCTCACCTTCCATAAAAGCCACATCTTGAACCTTCCGGTCCACATAACCCTTTTACCTGGTCTGAGCTATATGAAGTCGCCCCTGAATTACCTTAACCTTTTCCAAAGCATCACGGACCAAATCGGTGCCCAACAATCTAGCCTCATCGGGATCAAACCAACCAATCGGTGAACGACATCACCTCCCATATAAGGCCTCAAATGCAGCAATCTGGATGCTCGAATAGAAGCTATTGTTGTAGGCGAACTCTGCTAGAGGTAAAATCTGGTCCCACAGACCCCTGAAATCCATAGAGCATGCTCACAACATGTCCTCAAAAATCTGAATAGTGCCTTCGGACTGTCCGTACGTCCAAGGATGAGACGCGGTACTTAGCTCAACTCGCATGCCCAACTCACATTGCACAACTCTCCAAAAGTGTGAAGTGGATTCGTGCCCCGGTAAAAAATGATTGAAATGGGCACACCGTGCAGGCGGATAATCTCCCAGATGTAAATCAGATCCAACCGCTCTAAAGAATAGGATGCCATCATCAGAATGAAGTGTAGTCAACCGGTCCACAATAACCGAAACTATGTCATATTTCCTCAAAGTTCACGATAAGCCTACCAAAAAATCCCTAGTGATGCGTTCCCACTTCCAATACGGTATCTCCAATCTCTGAGTCAACCCACCCTGTTTCTGATGCTCATACTTTACCTGTTGAAACTACAAACACCGAGAGACATGACTGGCAATATTTTCTTAATATTTTGCCACCAATAGTATTGTTTTAAGTCATGGTACATCTTCGTGACACCTGGATGAATGGAATATCGCGAACTGTGAGCCTCCTCAAGGATCAACTCTCTCAACCAATCAACATTCGGAACACAAATTTGGCCTTGAAGCCGCATAACACCATCATCTCCAATCACGACCTCCTTGGCACCACCCTTTTCATCGTGTCATTCAACACCAACAAGTGAGGATCATTAAACTAGCGAGCCTTGATGCGCTTCAGCAATGATGATTGTGCCGCAATGCAAGCAAGAACCCGGCTAGGCTCGAAAACATCCAACCTCACAAATCGATTGGCTGAAGCCTGAACACCCATGGCTTATGGCCTCTCCTTGCCGGCAAAAATGCTAAACTACCAATGCTCTCTGCCTTCCTACTCAATGCATCAGCCACTACATTGGCCATCCAGTATGATATAATATGGTGATACCATAGTCTTCCAATAACTCTAACCATCTTCGCTGCTGCAAATTAAGGTCCTTCTGCTTGAACAGGTGCTAGAGACTCCGATGGTCAGTATAGACCTTACATGGAATGTCATAGAGAGAGTGCCTCCAATCTTGAGCGCATAAAAAATGGCTGCCAACTCCAAATCATGCATAAGTTAATTCTTCTCGTGACCTTTCAACTGACGAGACGCGTAGACAATCACCCTACCATCCTACATCAATACCATGCCAAGTCCAATACGCGATGCATCACAATACACAATGTAAGATTCTGAACCTGTAGGCAACACCAACACTGTGGCTATAGTCAATGCAATTTTAAGCTTCTGAAAGCTCTCCTAACACTTATTGGACCACCTGAAAAGAGCACACTTCTGGGTCAACTTGGTAATGGGTATGAGATAGATGAAAACTCCTCCACAAACCAGCGATAATAACCCGTCAAACCCAAGAAGCTCTAAATCTCTGTAGCTGAAGTTGGTCTAGGACAGTTCTGAACTGCCTCAATCTTCTTTGGATCCACTTTGATACCCTTAGATGACACAACATGACCCACAAAGGCAACCGAGTCTAACAAGAACTCATACTTTGAAAACATAGCTTAGAATTGATGATCCTTCAAAGTCTGAAGTACAATCTGTAGATGTTTCTCATACTCCTCTCGACGAAAAGAGTAAACCAAAATATCATCAATGAAGACGATCACAAAGGAATCCAGAGAAGGCTTGATCACCCGATTCATTTAATCCATAAAGGCTTCTAGAGTATTAGTCAAGCCAAATGACATCACCAAGAACTCGTAGTGAGCATATCGAGTGCGAAAATCTATCTTAGGGATATTTGATGCCCTAATCTTCACATGATGGTAGCCAGATCTCAAATCAGTCTTGGAAAACACCTTGGCACCCTGAAGTTTGTCAAATAGGTCATCAATCCTCGGCAACGGATACTTGTTCTTGATAGTGACCTTGTTCAACTGCCGATATTCTATGAACATCCTCATCGATCGGTCATTTTTCTTCGTAAACAACACCGGCAAACCCCAAGGCAAGACACTAGGTGTAATGAATCTCTTGTCAAGCAAATCTTGCAACTGGTCCTTCGATTCTTTCAGCACAGCTAGAGCCATACGGTACGGTGAAATAAAAATAGGCTGAGTGCCCGGTACCAAATTAATGCAAAAGTCGATATCCCTATCAAGTGGCATAATCGACAAATCGGAAGGAAACACCTCGGGAAACTCACTCACCACCAGTACCGAATCCATAGAAGGCATCTTGGTGGTATAATCACAGGTATAAGCCAAATACCTCTTCTCGAACATACGCCGAGCCTTCAAATATGATACTACCCTGCTAGTGGAGTGACTAAGAGTCCTTCTCCACTCCAACCTAGGCAACCCCGGGATGGCTAAGATTAGGATCTTGGCATGACAATCCAAGATAGCATGATACGCGGACAACCAATCCGTAACAAGAATAACCTTAAAATCTACCATATCCAACAATAAAAGATCAATTATGGTTTAGTACCCATTAAAAGTAACAATACAAGACCTATAAACCCGATCAACTATTGTAGAATCTCTGACCGGTGTAGACACAAAAATAGGCACATTGAGGGAATCATGTGGCATACTCAAATGTGAAGGATAATATGAAGACACAAAGGAATATGTAGGACCCGGATCAAACAACATGGAAGTATCTCTATGACAGACTGAGATAAAACTTGTGATAACTGCATCAGATGACTCCGCTTCAAGTTTAGCTAGAAATGCATAACAATGGGGTTGAGCCCCACCCACCTGACCTCCACCTCTCAAACAACATCTCACTTACTGGCCTCCATCTCTAACTGTTCGACCTCTACCTCAAGCTATCTGGCCCCCGCCTCTGGCTGGCTGGGGGGGGGGTTGGGTTGAGCAACTATTTCAAGAATTATGGCATGAGTACCCCCGGATATTACCAACAACTCCACACTCAAAGCACTCTCTCAGCTGGTGTGGCTGCTGATCCTGAGACTAACCTTGACAAATCGAATAACCACTGTGATAGCTCTGAATCGGTGGTGCACTATTGGGAATGGAAGGTGCACTGAATGCTAGCTTCTCAAGACGAGAACCATAAGCACCACGACTACCTCAGGCACCATGAGATACCTAATGTGCTGACTGAACCAGCTTAATAATATGGCCTCTACCAAATGAACCCATTTCTCCAAAAGAGGCACCACTAAAACCACCATGACGAGTCCTCTTATCATATGTCGCCTCTCTACCCTAGCCACGAATCCTCTCGATCCGCCTAGAAATCTCCATTACCCGAGTAAAATAAATATCATCCTTGGTTTCTCCGACCATCTTTAGCCTGCTTCCATATGCAAGGCCATTTATGAACCTCTGCACCCTTTCCCTCTCAATAGGGATCAGATTAGATGTATGGCGTGATAGATCTACAAATTTGGTCTCATACTGAGTAACGAACATGCTACCCTACTGAAGTCGCTCAAATAGACTACAGAAGTCCTCTTTCTGAGTTAAGGAAATGAACTTCTCTAAGAACAACTGTGAGAACTAAGGTCTTTACCTCTAGCTCTACTTCGGGCACGGTCCCTACCCATGGTAGTGGCTGCAACTTGGGGCTCTGACTCATGATCTGCTATGGATGACATACATGTCCTCACCATCTGTGAGAGATTAAGATAAGAAAGATTCAAACTATATGATAGAACAAAGTCGCACGATAGAAAAAGAAAGAAAGTGAATTTCCTAAAGCCTTATAACCTTCAGAAGATAAGTACAGACGTCTCCATACCGATCCTCAAGACTCTACTAAGCTTAATGATGACTCGTGAGACCTAGGCAATCTAGTGCTCTAATACCAAGTTGTCACGACTCAAAATCCCAACCACGGGTACTAAGCTTTCACAAGACTCGCGAGACCTAGGCTATCTAGTGCTCTGATACCAACTTGTCATGATCCAAAATTGCAATCACGGGGCCGTGATGGCGCCTAACATTCGCTTGCTAGGAAAGCCAACATTAGCTAAACAATTTACCAATTTAACAATTTTAAAGTAGATTATTAAGGAAATAAGTCTGAATTACTCAAAACATGTAATAGAAACCATAAACATCATTGTCTAGTCTAATCCCATAACTGGTGTCACAAGTGCATAAGCTACTAAGATTCTACAAATATGGTGTGAAATAAAATACAATTGTCTAAAACAAAATAAAATAGTGGAATAGATAAGAAGAGGACTTCAGTATCTACAAATGTTGTGCAACTCTATCTCAAGTCTCCTTATAAGAACGAGTCCGAACAATTTTCACTAAGCGTCATTGGGACCAACTCCTGTATCTGCACAAGAAGTGCAAAAGTGTAGTATGAGTACAACTGACCCAATATACTCCGTAAGTGCGGAGCCTAACCTCGATGAAGTACTGACGAGTCTATTACAAGTCACTTACTATAAACCTGTACGAGTAAAAGTAGAAAACAAAAACGGAATGGAGAAATAGCAATTACCATGAAAACTGGAAAATGCACAATAGAGGGCCCCATAATATCATCACTACTCAGCTTCACAACATAATGCGAAAATGAAACCAACAACCAAGAATAACCATGATATAACTTCTCTGTTGCGGCACGCAACCCGATCCACATATAATACTAATACTATTGCGGCATGCGACCCGATCCTATATATAATATATATGTAAAATACTACAACCAACTACGACGTACCTCACGTCATAACACAAAAAAGGGAACAAAATGTATGAATTCACTAAGACAATCCAATATAACATAGTAAAGTGAAGCAGAAGCAAGTAAGGCGAAGACATAAGACAAGAAAAAGCGTCTAACTAATAACATGTAAAAGCATAGAGCAACTAAAGGCAAGCAATAATTGAAGGCATGAATAAATGGAAACACATTGCAAATTGAGGCATGTGACGAATGAAAGCATGAATTTAACAAGTAAAGAGAAGTAGCAGTTGAAGCACATAACGAGTATCTCACGACCCAAATCCGAGGGCCGCGGTGGGCACCCGGTGCCTTACTTAACTGAGTATCAACTTAATGTAACTTTCTTATTATACTATCATGGGTAAATAAGTCGGAAAGGCCGTCATGAGATAACCAGAATAAAACATAAGGGAATACTTTACATAGGACGACCCAACTTGGTATACAAACTTATACATGTGACATACGGGTCTATAAGACCGAAATGATCATTTGTACACTCAAAACATAGCCCGACAAGGCCATACAATCATCCATATACATAGAATCTGTCTACAAGCCTCTAAGAGTACATAAATGCCGTAAAGGTCGGGATAGGGCCCCGCCATACCAATCAATACATGTCCAAAGCATACTGACCAAATAGGCAACTCCGGAGCAGGTGGAGTGCACCAACACCTTCCACTGATCTACTAGCCTACTAGGAGGACCTTCAACCTATATATTGGGACCTGCGGGCATGAAATGCAGCGTAACGTACTGAGTATGTAAGGCATGAAAAGTAGTATATAAAAGACATGAAAGAAACATAGAGTAAAGGACTCAACTTGTAAGTCTGAATAGCTCAGTGAATCATGAAACATTTATAGTGTCATGTATATGTATATAAAATTTATATCATGTATAGGTATATGCGTACATAACATCATCAAGCCTTTGAGGCATCCCATCTTATCATCTTTGCCATAGTGGGCGAAATCATCAACGAATGCCAGCTGATGAGGTGGCGGTGCGTATATAACGCCGTAACCTTTCCTCATACCCCATATACATGTATATAATGACATATGGCCATGGGTCAATGTACATGTGTAAATGAATGCAATACATAATGAAGTAAGTTAATAAGTTGTCTCGGAATGTTATAAGATCCATATACCTTTAGTTAATATCATGAAATAAACTTTATCAACTTATATATTTTTTGAGACCCATGATCAGACGTTATAATAATAGGACACATGGGGAATCAAGAACATTGGCACCTCTAGTACTTCTAAGAATAGAGTCATTCGTGAAAGTTGTGCGTTTGCTCGTTTCGTTTGTATCATATAGATCATGCCAAAAGAAAAGAAGGGATAACCTTAACATACCTTATCGCAATATGCCCAATAACCACATTGAACTCGTCCCATTGCACTTTAATCTATAACAATGATAATAAGGCTATCGTTAAGCTACGAAAGATACAACTACCGTACATCGAACGACAAACTTATTTTATAATAAAACGGGCAGCATCTCCCTTGTTTGCATTACTTTCCCAAGTTCATAAACTAGCAAGAACCCATACAACCTTAAACTATATACTTTTGGCACCACAATACAAATCAATCTACACAACAACAAGTTCATAAATATCACCCACTAAACTACTATTTAAAATGACGAGCGGCAAGCTCGGATTGAATCCCTTTTAAATCCTTTAATCCTAAAGTCATTCATTCATTAGCTTAACAGAATATCCAGCATGAAATTAAGTACAATGGGAGGAGTTCTAACCTCCTATTCATCTCCTAATTCACCCTCAAACAGCCCAACAATCCAACAACAACAAGTACAACTTTACATTATTACGTTGTTCTTTCTCTGCATATTCACAGTACCAACAACAAGTTCAAAATGTAGACAATATATTTATAATAACAACATCATAAACAGTCATTTTACAAGGTTTCCATCAATTTAAAGTTCATGGAAACAACCTTTCCAAAACAATCCATTAAGAACAATAACATCTTAAACTATTTCAAGTCTCCTCTTGTAGTATCTTGCTCAAATAATGCAACTAACATACAAAAAACTTCAAGAAAATGCAACAGGCTGTTATACTAACCTTGACCAGTAGAAACAACTTGAAATTTTGGCCAAACATAGCCCACAACTATCCTCAATGGCAACACAACCTCAAAGAGGTGTTGTTCTTCACTAGAACTAACTTTTGATGTTGAAATATTTGTTATCACTTGGACTCCCCTTCAAACCCTTATGGTACCAGTTTAGGAGGGTTCGGAGGAGTTTGGAGACAAAATTTAGTTGAAAATTAGCAGAAATTAGGTGTCCAAATCATTTTTAAAGTGAAGTAGGTTGACCACCGCCTAAGTGGGTCCCATTGGGAGCTGCTTGCATGCTCTTGCAAAAACGCAAATATCTTTCTGCTCCGATTTCGTATCGATAAACGGTTTAATGCGTTAGAAACTAGACTTTTAGGTATTCAATTTGGTAGGATTATCATCCCATAATTCCAAGTATATTGGGAGGTAAGCTCCGCTACATTTGACCTAAATGTCAGCGCATTTATGTATGTAACTTGTGATGACCTTTGCCAACTTTTATTCCAGAACTCGCTTGACTTCAAAACATAACACATGACTATCATAAAACTAAAATAACTCATAAAATAACCTTCTTATCATGTTAATAACACTAGTCTCACCACAAAAGTATATGTTATAACATTCCCAATTTGTCGACTTTCGACGAAACTTATTTTTTTCAATTCATTTATCTTCTAATCCTTCCAACCCTCTTTTGTACTTTCTATTCATGATCTTATATATTTTTAACCTCCAAGGTAATCAATTAACTTATTTATATACTTTCAAAGAGAATCTCATTTTGAGCTTACATCAATTGACTTACGACGTACTTTTGTGTACGAAAATATGGGGTGTAACATCATTCCCCCTTGGAACATTCGTCCTCGAATGTTGACTGGTGCGATAAATAATTTAATATTGTCCTTTCCATCTAGGCAAATTTTCTGTGAATAAATCCAAAGGCCAGGGCATTCCCCCTTTAGGCCTCTTTCTCACATCACGACTTGTGGTCAGAATTCTTTCAATCTTGTAACTGTTGCTACCTTCTGTCATGCAGCCTATATGACTCTGTCCTTCTATGCGCGAGTCTTCTCTTATTTTTCCTCCAGGTTTTAGCCAATCTCTAGGTCTCACTTTGTGAACATATATAAAACTATGACAAGCTCTCCCTCTGGGCATCAATAGGTGTACTGAAGTTCTTTGCTTGGTACTTTGTCGAACTTACAACTATTGCTATATTTTGTTTCATAGCATCGGTTATCTATCCTTGTGGCTTTAGTGCATTTTAGGTAGGTCATACCATACCAAAACATTTACTTCGGTTTATTACTACCGAGGTTTGCTACCCAACTCCAGGTTACTCTCTTGCTGCTTATCCTATATATATAAATCTAAGTCCTTTAATGTATCCTCATTACTGTTCATCTTAAGAGACAGCCTAATCTCATCCCATACTTTGTAACATTTATCCATATATTGTTGATTCACCTTAATGTTCATCTATAATCAACCACTGATAACTTGAAACCTCTTATGTAATACATTGTCATTAGGGCTCACGTCTTGTCGGGAACATCTTAAGTGATTTGCCTAACCCACCTAGGAACGATACCATACTTGTATAACCGTATTTCATGGCATCCTAACATGATTCATCTTATGGGGATATTCTAATCCCGTGCAATTCATGAAATCCCTCTTCTTTAAATCAATTACTCAATCAAAGGCCTAAATATCATCCTCTTATTTATCACAATTATACTATTATTCTACTACCAGGGCAACATTTTATCTCTTCTAATTTCTCCTAGTCGTAGACTCCTCTGAGTTTATTTAGGTTGTACTGAGCTTTCTATGACTTACGAAAACCATCAACTCTCTTATTTTGATGGGCTTAATACTGAGGCCTTACCTAATCTTATCACCTTCTCACTCGTCGTTTCTTATCCTTACTCCTATCTACCTACAAACCTTGTCGCTCTACCATACTTTAGCTTGCGGACTACACACATATATATACTTCTACTACCCGCAACATCCCTTTAAGTTGATAGCACTATAGATTTCCTTTCATGCCTTCTCAGTTGTTTTAAATATAAGCAATTACATTTCCTGGTCGTTCTTCCACTTGTTGCATGAATACTTGGCTTATCTTATTGCCCACGAATACTGGAATTTCCTGTAACTCATATGATCTCAAATATCACTTTTGATTTTTTTTTACTTCCCGTTTATTAGCCACGATAGGTGCCACTTTCTTATGGAGTGCATCCAATGTTGTAGTAAGACTGTTGTCACAAGACCCTTTCTTATTCAGGTCACTATGCTTATGTTGAAGTCTTCTTCCTTATTTTCCCAGCTAGTCTTTCGTTATAGTACTTAGGGGAGACCCTCTAACTTTTGTAAAGCTGTGAGCTTATTACATCGTATACCCGACGTAATTTTTGGTGTTCTTACTCGCCTATAATTATCCTTAGTTACTTACCTCCGCGCTTTTGTGCTCGTAGGGTTGCTTCTGAACTGAAATTTTGATTGTCTCCCCAATGGCACTCTTTTTTATTTCCGTAACTCTTATATGGTACCTTTAAATACCCCAACTCCTATCTGAATATTTCTCAAATATCACGATGTCATCATATCTGCGAGATGAAATTCCCTATTTTGGGTTTCACTACATTTATCTTGCACGATCTTTTGATTTTTCTGTATCCTCTTGTCTTGCCATAACTAGACTCCTCCTGAATCAACTACTAACTACTCGTTGGTCCATTCTCAAATCTATATTACACATAATCTCTCTTGGGCTATTTCCTTTGTCTTAACTTACCTCTCGCACTGGCTCCTTATGTATCAAGTGTTCATTCATACTTATTTATCAATAACATCTTGTGCAGGAACCCTTACTACCTCTCCCCGACATCGTGCTTGCATAATGTTCTGGAGTCGTAACATATCTGTAGGATCTGAACAAATGTAATCTCATTCCTTTTGCCTTTTTACCACCTTCTTCCTTTACTATTCCATAGTTACCTGAACCACTTAATTCCTACTTAATACTATATCACACCATCTTCCCCCCTTTATGGGAGTACTAACATTTAATGCTACGAAGATTTACCTATAAACATTTTACCTCTTCATCTTCAGTGTCTTTTCACATCTTCACTGACTCTTACTCGTCTTGCGTTAACCCTTTTGTACCATGGATAACTAAATTTCTTACGCACGAGGATGACACCTAGTGTAACTGACACATTTAGTCCCTTAAGCTTAACTCTGCTCACAATGCTTTCTTTAGGGAAGCGTCTTTCTAAAAGACCTTTAAAGGTTATTCTTCTGTTGTCAATTCTATTATCGCAGGAACACGATCTATGAAATTCTCACGAGGCCGACTATTATCAAATCCATCGGTCCCTAATTCATGTTCAGTTTATCTTATTCACTAGCCCATATTGATTTCTATTACTCGGGGGTCTAACTATTCCTTCTAGTAATCACGTTGGAGTCACTAACTTATTTCTCGAAGTAAGGATATGACTTTATGGTTTATACTCTTTTATTGTTTCAAGGCATGTCTCCTCTTGTCTTTCCCTTCACTTGACTATAGACTCTGTCATCGAGTCATATTTTGATTTACCGTTATTACCCATTTATCACATCTTACTCATAATGCTTCATTTACTCTCTCTTATTCCCCTGCTAATATTTTTGTCTATTACCATATTCTGAAAACTTCAACAAAACATTCTTTTGCTTTACTAGTGACGGGAGCCATGCTAAGGTAAATATTTATCCCTTCTAGAATTCCAGTGCCTATCTTCTGAATTTTCTGAATATCCTAGTATTTATATCTAACTGTACTATTCTTGAGTGCACCATCTAGGTATCTCATAAGGAGAACTATTACCACGTTTGCAATATCCTTCGGAAATGTCAGCTAACGCTAACAATCCATCCTCTATTTTGGGTTACTCTAACCCCATCCAGATCCTAATATCCCGTCCTTCTATTAAACTATATGTGCTAGCTCCCATAGGGCATAACTGAGATGGGTGTGGCCGTACATACCTCTGTTACTGTTGAAGGTAACTCAAAATGCTTATATTTCTTTGCCTTAATTATAAATATTGATAATCTTCATTAACTGGGTACCTCGTACCTTTCTTCACCTTGCTTCCTTTACTTGTTGAAACTTGTACCTACCTTCTGATTCTCTTATTGATTTTTACCATATGGGTGGATAGGTATTCATGCCTTAGGGCTCATTATCAAGAAGCTTACACGTCTTAGTACAAACATGATCTGCCGAAGAACTCACTTTTACTCATCATAAGCATGATGCAAAATCGAGTTCCTCTAACTAAACTCTTCCACATCTACATTCAATATCTTAATAACTGCCTGTCTAGATGTAGGTATCATTGTATTATGAATAAAATAGAATTTAGGAGTTTCAATTGTTACAACTGAGCTCTACCAAACGATCTAGAGTAAGAAGAAAGAGTGACAGTCCTAAATGCCCGGTGACCTCCTACTTATAAGTGTGGTACACAACACACCCATAAACAAGACTATACTAGACACGACTTGTAGACTCCCGAGGATAGAACTGCTCTAATACCAAGTTTCTCACGACCCAAATTGGAGGGCCGTGACGGTACCCGGTACCTTACTTAACCGAGTACCAATATAACATATTTTTCTTATCATACTATCATGGGTAAATGAGTCGGAAAGGCCGTCATGATATAACCAGAATAAAACTTAAGGGAATACTCTATATAGGACAACACGACATGGTATATAAACTTATACATGTGACATATGGGCCTATAAGACCGAAATGAATATTGTACACTCAAAACATAGGTCGATAAGGCCATACAATCATCCATATACATGACATCTATGTACAACCCTCTAAAAGTACATAAATGTCATAAAGGTTAGGACAGGGCCCCGCCATACTAATCAACACATTTTTAAAGCATACTGACCAAATAGGCAACTCCGGAGCAAGTGATGTGCACCAACACCTTCCGCTGAGCTGATAGCCTACTAGGAGGATCGTCAACCTATATATCGGGACCTGCGGGCATGAAATGCAGCGTCCTCAAGCAAAAAGAATGTCAGTACGAATAAATTATCTAGTATATAAGGCAGGAAAAGCAGTATATAAATGACATGAAAGAAACATGGAGTACAACACACAACCTATAAGTCTGAATAGCTCAGTGAAGCATGAAACATTTATAGTGTCATGTATATATGTATAAATGTTATGCTGTCCTTTCTCTTCATATTCACAGTACCAACAACAAGTTCAAAATGTAGATAATATATTTATAATAACAACATCATAAAAAGTGATTTTCCAAGGTTTCCAACCATTTAAAGTTCATGGAAATAACCTTACCAAAAAGTCCATTAAGAACAATAACATCTCAAACTATTTCAAGTCTCCGCTTGTAGTATCTTGCTCAAATAATACAACTAACATAAAAAAAAAACTTCATGATAATGTAATAGGCTGTTTTACTCACCTTGACCAGTAGAAACAACTTAAAAGTTTGGCAAAACACACCCCACAACTATCCTCAATGACAACACAACCTCCAAGAGGTGTTGTTCTTCACTAGAACTAACTTTTGATATTGAAATATGGTGTCATCACTTGGATTCCCCTTCAAACCCTTATGGTACCTATTTAGGAGCATTAGGAGGAGTTTGTAGACGAAGTTTAGTAAAAAATGAGCAGAAAATAGGCATCCAAATCGTTTTTAAAGTGAAGAAGGTCACCCATCGCCTAAGTGCGTCCCATTGGGAGTTGCTTGTGCAGTATCGTGAAAACTTGAATATCTTTCTGCCTCGATGTCGTATCGACAAATAGTTTAATGCGTTAGAAGCTAGACTCGTAGATCTTTCATTTTGTAGGTTTATCATCCCGTAATAGCCAATATATTGGGAGAAAAGCTTCGCTACATTCGACCTAATGTTCAGCGCATTTATGTTTGTAACTGGTGATGACCTTTGCCAACTTTTGTTTCACAACTAGCTTGACTTCAAAACATAACACACGAATATCACAAGACTAAAATAACTCATAAAATAACCTTCTTATAATGTTAATCACCCTAGTATCACCCCAAAAGTACATTTTATAACGTTCCCAACTTGTCGACTTTCGAAGAAACTTATTTTCCTCAATTCGTTTAGCTTCTAAACCTTCCAACCCTCTTGGCGCTCGTTAATCGTTATCTTAAATATTTGTAACCTACAGGGTAACACGATTAACGTATTTTATATACTTTCAAATCGGATCTCATTTCCGAGCTTACATCAATCGACTTACGATGTACTTTTACGTACGAAAATATGAGGTGTAATAGAGTAATAACATGGAATAAAAGAAGGCATGATATAAATGAAAACATGCAATTAAGTAGCCCGACCCACATGCTTAAACCCATGACAATGCATATACACTAGTCACCATGCATATACGCCATCCCCACACATAAATCAAGTAGCAAATAAATCAATCAAGTCCTAATTCTCTCAAGTCAAGGTTAACCATGACACTTACCTCTTTCCAAGACAAAATCAACAATCAACCACATATTTTCCCTTAGAGCAAGCCTCCAAACCAACCGAATCTAGCCAAATATCATTCAAACAATCCAGAACAAGCTTTAAACACTACCCACAAATGAAAAAGGTTCTATCTTTAACGAATTTAAAAAGTCAACAAAAAGTTAACTTGGGCCCACGTGGTCGAAATTTGAGATTCAGACTAAATCCCGATTACCCATTCACCCCCGAGCCTGGATACGTAATTTATTTCAAAATCCGACCTCGATTCGAGTTCTAAATCTCAATTTTATAAAATTCCTAAATTCTACCCAAAACCCTAATTTCTACCTTGAAATTCATAGATTTGATGATAAACATTTATGAAAAAGTAATTGAAATTGATTGAAAATAAGTTAAAGTTGCTTACCAATGAACTTGGGAAGAAAATCCTCTTAAGAAATCGCCTCTATGGAGTTTAGGGTTGAAAAATGGTGTAAATGAGCTAACTCCCTAAATTCCCCACTTTACCCAGCTTTAGGTATCACAATTATGATCTCTTGTTCGCAACTACAATCATCACAAATGCGAACCACTAATCGAAATTGCGATCAGTGCATGACCTAAGAATTATCGCAAATGTGAAAAAGCCTTCGCATTTGCGAAGGTCCCTTCCCTCACAAATGAGAACAAAACTTCTCTTTTGCGAAGCTTCCCAAAGCCGGCCAATGTCGCAAATGCGACGCACCAGTCACAAATGCGATAACCCAACCTATTGCAAATGCAGCCCTACTTTGCAAATGCGAAGTGCCCAGATCCCAACCCCCTTCGCAAGTGCGATACCTTGACCGCAAATGCGAGATCTGCAGACTCACACTAGCAACAACTGATACTCAGCCATTCGAAAACACTCCAAAACATAATCAGAACATACTCGAGCCCCTCAGCCTCCAATACGATCATGCACACAAGTATAATAACATCACACAAACTCGCTTGCTCCCTCTATTATCCAACTCTGAATGGCTCGAATCTAGCAGCAGCTTTGCAGCTGCTGTTTAAGTCTAACTTTTAATCCGTTAACCATCCGAAACTCACCCGAGGCCCTCGGGACCTCAACCAAATACACCAACATGTTCAAAAATATCATACGAACTTATTTGAAATCTCAAATCACATCATACAACACTAAAATCATAAATCACACCCCAATTCAAACTTAATGAAACTTATGAATTGTATTTTCTTAAAATTTTCACATATAAACTTTACGGAAGATGACACGAACCACGCATGTAAGTCATAAATTATCAAATGAGTCTATAAGAGATCTAGAAACACAGATAAAGGAGCTAGTACTCAAAACGATCTATTGGGTCATCACAATAACGATACACTTTCACTTCTACACGGGTATAGCTATCTTCCGAAGCAAACCATGGAGTCTTTGTTGCTTATAAATGACCCACTAACAATCAAGTACAGCTAGACATACCTAATAATGCCCTTCTTAATCATTGTTGCCCATAATGCTGCTTCAACTTACGAAATGTCTCTACAACATCCGTATGAACAAAATACCACAAGCTACAAACTTCCTCAAGGATCATCTCCGTCGAACCATCAGTACTAGAAACACAAATCAGACCCTAAGGTTTCAAATCACCAACACACTAAGGACCACCTCCTTAAAACCACCCCGCACACCGTGTCCCTAAGGACACGCAATGGTAGACCCACACACTGACAAGCCCTGATGCGCTCAGACAAAGACAGCCGCACAACCCCATAAGCAAGAACTCCACTATTTTCACAAATTCTCAATCTCACAAATCTATATACCAAGGTCGAAACTTTCATAGCCAAAAGCCTTCCCTCCGCTAGAAAAAATGCTAAACTCCAAATCGTTAACTAGATATTTCCCTTCATGGGGATACAACCACCGAGATGTGTAAGCAATCTTCCTACCACTTTGTGCTAACACCATGCCAAAACCAACATGTGAAGTAGCACAATAACTGTGTAAGGCGTCAAACCCGTGGGTAACCCTAACACCGGGGCGGCTATAAATGGAAACCCCTCCACAAAGCTACGATAATAGTCTTTCCTCAACACAGGTGAGAAACATCCCACACCAACGATTCAACATCATCACAAATCGCCATATCACAACTGGTAACGAGTGATTAATATCGCGTGCGAACAAGTAGGAAGGAACTGAAGATATAGGCTTGAAGCCGAGATAAAGTCACACGATATGGAATCAAGAAAGAGAAATTTTCTAACATCCTGTGGCCTCCCAAAAAGAAGTACAGACGTCTTCGTACCAATCCACAAGCCTCTACTAGACCTGGTCATGCCTCGTGAGACCTATATGAACCTAGAGCTTTGATATCAACTTGTCACGACCCAAAATCCCCCCTCATGCTGTGACGGCGCCTAACCATACTTGCTAAGCAAAACAACTCACAATCAATAGAATAAAGTCCAATTTCCTTTAATTAGCAGAGTTATATCATAATAAAAGCAGGAATAACCTCAAAGTAGTAAAATATCTGGTACGAGCATAACATGGTCTAAATGGGACTAAAATAGTACAACCCCCAAGAACTAGGTGATACAAGTACACGAGAAACTACTGAATAAGTACAAGTCTGAATACATAATCGAAATTGTCTGTGAAAAGCAAATAGACATGAAATAAATAAAGACGGGGACTCCATGTGTTGCGGCTTTGTCACAACCACAGTCTCCCTCTGTAGGATGTCGTGATGGCACCTAGTCTCTAGGACTAGGTAAGCCTAACATACCTGATGAAATAATGGAAATAATAATAGAACTTCAAATTTAAACTAACTAGTTATCAAAAAAGAACTCCACAATGCAACCGACAATAACTCCTAAAATCTGGTGAGACTGAGTCATAAGCTCTACACGAATAAACTGAACCAATCCCTAATACATCAGTGTTTAAGTAAAGAGTAAGCAGTAAAAAAGAAACAAGAGCAGAGGGTGACTTTGAGGCCTATGAAGGCCGACAGGTATACCTTGAAGTCTCTGATCTGAAAGCTCAACTCACGGATGTCTAGCCTGGTATGAAGTACCTGGATCTGCACAAAAAGATGTGCATAAGCATAGTATGAGTACACCACAATGGTACCCAGTAAGTATCAAGCCTAACCTCAGTAGAGTAGTAACAAGGTCAGGTCAAGACACCTACTGGAATAAATAAAGAAGCTGAGTAGGTATGGTACAGTACAATAATGGAAACAAGGAAATGATATAATAAAGAAATACAACAAGATAAGCTACACTGAAATTAAGGTAATAAAGGCATCAAGTGAGGAACACATAATACGAACACCAAGGAAACGATGCAGACAAACACTATGATGTAAATGAAAGATAACAAGAAGAATCACATCCGAGGTACCGCCTCGTATTCTCATTACATAATTTCAATCACAATCTTTCCTTATATCACCGCGGGAGCCTTACATTTAGTTTTAAAAATTATTTTTCTCAAAATAGCTACCCGCATTTTAGACCACCTTATCACACCGCATGGATTTAAGTAGTTCCCCTACTAGCATCACGCGTATTAAGCCCACCTTATCTCACTGCATGCGTATCAACCCATATCCTTATACCACTTCATGCGTATCAACCCATATCCTTATACCACTTCATGCGTATCAATATCACAACATATCACAACTCGCACCTCAAGTGCCCAAATACCACAACTTGCCAAAAGAGTCAACAATAACAATGTTTCCACAATAAATAGCCCATGTCTCAACCCCAATGTGTACAAGAGTCTCAACAATAGCCACTGAAAGTGAATAGCTCAACAAGAATAGTATTTCAAAAATTTACAAATTTGCCTCAATGTGATCACGACTTTTACAATTTCAACACAAAAACTCAAAATAAGATACTCCCATAAATTACAATTTCAAGTAAGGTAACTCAACAGTCAAATAATTGACAAGGAAATAAGGAAATATTAACTTCAACTAAGCATGTAAGGCCAAATAACAAGTAAGAGATAGGACATGTATTAACAATGTCATATAAAGCATGTAAGGATGGATTAAGGATAATGGATATAACATGTTATGACAATTCGATTAAAGGAATGAAAAGAATCTACATTGTTTAAACCAGTCTATTACCACATACAGCCCGTGTACCCACTCGTCACCTTGCGTACACGGCTTTCACGCACCACAAATGACACAAAAATAACTCCAATCCTAAGGGGTAATTCTCCCACACAATGTTTGGCAAGATACTTAACTCAAAACAAGTCCAACCATACTAATATTATTCAATTCCTACCTCAAATCGACCTTCAAATCCTCAAAATATAGCTTATGAAGTTTTCACAAATATCCCCAAATTTTCAAACCCAAAACACTAATTAAATGATAAAAATAATGATGGATTCATGTATAACAGTCAAATTCAAGTTAGAATCACTTACCCCAATCAACTCCTCGAAAATCTCTTTCGAAATCGCCCAAAACCGAGCACTCTAACTCAAAATATGGATAATGAAATAAAACCCTCGATTTTTCTATTTCTGCCCAGCGATTATCCCTTCGGCAGCCAATCTGTCGCACCTGCGGAAATTCCATCACAGGTGCGGCTTCCACTTAAGCCCAGGAAAATCAGCTTCTTAGACACAAATGTGCACCTGCTCTTCCGCTCATGTGGACATAGGAGCGCTTTTACACACACACTTCTACAGACAGTGTCCTCTTCTGTGACCCCAGGAAAAACGGGCCCAATCGGCATCTGCGACCAGTTCCTCCACACCTGCAGGCTCGCAGATATAGAAATCTCCATGTATCTGCGGTCACTACCAAGCCCACTAGAACTTTGCTTCTGCGATAAGACACCCGCACCTGCGTGTTTGTACCTGCGGTCAAGCCCATCACAGGTGCGATGACACCAGATCTTTAGCAGCTTCAGCAATCATCTATGTCCAAAAATGATCCCGATTTCAATCTGATTCACACCCGGTGCCCCCGGGACCCCGTATGAATATACCAACAAGTTCCAAAACAAATAACGAACCTACTCGAGGCCTAAAATCACATCAAACAATATCAATTCTATGAATCGTAACACAATCCAAACCAATTTAAACCATAAACATCGAACTTCCAAAAATAACACCGATTCATACCAAACCAACTCCGATTGACCTCAAATTTTGCACACAAATCATAAATGACACCTTCTCGGTCAAACTTCTCAATCTTCCAAACCTGCAACTTTTCAACTTTCGCCACAATTCACGCCAAAATGATCTACGGACCTCCAAATCAATATCCGAACATGCTCCTAATTCAAAAATTACCATACGAAGCTACCAGAATCATCAAAACTCCTTTCCGGAGTCGTCTACACAAAAGTCAAACTCCAGTCAACTCTTCTAATTTAAGCTTCCAACTTTGGGACTAAGTGTCCCGTTTCACTCCGAAACTCATCCGAAACAAATACAGACCACCCCGGCAAATCACATAAGCACAATATAATATAGAGAAGGAAATAAATAGGGGAACGAGGCTAAAATACTCAAACCGACTGGCCAGGTCGTTACATCCTCCTCCTCTTAAAACAAATATTCCTCCTCGAACGAGTATAGAGACATACCTAAAGTGATGAAAAGATGGGGATAACGGCTACACATATCATGCTCGGTCACCAAGTTGCCTCCTCAACTGGTTGACCCCTCCACTGAATCTTCACTGAAGCAAGGTTCTTTGACCTCAACTTTCGGACCTGCCTGTCCAAGATAGCCAATGACTCCTCAACACAAGACAAATCCTTGTCCAATTGGACTGAGCTGAAATCTAAAACATGGGATGGATCACCGTGATATTTTTAGAGCAAGGAAACATGGAACCTTGGATGAACTGCAGATAAACTAAGTGGCAATGGAATCTTGTACCCCACCTCACCAATCCTCTCAAGGATCTCAAAAGGTTGGATATACTTAGGGCTCAACTTTATCTTCTTCCCGAACCTCAACACACCCATCATGGGTTATACATGGAGCAAGACTCGCTCTCCAACCATGAATGCAATATCATGAACCTTCTGATTCGCATAACTCTTCTATCTAGATTGGGTTGTACAAAGCCGATCCTGGATCAACTTGACCCTCTCCAATGCATCTCAAACCAAATATGTGCCTAACAACTTAGCCTCTCCCGCCTCAAACCAGCCAACTAGAGAATGACACTGTCTCCCATATAGGGCCTCATAAGGAGCCACATGTTACGCGATTGGTAGTTGTTGTTGTAGTCAAACTCCGCAAAGGGCAAGAACTGATCCCAAGAACCCCCGAATTCCATAACATAGGCACGAATCATATCCTCTAATATCTGAATGGTGTGCCCAGACTATCCATCCTTCTGGAGTGGAATGTGCCTAACTGCCATGAAGCCTAACAATCTTGCAGATATAGACTCGAGCTAGCTGCTTAGAAGAATAAGTAGTCACCACTTGAATGAAATGATCCGACTTGGTCAACCTATCCACAATCACCCAAACTGTATCAAATTTCTTCTGAGTCTAGGGAGCTCAACAACGAAGTCCATGGTAACACACTCCCATTTCCACTCGAGAATCTCAAGTCCATGAAGCAAACCTCCTGGCCTCTTGTGCTCATATTTCACCTGCTGACAATTTAGGCACCGAGATACATACTCCACTATGTATTTCTTCATGCTCCTCCACCAATAGTGCTACCTCAAATCCTGATACATCTTAGCGGCACCCGGATAAAAGGAGTACCGCGAACTATGGGCCTCCTGAAGAATCAACTCACGTAACCCATCCATATTCGGCATACATAATCGGTCCTGCATCCGCAACACACTTTCATATCCGATAGAAACCTCCTTGGCATCATCGTGATGTATCGTATCTTTAAGGACAAGAAAAAGGGGGTCGTCATACTGACGCTCACTGATGCGATCATATAATGAAGACTGAGAAACCACGCAAACAAGAACCCGACTGGGCTCTGAAATATAAAATCTAACAAATTGGTAGGCCAAAGCTTGAACATTTAAATCTAGTGGCCTCTCTACTGCTAGTAGACATGCTAAACTGCCCAACCCCTCCGCCTTTCGACTCAAGTCATCGGCCACCACATTGGCCTTTCACGGGATGAAATCAGATAGTAATATCATAGTCCTTAAGCAACTCTAACCACCTCTGCTGATGCAAATTAAGAATCCTCTGTTTGAACAGGTGTTGGAGACTCCGGTAGTCGGTAAAGACTTCACAAGGGACACCATACAAATAGAGCCGCCAGATATTCAAGGCATGAACAAAAGCTGCCAACTCCAAGTCATGGATAGGATAATTCTTGTCATGAACCTTCAGCTGCCGAGACACGTAGGCAATCACCCTACCGTCTTGCAGCAACACCAACATGAGACGCATCACAGTAAACAGTGTAAGACCTGAACCCGTAGGCAACACCAACACTGAGGCTCTAGTCAAAGCAGTCTTGAGCTTTTGAAATCACTGCTCACACTCCTCGGTCCATCTGAAAGTAGCACCCTTCTAGGTTAATATAGTCATATGTGCAGTAATAGATGAGAAGCCTTCTACAAAACAGCGATAATACCAGGATAAACTAAGAAAATTCCGGATCTGAGTAGCCGAAGAAGGTCTAGTCCAGCTCTGCACTACTTCAATCTTCTTCGGATCTACTTTGATCCCCTCACTTGACACTACATGACCTAAAAATGCCACCGAATCAAGCCTAAATTCACACTTTGAGAATTTTTCATACAACTTCTTTTCTTTCAAGATCTAGAGCACAATCCTCAAATGCTGCTCATTATCCTTCCAGATGTGGGAGTACACAAAGATGTCATCTATTAACACAATGACGAATGAATTAAGATATGGCTGGAATAGATTGTTCATCAGGTTCATAAATCTTGTTAGGGCATTGGTCAGCCCAAATGATATCACAAGGAACTCGTAGTGACCATACCGAGTCCTAAAGGCAGTATTTGGAATATCCAGATCCTGAATCTTAAGTTGATGATAACCTGACCATAAATCAATCGTTAAGAATACTCTGGTGCCCTGTAGCTGATCAAATAAGTCATCAATGCGCAACAATTAGTACTTGTTCTTCACTGTAACCTTGTTCAACTACCAATAATCAATACACACGTGCATAGAACCATCCTTCTTCTTCACAAACAAGACAGGAGCACACCAAGGTGACACACTAAGCCGAATGAAACCCTTATTAAGCAACTTTTGCAATTGCTCCTTTAACTTTTTCAACTCTACTAGGGCCATACGATATGGTGGAATAGAGATAAGTTGAGTGACCGGCAATAAATCAATACCAAAATTGATATTTTTATTGGGCTACATGCCTAGAAGATCTACCAGAAATACATATGGATAGCCTCTCACTACCGGAATTGACTCAACGGTAGGAGAATCAACAATGGCATCTCTCACAAAGGCTAGGTATGCATCACACCCCTTCTCAACCATCTACTGTGCCTTAAGGAAGGATACCACCCTGCTAGGAATATAATTCAAAGTACCCCTCTACTCCAACCGTGGTAAACCTGGCATAGCCAAAGTCACCATCTTGGCATGACAATCAAGAATAGCATGATAGAGTGACAACCAGTTTTCTCCCGTAGGATGTCGTGATGGCACCTAATATCTAAGACTAGGTAAGCATAACATACATGAAGAAATAACATAAATAATAATAGAACTTCAAATTTAAACCAACCAACTATCATAAAAGAACTCCACAATACAGCTGATAATAACTCCCAAAATCTGGTGAGACTGAGTCATAAGCTCTATACGAATAAACTGAACAATCCCTAATACATTGATGTCTAAGTAATGTGTAACCAGTAGAAAAGAAGCAAGGACAGATGGTGACTCTGTGGACTGCAAACTCCCGCAGGTATACCTTGAAGTCTCCGATCCAAAAGATCAACTCACAGATGCCTAGCCTAGAAAGAAGTACCTGGATCTGCACAAAAAGATGTGCAGAAGCGTAGTTTGAGTATGCCACAATGGTACCCAGTAAGTATCAAGCCTAACCTCGGTAGAGTAGTGACGAGGTCAGGTCAAGACACCTACTGGAATAAATAAAGAATCTGAACAGGTATGGTACAATACAATAATGGAAACAAGGAAATGATATAATAAAGATATACAACAAGATAAGCTACATTTAAATTAAGGCAATAAAGGTATCAAGGGAGGAACACATAATAAGAACACCAAGGAAATGATGCAGATAAACACAATGATGTAAATGAAAGATAACAACAAGAATCATGTCTGGGGTACCGCCTCGTATTCTCATTTCATAATTTCAATCATAATCTTTCCTTATATTATCGCGGGATCTTTACATTTAGTTTTAAAAATTAATTTTTTCGAAATAGCTTTTAGCCCACCTTATCACACCGTGTGGCTTTAAGTTGTTTCCTTACTAGCAACACGCGTATCAAGCTACCTTATCTCACCATATGCATGTCAACCCCTATCCTTATACCACTGCATGCGTTCAATATCATAACATAGCACAACTCGCACCTCAAGTGCCCGAATATAACAACTTTCCAAAAGAATCAACAATAATAATGTTTCCACAATAGATAGCCCATGGATCAACCACAATGTGTACAAGAGTCTCAACAATAGCAACTAAAAGTGAATAGCTCAACAAGAATAGTATTTCAACAACTTACAACTTTGCGTCAATGTGATTACTGCTTTTACAACTTCAACACCAAAACTCAACAATAAGATACTCCCAGAAACAACAACTTCAAGTAAGAAAACTGAACAATCAAATAATTAACAAGGCAATAAGGAAACAATAACTTCAACTAAGCATGTAAGGATAAATAACAAGTAAGAGATGGTATAACTATTAACAATGTCAAATAAATCATGTGAGGATGGATTAAGGATGATGGATATAACATGTTATGACAATTCAATTAAAGGCATAAAAAGAATTTACATAGCTTAAACCGGTTAATTACCACATATAGCCCGTGTATTATTACATCCCGTATTTTTGTACGATAAAGTTTCGTCGTAAGTTAATTGACGCAAGTTTGGGAATAAAATTATTTCGTGATTATATGCATTATGCTATTTTAAACAAGTGATGAGTAAATTGGTGAAGGTGAGAGGGTAAGCAAATCGAAGAAAATAAATTTCGTCGAAGTTTGACATTTTGGGATAAAATATGGCCCGAGCTAAAATACCCGGTATTTATGGACTAGTACCATACAAAGTACCGCATGGCCATGATAGTGAGGTGTATAAGGCATGCTAAAAATATGTAATATTTTAAGTAATTTGGGATAATTCTTAATTATGTGTTTAATTGGTTAATTATTGAGTAGCGGGATAATACCTAATTAATTATTAATTATAGGATAAGATTAAAAATCCCTCCCCCACCTTATGTGGCAGCAAGCCACCACCCAAACCAAATGACTCATTAGTCATGTTGGGTAGGTGGCAATTTAAGGTGTTATTTACAATACACCTCATGCTAACATTTTCAATGCAAAAATACTACAATCAGACATTATCTCAAAGAGATTTCTTACAAAATCTTCAAATAATCCTTACAATCAGAATGCTAAGAATTCCTACAAATTTAAACAATTCCATCGAGAATTTTTACACATTAACCAACGTGATTCTTCAACCAATCCATCGAAATTTTTTAGAACTGTAGCAACGTAAAATTTTGCGATTCTAAAGGAGTACGGTGCAACCTTTTCCAAGAATATCATACGGATTTTTCTCTACTCCAGGTATGTTAAGGCTAAGCTCTTCCTTCATTTTGCATGATCTCGTAATTACACAAGTTTGATAATGAGGTATAAAGAAAATATTCATGTCCCGGAATTTACGTATATTTTCCTAGTCTTGTAAGTTACAATATTTCCCTTATCGGAACTTCATATTCAATTGAGTATTTTCTTTTTCCAGTCAAGAGAGCAGAAAGTCTATATATACAGTATTACAGTATTTTCATTATCATCGAGCTATAATCGATGGGCAGGCCCCTATTGGGCAACCTCTGATCAGATGGTAAGTTATATACCGAGCCTACTGTGGCCGAGCGCCTATGAGCGAGCCCAGTTAGCCGAGATACAGAGCCTAGTATGGCCGAGCGCCTATGAGCGAGCCTACTACGGCAGAGCAGTTATATATATACCGAGTCTTATAAGGCCGGACAACTATTTTACTTACTATATTGAGAGAGTTGAGTCAGTATCAGCAGGTAAGCATATCTTCAGATTATCATTGACTTCCAGTTGCTTTCAGTTATTATATTATCAGTTCAGTTTCAGCTTTCAGTATAGTGCCTTACATACTCGGTACATTATTTCGTACTGACGTCCCTTTTCTGGGGGCGCTGCATTTTATGCGTGCAGGTTCAGACAGACAGACGGGTATACCTCCTCATTAAGTATTGCCTGAGTTCAGCTTGATCGGTAAGCTCCATGCCTTTCGGAGTTGCCGGGTCTAGAGCTTTATGTACATATTGTGTATAAATGTATATATGTTATGAGTAGGTCGGGAAGCTGTTCTGATCATAGTATATCCACCATTAGAGGCTTGTAGACATATCCTGTCAGTTAGTGCAGCATGTTAGGCTTGTAGGCCTTGTATGTATATTTAGTTGGTTTGTCATATGACGACCTTGTCGGCCCAGTTTTATATTGATATTTATTCAGCATTCGCAGTTATCTTGCAATGTGGCCCATGGCCAAAGTATGACATCATATGTTCAGAGTCCCTTAGTCGCAAGTTGGTACGCAAGGATAGGTGAGGCACCGAGTGCCAGTCTCGCCCCCTGGTTCGGGGCGTGACATGTACCCACTAGTAACTTTGCGTACACATCTTTCACATACCACAAATGACACAAAAACAACTCCAATCCTAAGGGGTAATTCCCCCACACAAAGTTAGGCAAGATACTTACCTCAAAACACACTAACTCAATCCACTAATAAGCCTTTTCTGCAAATATCTAACTCTAAACGGCCCGAATCTAGCAAAAATAACTTTATACCATAGAAAACTACTCCAGATAGTAAAGTTGCAATCTTTAAAGAAAATCAAAAAGTCAACCCCGGGTTCGCATCTCGAAACTATACCAAACTTATAAAATCCGAACATCCATTCAATAACGAGTCCAACCATACTAATATTATTCAATTCCAACCTCAAATCGACCTTCAAATCCTCAAAATATAGCTTATGAAATTTTCTCAAATTTCCCCAATTTTCCAATCCAATACACTAATTAAATGATAAAAATAATGATGGATTAGTGTATAATATTCAAATCCGAGTTAGTGTGACTCTGCACCTGCGGAAATTCTATCGCAGGTTCGACTTCCACTTAAGCCCAGGAAAATTTGCTTTTGCGGACATAAACGCGTAATTGCGCTTCCGCTCCTGCGGACATAGGAGTGCTTTTGCACACACGCTCATGCGGACAATGTCCTCTTCTGCGACCTCAGGACAAACGGGCCCAATCCGCATCTACGAGAAGTTTCTCCGCACCTACGGGCTCGCAGATGCGAAAATCTCCTCGCATCAGCGGTCACAGCCAAGCTCGCTGAAACTTTGCTTCTGCGATAAGCCACCCGTAGGTGTGTGTCCGCACATGCGGGAAAGCCCGCCGTAGGTGCGATGACACCAGATCTTCAGCAGCTTCAATAATCATCTAAGTCCAAAAATGATCTCGATTTCAATCCGATTCACACCCGGGGCCCTCGGACACTGTCCGAATAACCAACAAGTTCCAAAACACATAACGAACCTACTCGAGGCCAAAATTCACATCAAACAACATTGATTCTACGAATCGCAAGCGAATCCAAACCTATTTAAACCATGAACATCCAACTTCCAAAACTAACGCCGATTTGTACCACACCAACTCCGATTGACCTTAAATTTTGCACACAAGTCAAAAATAACACAACGGACCTATTCCAACTTTCAGAATCAAAATCTGACCCTGAAACAATAAAGTCATCTCTCGGTCAAACTTCTCAATCATCCAGACCTTAAACTTTCTAATTTTCGCTAATGCAAGCCAAAATGACCTACGGACCTCCAAACCAATATCCGAACACGCTCCTAAGTTCAAAACCACCATACGAAGCTACCAGAACCATGAAAACTTTATTCCGGAGTTGTGTACACAAAAGTCAAAACTTCGATCAACTCTTTCAACTTAAGCTTCTAACTTTGGGACTAAGTGTCCCATTTGACTCCGAAACTCACCTGAAACCAAAACCAACCACCCCGCCAAATCACATAACCATAATATAATACAGATGAGGAAATAAATAAGGGAACAAGGCTAAAAATGCAAAACAATTGGTCGGGTTATTACATGCTCGAATATGTACGTCAGCTCACCATGATGTCTCCAATAACACACTCCTGCTCAATCCAAAGGGTACCGCTATACCAGCCTCAGAACCTGCAAAAAAATATGCAGAAGTGTAGTATGAGTACACCACAGTCGGTACCCATATGTATCAAGTCTAACCTTGAAGAAGTAGTGGCGAGGCTAGATGCACTTGAATATTTACGACACAGAAATAATAACTAGCCTGGAGATAAAATAGTAAATATCCTCATGATCAACAGATATCAGGATATAAAACGGTCGAAAGACATAAGTCATGCTTTCCCAATTTAATAGATAATCATAACGCTGCTGAAATATGGCAAGTAAAGCTGGTGTGCTTCAAACAACGGAGTCGAGGCTCCCAACTAGCATATGTATGTGGCATGCAACAATTAGCATTTAAATGAATTCCTCTAAATGGATCAAGAATATGAATGCATGCTAAAATCGGTACACATCCATGTACCCCGATACAAAACCCATGTATCACATCAACCCGATACAAATTCATGTATCGACGTGGTACGAAATCCATGTACCGACCATGCTCACAGGGCCCAAAGTAACATGGGTTATAACCTGACTTTGTAGGGAGTACCAAATCCAAGCACAAAGAGGGGCATAATAGCAATCCCTCATAAATCAATATTTGATCGTCATGTCCAATGTGCCACAACTGTATATGCTCAATAATTATAGTTAAAAGTTGTACAAGGACATAATAAATACTATACAGATATGTGCTCATGAAATCTCTATTTGACTACGGATAATTTATGCATTTTAGCATATCAAATATAAGTTCCCACGCTTTCACAATTAATCATAAGCCTAGGCATGATTTCTAACATGAATAAGAGAGCAAACGTAGTCACATAAGCCAAATAAATCATAAATCAAACGAGCACACAATCAAACAAAGAATGAAATATTCCAATTTCTACCCCCGCTCATGATATAAACTTGGTAAGAGCATATGCGCTCGCCACCATGCATATACACCACCCCCAATGCCATAAACGCATACTAATCAAGTCAAATTCTAGGGGTTTTCCTCTTAACAAGGTTATCCAAGAGACTTACCTCTTTTCGGGCTAGCTTCGACAACAAATGGGGTCAAAAGCACGCTCTATCCCTCCAATCACACGAATCCAAACCAAACATCATCCAAGGAAGTCAAACAATGCTATAGGAAGCGATCTCAATCCATAAAGCTTCAATCTTTGAAGAAGTCCCAAAAAGCAATGCCAGGCGCGCGTACTCGAAATTCGAAAGCAAGACCAAAATTCAATGACCCATTGTTGCACCCTATTTTACACCAGTTAAAACAAAATACAAGTTATGGTTCTTATGAGGTTCATAAAAGTGAAGCGTCGCCACCTAATATTTAAGTTATATTAGGGTACCTATAAGTCAGATATGGATTATGTCACGACCCAAGATCCACTAGTCGTGATGGCACCTAACCCAACTCACTAGGTAATCCAACCAACAGTCAACACAATTCAAATAAGAATAATAAAGGATAGATAAATGAAATAACAGAAACTCTATTCAATAACCCAAGGACTGGTAGTACAAGTTATGAGCTACTAAGACTTAGATTTATAAAACTGATATGAAATAAATACAACATATGCTTGGAATGTACACAAACAAAATTCAAATCTAATGCTACCAAGGGTAAGTGATAGTTGTATCCAGAACGCAGGTACATCTTCAGTGCCAGCTCCCATCATCCATAACATCTCAACTCATAGATCTGCATGCAAGGTGCATAAGTGTAGTATGAGTAGAACCGACCTCATGTACTCAATAAGTATCATAACTAACCTCGGCGAGGTAATAGAAGCAAGAATTTTAAATGATACTCGCTATCACCTAGATAGTTCATAATTCCATCACATACAAAATAGAAACTATAATCAAATCATGAAATCACAGATAAAACCACATTAGTGCTCTCAATTTTCTCAAAGGATTTTGCTCAGTCAACAATCCAACATATAAGGAAGATATGCAAATAAATCAGGTAACAACTAAGAAAATTTCAAGTAAAGATGAAATGCAATAACTAAATATCAATCCATTGCAGTGCGCAACCCGATCCAAATAGAATACACATCACGGCTCTCAGGCCCACATCAGAATCTTTGTAACCGAACAAAACCAATACCCGCTCTCCGAGAGCTCACATCAACCGAAAACCCGTCGGTTTCTCACAATCCGCGTGTACACCATCAAGAGATAAACATGAGGGGGTGACCCTTGGGGGATGGATATATATTCACACGCTACACAGACAACTCATGTGCTACACAGAAATCTCATGTGCTAATAATATCAACAGTACAGATAACTCACGTGTTGCACGGACAACTCACGTGCCAATAATATCAATATGTGAATCCGCACGGACAACTCATGTGCCAATAATATCAATCGTACGGTCAATTCATGTGCCGATAATCACAATCTGCCCAGCGTGGTCACATGCATAACAACATTATCTGCCCTGCATCGTCACATGCATAACAACATAATTCGTCCGGCATGGTCACATGCATAATAACACAATCCGCCTGATGTGGTCACAAGCATAACAACATAATCCGTCTGGCTTGGTCATATGCATCAAATCCAAATCATATCACACAGAAGCAAATATACAAGAATTCATGAATATTAGAGTTCATGCTCTTGGACTAGTATAAATGACATGCTAAGGTGTATGTATATGCAGAGTGTGTTATCATAGCTCAAATTGACAATTTCATCAAGGAAATAACAATTATCAAGTTCATTCTGGGGATTAGCCTCAATATAACCTCAAACATGGATCAAATAGTTCACATCAGGGTTACAAATATGAGAAACATTACAGCATAAAGCTTAACTAAATTTAAGGCATGTCATAGTCTAAGCACTACCCCAAGAATGGATAAATACCCCGGTGCTAGCACGTGTGCACTAATCCCACACATATGCGCACCCATAACACATAACTATCACAAATAACTCAAGCAACTAGTGCCTCAACCAAGTTTAAGTAAGAAACTTACCTCAAGCAAGCCAAATCAAATACCGAGCATGTGAAAAAATACTCTAGAAATTCCATTCAGCGCGAATCAACTTCCGAACGGCTCGAAACTAGAAAAAGCAACTCAACAACATCAAATAAGGCCTTAGGGAAAAACCCAAGCATAAAGGTCAAATCTTTAATCAAAAACTCGAAGTAAACCCGGGCTCGTACCTTAGAACCCTGCAAAACATACAAATTCTGACAACCCATTCGAATATGAGTCCAACCATACTAATTTCCTCCAATTCTAACTCTGAATTGATGTTCAAAACCCAATTTTCTCTTTAGAAAAGTTTTTGATCAAAATCAATAATTCTCCAAATAAAACATGGATTAATTCACAAATGAACTAGTGCAATCATGTTAAACTACAAAAATTGAGGTTAGTTATTGACCCCCATGAAAAGAAGAGAAGAACTCCGCAATAATCATATCAATCAGAGCTTTAGAGCCAAAGATATGCTCAAAATACCAAATTAATGGAGTCGGATTTTCGGACCACTTTTCGCACCTGCGGGGTCGCAGATGCGGACACTACTTCGCATTTGCGCAGCACCAACAACAGTTTACTTTTCCGACACTAAAATAGGCATAACTCCCTCATATGATATACAAATTCGACGATTCTTCTTCTTATGGATCCATAATTACGATACGGATCTAATGCTATAATTAAAATAGAATTTGGAGCTAATTGTATTAATATGGTACCATTTATGGTTGAAGAAACGACGTCAAAACATAAAAAATGAGCGCAACACTACCCAAACCAAACTGAAACTCACCCGAGCCTCTCGGGACCCCGTCCGAATATACCAATAAGTGCCAAAACATAATATAGACCTACTCGAGGCCTCAAATCCTATATAACAATATCAAACCCATGAATCGCACCTGAAATCAAACTTAATAAATTTTTGAACTTTTTACTCTCAAAACACGTTTCGAACCATATCAAATTAACTCGGAATGACCTCAAAATTTACACACAAGTTCCAAATACGTAACGAACCTATTCCAAACTCTTGGAACCACAATCTGAACCCGATAACATCGAAGTCAACTCCTGATGAAACCTATAAACTTTTCGAACCTTCAAATTCTCAACTTTTTCCAATTGGCGCCAAAATCTTCTAGAAACATCCAAATGCAACTCCGAGCATATGTCCAAGTCCAACGGTATGGTCAAAACTTTAATCCGAGGTCAAATATACGAAAGCCAAACTTGGCCAACTCTACAACTTAAAGCTTCTTATTTAGGAATCATTCTTCAAATTCAACTCCGAACAACTCAAAGACCAAAACCGATGATACACACTAGTCAAAATACACCATATGAAGTTATTCATGACCTCGAAACACCGAACAAAATGCTAATGCTCAAAACGAACCGTTGGGTTGTTACATATTAATATCTTAATAGTCTGCTAAACCAGTGAGAATCTAGATAAGGGTTCAAGTTATTCTAAGGGAAGGTGTTAGGAATTCCTTAAAATATACCATAAGGAAGTTCCTTAAATTTAGTCTAAAGCGGGGAAAGATTATCTATATTCAAATTATTTGTTATCAATTAGTAGAGTCTAAGTTCCGAGAAAAAGCTAACACAATAATTATGTATCAAAATAAGTGGTTAATCAAGTATATATTAGTCAAATAAGGTTGTTCGACTTACTCTATGAATTTCTAATAAGGTTGTTGCTAGGTCTAAAAAGTGAATAATCATATTTGAAATACTTTTCAATTTATAATTGGACCCAAATCGATGGGCTGCGACGGACACCCGGTACCTTACTCGATCGAGTACCAACATAACGTATCTTTTAGTATCATACTATCATAGAAAAATGAGACAGAAAAGTTTCCGTGAGATAACTAGAATAAAATATGTATTACCAACTTATACTTAAGACATATGGGCCTATAAAACCAAAATAACCACTCGTACACTGAACATAGGCCGACAAGGTCATACAAACTTTTACGTACATGACATGTGTCTACAAGTCTCTAAGAATACATAATTTTTATAAAGGTCGGGACAGAGTCCCACCCTACCAAACAATACACGTCTAAATCATACTAACCAAACAAGCAACTCCGAAGCAAATGGAGCGCACCAACATCTTTCGCTGAGCTGATAGCCTATTTGGAGGGATCTCAACCTGTCTATCGGGACCTGCGGGCATGAAACGCAGCGTCCCCAGGCAAAAGGAACGTCAGTACAAATAATGTACCGAGTATTTAAGGAATGAAAATCAGTAAAAAATAGACATGAGAGAAACATGGAGTAAAAGACTTGACATGTACGTCTGCATAGCTTTGTGAATTATTTCATTTTTATAACATCATACATATGCGTATAAATGTCATACCATGCATAGGTATATGTGTTCATAACATCATCAAGCTTCTAAGGACATCCCATCATATCATTTCGGCCACTGTGGGCAAATCATCAACGTATACCAGTTGATCAGGTGGTGGTGTGTATATAACGCCATAACCTTTTCCCATATTCCATATACATATAATATACGCGTATATAACGTCATTTGGTCATGGGTCAATGTACATGTATAAATGCATGAAATGCATAAGAAATACGTTAATAAGTTTTTCTCGGAATATCATAAAAATAATATGCATGTCGGATAAATTTTATCAAATACATATTTTTCTGAGACCCATGAACAGAAGATATAAGAATAATTCACATGGGGAATCAAGAATATAGACACCCCTAGTATTTCTATGAATAGAGTCATTTATAGAAATTGTGCATTTGCTCGTTTCGTTCGTGTCATATAGATCATGCAAAAAAGAAAGAAGAGATAGCTTTAACATACCTGAGCCGATTCTCTTGACAATCCTTCCAACACATGTTAATTTCGACAACACGTAACGGCAGATCGAAGTAGGAGAAAATCCGTATGATGTTCTTGAGAAAGATTGTACCGTTCTCTCTTAGAATTGTAAATCCCGTTGCTATTACGCAGTGTAACTTTGTATGAAAAGTTTTCCCAAAAATTCGTCACTTTCCTTAGTTTTAATTCACGTTTCTTGTGAATTAGAAGTCTTTGAGATTCTTGGAATTTTAAAGCTTCATCCGTAAGCTTTTTTTGGCAAACTTATGTAATTTCCTCTTACTTTATGCATAATAATCCTTGTAGGCCACCAATTCTCCTACACATGCCACATAGAACATAAGTGAATAGTCGTCCTTTGGGCTCTTTATGGCTGCCACATAATATTTAAGAATTATCCAAAATCATTATTAATTACCAATTTTTTTAATTAACTTGGAAATTCCTCACTAATTCAATAATTAACCAATTATCTACATAATTAAGAATTACCTCAAATTACTTAAAATACTACTCACTTTAATACACCTTACTATCATGGTCATGTGATACCTTGTATGGCACTGGTTCATAAATACCGGATATTTTAGCTCGGACCGTATTTTATCCTATCATGTCAAACTTCGACAAAATTCATTTTCTTCGATTCGCTTACCCTTTCACCTTCACGAATTAACTTATCACTTGTTTGAAATAGCATAATACTTATAATCCTAAAATAAATCTCATTCCCGAACTTGTGTCGATTAACTTACGATGAAACTTCGACGTACGAAAATGCGGGACGTAATATCTCATTTCCTAGCTTTCATTAATTTATTTATGGCATACTCTCACGTACGAAAGTATGGGGTGTAACATCATCCCCCCTTTGGAACATTCGTCCTCGAATGTTGACTGATGCACTTATCATTATCATAACTTATAGCTCTTGTGAATACCTTAATACTCTCCTTGCCATTTAGGCAATTGTTCTGTGAATGAATCCAAAGTCCAGGGTATTCCCACCTATAGGTCTCTTTCTCATACCACGTCCTGTGGTCGGAATTCTTTCAATCTTGTAATTCTTGATACCTTCTATCACGCAGCCTGTACGACTTTGACCTTGTAAGTGTGCCTATGCGACTCTTCTCTCCTTTTTCCCTCCAGTTTTTAGCCAATCTCTAGGCCTCACTTTGTAAACATATAAAGAGCTTGACAAGTTGTCCCTCTTAACATCTATAGGAATACTTGAAGTTCTTTGCTCGGTACTTTGTTAAACTTGCGAATATTGTTATACCTTATTTCACAAATCCATTATACATCTGTATGACTTTACTACCATAACTCTTACTTTGATTTATCGTTACTGAGGTCTGCTACCAAATTCCATCTTACTCTTGTTACTTATTCCATCGTTACTCTCTTAATCAGGCTTTTCGATACCTAGAAACCATAGGCTGGAAGATATGCCACTAAAGCCGCTGCTATCATTCCTGGATACTGAATCTCAGCGCTTCTAGCCTTCTATCCGAAGTATGGACTATTCACAATCTTCTGCATTTGAGTATCTCGTACGTTGTTCACCTTTACCTTACTTAGTGTAAAATATCGCATCACATCTTCTATATCTTTCGTGACCTCCCTTCCACATAGGTATAATTCACATCCACAATTTGAAGCTCTATTATAATACTTGCACCTCTATTGTATACACAATCCGGTGGTAGCTCAATACTGACTTCTTATGAGGCTGGTACTCTTCTAACTAGCTTTATCGTAAAGCCGTTATAGAATATGGTTATTGTACTATCTCTCTTGTACCTGTGATATTAGAGTAAGTCTGCAATGTTCTTGATCACGATATCTATAATTTTCTGGGTCCAATAATAAGACTCATGATTTATATGGTTGATGTAACTCTTTAGTTTTCTCTTCCTTCTGATCAACCTTTATGTAAGCTTAAGCTATCTTCCGATGTGCGGTTCCTGGTATTAGTTATTACTTTAGCCTTTCATGGGCGCTATGGAATATCCATGACACAATCTTCTAACAATTCAATCCTTTGTCTATGTCCCGGGCTCAATTCTTTCTTTTACTTATACTGGAGTCTTGTACGGCTGTATGATTGTCACATATATGCTGCATGGATAATACTCTGAAATCTTACGTGCATTCATAATGTACCTCACTCTGGATCACTGATCGAATAATTCCTTTCGTTCCTTCTCCACTTTTTTAAAATGTAAGCAATTACTTTTCCTGGTCGTTTTGCCACTTGTTGCATGTATACTTGGCTTATCTTAGTTCCCACGCATGCCAAAATTTTCGTACAACTCATATGATCTCGAATATTACTTTTGATTTTTCTTCCCGTTCCTTAGCCACGGGAGGTACCACTTCCTTATGGAGAGCATACAATGTTGTTGTGAGACTGTTGTTACAAGACCATTTCCTCCTTAGGTTACTGAGCTTAGGTTGAAGCCTTCTTCCTTACTTCCTCAACTAGTCTTTCATTGTAGTATTTAGGGAGGATCCTCTGATTCTTGTAAAGCTGTGAGCTTATCACATCGTATACCTGATGGAATTTTCGATGTCCTTCCTCGCCTATAATTACCCGTAGTTACTTACCTCCACGCCCTTGTGCTTGTAGGGTTACTTCTGAACTGATATTTTGACTGTTTTCCCAGTGGAATTCTCTTTCATTTTTGTAATAATCATACGGTACCTGAATATATCTCAAGGATCGTGATGTCATATCTATGAGACTGAATTTCCCATGTTGGGGTTCACTATGTTCGTCTTGTACAATCTGTTGATTTGTCTGTGTCCTCTTATTTAGCCATAACTAGGCTCTTCTTGAATCAACTACTAACTACTCGTTGGCCTATTCTCATATCAATATTCCGCGTAATCTTTCTTGAGTTATTTCCTTTGCATTAACTTACGTCTCGTACTGGCTCCTTATTTATTAATAACATCTCGGGCAGGGACCCTTACTTCCTTTCCTTGACGCCGTGTTTGCATATTGTTCTGGAATCATAGCATATCTGTAGGCTTTAAATAAGTGCAATCTCATCCCTTTTTCATTTTTTTTTTCGCATTCTTCCCTTACCATTCCAAAATTACTAGAACCACTTAATTCTAACTTAATACCTCATCACTCTATATTCTCCCCTTTAGGGGAGCACTAAGATTTAGTGTTAATATGATCTACGTATAGATTTTTTACCTTCTCATCTTTGAATAGTTTCATATCATCGATGATCCTTACTTACCTCACGGTAATCCTTCTGTACTAAGGATAACAAAATACCTCGCTCGCGAGGGTGACTCTTAGTGTAACTGGCACATACAGTCCCTTAAGCTTAACTTTACTCACCTTGCTTATTTTGGGGAAGCGTCTTCCTGAATGACCTTTAAAGGGTATTCTTCTGTACTCCATTCTATTATCGTCGGGACGCATTCTCTGAAATTCTCATAATGTCGACTACTACTCAGTCCCTAGTTCATGCTTAGTTTATCTTGTTCATCAGTCCATGCTGATTTCTTATTACTCTGGGGTCTAACTTTTTCTTTGGTAGTCGCGTTGGAGTCATGAACTTATTTCTCGAAATAAGGATATGACTTTATGTCCTATACTCTTTTGTTGTCTCAAGGCCTGTCACCTCTCGTATTTTCCTTCACTTAAGAATAGACTCAGTAATACTGTCATCTTTTTGATCTACCGTTATCATCCATGTATCATATCTTACTCATAATGCTTTATTAACTCTCTTCTTATTTTTCGCTAACATATATGTCTATCACTTTATTCTGAAAACTCGAACAAGACATTCTTTTGCTTTTAGCTCCCCTTTACTCTACCCAGTGGCTCTTCGGTTGCTTAACGTTCTCGCTCTACTATGGACGGGAGTCACACTAAGATAATATTTATTTCTTCCAGGCTTCCAGTGCCTATCTTTGTAGTACTCATATCTAATTATACTATTTTAGAGTGCACCATCTGGGTGTCTCACAAGGAGATCTGTTACCATATTTGCAATACCCTTCAGAAATGTCAACTAATACAAATAATCTATTCACCATTTTGGGTTACTCTAACCCCAACTAGATCCTGATATCCTGCTTTCTCTTATACTACTCAAAAGGCTTATATTCCTCTGCGATAATCTTCATTAGCTGGGTAGCTCATACCCTTTTTCATCTTGCTTCTTTTACTTGCTGAAACTTGTATCCACCTTCCGATTCTCTTATTCCTTTTTACCGTAAGAGTAGATAGGCATTCTTTCCTTAGGGATCCTTATCAAGAAGTTTACACATCTTAGTACACACATGATCTGCTGAATACCTCATATTTATCCATCATAAGCATGATACAAAAATTGAGTTCCTCTGACTCAACTCTTCTATAGCCACATTCAATCTCTTACCAACCATCTTTCTAGATGTAGGCATCGTCGTATTCTGAATAAGATTGAGTTTAGGAAATTGAGTTCTTACAACTGAGCTCTACCACACGATCTAGAGTAAGAAAAAAGAGTGACAGTCCTAAATGGCCTGTAGCCTCCTGCTTATAAGTGTGGTGCATAATACACCCATAAACAAGACTCTACTAGACACGGTTTGTAGACTCCGTAGGACAGAACTGCTCTGATACTACTTTTGTCACGACCCAAACCGATGGGTTACGACGGGTACCCGGTACCTTACTCAACCGAGTACCAACATAACGTATCTTTTCATATCATACTATCATAAGAAAATGAGAGGAAAAGTTGCCGTGAGATAACTAGAATAAAATATGTATTACCAACTTATACATAAGACATACGGGCCTATAAGACCAAAATAACCACTCGTACACTGAACATAGGCCGACAAGGCCATACAATCTTTTACGTACATGATATCTGTCTACAATGGGTCAATGTACATGTATAAATGCATAAGAAATACGTTAATAAGATTTTCTCGGAATGTCATAAAAATAATATGCCTGTCGGATAAATTTTATCAAATACGTATTTTTTTGAGACCCATGAACAGAAGATATAATAATAATTTACATGGGGAATCAAAAATATAGACACCCCTAGTATTTCTATGAATAGAATCATTTATAGAAATTGTGCATTTGCTCGTTTCGTTCGTGTCGTATGATCATGCCAAAAAGAAAGAAGGGATAGCCTTAACATACCTGAGCCGATTTTCTTGACAATCCTTCCAACACATGTCCATTTCGACAACACGTAACGGCGAATCGAAGTAGGAAAAAATCCGTATGATGTTCTTGAGAAAGATTGTACCGTGCTCTCTTAGAATTGCAAATTCCGTTACTATTATGCAGTGTAACTTTGTATGAAAATTTTTCCCAAAATCCGTCACTTTCCTTAGTGTTAATTCATGTTTCTTGTGAATTAGAAGTCTTAGAGATTCTTGAAATTTTAAAGCTTCATCCGTAAGCTTTTTTTGGCAAACTTATATAATTTTCTCTTACTTTATGCATAATAATCCTTGTAGGCCACCAATTCTCCTACACATGCCACATAGCACATAAGTGAATAGTCATCCTTTGGGCTCTTTATGGCTGCCACATAATGTTTAAGAATTATCCAAAATCATTATTAATTATCATTTTTTTAAATTAACTTGGAAATTTTCCACTAATTCAATAATTAATGAATTATTCACATAATTAAGAATTACCTCAAATTACTTAAAATACTAGTCACTTTAACACACCTTATACACCTTACTATCAAGGTCATGTGATACCTTGTATTACACTAGTTCATAAATACCGGGTATTTTAGCTCGGGCCGTATTTTATCCCAACATGTCAAATTTCGACGAAATTCATTTTCTTCGATTCGCTTACCCTCTCACCTTCACGAATTAACTTATCACTTGTTTGAAATAGCGTAATACTTATAATCCTAAAATAAATCTCATTCCCGAACTTACGTTAATTAACTTACGATGAAACTTCGACGTACAAAAATGCGGGACGTAACATCTCATTTTCGAACTTTTATTAATTTATTTATGGCGTACTCTCACGTACAAAAGTATGGGGTGTAACATCATTCCCCCAACTTGGTTATTTATTTAAAGGTAAAAATATACTAGCTAGAATGATGACTTTATTACATAATTAGTTGGTAAATCAATCTTAAAGCTCCTTAAGTCTAAGTGATCGCATAATTTCTAACTTAGTTATAGATTAAAGCAATTCGTCGATGGACATACAAGATTATATTTTAAGTTAAGCATGCCACGTTAAAGTAAATACGCATAACTAATATTAACAAGGCTAATCACAGAAGGATGAAAGAGATATACAATAAATGTAGTAAAACCAAACCTCCGTTCAAAATTCCAAAGTTGTACCAATATTTCGATATTTTTAGGAAACAAGGAAATAAAGCGAGCCTAATTTGAATGTCTGGTATCGACTCTTCTTGATGGCGTCTTTCTAGCGAAACTTCCAATGTGTAAAGGCTTCTCAAAAAGAAAATAAATTATTAGTAAAAATATATGTCACCTTAACTTTTATGGCAAAATCTAGCATAAAAGATTAAGATAAATAAATAAATTAACAATACATAAACTTCAAGTTGAATGTTAAAATAATGTGGAATCAGGTATAGGCGACGAAAAACTGGCCTAATGCGATGTTACTTCCCTCTGTTTTCTTTAATATGATTGTCTTTCTTAAACATCTTAAAACCAGACGAAAAGAATTCTATGAAAAATACTCAATATTTGATTATTTAAAAGCTGTGTGAAGCTTAAAAAATATTTTGATGTTTGAATTGTATGAATTATAAAAGTATGTCGAACTTTAGCGTAATAATAAAAGTTGTTCAGTTTTTTTAGACATTCAAAAGAGTGACTTATAAAGTTCGAAAATAAAGGATTCATACAAGAAGTCAGTTATTAGCCTGTCATTGTCATCATATCCCTTAACATACCTATCCCTACTTGGGGTGACGAATATTTTTTATAGTATGTTGTACTAGATCATTTACCATGGTTGAACTCCAACATCAATTGAGACATTACAAATGCTCCAATGTTCATGTGAAAAAAGGGAAAGCTACATAATTGAGTAACAAAGGAAAGAAAATTTTTGGTGTAGCTCCAAATAAAGCCGTAACAGTTCATTAGTTCACATCAGTGGCTAAGTGGCGTAGCCACCCTATGCCAAAGGATTGGCAAGCGCAGGGGCGGCCCAACCCTAAAGCAAGTGAGCCCCAAAAATTTAAGGACCCAAAATTACTATTTTTTTTATATATAGTAGTATATTATTTATATAATTATCTCTTATTATTGATAAATTTATTTCTTTATTGTCATATTAATTTTTAATAACTCGATTTCTTCCTCTAATTAATATAACTAAAATAGTTTTCTGTCAATCTTATTTTACTTTTTTACTTAATTATATTTTTCTATTCACTAGTTGGCCACGTAACTATATCTAATAATCTAATTTATTATTTATTTTCCTTACAAAAATTATACTCTCTCCGTCCCAATTTATATGAAAGTGTTTGACTGGACATGGAGTTTATGAAATAAAGGAAGGCTTTTGAAACTTGTAATGTTAAATAAATCTTAGAAATTTGTGGGCTAGAAATCATCTCATTAATGGTAAAAAGAAAAATCTAAAGTTGAATTGTTACCAAATATAGAAAGGGACTTACTAAAAAAAAGGAGTCACTTAAGTTGGGACGGAGGAAGTATGTTTTCTGGGTTCTCCTATTTCAGTCCTGATGCAATCAACGTTAAATTCATTTAATTTTCTGTACTTTATAAAACTAAATTCTCATTTTTTTTAATACCACATCCTCACTTGTCTAATTTTTTAGAAAACGATATTCATTAAATTATATATATATATATTAAGGCCTCTTATTAAGGCTTTGCTTTAGGCCTCTGATGATGTTGGACAGCCCCTGCTGTTAGGTATAGTATTTGGGGGCATAAATAAATTCCCAAATAATACAGACATTTCTATTTTTATTTATTTTTCTGAAAATACCGTAGAATACACATCCTCACATACCTCAAATTTGTGTAAAACTTGCCATAACAAAATAAGAGATTTACTTTTAAATATGCTTTGTAATTTAATATTTAGACTTAATATGGACTCCAATGGGCAAGACAAGCGTGACTAACATTCTTAAAATCATATTTTATAATACCTTGAATCATGCCTCCTAACATATATTCAACAAACAAATCATTTATTTGCCTTTCGTGAAGCACAAACTAAATTAGGGAATGAATAATGATCAAGGATTTAAAAGGAGCTTTTTGCTTAGTGCACATATAAAACACAAAGAAAACTAAACAAGATTTCTACGATGCCAAATTTAAAGAAATCTAAAAACATGATTTTGGTCGTAGCTATGACTTTTACTGCATAAGGAAGAAAAGAATCTATAATCTAAGCTACAGTAATTTTTATGTATACAAATAACCATTTTAAACTATGAAACCATCGACCTAGATTATAAAAGTTAGTCATGATAAAAGTATTCAAATTCCAATCACTTCGGATTATATTCTTAAAGATATTGTACCTACAACACACAAGTCATGAAAGCAAATAATGTCACAGAAGCAGGCTTAACATTCGTTTGAGTCTAAAGTCTATTTTACTTCAATGATATGTAGTTGTAATACAATCGAAAGACATCCTCTTATACGAATGAATATCTTTTCATGATTTCTACCTAGATAGATTGAAAATGTCCTAAGGTGCAATTTGAAACTGTCGACAACATAAGGACTCATATCTTTGTATGCTAACTGTCTATCATTTTTTGCAGGATGTCTAATCAAGTGCAAACTAATAGAATTTCTGAAATACATATCACCATATGCACACCTCCACAATCATCTTTAAAATAAAAGGAAAGGAGGAGAGTTCAACCCATTTTAGGAAACTTCAAAAAGCAAACCTCAAGCACAAGGTAATGAAACTTTACTAATCGCGGAGAACCAAGAGAATCGAATAAATTTAAAGCACTTATAATCATAGCAGTTAACGTCCGGAGATAATAGTAGTTAACATCCGGAGACGGTAGCAGTTAACGTCCGGAGATGACAGCAGTTAACTTGAGGGGACGGTAGCAGATAACGTCCGGAGACGGTAGCAGTTAACATACGGAGACGACAGAAGTTAACGTCCTGAGACGGCAACAGTTAACGTCCGGAGACGGTGACAAGGTGAAACAACAATTGGGAATAAAATGTGGATAAAAAAATCTTAGGCTTAAAACAGTGTACATAACCAACAACATCTAGAGCGCCAAAATAATAGCGAAATAATGAACATAGAATTAATTTTAGAACTAGAACCTGTAAAAGAACGCCAGATTCGGAGCTCCATCTCCGGCCAGTTTTGTATTTGAGGGGGGTTTGTATTTCGTCTCCGATCGTTATCTTTCCAGCATGCTTTCGGATAGAGTACCTCGCAAAACAAGAAGACAAACGTTAGTAAAATAATGTTGTTTACTCTAAAAATTGAGTAACAATTAAACTTATATTGTGGTTTTAAGGATATGTGATTTAAACCAGCACCAATTGATAAACAACGAATTAAATAGATAAATTGGATAATAAAATAAATCAAACCAGTCTGCAAACAATGCCTCGATCTCGATTCGAGATAGTCTCGAGGTTTAGTTAATAAGAACAACAGAAGATGGAACAAGCAGTGATGAACAGTAAGACAAAGAAAGCAGCGTATATGTATATTCTTATCCGTGAATCATGATGCCCTAAAAATAATTGGAACTCCTCTTTATATAGTAGAGGAAACCTAATTATGGTATGTATCTAATTACAGAAGGAAATCGTATAAACAGCTAGTTAACCGCTTCAGATTTGGTCCGTTCCGAGATTCACGTCATGATCTTCGACCAATCACGGATATCCGTCCCGAGATTCACGCCGTGATCTTCGAGCGGTTACTGATATCTCGCAATTCCGTTATTCTGCTCCCCTCGAAGTCGGTCATACTTGATCTCGATTGTTGTTGGCCTCGGTCTTAACGTACACTTCGATCTGTAGGCTCGATGTCTCATCTTCTAGCTCGGGCCTGATTTATTATGATGTTACCCCCAATGCAACTCCCTTGTCTCGATCAAACAACAAAATCGGGTAGGCCCAATTTTGACCGTATACAGATAGTCCCCTCGTTTCTTGGAGTGTAACGAGAAAAAACAAACTGAGCCTTTGATTTAGTACCTAGATCAATTATGACGTCAACATCGTGACGTAAGAGACAGAAGCGATTGAAGCATCGCGTCTGCGCAGTTCCCAAGGTCATTAATTAACGCCAGTTGATGGTTGGCCACTAGTACTTTCAAACCGTCAAAGTGGCTATTATAAATAGACCACCTTCATAATCTTTTCAAACTTTACTTTTAAACTTCTTCTAATCTTCAAAAGCTCTTCTATTCTCTTCAAGTCCATCAACTTTGTCGGTTTCCGTTTGCCAATCTCTTATTAAAATGCAAATTCTGCCTTTTCCTTTCTTAAACCTCATATAGCAATGGCAAAAACATCAAAGACTGTTCCTCAAGAAGAAAAGGCCTCCTCATCGCTGCCGGCCGGTGGCAAAACACCGGTGGTACCATGTATCGAAGAGTGCATCCCCGGGCCATCTGAACTTACTTCCGACTTTAAAGTTAAAAAACCCTCTTTGGTTCCAGGCCGATGCGAGCCCATGTCTAGATACATCTGTTCGATATCCGAAGGCGATCTCGAGCAGGTGAAAAAGGACTGCCACTAGGAGAATAAAGAGGTGGTGATTCCTACTCCCTAAGAGGACATCACCACTCATGTGAAAGGGTTCTTAAGTGTGTATACTTACTCTTTCATACTGGGTTCCGTCGATCCTGTCATAATCGACTTCTGCCGCCAATACCAGGTAACCCTAGGCCAGATCTACCCCTCTTTTTGATGTATTGTCATTTTGCTCAAATTCTTCTCGAGCAAGATCAAGGGGATTTCTTTCACCCTCGATCATCTCATTAGGCTGTACGGCCCCCGTCTTTATCAGGGCGGACTGATAAGGCTTCAGCGTCGGAACACGAAGGTGCTATTCTCGAGCATAGACGAGGACAAGGACCGAGGATGGATGTGCCGGTTTGTCTGGGTCAGGACCTCCTATTTAATCCCCTCCGAGAAGATGCCATTCCCTGAAGAATGGAACATGAAGCGTAAGTAGAACTTCACCGATAACGTTTGATTACTTGTTATGTTTCCTTTACCTCTTCTCATCTATATTCTTCTTTATGGTGCAGCTTCCCTCTGGTTTCCTGGTGTAATCCCGGACCTTGTTGGTTGGGTCCGACAACTAGTTTTAACCTCTTCGTATGCTGAGCGCTCATGGCGTGATTTGGCCAAGGGTCGATGGGAGGCCAAAAATCATGGCAAGTTCCCCTGTCTGTGTTTGATGCTTTCCCGTGAAATACTTCCTTTTAACTTGATTTCTTCTCATACAGGTCTTGAAGATAATATCGTTATGAGGCCGCCTCCTCTAGGGGAAGAGGAGGCCCCGAAGCCGACCGAAGATAAGAAAAGGAGAAGGGCCTTGCCACCAGATACCCCAAGGCCCAAGAAAAGTATGGCTCAAAAGTCGAAGACTGATCTCACCGTTCATCCTGCCGATATAGTCCAAACGCTATGAGATGAAAATGAGGAGGGAGAAGATACCGACTGCCTGCTGGTGGCTCGGACGAGGGAAAACATCGAAGCTTTGAAAGCTTCTGAGCCGGTGACGGTCGAGGGTGTTCGGCAGCAGACCGAGGTGATCTCTGGGGAAGGTCCGAGCAGAATCCCCAAATCATCGAGTGTTGATGATGCCTCTTACCGTGATGAGCAACCGGCGGGTGTGCCCAACGGGTCTAGTTCTGAGGCCCTTCAAAGAGAAGAGAATGCCCCAAGTGACTCGCTCAGAGCAATTAATATTGGCGATTCGCCGCCCGGCCCCATGTTCTTTGAGGGGCAGTTTTGGGATGCCCGGTCCATGGGGACCCTCGATGTGGGGACGACCCCCAAAAGGGATGATATATTTCGTGGTTGCTTCCCGGGGGTCGATGATGTTTCCGACCTTGACGCATCACTCATTTTTGATGACGCTCAGCGGCTTCTGAACCAAGTGAGTTTTATCCTATGCTACCATGCTTGAGTTTGTTCTTATTTCTCTAAGTCTGATTTTCTTTCTTTCTATATAGGCTACAACGCTCCATTGAGAAGCGCCTTCCAAGTACCAAGCTGAGCTGGCCTGATGTGAGGCTGATCTCAAAAAGCTTATGGAGGAGAGAAACGCCCTCAAACTTCTCTATGTGCAAAAAGAAGATGAGATCATGAGCATTCGAGCAGAGCTGACAAGAACTCATCGAGATCAGACTGAGCTCATTGAACGGGTAATGTAAATTTTTAGGAGCTTGTTATGTATTAACTTGATATTGGCAACTAACACTTTGATCCTGCAGGTTCAGCACAAGGCCGAATTGGTTGAGCAGCTTCGTGAGGAGGCCAAGATGAAAGAGGCAGAGACTTTGGGGTGGAAGCAGAACATGGACTGTCTCATCTCGGAGAAAGAAGCGGTTCCGGCCCAACTGTCTTCAGTTGAGCGTCAACTCCAAAGTGTGAAGGAGGAGAACTTGGCCCGAGCCTAGAAAGTTGAAGAGTTCGAGACTCGGTTGGCTGCTGAGCTTGCAAGGGCCACATTCGAGGCAGAGGCGCTCATGGCCTCCTGCCGAGCTGACGCCGAAGCCGCTAACACTCGAGCAAAGGTAATTTCTGACGCTGCTGAGGTTAGATTGTCCCGTGTTGCCGAGCATACCAGGCGCCAGTCTCGAAGAGAGACTCTTAAGGAGGTACATGCTCGTGGCTTCGACCTCACGGCTGATATCGAGAATGCGAAGGTTTTGAAGGACGAGGCCAGAGCTTTGCTTTCCAATGAAGAAGACTCTGCGAGTGGATCCTAGAGCGGAGATGAAGATTAAGCTCCCGAAGATGCGGCTCACGAGGCGGACTAGGCACTTAAGATTTTTTCTCCTTTTATTCTTTGTGTAAGACCCTGAGTGGTCTTTGTAAATACTTTGCATATACGAAAGGTTTCTTTTCTTTCCGTTACGTCTTCGATTTCTGATTTATGAGAACTCGGAGTAGAACAAACCCTTAGGTTTTTTTAGTTAAGCGAGGCGAATCTCCGAGCTTAACAATATGTTTGGGATTTTAATTTCGGATGGCTTGATCAAAGCCATAAATGTACTGCTTTTATAGCCGGGTTCGAGTAAGTTTCAAACTCACAGTAACATGCCCCTTAAGGTTTTATATCAAATAATGATGAATCCTCGAGCTATATTTTATTTGAGCTCAGAATAGTGGAACCCTTAGGTCCGAATTGAGTGAGAACAAAATCTCGAACTCTAAGTATATTGGATCTTAGGCTCTTTATATTGGGCCGATATGGCCTCTAAAAGATGGCTATTTTTTCCTTTTTTGGCTTAGAATAATTAGTAAAAAAACAATCCTTTATGTCTTAACACGTATTCTTTACCCATTGTTTGTTTTTAGGGTTTAACGTCGATTGAAACCCCTTCGCTTTTTGTGCCTTAACATGTTTGTGTTAAGATAATTTGATACCTCTTAAGATTTTTCTAGGGCTGATTTTATCGAAGCCCTTTGATTACATGCCGAGGGTAGCCTTTTTTAACCGCTTTTTCAAAGAATTCGAAGGCCTATTTTGATTGCGGAATCTGGACGTCTCCAAGCCGCTTTGATTTGGCTGTAGCCTTTAGGTATGCCTCTTTGGCTTATTTCCCAATAATACTTCGAACTTGTTCGAAGTGTTAGTCCCCGAGAGTGATGCCCTTGGCCTATAGATCTAGGAGTGCCTCTTTGAGGTCTTATGGATTTGAGTTTATATTACTCGAATATGTCGATCGTCGATGACAGTCCCCAAGTGTACGAGGTATATTTGCACTTGACCTTTGAGCCATTTCTCACAAAATCATAAGTATGGAGCTTGTATAATAGAAAACTTTCTTTGAGACACAAGATGTTTGATATAGAAAGAATGCTTCTTTGTATAATTTATACATGCGTACATACTTTGCCATCGGGGTTCGACTAATCTATACGGACACGGTTCATTCGACCGTTTGGCCCATTACAAAGTTTCTCTGTCGAGACCCTTTGACACAAAGTATTTTCCTTGAAAATGTAACATCCGAGGGTGATGCCCCCCAGTATTCGAGGTTGATGGTAAATAAGCCTTGGATACTGCTGAATCGTCCTCAGGTAGCACATAATTGTTGCCTCGTTAAAAACCTAGCCGGAAAAACCCACTTGGGACAAAAACCGATCTAAGGAAAAAAGAGTGCAACGCGTGCTTTAAAACCTGAGGTCTTGATATCTTCGATCGATCATCTACAGTGAGTTAGTGTCGAATATATAAATGAAAAAGGGAATAAAGTCATACCTTAGCAATAATACTGTTTGAGAAGCGATATGTTCCAATTATTTGGTAGTTGTTCGCCGTCCATCGTGCCGAGCTTGTAAGATCCCTTTTCGACGATGTTGTGGACTTGGTGGGTCCTTCCTAATTTGGGCCGATCTTTCCTTCATTAGGATCTCGATTGTTGATGGTGACTTTCCTCAGGACTAAGTCCCCGACTCTGAAGTGGCGAAGGTTGGTTCTCTTATTGTAGTATCTTTCGATTCGTTGCTTTTTTGCAGCCATTCAAACGAGTGCGGCTTCTCGTTTTTCATCCGATAATTCGAGGCTAGTATTCATAGTCTCATTATTTGATTCTTCTATTGTATGTCGAAACCTGGCACTGGGATCCCCGACTTCGACTGAAATCAAGGCTTCAGAGGCATATACTAAGGAGAACGGGGTTGCTCCCGTACTGGACTTTGATGTTGTTCGATATGCCCAAAGGACTTCGGATAGAATTTCTCTCTATTTCCCCTTAGCGTTGTTCAACCTTTTCTTTAGGTTTTGAATAATAGTCTTGTTCGTCGACTCGGCCTGTCCGTTCCCACTAGGGTGATACGACGTTGATAATATCCTTTTTATTTTGTGGTCTTCGAGGAATTTCATCACTTTGCTGCCGATAAATTATTTTCCATTGTCACACACTATTTCGGCAAGTATCCCAAATCAACATACGATGTGATCCCAGATCAAATCTATAACCTCTTTCTCTCTCACTTTCTCGAACGCCTGTGCCTCAACCCATTTAGAGAAATAGTCAGTCATAAATAAAATGAACTTGGCTTTACCTGGGGCCGAGGGCAGAGGGCCGACAATATCCATCCCCCATTTTATGAATGGCCTTGGGGATAGGACTAAAGGAAGTTGTTCTCCGGGCTGATGGATCATCGGTTCAAACATTTGACATTTATCACATTTTCGTACAAACTCCTTAGTGTCTTTTTCCATGCTATCTCAGTAGTATCCTGCTCTAATGATTTTATGAATCAGTGATTCGACACCGGAGTGGTTCCCACAAGTGCCTTCATGGACCTCTCGTAGAATATAATCGGTGTCTCCTGGTCCTAAACATACTGCCAATGGTCCATCGAATGTCCTTCTGTATAATGTTCCATCTTCAGCCAATGTGAATCGAGCAGCTCTGGTTCGTAGGGCCCTCGACTCTTTAGGGTCTGATGGGAGCTTTCCGTTCTTCAAGTATTCAATATATTTATTCCTCCAATCCCAGGTTAAGCTTGTAGAGTTTATCTCGGCATGACCTTCCCCGATTATAGATCTCGAGAGTTGAACGACAGTCCCTGAGATGATATCATCTTCCTCGACCGATGACCCTAAACTTGCAAGTATATCGGCCTCACTGTTTTGTTCTCGAGGTACATGCTGTAAAGTCCATTCCTTGAAACGGTGCAAGGTTACCTGCAGCTTGTCCAAATACCTTTGCATTCTATCCTCTCTAACTTCGAAAGTTTTGTCTACTTGGTTCACCACTAGTAAAGAGTCACACTTGGCTTCAATGACTTCTGCTCCTAAGATTTTAGCTAGCTCGAGACCTGCAATCATGGCCTCGTACTCGGCCTCATTATTAGTCAACCTAGAAGTTTTGATAGATTACCTAATAGTGCTACCCGTGGGCGGCTTGAAAATAATGCCTAGCCCGGATCCCTTCACATTCGAAGCACCATCTATGAAAAGGGTCCATACCCCCGATGATGTACTCGATTTTAACAAGAGATCCTTTTCAACTTCGGGTACGAGGGTTGGCATGAAATCGGCCATGAAGTCCGCTAAAATTTGAAACTTGATGGTCATTCGGGGTTGATATTCGATATCGTACCCACTAAGTTCGATGGCCTATTTGGCTAATCGGCCCGATAGTTCGGGTTTGTGCAAAATATTACGAAGTGGGTAAGTGGTTAATACGCATATGGGGAGACATTGAAAGTATCGTCTTAACTTTCTAGAGGCGCTTATCAGTGCAAGTGCCAATTTCTCCAAATGTGGATATCTAGTTTATGCTTCTCCTAAGGTTCGACTTACATAATAAATGGAAAAATGCGTACCTTGCTCTTCCCGAACTAGGACACCACTTAGCGCATTTTCCGATACTGCCAAGTACAAGTAAAGTTTTTCATCTGCCTTTGGGGTGTGAAGCAGTGGTCGGCTCGATAGGTATCGCTTTAATTCCTCTAATGCCCGTTAGCATTCCGGGGTCCAGGCAAAATCGTTCTTCCTTTTGAGCAGAGAGAAATATATGTGGCTTCGATCTGATGACCTCAAAATAAATCGGCCTAAGGCTATCCGTCCAATCAGCCTCTGCAAGGCTTTTACACTGTCCACGACGGTATTGTCTTCGATGGCCTTGATTTTTTCGGGGTTGATCTTGATTCCCTGATTCGATACCATGAAGCCAAGGAACTTGCCCGAACTGACCGCGAAAGCACATTTTTCGGGGTTGAGCTTCATGTTCTATTTCCTTAAAATCTCGAACGTTTCCTGCAAATGAGACAAATAGTCCTCTCCGGGCAGAGACTTAACTAGCATGTCATCGATATAAACTTCCATTGATTTACCTATTTGTTCTTCGAACATTTTATTTACTAGGCGTTGGTAAGTAGCTCCTGTAATTTTTAGCCCGAAGGGCATTACATTATAACAATATGTTCCATACTTGGTGATAAATGAAGTCTTTTCTTGGTCCTCTAGGTTCATTTGGATTTGATTGTACCCGGAATAGGCATCGAGAAAAGTAAGGATCTCGTGGCCGGCCGTGGCATCGATCATGGGATTGATGTTAGGCAGTGGAAAAGAATCTTTGGGGCACGCCTTGTTTAAATCCTTATAATCTACACACATTCTAAGTTTGTTCCTTTTTTTAGGGACTAACTACATTAGCTAACCATTCCGGATATTTCACCTCCCGGATAGATCCTATTTGAGAAGTTTAGTTAGCTTGTCCTTTATGAATGCGTGCTTTACCTCGGACTGGGGTCTTCTCTTTATCAATAAGAAATTGAATAAGCTTTTTCCTGAGCTCGGGGGCTAATCCCGTTCCCAAGTATACCTTTCGCTCGGGTAGGTACTCGATCAATATAACATGTTCCAGCTATTCGACCGTTGATTTGATGGCATCAGAATCTTCGGGAACAATAAAAGTTTGAGAGGTCAAAAAATCCTCCTCCTCTTTTTCTATCTCTTGCTTCCCTGATTCGGTCGAGGCTGGTGGCTATGATTGCTATTTGACTTCCTATTTACTTTTGATGCTCGAACTTTTCGAGGTTGATAGTGTCGATATCGGTGTTACCTCATCTATCGCAAACATTTCATTTGCAGCATGCTGCTCCCCGTATACTATTTTTACACCGGCTGACGTCGGGAATTTCATCATTTGGTGGAGAGTCGAAGGGACTGCCCTCATATTATGGATCCAAGGTCTTCCGAGTAGTGCATTGTACCTCATGTCGTCCTCGATTACGTGGAACTTGGTATCTTGAATGGTTCCAACCATGTTCACGGTAGAATAATCTCCCCTTTAGTGGTTTCACTGGCCATATTGAAGTCGTTTAAGACCAGAGCTGCGGGCACTATTTGATTTTGTAGGCCGAGTTGCTCCACGACCCTCGATCGGATGATATTTGCTAAGCTACATGGATCCACTAAAATACGCTTAACTTGAACTTTATTTAATAAGATAGAAATTACCAGAGCGTCGTTGTGGGGCTGAGAAATACTTTCTGCTTCTTCATCATTGAATGATAAAGTGCCTTCGGGCACATAATCTCGGGCTCATTTTTCCCTAGTGATTGATACCTTAGTGCGTTTGAATATGGGTCCCTGTGGAATGTCGACCCCATCGACGATCATATGAATGACCTGTTGGGGTTCCACCTGTTCATTTTTCCTGTTGGCATCCCTTTCTCTGAAATGGTTCTTGGCTCGATCGCTGAGGAACTCTAGAAGGTGGCCCTCATTGAATAAATGGGCTACCTCCTCCCTTAATTGCCTGCAATCCTCGGTCTTGTGACCATGCGTGCCATGATACTTGCACATCAAATTTGGGTTTCTTTGGGAAGGATCGGTTTGTATGGGTCTGGGCCATCTAGTATCTTTGATCCTTCCGATTGCCGATACAATACCCGATGCATCGATGCTAAAGTTATATTCTGATAACCGAGGTGCCTCTGTGGGATCGACATACTTGTCAAAACCACTTTTGCTCATAAGTCCCCGAGAATTCTGTCCCCGGTCACTTCTTCGATCGCTCTAGGCGGAATTGCATCCTGAACCATTGTTCCTTCGATCTGTGGTATATGGTTGATATCGGTCTTTGTTCGATCTTGGCTCCCTGTCGGCGTCCCTCATGTTTTTATCTGCTGACCTGTTTGGATGTACTGAAATGGAAGGGGCTCCTAATTGGTCGTGCTCGACCCTGATCTTTGATTGATATCGATTGTGCACATTTGCCCAAGTTACAACTATATACTCGATTAAATTTTGTTTCAATTGACGTGATGCTACCGAACTCCGCTCGTTCAACCCTTGGGTGAAAGCTTGAACGGCCCAATCATTTGAGACCGGTGGCAACTCCATGCGTTCCATTTGAAATCGGGATACAAACTCCCTCAGCATTTTATTATCCCTTTGTCTTACCTTGAAAAGGTCCGATTTCATCGTTGCGACCTTTATGGCCCCGATGTGTGCCTTTATGAAAGAATCTACTAACATGGCAAATGAGTCGATGGAATTTGGTGGCAGGTTGTGATACCAAATCATTGATCCCTTCGAAAGGTTTTCTCTGAAAGTTTTTAACAACACAAATTCGATTTCATCATCTTCTAATCGTTACCCTTGATGGTGCTTGTAAATGAAGTAAAATGCTCATTGGGATCGGTGGTCCCATTATATTTGGGTATGTTTGGCATACGAAACTTCTTTGGAATAGGCTTCGGAGCCGCACTTGGAGGAAACGGCTTTTGTACAAACTTCTTCGAATCCATCCCTTTCAAGATTGGCGGTGCCCCCAGTATCTGGTAAACTCGAGAGTTGTATGTTTTCACTTTTTTATCGTTGGCTTCGATTCTCTTCTTCCCCGATTCAATTCCTTTGGTGAGCTCCTCGAGCATTTTCATTACCGCAGCATCAGTCCCCGATTCGTTACCATTAGACCTTTCCGGTACTGGCTCGGCACGACCAATAATTTCTAGCTCGACCCTATTCGGAGCTCTATGCTGATTTTGTAACTGAGCAATAGCGGCTTGCTGATCCTGAAGCATCTCGAATATCACTTGGAGACTGACTCCTTCGTCTCCTCTGCTCTGTGTTCCTTGGTCACTAGATCGGCCTTCTCTGCGTACGCTCCTATCGAGACCTGTGCCTAGGTCTGCATTTAGAGCAATGTGTGAACTGACATCGACTGGGTTGGCAACCGGTGCTGCCCCGGAATTAGCCTGTGGCACCTCCACTCCTGGAGCAATCACATTTTTGTTTTCACCATGGAATCTGACGCCGTTGTCACCGTGTGTGGATGCGTTTTGTGAGTTTGACATGTTTTAACCTAAAAGCAAAGATACTTGACAAGAACAAGCGTAAAATAGTGCATTTTACCAGAATCAGTACTGGACAATCACTATTATCATTAGCCCCACGGTTGGCGCCAAATAGTTTACCCTAAAAATTGAGTAACAATTAAACTTGTATTGTGGTTTTAAGGATATGTGATTTAAACCAACACCAATTGATAAACAATGAATTAAATAGATAAATTGGAAAGTAAAATAAATCAAACCAGTCTGCAAACAATGCCTCGACCTTGATTCGAAATTGTCTCGAGGTTTAGTGAATAAGAACAGCAGAGGATGGAACAAGCAGCGATGAACAGTAAGACAAAGAAAGCAACGTATATGTATATTCTTATCAGTGAATCATGATTCCCTACAAATGATAGGAACTCCTCTTTATATAGTAGAGGAAACCTAATTATGGTATTTCTCTAATTACAGAAGAAAATCGTATAAACAGCTAGTTAACCGCTTCTGATTTGGTCCGTTCCGAGATTCACGCCGTGATCTTCGACCGGCTACTGATATCTCGCCATTCAGTTATTATGCTCCCCTCAAAGTCGGTCATACTTGATCTCGATTGTTGCTGGCATCGGTCTCAACGTACACTTTGATCTCTAGGCTTGATATGTCATCTTCGAGCTCGGGTCTGATTTATTACAAGGCTACCCCCGATGCAACTCCATTGTCTCGATCAAACAGCAAAATCGGGCAGGACCGTATCCAAATGTGGAAATATTAAGTAAGTAAAATGTTTTTGAAATCGTCTTTGAAAATATTGAAAAAATGTCAAAAGTAGAATGAAGAAATGTTTTGTATAAAAATATATTTTGAAATAGTTATGGAGGTTCGGATTGTATTCTTTGATTCCGTCTAGACATGAGAACGAAAATCATCTTAGTTGCGACAATGGTGGCCAACCGTGTCGCCATCCAAAGGTTATTGATTTGTCACATTTCTCGTCTTTTCTTTTCCGGTGAATATCATCATCACATCATTATATTAGAGCCCGGGTCGGAGGGTCAATCGAAAGGTCATGGCCTCAATAACTTAGGGTCATTTTTATCGGGCTTTATTGTAATATCCGTTATTAAAGAAAACCAGTAACTTCCGACCCTGTGACATCTAGTTCGAAATTGACAATGTTCTGATGTAGTATCTTGTTCGAATCTGTAAATGCCAGCAAATGAATATCGAAGATGTTACCAAACAAACACATAATTAACCAAAGTCTATAATTAAAACAGCCATAAAATTGATAAAAGATTTTGCGATATTTTAATTAAACACCAAATCCAATAACAAAATCGGTGGCAAAGCAACATTAAAGTAACGGGCCAGCCAACTTAAACGAGTTTTCTGACAAAATTGCCGGAGTAATCAAACAAGCTCGGAAATATCGCCATCGGAGCGATAGTAGCATGACAGAGAAAAAGCAACAGTGGCAATGGAGCTTTTAGCTCATCGCCGGAATGTGATGACCCGATAGGTGGTTTTGAGCACTAGCATTTATTTCTGTGTATCGAGACCTCTCATAGCTTGCGTGGTCCGTGTCATTTTTCGGAAAGCTTTATGTGAAATTTTGAAGAAAATAAGATTTTTGTCTTTAAAAATAATTAGAGTTTGCCACGGTCAACTACTTAGTAAACGACCTCGGATCGATTCTTGATATTTGATGTTACTTTGATGAATTAAGCGAGCGAGCAAGTTTGTATGATGTTATTTCATGTGTGTGATTGTTTGGATTGGAGCTGGGGGGTCTCGGGTGTATTTCAGATTGATTTTGGACCATTTTTGGCCTTGTAGAGTTACTTGGTTTTCTAGTGCATCACGAAGGGGAAATTGTGGAGTGGGGCAGGTTACTCTACGCGAACGCAAGGGTCAGACAGCGAATGCGAAGGCTTGGGGGACTGTACTTCGCGAACGTGACAGACCTCATGTGAACATGTAGGTTTGGGATATTTTGGGAGGGCAGGTGAGGTCACCATCGCGAACGCGTTCTCTTGATCGCGAACGCGGGGGCATGGCTGGAGTGATGCGTTCGCGAACGCGGTGCTGACTTTGCGAATGTAAAGGCCAAATGGCATGTGTACTTCGTGAAGCAGAGAGGTGCTCCGCGAACGCGAAGAGCACCTGACGCCCAGTTAAATAAAAGTTGAAAATCGGGATTTCATTATCTTTCACCAATTTTGAAACCTAGAGCACAGATTGGATGGAATTTTAAAGAGATTTGCATCCCAACTTCATTGGTTAGTGCTAATCAACTAGTTTTGATGTATTTACATAAACACTCATTGATTTTCAACCTTAAACTTAGTAGTTTCAAAGTAGAAATTGGGGGTTTTGGGTAGAATTTAGGATATTGGTAAAATTAAGATTTAGACCTCGAATTGAGGATACATTTCGAAACAAATCACGTATCTAATGGCTTGGGGGTGAATGGAAAATTAAAATTTGGTTCGAATCATAGATTTTGACGAAGGGTGTTGTCGTGGTGAGGAAGAGTGAAAAGCACGAAGGGTGTTGTCGTGCCTCATTGGCATATTGATATTATTGATTGAGTGAATGTTAGGATAAAGCACAAAGGGTAATGTTGTGCATATGATTATTTATCATGAGAGGTTAGAGCACGAAGGGTGATATCGTGCATATGAATTTTTATTTTGATCACGTGAAGTTGAGAGAAGAAGAACGAAGGTTGATGCCATGCACTTGCATTTATCTGATATAGTAAGGATAATAGTAAAGCGAAGGGTGATTCCATGCGAGTTTATTGATTTTATTGATCTACTTGATATTTGGCAATGTGAAATTTGACTTGGTAGTTTCGTTGCCCGTTTTGGAAAGAGGTTACTTTATGATTCTTTAATTACTGTTTCTGTCTATTGTTCCCTATACTTGCCCATACTCCGTTGTTTCATTTGACTCTTTTCTTGCTATTTTGTATACACTCTCTCTCTCTCTCTCTCTCTCTCTCTCTCTCTCTCTCTCTCTCTCACACACACACACACACACACACACACACACACATATATATATATATATATATATATATATATATATATATATATATATATATATATATATATATATATATAAATGCTTAGGTTTATTGTAGGTGACTTATCTTAGCCTCGTCACTACCTCGTCGAGGTTTGGCTTTATACTTACGGAGTACATTGGATCGGTTGTACTCATACTACACTCTCGCACTTCTTGTGTAAATCCTGACATCGATACTAGCGGAGCCCCGAGAGGTCAGTTACTGCATTTGTGATTCGAGGTAGAGCTGCATCCCGTCTGCAAGCCTTGGGTCATTATCTTGCCTCTATTGTACAATTTTCACTTTATTCGGACAATGTTGCTTTCTTTTGGAACCTTGTATTTAGTTGGATGTAGAAGCTTATGTAGTTGTGACACCAAATCTTGTGGTGGTTTTACGTTAGATAATGATTTTGAACTTATTATGTTTTCATAGTGTTGGTTCATGTTATGTTATTTGTTCAGCTGTCGGTTATTTATTGCTTTTCTTTGCATATTTCTTGTTGTGTTAGTTTGCCTAGCAAGTGCTATTAGGGAGCATCATGACCCTTGTTGGTTAGGATATTGGTTAGTGACAAGTTGGTATCAGAGCACTAGGTTTCCTTGGTCTCACGAGTCATGAACAAGCTTAGTAGAGTCTTAAGGATCGGCACAGAGACATATGTACTTATGTTCTTGAGGCTATAAGGCTTTAGAAAATTTCACCTTCTTTCTTTCTCTAACATTCGACTTTATTTTATCTTTGAGTCAGAATCATTCTATTTTTATTCTTTCACAGATGCTGAGGATACATACCTCATCAGTAGCCAATCAGGAGTCGGAGCCCCAGGCTGCGGCCACTACCAAGGGTAGTGGCCGGGGCCGAGGTAGAGCCAAAGGCAGAGCTCAACCAAGAGCAGGTGTAGTAGCACCTATTGCAGAGCCTCAGATTGAGCAGGAGTAGGAGATCCTATTCCGGCTGTGCCAGTTGGACCAGCTCATGTTCCAGAGGAGTCCATTGTTACCCCCGTGCTTCAGGACGCCCTAGTTTGCTTGGTAGGCCCTATAGAGAGTGTGGTCGAGGCCGGTGTGTTCCCTATGGCACCGTCCGTCTCTTAGGCTGGGGATGGAGCCCAGACTCCCACTACTCACACTCTAGAGCAGATGGCTCACGGGTATCAAACTTTGGAAGTTCCACCAGTTGGAGTAGTTTAGCGTGTTATTGCTACACGATCTGGGGAGGGACCCACGATGTCGTTCAAGGGGCTGAAGAGGCTGGACAAGTTAACCAAGTTGTTTTTGACTCACTTTGGTAGTACACCTTCAAAGGACCCCAATATTTCTTGGACCATTTCCATGAGGTATTTGCGCAACATAAGAATGGTGGAGTCTAACGGAGTTGACTGCGCAGTGTTTCAGATGCATGGCTATGCCAAGAGGTGGCGGTAGGAGTATGTTCATGGCAGACCAGCAGGTTCACCTCCTCTCACTGAGGCCCAGTTCTAACAGCTATTCTTGGAGAAATTCATCCCCTTCACTTAGAGAGAGGACTTTCGTAGTCAGTTTGAGCGCCTCCAGTAGGGTAGCATGACCGTTACTCAGTATGAGACCAGATTCGTGAAAATATCCCGCCATCTAGTTATCTTGATTCCTAATGAGAAGGAGAGGGTGCAAAGATTGAAAGATGGCCTTACTTATGGTATCAGGACACAGATGGCCAGAGAGACGGAGGATGATATCTCCTTCACTCGAGTTATAGAGATCGCTATGCGGATTGAGATGATTCGTTGTCATGGTAGAGAGGCAGCTTCTAAGAAGATGCCTCATCATTCCGGTGGTTTTAGCGGTGCCTCGTCTAGAGGTAGGGATTCATTTGGTAAAGGCTATCCTATCAGGCTGGTTCACTCAGCGCTTCAAGTATCACATTGGGGTTCGGGGGCGTGGTTCTTATGGGTCTCATGCCGAGCATCTAGCATTTAGTGCACCATAAGCTCCCATCAGTGCACCACCGATCCAGAGCTATCACAATGGTTATTCAGACCGTAAGGGTCAGTTCTAAGGCCATCAATCACGTCAGCCGAGGGTTTGTTATACTTGCTGCTGACAACCAATTTTGACCGTCCTTTTAAAAATTAATTTATTTATACTTATTCATTTTCAATAAATATGTTAAAGATATTTTTCTAATTAATAATACTTATTTTTATCAAAATTAAGTAATTAATGGTGTTAATTGGTAATTTAGTAATTATATAATTTTAAACATATTACATTTACTATTTTACTATTTTTGTAACTATTAAAATAATTTTCATATTCATCACATATGTTTATAATTAATTTAAAAAGGTTATTCCTTAATTTTGGTGAAATAGCCCATTATTTCAAAATGAATCCGAAATTAGTGTAGTAAATAGGAAAATAATATATTTAGTAATTAATTAACTAATTACAGTAATTAGTAGTGTATTTGGTTATTATAATTCTTATTGTATTTTTATTGGAATTATTTAAGTTTAATTAAATTAATTTTTAAAAGGTTAAAGACTAAATGGCTACAGTTGTAATTGTATAATTAAACGCGAAATGACTATTTCTTAAACTAAAACCACTCCAATACCCAAGCCCAATCCAAATCTGATCCAGTCTAAACCCCTCCTCTATTCTACTGTGGCAATCTGTGTCACCTTTCCCGATCTAATCAAATCGTGCCACGTCACCCATCTCCACCACTCATACAAGAAACACATTCCATCTGAGCCGTAAATTTATTGGATCAACGGTCCATATTTTATCTCGTGTTTCCTTTAATTTTAAACGCCTTACCAGATTTTATCTCCGCCGTTCAAACCTGGAGATCCAACGACCCTCGCATTTTCTCATTAAAATTATTTAAAACCCAAATTATCAGGGCCATTGATTAGGAGATCCAATGGCCCAGATCCCATCTCACCGTTTAAACCTAGAGACCCTACCCCAACTATCCCCAAACCGTAATCATTCCTCACCAGACTCGGCCGCTCTCCTTTCCCCTTTCTCTCTCATTTCTCTCGAACTCACTAGACAAATCAATCAAAGCACCTGTCACGGCCCCCAATCTCCCACCTTGGGATATCGTGATGGCACCTAGTCTCTAAGACTAGGTAAGCCTAGCATTTAATAATAACTTAACAAAAATAATCAACAAAAATACTAAAGCAAGACTGATAAACTCATATAAACTTCCAAAATAGGATCTCAATAACACTCTTCCCAAAACAAGTGGAACTGAGTCATAAGCTCTACAGAATAATCTAGAATGTCTACTACAACACTGTCTGAATAAGAAAACAACAAAATGAAATGGTATGGAAGGTGACTACAAGGCCTGCGGACGCCGAGTAAGTATACCTTGAAGTCTCCAGGAGGCAGCAAATAGTCAATCACTAACATCCAGCACAAGTAGATGTACAGAAAATGATGTACAGAAGCGTCGTATGAGTACACCATAATGGTACCCAGTAAGTATCAAGCCTAACATTGGTAGAGTAGTGACGAGGCCAGGTCAAGACACCTACTAGCACAAATTAAATGGGATAGAAATATAATAACTAGATGTAATGGAAAAGGGAGAGATGAATAATAACGAAGCAGTCTAATAATGTAAAGTAATGACAGAATTGTAAGCATAAAGATAACAATAAGAAAGGCAACAAGAACAGTATAACCAACAAGGAAGAATAAAAGCAACAAGAACAGTATAACCAATAACTCTTTCCAACATGAGATGCACAACAAGAATCACAACCGAGGTACCGCCTCATATACAATAAGAATCACAACCCAGGTACCGCCTCGTATTCACATTTCTCAATTTCGATCACAATTTCTCCTCATAGCGCCGCGTGAGCCTTAAATAAGATAGTTTTGAAAATATTTTTTCCGAAATAGCTACACGCACTTTAACCCACCATATGACACCGCGTGGCTTCAAGTAATTCCCTTACTAGCAACACACACATAAATCCCACGTTATGCCGCCGTATGCATATTAGCCCCTATCCTTATAATGCTGAATGCACATGAATATCACACACATAATAACAACCCGCACCACAAGTGCCTATATGCCACAACTTGCCAAGAATCAACAATATCAATTTTTCCACAACAATAGCATATGGCTCAACCACAATGTGTACAAGAATATCAATAATAACAATAAATTTGAATTGCTCAATAACGAAGATATCTCAACAATTAACAACTTCGCCTCAATGTGATAACGACTTTTACAACCTCAACACCAATAACTCAACAAGAAAATACTCCACAAAATATTAATTTTACAAGCAAAGGTAATTCAACAATTTAAGAGATAACAAGACAATAAGGAAGACAATAATATCAACTAAAGCATATAAGAGAAAAATAATAAGTAGGAGATAGCACAAGTGTCAACAATGATAATTAAAGCATGTAAGGGAAGATTAATGCATGTAAGATTAGATTAACAATGAGAACTAAAAACATGTTAAGGCAATTCAATTAAAGGCGTGGAAGGAGTCTAAATAACCTAAACCGGTGAAATACCACGTGTAACCCGTGCACCGACTCGTCACCTTGCGTACACGGATTTCACATAACACAATTAGGACAATCAATCCCAATTCCTAAGGGGTAGTTCCCTCACACAAAGTTAGGCAAGATGCTTACCTCAACTAGGCTAACTCAATCCTAGAAAATAGCTTTTCCCCTAAAATTCGCCTCCACACGGCTCAAATCTAACCAAAATTGACTTAATATCATCAAACAATGCAAGAGAAAAAAGAATTACAATAGATAAAGCTAGGATCTTTATACTTTTTCCAAAAAGTCAACAAACGCCAACCCAGGGCCCGTTGGTTAAAACTTGGGTCCAAGGGTAGATAACGACTACCATAACCTCACAGGTCCATATATATGATTAGGTTTAAAATCCGAGTCCAAATCAATTTCGCATTTTTCAAAAACTTGACAAAATTTCCCAATTTTTCCTCTTTGATTCACATAACTTTGATGTTAAATCTAAGATATAATCATGAAATATAGTTGAAATTGATTAGAATCACTTACCCAATGTTTGAAGATGAAATCCCCTCTCCAAATCGCCTCCTACCGAGTCCAGTGTTCTAAAATGAGAGAATATATTGAAAATTCCCGACTCCCAGCCCTTTTGATAAGTTGCAGTTATCGCAATTGCAACATGGGTTCGCAATTGCAAACCCTCGCAATTGCGAAGATATCCTCGCAAATGCGGCCACTAACACCCTAAGAGGAGGTCGCAAATGCGACATTGGCTTCACATTTGCGAAGCATGTCTCCCTCGTAAATATGACACTTTTGTCGCAAATGCGAACTACCCACTTTCCTAAAATACTTCGCAATTGCGACACCTGAGACCCCCCCTTCTAAGGTCGCAACTGCGAACATGATGTTCGCAAATGCGACAGCATAGGCATCAGCACAGCAGATTCTTATTTTCAGTCCAAAACATTCCAAAACATGTTCGAAACTCATCCAAGCCCTCGGTGCTCCAAACAAAACATCCACACAAGTATAAAAACATAATACGAACTATCTCCCGTGATCTAAACATAAAAATAACTTCTAGAACTACAAACGGGACACCAAAATGCATGAATTTCAAAGTAAATTTCAAGAACCTCTAGAATTGCAACTAAGCGTCCTAATCATATCAATTCAACTCCAAATGATACCAAATTTAGCACACAAGTTCTAAATAGCATAACGGACCTATTCTAAGTCCCAAAACATAATTACGGACCTAATAGACAAAAGTCAACCTACGGACAAATTTCTAAACCTCAAATTGCCAATTTTGGCAAAATAACAAAAATCAAACTACGGACTTTTGAATTTCGATTCCGGACATACGCCCAAGTCCAAAATCACGATACGAAGCTATCAGAGCCATCAAAACACCGTTCTGTGATCGTTTTCACAAAAGTCAAAGTTTCATTAACATTTCTAACTTAAGCTTCTAAGTCAAGAACCAAAAAGTCTAAATCAACTCGAAATCTTCCTGGAACGAAACCATCCAACCCCGAAAGTCATAAAACCATAAACACACATGTGTGAAGCATCAAAAGGGAAAACATGGTGCAATTACAAAAAACGAGGGGTCGGGTCGTTACATTCTTCCCCTTTTAAAATAAATATTTGTCCTCGAACGTGAATAAAGACATACCTGAAGTGACGAAAAGGTGAGGATAACGACTACGCATGTCGTGCTTGGTCTCCCAAGTCGCCTCCTCAACCAGATGACCCCTCCATTGAACCTTTACTGAAGCAATGTTCTTTGATCTCAACTTCCAGACCTGTCTGTCCAAAATAGCCACCGGCTCCTCAATATAAGTCAAATCCTTGTCCAATTGAACTGAGTTGAAGTCTAAAATAAGAGACATATCACCATAATATTTTTGGAGCATAGAAACATGGAGCACCGAATGAACTACAGATAAGCTAGGTGGCAATGCAAGCTTGTAGGCCACCTTATCAACTCTCTCAAGGATCTCAAGAGGACCGATATACCTAGGGCTCAACATGCCCTTCTTCCTTAACCTCATCACACCCTTCATGGGTGAAACCCGGAGCAAAGCCCGCTCTCCGACCATAAATGCTACATCACAAATCTTCCGATCAGCATAACTCTTCTGTCCAGACTGGGTTGTACGAAGCCGATCCTAAATCAACTTGACTTTATCAAAGGCATATCGAACGAAATCAAAGCCCGACAACCTACTCTCTCCCGGCTCAAACCAACCAACTGGAGAGTGACACCATCTCCCATACATGGCCTTATAAGAAGCCATCTAAATACTCGATTGGTAGATGTTATTGTAGGAAAACTTTGCAAGTGGTAAGAACTGATCCCAAGAACCCCTATAATCCATAACACAAGCGCGAAGCATATCCTCCAATATATGAATTGTGCGCTCGGACTGCCCGTCCATCTGTGGGTGAAATGTTGCACTCAACTCAACTCGTGTGCCTAACTAACGCTGCACAACTCTCTAGAAATACGATGTGAACTACGTACCTAGATTGGACACCGTAAAGTCAAACAATCTTGCAGATATAGATCTTAGCTAGCTTCTCGGAAGAATAGGTAATCACCGCCGGAAAGAAATGAGCTGACTTGGTCAACCTTTCCACAATCACCCATACTGCATCAAATTTCTTTTGAGTCCGTGAGAGCCCAACAATGAAATGCATGTTAACACGCTCCCACTTCCACTCGGGAATCTCATGTCTTTGAAGCAAGTCACCCTGCCTCTGATGCTCATACTTCAGTTGCTGACAATTTAGGCACCGAGCCACATACTCTACTATTTCTTTCTTCATTCTTCTCCACCAATAGTGATGCCTTAAATCACGTTACATCATAGTGGCACCCGGATGAATGGAGTATCGCGAACTGTGGGTTTCTTGAACGAACAACTCATGCAAACCCATCCACATTGTGCACACATAACCGGCCCTACAACCGCAGCACACCGTCATCTCCAATAGAAACCTCCTTGGCATCGCCATGCTGAACCGTGTCCTTAAGAATAAAAAAATAGGGGTCGTCATACTGACTCTCTCTAATGCGATCATATAAGGAAGACCGAGAAACCACGCAAGCAAGAATTCGTCTACTCTCTGAAACATCCAATCTAACAAACTGGTTGGCCAAGGTCTAAACATCCAGGGATAGTGGCCTCTCTGTTGCCAGTAGATATGCCAAACTATCTATACTCACCACCTTTCAACTCAAGGAATCGGCCACCATATTGGCCTTCTCGGGATGATATAGAATAGTGATATCATAGTATTTAAGCAACTCTAGCCATCTTCGCTACCGCAAGTTAAAATATTTCTTTTTGAACAGATGTTATAGACTTCAGTGGTCGGTATAAACCTCACAAGGGACACTGTACAGATAATTCCTCCAAATCATCAATGCATGAACAATAGCTGCCAATTCCAAGTCGTGGACTAGATAATTCTTCTGATGGACCTTCAATTGCCGAGAGGCATAGGCAATCACCCTACCATCTTGCATCAACACAGCGCTAAGCCCAACATGTGATGTATCACAATACACAGTGCAAGACCCCAAACCTGTAGGCAATATCAACACTAGGGCTGTAGTCAAAGCAGTCTTGAGCTTTTGAAAGATCACCACACACTCCTTAGACCATCGAAAAGGAGCACCCTTCTCGGTCAATCTGGTCATAGGTGCAGAAATAGACGAGAACCCCTCTATGAAATGAAAATAATACCCGGCCAAACCAAAAAAACTCAAAATCTCTCAGTAGCTGAAGACGATCTAGGCCAACTCTGAACTACTTCAATCTTCTTCAGATCCACATTGATTGTAAGGCCCCGTGAAATTTTTCATAAAAACCGAGGTTCCGTGATGTCGGGGTTGGCGTAGAGGTTAATAATAGTAGAAATTCTTCGGACTTTTCCTAAAAATTGGGGTTCGCAATTTTTGGATTGAACAGTGCGTTGGGGAGTTGAAGGAAAATATTTGGCAGAAATAGGCATTTTTGCGGCCCATTATACGACCGCATAATCACTCTCCGGGCCGCAGAATGGCCGGAGAGTGGAGCAGCTAGTTGGGCCATTTTTGATGTCAATTTCGCGGCCAATTATATGACCGCATAACCATTTCGCGGGCCGCACTTTTGTCGCATAATTAGCCTTAGGATTTTTGTGGAGGGAGGTTCTGCGACACATTATGCGACCGTAGAACAAGTCTCCGGGCCGCATAACTACCGCAGAACCAGGTAGATTGTGCGGCCGATATGCAGACCGCATATCCATTCTGCGCTCGCATACCCTGTTCCGGAGCTTCAATTTTGGATTTTTAAACCAGACCCTATTTTGTTAAAATATATGCCATAGTCCAAGTTTTAGCATATTTTTGATATTTTTAGAGTGAGAAAGAGTTCATAGAGTGGGGAAGTAACCTTCAACCTAATATCCAACAATTTTTGCTCAATCCTTGAAGATTTTCAAGGAAAGTCTTCATCTTAAAGGTAATATTCTACACTCTAACTCTCAATTTCGAATTTTATCTAGAATTGGGTAATTAGTGAGATAAGTTTTGGGGCATGAGAGTTGTTATCTTGTATGCATGTGTTATCAAAGAATGTGGGGAGGTTGTGAGCTAAAAATGGTAGAGAATGGGTTGGAAAATGTTGGAATCTTTCACAAATGGGCCTTAAAAATATTAATGCGTACCTAGTGTTCGATAAAATGCTCAAATGAGCTAGTACCATGATCATCTTCCTAATTTTGGTCCAACTTGTTATATTTCTAAAATAGATCCAAGTGCTAAGAATTTCGGAACGTTTTAAAGTTTAAAGGAAGCTCAATTGAGGTATGTTGGCTAAACCCCCTTCTTCTTAGAATCGAATCCCAGAGTGTTCCTGTAATTGGTGTAAGTCCAAGATTGATCATAATAGAATTGGCTATTCCGAATGTCCTTGTGTTGAAGGATATATGCTCAATATGTATTGTAAATGCTTCATCATATCACCTTATTATCGAGGATGCGTTCAAAATATGGAATATGTGTTAAAAATGTTAAGACTTCAAGTCAAGATCGAAATAAAGGTTGTTATGCCAAATTGTATGAAAAGCCTCTATGCGCCTAAGATTCCCAAATTGCTCATATGTGAATTTAATGTCTTGAATGGGAAGCCTTATTTTTGTTGATAATGATAATGATGTTTGAATGTGGAAAGGGGAACTGAAATTATGAAATACGGCCAAGTGCCAAGAATGACTTTATAATTGTGGCCACTAGTGCCAATGAATTGAAATGATGTGAAAGAAGTATGATTTGAGATGATTGACTGAAAAGGTTAATGTCTCGGGTGAGACTGCCTAGCCGATCGGGCTGTGATCAGACGCCATGCCGCACACATGGTGGTAACTGTGCTAAAATTTATAAACTGAAAAAGGTAATGTCTCGGGTAAGACGGCCTAGCCGATTGTGCCGTGATCGGATGCCATGCCGCACACATGATGGTGACTGTGCTGGAAATTATAATGAAATTATCATTATGGTTGATGTCTCAAATGAGACGACCTAGCCGATCGGGTCGAGATCAGACTCCATGTAAGAATACGGAGGTATTGTGAATTATGATATATCGGCTCTAAAGATCACCCAACCTAATAACATGGAAATTGATTGGAGAACTTATTTGATCCTTACTTGATGTTGTAGTATTATTTGGAGCTCTTATTGAACTCATGACTGTTTCCCACTTGTATTATTATTCATTCTATTGAAATGGAGTTTAGTTTTACATACTAGTACTATTCGACAGTACTAACGTCCCTTTTGTCGGGGGCGCTGCATCTTTAAATGGATGCAGGTAGTTCCATAGCAGGCAGTGTTGATCAGCGATAGTGGTGCATCCTCTTCCCAACAGACTTGGTGAGCCCCACTTCATCCCGAGGTCATGTATTGAATCTTTTGTTCATATTATTATCACATTTTGAGGTATAGTCGGGGTCTTGTTGCCCGCACTGTCACAACACTCTTTTGTATATTTTAGAGGCTCCGTAGATACTATGTGAGTTGTACATGGGTGCTAAAAATGTCAAACAAATTATGTTGTGTTTTGAACTCCTGTTCCACGCGAATCATAAGAATGTGTGTATGTTGAAACTTAAAAATGATGTAACTAATTAGACGATTTAGTATTGTATATATGATCCTCCTACTGTATAATTAATGAAATCATGTCTTCTCTTGATCATGGGTGAGTTGGGTAGAAAGTATCTAATAGGCTTACTTGACCGGGTTTACTCGGTTGAGCGCCGGTCGCGCTCCCCGAGGTTGGGGTGTGACAAACTTGGTAACAGAGCCTAAGGTTTTAAAGTGTCCTAGGATGTCTTGGAGCCGTGTCTAGTAGAGTCCTCCTCATCGGTGTGTTGTCGACCACATCTATAAGTTGGAGGCTACTTGGACATTTAGAAATAATACCCTTCTTTGATATTCTGGATCGTGCGATGAAACTGATTGTGAAATTGTCCCTCCTCTAATTCGTGCAGTCCTTTAACTTTCAGTACATGACACCTAAGAAGAGGGCAAGAATTGGTCACAGAGCCAATACCGTCTCAGGAGTGGCAGTTGACCCTTTATTTGGTAATGCGTGTGAATACCCGAGGGGTGAGGATAATCCCCGACTGCTACAGTGCCTAATTTCGCTTCACCTGACCAGGACACACCAGTTCCTCCACCTACTGAGGGTGCAGCGATTCCTCCAACTCATATTCCAGTTCCACCTCTAGCTCCAGCTTCCGATTCTGGTATTTCCGACGGGGATCTTAGGGGAGCTATCCAGATGCTGACACAGATTGTGGCTTCTCAGGCCCAGAGATCAAATGTTGAACCCACATATTCTAGCCAACAAGAGGATTCTAGTGGTTCCAAGGTGAACAAGATTCTTCAGTTAAAACCTCCTGTGTTCACGGGTGCTAGTCCCGAGGAGGACCCATATGACTTCATTAATGAGATGCATAAGACTTTCCGGGTTATGCGCGCTACTGAGACGGTGGGAGTGGAGTTGACCGCCTACCACCTGAAAGGGGTGGCCTATTCTTGGTTTGAACTGTGGGAGGACTCTCGGGAGGAGGGGAGCCCTCCAGCGGTGGAGTGAGTTTGCCGACGCTTTCATGGACCATTTCTTGCCTGCAGAGACTAGGGCAGCCCATGCCATAGAGTTTGAGAACCTTAAGCAAGGAAGTAAAAGTATGTGGGAGTATCACATGGAGTTCGCACATTTGTCTCAATATGCCTTCTCATTTTGCCTACTATGGAGTCTAGAGTGCGCCAGTTTGTGCAGTGCCTTAGCCCCTTAGTTATCAATGAGGCCGCTACAACTGCCTTGAATTCGTATATAAACTATGGGAAGATGGTAGCATTTGCTCAAGCTACAGAGAACCGTAAGTTCAAGAATAGAATGGAGCGAGAGAGTACCAGCAAGGCCCGGTCCGCGGGCAACTTTGGGGAGTCATTTGGTGGGGGAAGATCAACTTTTAGGGGAGGCTCATGAGGGCCATCCTAGTCATTTGCTCATTCTTCATCCAGTGCACCTTGGCTATCAATGAGGCCGCTACAGCTACCTTGAATTCGTATATGAACTATGGGAAGATGGTAGCATTTGCTCAAGCTACAGAGAACCGTAAGTTGAAGAACAGAATAGAGCGAGAGGGTACCAGCAAGGCCCTATCCGTGGGCAACTTTGGGGAGTCATTTGGTGGGGGAAGATCAACTTTTAGGGTAGGGTCATCAGGGCCATCCTAGTCTTTTGCTCAGTCTTAATCCAGTGCACCGCAAGCAGGGCCCAGTCAGCAGCAGAGGAGTCGTTTCAGGCCCAATCAGGGCAGCAGGGGACCCCACCAGCAGGGCTGATTAGGAGGGAGATTCCAGCAGCAGTGGAGGCCCCCATGCCCCAGGTGTGGAAAGATGCACTCTCGGATCTGCTACATAAACCTACCCATATGTTACGGGTGCATATTGAGGGGTCATATTCAGAGGGAGTGTCGTTCATCCCGCAGGGTGCGGGCAAGGGCACAACACATCTATCTAGTTTTGCAGCTACTACATCTTCAGCACCCCCTCCAGCTCAAAGTACTCCGGCACCAGCAGGGCGTGGTGCAACTAGGGGTGGTGCGCAGAGTTCAGGAGGACCCAACCGTTTCTATGCTATGAGTGGTCGCCAGAGTGCAAAGGCTTTTCCAGATGTTGTCACAGGAATATTGACCATCCAATTTCATGATGTATATGCTCTTATTGATCCCGGTTCCTCCTTGTCCTATGTTACCCCTTATGTTGCTATGGAATTTGGGATAGAATCGGAATACCTTCTTGAGCCGTTCTCTGTATCTGCTCCGGTTGGCGAATCTATTATAGCCGCATGGGTTTACAGGGGTTGTGTTATCACGGTACGTGGTCGGGACACCGTGGCCGATCTCGTTTAATTGGGGATGGTCGATTTTTTATGTAATTATGGGAATAGATTGGCTTTATTCATGTTTTTCCAAGCTAGATTGCCGAACTAGGACTGTGAGGTTTGAATTACCAAATGAGCCAGTTGATGAATGGAAGGGAGATAATGTGATGCCAAAAGGCAGGTTCATTTCTTACCTTAAGGCCACGAAGATGATTAACAAGGGGTGTATCTATCATTTGGTCTGGGTTACGATCACCGATGCTGAAGCATCTGCACTCGAGTCTGTGCCAGTGGTGAATGAATTTCCAGAGGTTTTTCTTGATGAGCTCCCTAGGATTCCGCCAGACAGGGAGATTGATTTTGGAATTTATGTGATGCCAGGCATGCAACCTATATCTATTCCGCCCTACAGGATGGCACCAGAAGAATTGAAAGAGCTAAAGGAACAATTGAAGGATTTGTTAGAGAAGGGTTTTATCCGACCGAGTATGTCACCACGGGGTGCACTGGTTCTCTTTGTGAGGAATAAAGATGGATCACTAAGGATGTGTATTGACTACCGGCATCTCAACAAAGTCACAATCAAAAATAAGTACCCATTACCAAGAATAGATGATTTGTTTGATCAGTTACAGGGTGCTAGGTACTTCTCCAAAATTGATTTAGGGTCCGGGTACTACCAATTGAAGATCAGGGAGCAGGATATTCTGGAAACAACTTTTAGGACCCGGTATAGGCACATTGAATTTCTGATAATGTCTTTTGGGCTAACAAATATCCCGACAACTTTCATGGATCTTATGAATCGGGTTTTCAAGCCTTTTCTCGATTCCTTTATGATAGTGTTCATTGACAATATTCTTGTGTATTCACGAGGTTGAGAGGACCATGCCGATCATCTCAGGGCAGTTTTGCAGACTCTTCATCAGCACCAATTGTACGTGAAATTTTGAAAATGTGAATTTTGTCTCGAATCTGTCACATTCTTGGGTCATGTTGTCTCTAGAGAGGGAATTAAGGTTGTCCCTCTAAATATTGCAGCGGTGAAGAATTGGCCTAGACGTACATCACCAGCTGAGATCCGTAGTTTCTTAGGCTTAGCAGGGTATTACAGAAATATTGTGGAGGGGTTTTCTACTCTTGCCTCTCCATTGACTAAATTGATGCAGAAGGCAATTAAGTTCCAATGGTCAGATGCTTGTGAAAGGAACTTCCAGGAGTTAAAGTTGAGATTAACTACGACACCAGTGTTGAATCTACCAGACAGTACAAATGGGTTCATAGTATATTGTGATGCTTCGAGAATCGAGCTTGGGTATGTATTAATGCAACACAGCAAGGTTATAGCTTATGCTTCCAGGCAACTCAAGAATCACGAAAATAACTATCCAACATATGACTTAGAACTTGCGGCGGTGGTTTTTACATTGAAGAATTGGCATCATTATTTGCATGAATCCACGTTGGTATATTCACGTACCACAAGAGCCTTCAATATATTTTCAAATAGAAGGAGCTGAATCTGAGGCAGAGAAGATAGCTTGAGTTACTCAAGGATTACAGCATCGATATTCTATATCACCCGGGGAAAGCCAATATGGTGGCAGATGCTCTTAGCTGGAAATATATGGGTAGTTTGGCTCACTTGGAGACATGTCAGAGGCCGTTGGCCAGGGAGGTTCACCAGTTAGCTAGTTTGGGAGTTCTTGCAGACTCTAGTGAAGGAGGGGTAATTGTGCAAAATAAGACTGAATCATTGCTTGTTGTGGAAGTCAAAGAGAAGCAACACGACGATCCATTCTTGGTACAATTGTAGGAGGGGATTCACACACATAAAACTATGGCTTTTACTCTTGGTACAAATGATGGTACACTAAGGTACCAAGGGCAGCTATGTGTTCCAAATGTGGATGGTCTCCGGGAAAGAATCATGATCGAGGCTCACACTTCTAGGTATTCCGTACACCAAGGTTCTACAAAAATGTATCATGATCTTAAGGAAGTCTATTGGTGGAATAATATGAAGAGAAATGCAGTGGACTTTGTGGCGAGATGTCCAAATTATCAGCAAGTAAAGGCCGAACACCAACGGCCGGGTGGGTTGGCACAGAACATAGAAATTCCAATGTGGAAGTGGGAAATGATTAATATAGATTTTGTGGTAGGATTACCACGCACTCCACGCAAGTTTGACTCAATTTGAGTGATTGTGGATCGACTCACGAAATCAGCACAGTTCTTGTTAATTAAATCTACCGACACAGCGAAACAATATGCTCAGTTGTATATCAAGGAAATAGTCAGGTTGCATGGCACTCCAGTTTCTATCATTTCCGATGGAGGGGCTCAGTTCACGGTAAATTTTTGGAAGAAATTTCAGCAAGGTTTGGGGTGAATCTTAGCACAACCTTCTATCCAAAGACCGACGGTAAAGTAGAGCGGACTATTCAAACACTTGAGGACATGTTGCGTGCTTGTGTTCTTGACTTCAAGGGTAGCTGAGATGATCATTTGCCACTCATAGAGTTTGCTTATAACAACATCTTTCATGCTAGCATTCAAATGGAACCATTTGAGGCATTATATGGCAGGAGATATAGAACTCCCATTGGGTGGTTCAAAATTAGGGAAGCTGAGTTGTTAGGGCCAGACCTCGTGCATCAGGCTATGAAAAAAGTTAAAATCATCAATGGGCAATTGAAGACTGCTCAGAGTCGTCAAAAATCCTATTCCAATGTTCCTCGTAGAGACTTGAGTTCAAGGAAGATGATTGAGTATTCTTGAAGGTTTCTCCCATGAAGGGTATAACACAATTTGGAAGGAAGGGGAAATTGAGTCCGAGGTATGTCGGACCGTACAGAATAATTCAAAGGATCGGTGAGGTAGCATACAAGCTTGAGCTACCACCCGAGATGTCGTTAGTGCATCCAGTATTCCATGTGTCTATGTTGAAGAAGGTAGTTGGAGATCCGTCAGCTATTGTGCCGGTTGAGACCACTGAGGTTAATGAAGAACTGTCATATTAAGAAATTCCAGTTGCCATTCTTGATAGGCAAGTTCGAGAGATGAGGAATAAAGAAATTGCCTCTGTGGAGGTGTTATGGCGAAACCAACAGGTTGAAGAGGCTACTTGCGAGGCCGAGGAAGAGATGAAAAAAAAGTATCCTTACTTGTTTTTATAAGCTATGTAACCTTTTTATAAAACTGTCGCCTATGAATTTTCTTTATCACTTGTTCAGTTAATGTAAAAGTGCTTCTTTCTAAATATATTGTATGTGAGGACACTGTTGGTGCTGTTATGAGTTATGTTATGTCATTGGTTTATGTATGTGTTTTAAGGATATGTTTCTGGGGCTCTCTGACAGGTAGATAAGCCTAGTTACAGGAGAAACTCTGGAGAAAATTTTGAAAATTTAGGGAGTTTGTCAAATTTGGGGCTGCTGGTGTGTGGTATGAAAAACTGAGTTGCATAAGATGCTAATAGTGAATCTTGACCCTCATTCGAGGAAGAATGATCTTAAGTGGGGGAGGATGTAAGGACCCGTGAAAGTTTTCCTAAAAAGCGGGGTTCCGTGATACCGGGGTAGGCGTAGAGGTTAATAATAGGAGAAATTCTTCGAACTTTTGCTAAAATCGGGGTTCCGACTTTTTATATTGAACAGTGCGCTGGGGAGTTGAAGGAAAATATTTGACAGAAATAGGCATTTTTGCGACCCATTATGCGGCCGCATAATCACTCTGCGGGCCGCAGAATGGCTACAGAGTGAAGTAGCTACTTGGGCCATTTTTGATGTCCATTTCGCGGCCAATTATGCGATCGCATAACCATTCCGTGGGCCGCACTTTTGTCGCACAATCAGCCTTAGGATTTTTGCGGAGGGAGGTTCTGCGGCGTATTATGCGACCGCAGAACAGGTCTGCGGGTCTCATAACTACCGCAGACCCAGGCATTTTTCCAGTTTTTGGCACCATATTGTGCGGCCAATATGAAGACCGTATATCCATTCTACGGTCGCATGTGCGATGGCATACCTGTTCCGGAGCTTCATTTTTGGATTGTTAAATCCGACCCTATTTCGTTAAAACATATGCCATAGTCCATTTTTGAGCATATTTCTAATATTTTTAGAGTGAGAAAGAGTTCTTAGAGTGGGGAAGTAAACTTAAACCTAATATACAACAATTGTTGCTCAATCCTTGAAGAGTATCAAGGAAAGTCTTCATCCTAAAGGTAAGATTCTACACCCTAACCCTAAATTTCTAATTTTGTCTAGAATTGGGTAATTAGTGAGATAAGTTTTGGGGCACGAGAGTTGTTATCTTGCATGCATGTGTTATCAAAGAATGTGGGGAGGGGGGGGAGGTTGTGAGATGAAAATGATAGAGAATAGGTTGGGAAATGTTGGAAGCTTTCACAAAAGGGCCTTAAAAACATTAATGCATATCTAGTATTTGATAGAGCTAGAACCATGTTCATCTTCCTAATTTTGGTCCAACTTGTTATATTTCTAAAATAGATCGAAGTGCGAAGAATTCTGGAAAGTTTTAAAGTTTAAAGGAAGCTCAATTGAGGTATGGTGGCTAAACCCCCTTCTTCCTAGAATTGAATCCCACGGTGTTCATGTAATTGGTGTAAGTCCCAAATTGATCATTATAGAATTGGCTATTCATAATGTGTTTGTGTTGAAGGATGCATGTTCAATATTTATTCTAAATGCTTCACCATGTCATCTTGCCATTTGAGGATGTGTTCAAAATATGGAATATGTGTTAGAAATGTTAAGAATTCATGTCAGGATCGAATAAAGGTTGTTATGCCAAATTGTATGAAAAGCCTCTATGTGCCTAAGATTCCCAAATTGCTCATATGTGAATTTAATGTCTTGAATGGGAAACCTTATTGTTGTTGATAATGATAACAATGTATGAATGTGCAAAGGGGAACTGGAATTATGAAATACGGCCAAGTGCCAAGAATGACTTCATAATTGTGGCCACCAGTGCCAATGAATTGAAAGGATGTGGAAAAAGTATGATGTGAGATGATTGACTGAAAAAGGTAATGTCTCGGCTGAGATGACCTAGCTGATCGGTCCATGATCGGACGCCATGCCGCACACATGGTGGTAACTGTGCTGGAAATTATAAACTGAAAAAGGTAATGTCTCGGGTGAGATGGCCTAACCGATCAGGCAGTGATCGGATGCCATGCCGCACACATGGTGGTAACTGTGCTGGAAACTATAACGAAATTATGGTTATGGTTGATGTCTCAAATGAGACGAGCTAGCCAACCTGGTCGGGATCGGACTCCGTATAACAATACGGAGGTATTGTGAATTATGTTATATCGGCTCTAAAGATCACCCAACCTAATAACATGGAAATTGACTAGAGAACTTATGTGATCCTTACTTGATGTTTTAGTATTGTTTGGAGCTCTTATTGAACTCGTGACTGTTTCCCCCTTGTATTATTATTCATTCTATTGAGATGGTGTTTAGTTTTACATACTAGTACTATTCAACAATACTAACGTACATTTTGCTGGGGGCGCTGCATCTTTAAATGGATGCAACTGGTTCCATAGCAGGCGGTGTTGATCAGCGATAGTGGTACATCCTCTTCCCAACAGACTTGGTGAACCCCACTTCATCCTCGGTTCATGTATTGTATCTTTTGTTCATATTATTATCACGTTTTGAGGTATAGCCGGGGCCTTGTTGCCGGAACTATCATAACACTCTTTTGTATCTTTTAGAGGCTTCGTAGACACTATGTGGGTTATACATAGATGCTAGAAAAGTCAAACATATTATGTTGCGTTTTGATCTCTTATTCCACTCGAATCATAAAAATGTGTGTATCTTGAAACTTAAAAATGATGTAACCAATGAGACGATTTAGTATGGTATATATGATCTTAGTCTAATTAATGAAATCTTGTCTTCTCTTGATCATGGGTGAGTTGGGTAGAAAGTATCTAACAGACTTGCTCGATCGGGTTCACTCGGTTGAGCGCCGGTCGCGCTCCCGGATGTTGGGGCGTGACATTGATCCTCTCACTCAACACCTCATGGCCCCAAAATGCCACCGAATCAAGCTAGAATTCACACTTTGAGAATTTTGCATACAACTTCTTCTATGTCAAGGTCTGGAGCATGGTCCTTAAATGCCGCTCATGATCTTCCGGACTGCGGGAGTACACAAAGATGCCGTCAATAAACACAATGGCGAATGAATCAAGATATGGCTTGAATACACTATTCATCAGGTGCATAAACACTGCTAGGGCATTGGTCAGCCCAAATGACATCACAAGGAACTCATAGTGACCATACCGAGTACTAAAGGCAGTCTTCGGAATATCCGGATCCAAAATCTTTAGCTGATGATACACTGAACGCAAATCAAATTTTGCGAACATTCTGGCACCCTGTAGCTGGTCAAATAAGTCATCAATGCGCGGTAATAGATACTTGTTCTTCCTGGTAACCTTGTTCAACTTCCGATAATCAATACACAAATGCATAGAACCATCCTTATTCTTCACAAACCAAACCGGAGCACCCAAGGTGACACACTAGGCCGAAACCTTTATCAAGCAACTTTTGCAACTGCTCCTTTAACTCCTTCAACTCAGCTGGAGCCATACGATATGGTGGAATAGAAATGGGCTGAGTGCCCGACAATAAGTCAATGCCGCTTGGAAGATCTGCTGGAAATACATTTAGGAAGTCTCTCACTACTAGAACTGACTCAACTGTAGGAGTATCAACACTAACATCTCTCACAAAGGCTAGATATTGTCACTCCCCAAACTCGGGGAGCGTGACCGGCGCTCAACCGAGTGAACCTGATCGAGCAAGCCTATTAGATTTACTTCTACCCAAACTCATCCATGAATAAAGAGGAGATGTACTCCATTAATCAAACACTGAAAATATTTCATTAACAACTCCAATTTTATTCCATTAGCAGTTTCGTTCATAATTTCCAAAGTATTACAAGTTTATAGATGTAATGAAAAACATGTTTGCCAAATACCAAAATTTCTAGTTCAATTCCCAACATTTGACTACCACCCACACAACCTATCTATGGAGCCTCTAAGTACAACACAAGAGTAGTATGGAAGTGCCGGCAACAAGGCCCCGGCTATACCTTAAAACACAATGTACAACTCGAATGACATCAGGCACGGAATAGAGTATGGATCACCAAAACCTGCTGAATAGAGAGCGACTACTAACGAGGACAAAAGCTGCCTGCTGATGAACCACCTGCATCCATTAAAGATACAGCGCCCCCGGCAAATGGGACGTTAGTACATATGGAATAGTAGTAGTATGTAAAGCTAACTATCCACTTTCAAAATAGAATGCCAATATAAGAAATAGAAAACCATGGAAACAACAATCAACAATCAATGATATTCAAATGCCAAGTTAAAACATAATAATTTCCAAAATATGAAGATAACACTGTGAAGTGATAATCAAAATATGATGATAATATTATTTTTGGTTGGGAGATCTTTAGCAACGATATACCACTGTTCACAATACCACTATTCACAATACCAATGTTCACAATACCAATACCACCGTACTTTTAGCACGGAGTTCGACACGACCTGATCGGCTAGGCCATCTCATAAGAGACATCAACCACAATCACTCTCAATACCAATACCACCGTACTTTTAGCATGGAGTCCGATCATGACTCGATCGGCTAGGACATCTCATTAGAGACATCAACCACAATCACAATTTCAATTACAATTTTCAACACAATCATCACCATGTGTGCGATATGGCATCCGATCACGACCCGATCGACTAGGCCGTCTCACCACAATGTCGTGTGGATCGACATCATCCTTTTCTATCAATAAATCTTATCCCAATTAAGGGGAATAAATTTATCACATCAATTTCATCCGAAATAAGGTGAATGATTACAATCCACTCCTACATCGGCACACGTAGTTTTGGGGTTAGGTTATTTCAACCTACCCTTCCTCGGTGACTATCGATACTCCCAAAAATATTATTTTTGTTTTTGCACACAAAGGTAACATAGGTACAAATGTATTTACCTCATCATCTTTCACATTGTATGAATTTCCACTAGTAGTTTCAACCAATAACAACAACAATATTCCCTTGGCTCTTTTGGCCATTCACAAGATTTTTTATTCAAGGCACGGTGGTCGTATTTGATATTCCACACTTTCATTTCTTTTCTCTCATGTATCATCATCATAAATATCAACATATATAATACTCCGGAAATCACAACTTTAAGTTCATTAGAAATGAAGAATTTAAGCACAATAGATTTCTTTCCAAAATTGGAGTAAAATGATTGGCAATCGATGTGCAAGTTAAAATCATAAACAAGTAACACACCATTTATTCTTGAAATACTTTTTCCCAAAAAGGAAAATACACAATTTCCACTCACGAATATGTAAGAACACAAAACACATTGAAAATACTCACAAAGCATAGCATTATTTAAAATAGCCACATTTGGGCATGACTTGAGTACATAAGATTTTAGGCAATTCTATTTTCGAAGTCAATTCAGAATAGTTGAATCAAGGCTCATTTCATAACCTTTCTCACATCATTTCATTTCATCGGCACCATTGGCCACAAGTATAATTTTCGTTATTGGCACGTTGGCCACCCTTGAAACCTCCAACTCACTTCTTTCAGTTTCGAGCATCTGTATACATTATCAACAACAAGGCATTTCTAATCAAGACTTTAGGTACACTTATGAGCAACTAAAAGTCTTAAGCATATCGAGTTTTTCTCACACAATTTGGCATACTAACTTTCATTTGAAACACGACTCAAAGCCATAACATTTTAATGCATAACTCATACTTTGAACATATATCTTTCAACATAAGGCTCATTTGGAATAGTCAAGTTTATAAGGAATAACTCAGAACATAGGAATTAGGAACTTGAGCCAACCATACTTGAAATTTACGGGAACATGATTGAATTCAATTCTAAGAGAGTAGTTTAGCTAACATACCTCGCCTTGAGCTTTTCTTAAATTACTGCAACGTTCCGGAAATTCTAGCAATCCCAATCTCTTGAGTGAAGATCTTGTGAGATTCCCTTGTTGGATTTCAAAGCTTGGACAAGATCTTGATGAACAAAGCACTTGAGCTTCTTCCTCCCTCTAGAACACTCTCACTTCTCTCTAAATTCATCAGATAATTGCCCCAAAATAAGCCCCAAAGCCTATTTATCAAAATGGGGTCGGATTATGAAAATAGGAAAGTGGACCCTCCGAACTCAGGTATGCGGGCGCACAATGGACCGCAAACCGATGCGCGGAACTGGGCTGCACTAGTCAGGTCTGCGACCATTTTGCGATCGCAGAATCAGTTTTGGAGTTCGCATAATGATTCTGCGGTCACACATCTGACCGCAAAATCACATTCTTTCAGCCTTTGGTAATTTGGTCATAACTTCTTGTAGGATTGTCCAAATGACAAACGGTTTGAAACGTTAGAAGCTGGACTGAAAGATCTTTTATTTGACAGGTTGATAGTCACAAGTGTGTGTGTGTATATATATATATATATATATATATATATATATATATATATATATATATATATATATATATATATATCCAAATTGTGGTCTTGTGCGTACCCATTTGAAACTTTAGTCTATCATAAAATTTCCAACTTGACTTGGACTTAGGGCTCTCCTTAGACCCCACATCACTTATAATACGCCTCGCACACTTATTATCATATCCAATTGATATCCATCATATTAATAGTCCTTGTCTGCATACAAAATAATATAATTAGCGCACATCAACTTTCTTAATAGCACTTAAGTACTTCAAAATTTTTCGGGGTGTTACAGATATGCCTCACACCCCTTCTCAACCATTCGCTGGGCCTTTAAAAAGGACACAACCCTGCTAGGGGCATAATCCAATGTACCCCTCCACTCGAACCGTGGTAAACCTGGCATAGATAGTGTCACAATCTTGGTGTGACAATATAGAATAGCATGATAGGGCGACAACAAGTCCATGCCCAAGAAAACATCAAAGTATACCATACTGAGTAACAATATATCGACTCTAGTCTCAAAACCACCAATAACAACTAAACACGACTGATACACATGGTCTAGAATAATAGAATCTCCCACAGGCGTGGACACATAAATAGGAGAATTAAAAGAATCATGAGATATATCCATACACGGAGAAAAGTAAGATGACATATATGAATAAGTGGATCATGGATCAAATAAGACTGAAGCATCTCTATGAAAAACCGAAACTATACCTGTGATGACTGCGTTTGAAGCAAATGCCCATGTCCTACTCAGAAAAGAATAGAATATGGCCTGGCCTCCCGCTCTAGGGAGACCTCTACCTACCTATCCCTGACGAGCGTCAAACACACACTTAAATATGCTCACTAGTTGAATATAGTATAATATAATATCGTATCCACAGTGATTGGAGTTAAACAGTATTTTCGTAGTTTATAGCTTGATTGCTATCCAAGATGATCAACAGTTTAGAATTATGTGATTAAAAAACTAAAATTAACTAAGAATCTAAAGCTAATTGACGAATGACAATCGAAACAAAAGTAAGCAAAGAAGATATCAATGGGAGAAAATAGGGATTGATTGGATAAGTGCGAGATAATTTTCTGGGATTTAAATCTAGTTAATTCACTTCTAATGTTCAAGTGAGTCTCTCGAATTCACTCAATTATTAGGTTAAACGTTTAGTAGAAACTCCTCACTCGATTAAGTTTCAACCTCACAATGTGAACAAATTTAAGCTCTGTGAAGATATGCAAGAGTTCGTAGTGGATTGGTATTTAGGAGAACCTCTCCCAATTATCCTCCTAACTAGGTCTAAACAATAATTCAACTAGCCTATTTCGATTACTAAGAAGAATTAATGAATTCAAGCAACAAGATAATACAAAGATATCACAAGTATGCCTCTCTCGATTACATGAACATGTGAATATAGAGGCAACAATTAAAACACCCAAAACGATTCAACGAATAAAAACTAGAGTTAATATCCATAAACAAATATCAATACACCAAATCCATCAATCCCTAAAGAGAACTACTCCACAGATATGGAGTAATTCATCACAAATATAAAGAAAAACATAAAACGATCCAAACTCTTGTCTTCAGTGAGGATTGAATGATGAATCCCTCGTGCTTTCGCTTCTCCACATTCTCTCTAGCCTCCTTAGGTTTTAGATGTGTCAAAAGTCCATAAAATAACGTTTTACATGTATTTATACTAAGTAGGGTCGGGCCTAGACAAAAGCACCTTTTCCTGCGTGAACTGGGATAATAACTCTATAAAAATTGCACAGGCGCGCCGCATGGGGCGACCCGTCACGCAGGGTGGTTGTGGGAAACTTCAGAGAGCTTGTTCTTACAGGCTTCATGAAAATTGGGCAGCCGCGGCGCGCCATGCGCCGTGACTGTGAGATTTACTCTGAGTACGGATATTTCTTGCCTTTTAGCTATCCCGACGTAGTTCTCGACCCCCAAACGCGATCCCGACTTATTCCCTTGGGCTTTTACTCAGACTCCAAAGCTCCAAATCACCCGAATTCATTCCAAAACATTTACATATCTCGGAATCACTCCTACAAGGCATAAAACACACAGTCAGTGCAAAACACTAATGATTAAAGTTCAAACACAATTAAACTGCAGTAAATTGGAGTGTAATAAGCGACTAAAACATGAGATTATAGGTGGGTAACTAAGATATATAACAATTAGGTGGGTAAAAGCTTATTACTGGATCAATCAAGAAACGCCTATATCACTTCCACGACTGAACAAAACTACTATTTTGCTTTGCAAACACACGGGGCAAGTTCTAGACATCAAATGCAATGCACAAAATAACACAAAACCTCACACCCACATGGCACATAACTCACTTAGGATTGGACTCATCTAGACACTCTAGTCAAAGCAGTCAAGCAAGGTTAAGATCATGCAGTTTAAGGTACTTACGCAAGAGTCAAAAACTGAGCCTAAGCATCACAACTAAAGAACTCACTATTCTTAAGGAATAATAAATTCAAGAGACATTACTTCCAATTCAGATCATAACACAAGTTTTCCTACTATTTTACAAAACCAAAAACTAACTTCACCCGGTTCAAACGAAACCTTTGGAAAAGAACCACGACACAAAGAAAATCCAAGGGGGAATTATTACACTACCTAACAAAAGAAAATCTTTTTTTGTTGTCTTTTTCTTTCGACTTTAATACCTCAAGAAACCCGTCAAATGATATCCATCGTTGGGAAAAGCCAAAAATTTTAAATTTTTATAGGTTTTCTTATTTTTCTATCTCTCACTACTGAAACAACAAAACTAAATCACTAACACAGATACATACAACATACAATTTTCCCCACCCCACACTTTAAGTTGTGGCATGTCCCCATGACACACAATTAAAAAGCATAAGGTAAAGGAAACTTCCCTGAATTTTCAGCTGGGGTCTGAGTCGAAGTCAGGCTCCATTCAACGCGCCCGAACCAATGCACATATCCATGCGAACAGCTTCTTCTCAGCCTTCTTGGGGTACACCCCACACTTTTCTTTCACTGCAGCCTTCTAATTCGAAATCTTCACTTTCCACTCAACACTTGAAGCTGGCTTCTCCTTTATCACCCTCGTCTCTACATTTATCTCGAATGTCACGGTTTCTTCACTCACTCTAAGCATCAGTTTTCTATCATGTATATCTAAAATTGCTCTACTTGTTGTTAAGAATGGTCTTCCGAAGATTAGGGGTATCTCCTTGTTCTCCTTCATCTTCACCACTATAAAGTCTACTGGAAATACAAACTTATCTACCCAAACTAAGACATCTAACACTATCCCTTCGGGTATTATAGTTGTTTGGTCTACCAGCTGCAAAGATATTGGTGCAGACCTTATCTCTCCAAGCTCATTCTACAGTTTTCTATAAATAGGCCAAGGCTTTAAATTAAATGAGGCACCAGAATCACACAAAGACTTATCAAAATTAGGAGTGCTTAACGAGCAAGGTATAGTAAAACTCCCTGGATCTCTACACTTTTGTGGGAGTTTGTTCTGCAAGATTGCAATGCAATGCTCTGTGAGCTTGACTACTGATGTTTCTTCTATCTTTCTCTTCTTTGTTAGGATTTCCTTCAAAAACTTAGCATAAGCTGGCATTTGGGAGAGCACCTCTTTGAATGGCAAGTTTACATTAACATGTCTCAGCATATATAGAAATTTCTCAAATTGCTTGTCCAGTTTTTCTCTATATAGCTTTTGGGGAAAAGGTAGAGAGGGCATATGCTCGCTCTCATTAGATTCACCCCTTCTTTAATTCTCTTCCTTCTTCTTTTTATCAGTTCCCTTCTTGCCTTTCTTCTGCTCATCAACTTTATTTTTGAGCTGCTCCACACTTTCTTTTTTAGGTCCTACCTCTTTCTAGATAGGGGTGAGCTCTTACACTACTTGTCGACTTCTGAGAGTTACATCATTTACCGTCTCCTTGGGGTTTCTTTCAGTATCAGCTGGCAAAGTACCTGGGATCTTTTCAGACAATATGGTGGCAATTTATCCCACTTATTTCTCCAAGTTTCGCAGCCCTGTGCCAAGTTCCTTGATAGCTGCACCATGAGCATCTAACCTCTCATATATCTTGACAATAAAGGACTTCATCAGATCTTCTAGCCCAGGTTGATTGGATTGTTGAGGTTGAAACTACTACCTTTGCTGATTTTAGAAGCCTGGAGCTCCTTGTCCCTGGACTTTGGAGTTGTATTGTTGCCATGTATTTGCACTACCCCTAGGTGAACTTCGTGAAAAAAATGGGGTACTTCTGAACCATTGCATTATAGTTATAATTTCCCAAAGCATTTACTTCCTCAGTTGAGGCCTGACACTCATGAGTAGGGTGTCCTCTTCCACATATATCACAAGCTGCATGATTCTCACTTTGTATTGAAGCTAAGGTCAGCTTCCTTATCTCTTTCGCCATGGCATCAAGCAGTACATGCATAGACGTGTTATCATCAACCTGGTGAACACCATTCGCCTTCTTCTTTCAGCACTTTCAGAGGGCCATTGATTTGTATCTTTAGACAATTCATCGAGAATAGTGACTATCTTATCTGGCATCTTTTTCATCAAAGGACCTCCAGCTGCACTACTCAATGTTCTACGTGAGGCCGGTGTCAAACCATCCCAAAAATCCTGGAGTTGCATCTAAAGTTTAATTCCGCTATGTTGACACTTTGCATCTAAAGTTTAATTCCGCTATGTTGACACTTTCGAACCAATTCCTTGAACTTCTCCCATGCTTCAAACACGGTTTCATTCTCTTTCTGGCAGAAGTTATGGATTTCTCATCTAAACTTGACCATCTTACTGAGGAGAAATATTTATCAAGGAGTTTTCTGGTCATCTCCTCCCATGTTCTAATTGATCCCTGGGGCAAGCTTTGAAGCCACTCCTTTGCATCGTCTTTGAGAGTGAAGGGGAATTCCCTTAAGTAAACTGCATCTTGTGAAATACCATTGTATTGGAAGGTGTTCATAATTTCTTCAAAGTCCATTAGCTGTGTATTTGGATCTTTGTTTGGCTTCCCTCTGAAGACACAACAGTTTTGTAGAGTTTGGAGCAACCCTTGCTTCAATTCGAAATTGTTCGCAGCCACTGGAGGTGGTCTAACACTTGATATGCCTTGGTTGTAGACCGGTCTAGCATAATCACCAAGTGATCTCCCACCACCCAAAGGTTGATTCTGAACAATTCTCCGAGCCCTCTCGTCCTCATAGACAAGTTGTGCATTCCGAAGAGGTGTTTCCTCGGCATCCCTTACAACTTTTTCTCTTTGCTGGGCTACCTCTCTTGCAGCCAAATCAACATTAATATCATCTCCCGCCATAATTTCTTTGGTTGAGGATTGCCCAACCTTCTCTATATTCTAAGTGAGTTTTCTTTCCTTCCTTAATGGTCACAAATGTTTCTCGATTTCTGGTTCGTATGAGAGTACTTCCTTCCCAGAGGATCGAGTCATGCACATTCTGTAGCCTGCGTACAATCAAAGAACACAAAACGTAAAAAGGGAAAAATAAAATAACAAGAAAAAAGTCTTGAATTAGCACTACAAACTATTTTAAACACTATTGATTGCCAATCCCCGGCAACAACGCCAAAATTGATGAGTGGAAAAGACATACTTAAATATGCTCGCTAGTCGAATATAGTATAATATAATATCGTATCCACATGGATTGGAGTTAAACCGTATTTTCGTAGTTTATAGCTTTGTTGCTATCCAATATGATCAACAGTTGAGAATTGTGTAATTAAAAAACTAAAACTAACTAAGAATCTAAAGCTAATTGACGAATGACTATCAAAATATAAGTTAGCAAAGAAGATATCAATGTGAGAAAATAGGGATTGATTGGATAGGTGCAAGATAATTGTCTAGGATTTAACTCTTGTTAATTCACTTCCAATGTTCAAGTGAGTCTCTCGAATTCACTCAATTATTAGTTCAAACGTTTAGTAGAAATTTCTCTCTCGATTAAGTTTCGACCTCACAATGTGAACCAATTTAAGCTCGGTGAATATATGCAAGAGTTCGTAGTGGATTGGTATTTAGGAGAACCTCTCCCAATTATCCTCCTAACTAGGTCTAAACAATAATTCAACTAGCCTCTTTCGATTACTAAGAAGAATTAATGAATTCAACCAACATGAAAATGCAAAGATATCACAAGTATGCCTCTCTCGATTACATGAACATATGAATATAGAGGCAACAATTAAAACACCCAAAACGATTCAATGAATAAAAACTAGAGTTAATATACATAAACAAATATCAAAACACCAAATCCATCAATCCCTAAAGAGAATTACTCCATAGATATGGAGTAATTCATCACAAATATAAAGAAAAACATAAAACGATCCAAACACTTATCTTGAGTGACGATTGAATGATACATTCCTTGTACTTTCGCTTATCCACCTTCTCTCTATCCTTTTTAGGTCTTAGATGTCTCAAAAGTCTATAAAATAATATTTTTATATGTATTTATACTAATTAGGGTTGGGCCAGACAAAAACACCTTTTCCTGCGCTAACCAGATACTAACTCTATAAAATTTGCACAGGCGCACTGCATGGGACAACGAGCCATGCGGGGTGGTTGTGGAAAACTTCGGAGAGCTTGTTCTAACAGGCTTCAGGAAAATTGGGCAGCAGCGACTGTGAGATTTTCTCTGAGTACAGATGTTGCTTGTTTTTTAGCTATCCCTATGTGGTTCTCGACCCCCGAACGTGATCCCGACTTATTCCCTTGGGCGTTTACGCAGACTTCAAAGCTCCAAATCACTCGAATTCATTCCATAATATCTACATAGCTCGGAATCACTCCTACAAGGCATAGAACACACAATTAGTGCAAAACACTAGCGATTAAAGCTCAAACTCAATTAAAGTGCAGTAAATTAAAGTGTAATAAGCGACTAGAACATGAGATTATAGCCTACCATCAATCCCCCATGTCACGACAAAAACTGATGGGCCATGACCAGTGTCCGATTCCTACCTGCCGAACACCCCTAAGCATACGTCTATGATATAAACATGAAGTAGGGGTAGGTCATGCATAACATCTGTCAATAAACTGCTGAGACATGTGAATAACATACGTGAGAAAACATGCCCAAAATACACACACACACACATATATATATATATATATATATATATATATATATATATATATATATATATATGCGGAATACGGTAGGGATAGCCGATAAGGCTACTATGGACAACTATATATCAACATAGAGGCCGACAAGGCCACATACTATCCAACTATACCTGACTGTCTACAGATCTCTAATAGAGTGTACAACTGTATAAAGGACAGGACTGGGCCGCGTCATACCCACATATGTATACAACAATATCGTACCAAAACCCAATGGCAGCTCCAGATCAAACGGAGCATACCAACTCTCGCTGAGCAAGGATCCTAAGAAGGGAGGCCGTTAGACTGTCTACCTACACCTACGGGCATGAAACGCAGGCCCCCAGGAAATAGGGGTGTCAGTACGAATAATGTATCGAGTATGTAAGGCATACAAATCAGAATATAGAAGACATGAAAGAAACATGGAGTAAAGGATTCAACCTGTAAGCCTGAAAAGCTCTTCGAATCATGAAACATTTATAATGTCATGCATATGCGTATAAATATCATATCATGCATATTTATATGCGTACATAATGCCGTCAAACCTCTAAGGGCATCCCATCATATCATCCTTGCCTTAGTGGGCGAAATCATCAACGTATATAACCTGATCAGATGGTGGTGCGTATATAATGTTGTAACCTTTCCCCATACCCTATATACATATAATATACGCGTATATAGCGCCATCTGGTCATGGGTCAATGTACATGTATAAATGAATGCAATGCATAAGAAGTAGGTCAATAAGATATCTCGAGATGTCATAAGATCAATATGCCCTCGATTAATATCACAAAAAAAACTTTATCACTTATGTATTTTCTGAGACACATGAACAGACTATATAATAATGGGACATATGGGGAATCAAAAACATAGTGAACCCTAGTACTTCTACAAATAGAGTCATTTGTGAAAGTTGCGTATTTGCTCGTTTCGTTGTATCATATGGATCATGCCAAAAGGAAAGAAGGAATAGCCTTAACATTCCTTATACAAATCTCTCCAATAACAATGCTAGACTTAGATCACTGCACCTTAATCTAAAACAATGACATTGAAGCTATTGTCAAGCTATGAAAGACTCTCTCATTTATATAATGAGAGTAACTTAATCTATAACAAAACAGGCAGCATTTCCCCTGATTTTATAGCCTCCTCAAGCCTACTATAGGCGAGACAACAACACAATACAATCAGCAACTCAAAACCAACCTAACTACAATTCGGCACCTTTAACACATCAAAAATCCCCAATGTACTATAACACACCCTATCAACAAGTTATCAATTAGCCTGAAATTGCAACGACGAGCGACCAACCCACTATCATACCACATGTGGCTTTTCTCCACACCCTTTATTTTTTCAAACTCCATAAATTGGCAAACAAGATTCCAACACGAGTGGAATACAAAACAATCCACTACAAGTAGAATAAATCGAACTCACGACTTCTGACCGTCGTCCCGTGAGTTCTAACTATTAGGAAACAAATTTATCAACCTTCTTTGAGATTTAAAAGCTTAAATGCAGCAAGTAGGCATTTTATTAACTATGAAGTACCTTCCAAAACTAAAACTATAAAGAAAAAGAGAGACGGTATAATGATACTTACGCCATAGGGAACGTTCTAATGTTACCGCTTCTTGATTTCGTACCCGAGATGTTAATCCTTTTTGAAACCCTTGTAGAAAACTTAAGGGTAAGTTTATGGGTCTTATCTATTCGTGGTCTATGTAAAAATGAAGAAAAAGAAAACTTAAGGTATATATTTCCACTTTTGAAAAGTCAAAAAGGTGCGAGCTTGGCACCTTTGCATTGGCCCATCTTCAGATGCTTATATATTTTTATTTGAACTTCGTATGAATGAACTGTTCAGCTTCCCAAGTCATCTCCTCCACATTCTTGTTTCTCCAAAGTAATTTAACCGAAGTTACGTCCTTTGTTCTCAATCTCCGAACTTGTCTATCTCGTATAGCAATGAGAGCTTCCTCATATGCTAGCTCCTCTGTGATCTGAACATCGTCGAATGGAATAACTCTAGAAGGATCTCCGATACACTTACGGAGCATAGACATATAAAATACTGGATACGAACTCCAAGTTGGAAGGCAAGTCTAAATCATATGCTACCTGGCCTATTCTGCGTATGATTTTATAAGGCCAAATATACAGAGTGCTAAGCTTTCTTTTCTTACTGAATCTCATAACATCTTTCATCGGTGATACATTTAGGAATACCCAGTCATCTACCTAAAACTCCAAGTCTCGTCATCGATTATCTACATAGGACTTCTGACGACTCTGAGCTGCTAATGGCCTTTCCTATATAAGCTTAAATTTCTCAACTGCCCGTTGTACCAACTCTGGTCCTACTAACTTAGTTTTCCCAACCTTGAACCATCTAATAGGTGACCTACACTTTCGTCTGTAAAGAGCTTTGTATGGAGCCATCTAAATGCTGGAATGATAGCTATTATTTTATGTGAACTCAATAAACGGAAGATGATCATCCTATCTACCCCTGAAGTCTATCACACAAGCCCGTAGCATATCCTCAAATGTCTGAATAGTACGCTTAGCCTGACCGTCCGTCTGGGGATGAAATGCAGCACTAAAACTTACTTGAATCCCCAATCCTTTTTGGAAGGACCTTCAGAAATTAGCTGTAAACTGAGCACCTCTATCAGAGACAATAGATATAGGGACACCATGAAGTCATACTATCTTCTTAATGTTAAGCCTTGCATAATCCTCTGCTGAATAAGTAGTCATGGCATGCAGAAAATGGGCTGATATTATAAGTCGATCAACAATGACTCATATAGAATCAAACTTACGCTGGGTACGAGGTAAGTCTATGATGAAATCTATATTAATTACTTCCCATTTCCATGTCGGAATCTCTATAGCCTGCAATAATCCACAGGGTTTCTGATGCTCAATCTTAACCTGCTAACAATTAGGGCACTGAGCAACAAACTCTGTTATATCCTTCTTCATTTCATTACCAATATGTTTCCTGGATATAATGATACATCTTCGTCACTCCTGGATGAACAAAATAGTGAAAATAGTGAGTTTCTCCCATAACCTGCCGGCGCATCCCTACCACATTAGGAACGCATAATCGACATCGATATCTGAGGACTCCATCTCCTGTAATCTCAAATAATGTCTTCTCCTTTTGAGGGGTTGTATCTCTGTAATGAGCTAGCACAGGATCCTCATACTGGCATTCCTTCACGTCATTTACTAAAGAGGATGTTGCCAAGTCCAGAATAATAACTCTAGTATCACCTGAATCAAGTAATCCAACTCTAAGACTAGCTAGATAATGAATCTCATGGGCTATCTCACTCTTCTATGGCTGTAAATATGATAGGCTACCCATTGATGTACGACTGAGGGCATCGGCTACTACATTCGCCTTTCCTGGGTGATATAAAACATCAACATCATAGTCTTTCAGTAGCTCCAACCATCGCCTCTGACATAAATTCAATTCCTTTTACTTGAAGATATATTGAAGGCTCTTATGATCTTTATAGATATCAACATGAATGCCATACAAATAGTGCCTCCATATCTTTAGTGCATGAATCACCGCGGCTAACCCTAAATTGTGGGTCGGGTAATTCTTCTTGTGCTTTCTTAGTTGTCTAGAAGCATAAGCGTCAACCTTACTACACTACATCAGTTCACAACCCAATCTAATGCTCGAAGCATCACAATAGATAGCATAACCATCGGTTCCCTCCGGGAGTGTCAGAACCGGTGCTGAAGTCAATCGGTCTTTCAATGCTTGGAAACTCCGCTCACATGCATCAGTCCACTGAAACTTAGTTGCCTTCTGAGTCAACTTTGTCAATGGTGCGGAAAGAGAAGAAAAGCCCTCTACAAATCTCCTGTTATTACCTGCCAAACACAGGAAGCTACGAACCTCCGTTGGTGTCATGGGTCTAGACAAAATCTTCACTGCCTCAATATTCTGTGTATCAACCCGGATACCCTCACTTGAAACAATATGACCAAGGAATGCTACAGAATTCAACCACAATTCACATTTAGAGAATTTTGCCTACAACTTCCTATCTTGTAGAACGCTGAGCACAATACGCAAATGATATGCATTCCTAGCCTATGAACGATAGTAAACCAAAGTATCAACTATAAATACAATCACAAATAGATCTAGAAAGGTTCTGAACACATGGTTCATCAAGTCCATGAATACTGCTGGGGCATTGGTCCAACCGAACGACATAATACGAAACTCAAAGTGCTCGTATCTGGTACTGAATGTTGTCTTAGGAATATCTTTCTCTTTAACCCTTACATGATGGTACCCAAACCTCAAGTATATCGTCGAAAAACACCTGGCACCCTGAAAACTGATGATATAAATCATCAATCCTTTGGAGCGGGTACTTATTCTTGATTGTCGCCTTATTCAACTGCCTGTAATTAATTCACATCCACAAGGAACCATCTTTCTTTCTCACAAACAACACAGGTTATCCCCACGGTAATGTACTTGGTATGATAAAACCTTTTTCAAGAAAATCCCTTAGTTGTTCTTTCAACTCTCTCAGCTCTGCAGGTGCCATTCTATAAGGAGGAATAGATATCAGCTGAGTATTTGGTAATATGTCAATAGCAAACTCAATCTCATGCTTTGCCGGAAGGCCTGGAAGCTCATCGGGAAAAACATCGAGAAACTCATTAACCACCGGGATAGACTGAAGGGTCAGTTACTCTTCTTTCACATCATGTACCCGAACTAAGTGATAAATATAGCCCTTTCTGATCATCTTCCTTGCCTTGTGATAGGAAATAAACCTACCTCTCGGCGATACAGTTTTACCTTTCCACTCCAGAACTAGCTTCCCTGGAAATTGGAACCGAACCATCTTTGATCTACAATCAACGTTAGCATAACAAGAAGCCAACCAATCTATACCCAATACAACATCAAATTCTAACATATCTAACTCAATTAGGTCTACTACTGTAGAACGACAATGAACTACTACAATACCATCTCTAGCTATCACTGGATCCGCAATAGATTTAGACACTTCAAAAGGTTCAATAACCTCAGATTCAATCCCAAACTTACTAGCAACCAACAGAGTGACGTACGATAAGGTGAAACCTGGATCAATTAATGTATATACATCATATGAGGAGACTGATAATAAAACTGTAACAACATCAGGTGACGACCCATGATCCTGCCGACTCGCTAATGGATACATGTGGTTTTGAGGACGGCTCGAGCTAGATGCTCCACTTCTGCCTCTACCATGACCGACTCGTGCCTGTGAACCTTTCCTAGGGGGCGTACTAATGATGATGAACCAGCTATCGATCTCGCTGGTTGAACTATACCTGCACCACCTCTCGTCGGACAATCTCTCATAACATGGCATGGATAACCATAAGTATAACAAACACCACACCTCATAAGGCACTGCCCGACATGCTGCTTACTACACTGAGCACATCCTAGAAAGGGTGGCCTTATTTGACTTGACTCACCCCTATACTAAGAACTACAGGCCCTGGAACTCTGACTGGGCCCTGAATATGTGGAGCGATCAAATCTCCTACCGGCAAACTGAGAGGGTGTACTAGCCGATGGAAGGGCTGAATGCCTCGAGTACTGCTGTCTCTAACCACCTCAAAATTCACCAGAAGAACCTAAAGATCTCGCTCTCTTACTCTGGCCCCTATCTCACGATCAACCCTCTGTTTCTGCTTCCGCTCCTCTACACCCTAAGCATGTACCTGAATACGAGAAATATCCATGCCTGGCTGAAGTGAGACCGATATACAGTTATTAAGCAGGTGCAACTCCAATCCCATCACAAACTGATGAACCTGAACCTCCATCTTGTCATGCCCCGACCTCGGGGAGCACGACTAGTGCTTAACCGAGTACAAGTAATAGACCTGAGAAGAGTCAAGTGTTTCCCATTATTCAAAAGAGATTCATTTACCACTTCAAAATATTAAAAGTTTATAGATCTGATGAAAAAACATGTTTGCCACATACCAACACTTCTAGTTCATTACCTAACATCAAACACCACCCACAATCTATCTACGGAGCCTTTACATACAACAGAAGGGAAGAATGGAAGTGCCGGTGACAAGACCCCAGCTATACCTCCAAATATAAAGTACAACGTCAAATGATATGAAGCCCAAAAAAGAGTAGGGCTCACTAAAATCTGCTGACTAGAGAGTAACTTCTAACGAGGATCAAAATCACCCGCTGACGAACCACCTGCATCCATTGAAGATGCAGCTCCCCCGGCAAAAGGGACGTTAGTGCATATGGAATAGTACTAATATGAAAACCAAAACACCTACTCAAGGACATAGAAATACAACATGAATATGATGAATCATGGTAACAATAAAAGGCTTAGTCAGCCGTTAAATTCATAACAAATTAATTAAAAGCTTTCAATAACATTTATAAATTCTTAAGTCGGGGATCCTCTACAACTACACTTACACAAAGCGGCCATGTCGCCTCACCCCCAATGTATGCGGGTGGAGGTGCAATCACGATACCCTCAACACTACATAAAGCAGCCTTGCCGCCTCACCCCAATGTATGCGGGTGTAGGTGTATCACAATACCACAATCCCTACACAAAGCGGCCATGCCGCCTCACCCCGATATATGTGGGTGGAGGTTTATCCACAATACCATAACTCTAGATTTCCAATACGATAATAGTTCGTACAAGGGGTTCTCTTCCAATCAACCGTTTGGTACGTTTGGCCTTAGTAAGAGTAGGTTCATAAGGTTTCATCATATGAGAAATAAGTGTTTGATTACATTGATTTCATACAAGGTTTTTTACCCAAGAAGGGTGTATAAAATAATTAAGTCACAATAGAAAATCTTTAACACATCATTCATTCTTGAAATACTTTTTCCCAAGAAGGGCAATACACAATTTCAACTCATGAATATATAAGGGCTCAAAACACTTTGGAAATACTTACAAAGCATAGCATTAATTAAGACATCCACATTTGGGCATGACTTGAGTACATAAGCTTTTAGGCACATCTATTTTTGAAGTAAATTTGGAACAGTTTAATCAAGGCCTATTTCATTACCTTTCTCACATCATTTCATTTCCTCGGCACCATTGGCCACAAGTATAACCTTCATTCTTGGCACGTTGGCCACACTTTATATCTCCAACCCATTACTTTCGCTTTCAATCATCCTTATAGATTATCAACAACAAGGAATTTCTACCCAAAAATTTAAATACATATTTGAGCCACTAACAAAATTAAAGGGTCTTAGGCACATGTAATTTCTTACATAATTCGACATGCTAGTTTTCATTAGGATCACGTTTTCAAATCATAACATATTAACACACGGCCCATGCTTAATCACCTTCTCAAATATTAACTAAACATAACAAGTACATTTGAAATACAAATTGAACGCAAATATCTCTTGTCACAAGGCTTATTCGGAATAATCAATTTATAATGAGCAACACGGGACTTACAAGGCCATTGTGGGGTTCTATCCTAAAAAAGGAGTTTAGCCAACATGTCTTGTTTGTTCTTTATTTAAGTTACTACAACGTCCCAACACTTCTAGCAATAACAATCTATTGGAAGATAGCGAAAATTGGATAATAATTAGAAGGATTCACATGGTGTAACTCTCTTAGGAATTTTGTCAAACACCTTGTATACAAAATAGACTACAAATTTCTACAATGGTAAACCCTTCCTCCCTCAACCAATTTCAACAAGAAACTAACCAAAATGGTTCATTAATCCCACATACTACGACCTATTGTCACATGCATGGCCTATTTCCACCCCCCACAATATAATAGAACTCATAACCTCTTGCATGAAAGCTTAGTAGTAGGACTTACCCGGATAGATGATAATCTAGTGATTTGTTTCCTTGATTCTTGAAGGTTGGTGCAAGATTGGATGATTTGAGTGTTAAATTTCCTCCTTTTCTCCCTAAAATGCTCTTACCTCTCTCTAAAATCATCAGGTAATCACCCCAAAAAATGCCCCAAAGGCTATTTATCAAAATGGGGTTGGGTTATAAAAAATAGAAAAGTGGACCCTCCGAACACAAGTCTGCGGTCGCAAAATGGACCGCATAACAGATATGCGGTCCACACAATGGACCGCGAAACTGATGCCCAAAACCTGGAATGGTCTACGACAGGTCTGCGGTCCGCATACCACTTATGCAACCACATATTGGACCGCAAAATCACTCTCCAAAATTCTTCATGCCAAATCTACGACAGAAATGCGGACCGCGAAACAAACCACAGAATTGCCTTCTTCGGGTAAAAATTTCCATCAACTCCTTAGTGCATTCTTCAACCCAAAAAGTCCGTACTCATTACCCGACCTCGACAACACAAATCTATAATCCCTTAGCAAATTTTTATGGGGCCTTACATCCTCCCCCAGTAAGGACCATTCGTCCTCGAATGAGGAGTAGAGTCCGCCCAGAACACCTAACATAATTCATTTCTCCTTTCGCACATCACAAGCCCCCAAATTTGACTAGCTCCCAAATTTTTCAAACAGTTGCAGAGTCTGCCCTGTAATTGGGCCTATCCACCTGCCAGGGAACCACCAAAACAATTACTAATAGCACATCCACAGCTTAACAAAACATCACTGTCATGCCCTATCCTCAGGAAGCACGACCGACGCTCAACCGACTGAACTCGGCCGAGCAAGCATGTTAGATACTTTCTACCCAATTAACCCATGATCAAGAGAAGACGTAATTTCATTAATTATACAGTAGGAGTCTCATTCATACAATCCTAAATCATTTCATTAGTCATGACGCTTTTCAGTCCCAAATTACACATTTCTTAAAGTTCAAGTGGAACAAGTGATCAAACACAACATGACTTGTTTAACATTTCCAATATCCATATACAACCTACATAGTTTCTACAGAGCCTCTAAAGATACAAAAGAGAGTAAAGATGATGCCAACAATAAGGCCCCGGCTATACCTCAAAAAGTGACCATAATATAAATAAAAGGTACAATACATGACCCCAGAATGAAATGGGGCTCACCGAGTCCGTTGAGAAGAGGATGCAGCACTATCTGAGAACCGCACTGTCTGCTATGTAACCACCTGCATCCATTTAAAGATGTAGCGCCCCCGGCAAAAGGGACATTAGTACTGTCGAATAGCACTAGTATGTCTAGCTAAACACCAACTCAATAGAATGAATAATAATACAAGAGGAATAGTCAATAATTCAATAAGGGTTTCAAATAATAGTAAATTAGCAAGTCAAGGATCATATACATTTTCAAGACAATTTCCATATTCCTAGGTTGGGTGACCTTTAGTACCGATTTTCCACAATTCACAATACCTCCGTATTCTTACACGGAGTTCGATCTCGGCCTGATCGGCTAGGCTGCCTCATCTGAGACATTACCATAATTTCATTATAACATTCCAGCATAATACCACCATGTGTGCGGCATGGCGTCCGATCACGGCCCGATCGGCTAGGCCATCTCATTTGAGACATCAACCCTTTTCACAATTTCATCCACAATACCACCGTGTTCTTACACGGAGTCCGATCTCGGACCGATCGGCTACGCCATCTCATTTGAGACATTACCTTTTTCAGTCAAACATCTCACATTGTACTTCTTTCATGTACTTTCGATTCATTGACACTAGTGATTACGATTACAAAGTCATTCTTGGCACTTGGCAGTATTTCATAGTTCCAGACCCGTTTTCCACATTCAATATCATTATCAAAATCAATAAGGCTCCCCATTCAAAATATTAAATTCACATATGAGCAATTTGGGAATCTTAGGCACATAGAGGCTTTTCATATAATTTGGCATAACAACCTTTATTTCTATCTTGACATAAGGTCTTAACTTTCTAACACATATTCCACATTTTTAAACTCATCCTCAATGACACGATAACATGATGAAGCATTTAGAATAAATATTGAACTTGCATCCTTCAACACAAACACGTTAGAAATCGCCAATTCTATAATGATCAAGGGCTTACTCCAATTACATGATCACTGTGGGGTTCGATTCTTAGAAGAAGAGAGTTTAGCCAACATACCTCGCCTTAAAACTCTAAGATGTTCCGGAATATTAGCCACTTCAATCTATTTGAGCAATATAACAAAATTGAACCAAAATTAGGAAGATGAACATGGTTTTAGCTCATTTGAGCATATTATCAAATACTAGGTGTGCATCAATGTTTTAAGGCTCTTTTATGGAAGATTCCATCATTTACCAACCCACTCTCTACCATTATTAGCTCACAATCTTCCCACATTCTACAAGGATACATGCATGCAAGGTAAGCACTCCCATCCCCATGAATTACCTTACTAATGGCCCATTCTAGTTACATCTTGAAATTAAGGGTTTTGGTGATAGAATCTTACCTCTTAGGAAGAAGACCTAGGTGCCTCTCCTGATAATCTTCAAGATTTTAAGTGAGAATTGGAGAGCATTGTGATGAATATCACTTCTCCCACTAGGACCCTCTCTCTCACTCTAAACATATCAGAAAATATGATCAAAACGGTCCATCAGATATGTTTTAACGAAATAGGGTCGGGTTTAAAAATCCCAAAAATGAAGCTCCGTAACAAAGTCTGCGATCGCATAATCGATATGCGGACCGCATATCGGTTGCATAATCGGTGGAAAAAATAGCCAAAATTCTGTCCGTGTCTCCGATCACTATGCGGCCCGTAAACCTGTTCTGCGGTCACATAATGAACCGCATAACAGTTATGCGATCGCATAGTCGATCGCAAAATTTCATCCAAACTGGCCCAATCAACCGCCTCACTCTGTGGCCATTATGCGGTCTGCAAAGTGATTCTGTGGTCGCATAATATACCGCAGAAATGCATAACAAGGCCAAATATTTTCCTCTACTATTATTAACCTTTATGCCTACTTTGGCATCACGAAAATCGGGTTTTTAGGAAAACTTTTACGGGACCTTACACCCCTCCCCCCCCACTTAAGATCATTCGTCCTTGAATTAGGATCATAGTCCATTATTAGCACCTTGTGCAACTCAGTTAACATATCCTACATTAGCAACCCCAAATTTAACTAACTCTCTAAATTCTCAAAACTTTCGCCAGAGTTTCATTTGTAACTAGGCCTATCCACCTGTCAGAGAGCCCCAGAAACACATCTTTCAAAAATTACAGAACCGAACGACATAGCATAACTCATAACCACACCAACTATGGCCTCATGTAAACAATATATAATCAAAAGGAGCATCTTTACATTAACTGAACAAGTGATACAAAATTCTTAGGCGACAGGTTCGTAAAAGAAAGGATTATACAACTATTCAAATAAGTGAGGATACGTTTTCTTCATCTCTTCCTCGGCCTTCCACTTGGCCTCTTCAACCTGCTGGTTTTGCCATAACACTTTCACGGAGGCAATTTCTTTATTCCTCAACTTTCGAACTTGCCTATCAAAAATGGAAACTGGAATCTCTTCATATGATAATTCTTCATTAACCTCAATGGTCTTAACCGGCACAATAGCTGACGGATCTCCAACTACCTTTTTCAACATAGACATATAGAATACCGGGTGCATTGATGACATCTCGGGGGGAAACCTTTTTCCCAAACCGCATAATACCTTTCATAGGGGAAACCTTCAACAATACCCAATCATCTTCTTTGAACTCTAAGTCTCTATGACGAACATCCGAATAGGATTTTTGACTACTCTGAGCAGTTTTTAATCGCTCCTTTATGATCTTAACTTTTTCCATAGCCTGATGTATAAGGTCTGGCCCTATCAACTATGCTTCCCCAATCTCGAACCACCAAATGGGAGATCTACATCTCCTACCATATAATGCCTTAAATGGTTCCATCTGGATACTTGCATGAAAGCTGTTGTTATAAGCAAACTCTTTGAGTGGCAAATGATCATCCCAGCTACCCTTGAAATCAAGAACACAAGCACGCAACATGTCCTCAAGCATCTAAATAGTCCGCTCTTCTTGCCCGTCGGTCTATGGATGGAAAGCTGTACTAAGATTCACCTGAGTACCCAAACCTTGCTGAAATTTACTCTAAGAGCCCCTCGATCGGAAATGATAGAAACTGGAGTGCCAACTGAGCATACTGTTCCGCTATTTCGGTAGGTTTAACTGGCAAGAAGTGTGCTGATTTCATGAGTCGGTCCACGATCACCCAAATTGAGTCAAACTTGCATGTAGTGCATGGTAATCCTACCAAAAAATTCATATTAATCATGTCCCACTTCTACATTGGAATTTCTATGTTTTGTGCCAACCCACCAGGCTGTTGATGTTCGGCCTTAACTTGCTGACAGTTTGGACACCTTGCCACAAAGTCCGCCACATTCCTTTTTATGTCATTCCACCAATAGGCTTCCTTGAGGTCGTGGTACATGTTCGTAGAACCTGGATGTACGAAATACCTAGAAGCATGAGCTTCGGTCATGATTCTTTCCCGGAGACCATCTACATTTGGAACACATAGTCGCCCTTGGTGCCTTAGTGTACCATCATCCATACTAAGAGCAAAAGCGGTAGTCTTATGGTTTTAAATCCCCTCCTTCAATTGCACCAAAAATGGATCATTGTATTGCTTCTCTTTGACTTCCACAACAAGCGATGATTCGGCCCTATTTTGCACAATTACCCCCTCCTTCATTAGAGTCCCTAAGAAGAACTCCCAAACTAGCCAATTGATAGACTTCCTTGGCCAATGGCCTTTGATATACCTCTAAGTATGCTAAACTACCCATAGATTTCCGTCTATGAGCATTCGCCACAACATTGGCTTTCCCCAAGTGATATAGAATATCGATGTCGTAATCCTTGATTAACTCAAGCCATCTTCTCTGCCTCAGATTCAGCTCCTTTTGTTTGAAAACAAATTGAAGACTCTTGTGGTCCATGAATATATCCACATGGACCCCATATAAATAGTGACGCCAAATTTTCAGTGCAAAAACCGTCGCCGCAAGTTCTAAGTCATGTGTTGGATAATTCTTTTCATGATTCTTGAGTTGCCTAAAAGTATATGCTATAACTTTGCCGTGTTGCATTAACACACACCCAAGCCCAATTCTTGAAGCATCACAATATACCACAAATTCATATGTACCCTCTGGCAAGGTCAACACCAGCGCTGTAGTCAATCTCGATTTCAACTCCTGGAAGCTCCTTTCACAGGCATCAGACCATTGGAACTTAACTGCTTTCTGAGTCAATTTAGTCAACGGAGAGGCAAGAGTAGAGAACCCCTCCACAAATTTCCTGTAATACCCTGCTAAGCCCAAGAAACTACGAATCTCGGTGGGCGTTGTAGGTCTAGGCCAATTCTTTATAGCTGAAATCTTTTGAGGATCAACCTTGATTCCTTCTCTAGAGACAACATGACCCAAGAATGTGATAGATTCGAGCCAAAATTTATACTTTGAAAATTTTGCATACAATTGGTGCTGATGAAGAGTCAGCAACACTGCCCTGAGATGATCAGCATGATACTCCCGACCTCGTGAATACATAAGAATATCGTCAATAAACACTATCACAAAGGAGTCGAGGAAAGGCTTGAAAACCCTATTCATAATATCCATGAAAGCCGCTGGGGCATTTGTTACCCTAAAATACATCACCAAAAATTCAAAATGCCCATACCGGGTCCTAAAAGCTGTTTTCGGAATATCCTGCTCCCTGATCTTCAATTGGTGATACTCGGATCATAAATCAATTTCGGAGAAGTATTTATCACCCTTTAACTGGTCAAACAGATCATCTATTCTTGGTAGTTGGTATTTGTTTTTGATTGTGACTTTGTTGAGCTGCCGGTGGTCAATGCACAATCCTCAGTAACCCATCTTTCTTCCTCACGAAGAGAACCGGTGTGCCCCATGGCGACACAATCGGTCGGATGAAACCCTTCTCTAACAAATCCTTCAATTGTTCATTTAGTTCCTTCAATTCTGCTGGTGCCATTCTGTAGGGCGGAATAGATATAGGCTGCGTGCCTAGTATCACATCAATCCCAAAATCAATCTCCATGTCTGGCGGAATTCCAGGGAGCTCATCAGGAAAGAACTCCAAAAATTCTTTCATAATTGGCACAGACTCGAGTGTAGGTGCCTCAGCATCGGTGTCCATAACCCGGACCAAGTGATAGATACACCCCTTGTATTCGTGGCCTTAAGGTAAGAAATAAACCTACCTTTTGGCATCACATTATTCCCCTTCCACTCAATAACCGGCTCATTAGGAAATTCAAACCTCACAATTCTAGTTCGACAGTCGAGCTTAGCAAAACATGAATAAAGCCAATCCATTCCCATAATTACATCAAAATCAACCATCCCCAATTCAATAAGATCGGCCACGGTGTCCCGACCATGCACCGTGACAACACAACCCCAATAAACTCGTGCGGCCACAATAGACTCGCCAACCAGAGAAGATACATAGAATGGCTCAGGAAGCTATTACGGTTCTATCCCAAATTCCATAGCAACATAAGGGATAATATAGGATAAGGTGGAATCGGGATCAATAAGACCATATACATCATGAGCTTGGATAATAAATATACCTGTGACGACATCTGGAGAAGCATCTGTATTCTGGCGACCGCTCATAGCATAGAAACGGCTAGGTCCTCCTAAACTATGCGCACCACCCCTAGCTGCACCACGCCATGCTGGTGCCGAATGACCTCGAGCTGGAGGGGGTGCGAAAGATAAAGCAGTTGCAGAACTGGATGGCTGTGCTGTGCCCCTGCCCGCACCCTGGCGGGATAAACGACACTCCCTTTGAATATGACCTCTCAATCTGCACCCGTAACATAAAGGTAAGTCCAGGTAGCAAATTCCTGAGTGCATCTTCCCACACCTGGGGTATGGGGGCCTTCGCTACTGTGGGAACCTCCCTCCTGATTGGCCCTGATGGTGCGGTCACCTGCTGCCCTGATTAGGCCTGAAGTGACTCCCCTGCTACTGACTGTGCCCCACTGGTGGTGCACTGGCTAAAGACTGAGCATGAGACTGGGTTTGCCTTGATGACCCTCCCCTAAAAGCTGATCTCCCCCCACTAAATGACTTCTCAAAGTTGCCCGCTGACCGAGCCTTGCTCGTACTCTCTTGCTCCCTCCTGTTCTTCAATTTGTGGTCCTCTGTAGCTTGAGAAAATGCTACCATTTTCCCATAGTTCATGTCTGAATTCAAGGCAGCTGTAGCGGCCTCATTGATAACCAAGGGGCTAAGCCCCTACACAAATCGGCGCACTCTAGCCTCTATAGTAGACAACATGAGAATGGCATATTTTGACAAGCGCACGAAATCCATGTGATACTCCCACACACTACTACTCCTTGTCTCGGCAAGCAAGAAATGGTCTATAAAGGCATCAGCAATCTCACTCAATCTCACTGGAGGGCTCCCCTCCTCCCGAAAGTCCTCCCACAGCTCAAACCAAGAATAGGCCACTCCTTTCAGGCGATAGGCGGCCAACTCCTCTCCCTCCGTCTCAGTAGCGCGCATAACCCAGAGAGTCTTATGCATCTCATCAATGAAGTCCTATGGGTCCTCCTCGGGATTATCACCCATGAACACCAGAGGATCCACTGTAGAAACCTGTTCACCCTGGAACCACTAGAATCCTCTTGTTGGCTAGAGGATGTAGGTGCAACATTCGACCTTTGGGCCTGAGAAGCCACTATCTGAGTCAGCATCTGAATAGCTCGCCTAAGATCCCCATCAGAAATACCAGAGCCAGAATCTGGGGTTAGAGGTGGAATCGGAATGCCAGGTGGAGGAACAATCACACCCTCAGTAGGTGTAGGAACTGGTGTGGCCTAGGTTGGTGTAGTGGAATCAGGTAGTGTAGCAGTCGGGGGATTATCCTCAGCCCTCGGGTGTTCACCTACATAATCTAATAAAGTGTCAACTGCCACTCCTTAGGCGGCATTGGCTCCTTGGCCAGTTCTTACTCTCTTCTTAGGTCCAATATACTGAAAGTTAAAGGAATGCACGAGTTAGAGGATAAACAGTTGCACAATTAGTTTCATCGCGCGATCCAGAGTATCAAAGAAGGGTATTATTCCTAAATGTCCAAGTAGCCTCCAACTTATAGAAGTGGTTGACAACACACCGATCAGAAGGACTCTACCAGACATGGCTCCGAGACATTCTAGGACACTTTAAAACCTTAGGCTGTGATACTAAGTTTGTCACGCCCCATCCTCGGGAAGCGCGACCAGCGCTCAACCGAGATGCCCTGCCGAGCAAGCCTGTTAGATACTTTTTACCCAATTAACCCATGATCAAGAGAAGACGTGATTTCATTAACTATATAGTAGGAGTCTCATTCATATAATCTTAAATAATTTCATTAGTCATTGCGCTTTTAAGTCCCAAAATACACATTTCTTAATGTTCAAGTGGAACAATTGATGAAACACAACATGACTTGTTTAACATTTCCAACACCCATATACAACCCACATAGTATCTACAGAGCCTCTAAAGATACAAAAGAGAGTAAAGATGGTGCCGGCAACAAAGCCAAGCCCCGACTATACCTCAAAATGTGACCATAATATAAATAAAAGGTACAATACATAACCCCGGAATGAAATGGGGCTCACCGAATCCATTGAGAAGAGGATGCAACACTATCTGAGATCTGCACTGTCTACTATGTAACCACCTGCATCCATTTAAAGATGTAATGCCCCGGCAAAAGGGACGTTAGTACCGTCGAATAATACTAGTATGTATAGCTAAACACCAACTCAATAGAATGAATAATAATACAAGTGGAACAGTCAAGAATTCAATAATGGCTTCAAATAATAGTAAAACAACAAGTCAAGGATCATATACATTTTCAAGACAATTTCCATATTACTAGGTAGGGCGACCTTTAGTACCGATATTCCACAATTCACAATACCTCTGTATTCTTTCACGGAGTCCGATCTCGGCCTGATCGGCTAGGCCGCCTCATCTCAGACATTACCGCAATTTCATTTTAACTTTCCAGCATAATACCACCATGTGTGCGGCATGGCGTGCGATCACGGCCCGATTGGCTAGGCCATCTCATTTGAGACATCAACCTTTTTCACAATTTCATCCACAATACCACCGTGTTCTAACATGGAGTCCGATCTCGGCCCGACCGGCTACGCCATCTCATTTGAGACATTACCTTTTTCAGTCAAACATCTCACATTGTACTTCTTTCATGTACTTTCGATTCATTGACAATAGTGATTACGATTACAAAATCATTCTTGGCACTTGGCCGTATTTCATAGTTCCAGACCCCTTTTCCACATTCAATATCATTATCAAAATCAATAAGGCTCCCCATTCAAAACATTAAATTCACATATGAGCAATTTGGGAATCTTAGGCACATAGAGGCTTTTCATACAATTTGGCATAACAACCTTTATTTCGATCTTGACATGAGGTCTTAACTTTCTAACACATATTCCACATTTTTAAACTCATCCTCAATGACACGATAACATGATGAAGCATTTAGAATAAATATTGAACTTGCATCCTTCAACACAAACACGTTAGAAATTGCCAATTATATAATGATCAAGGGCTTACTCCAATTACAAGATCACTGTGGGTTTCGATTCTAAGAACAAGGGAGTTTAGCCAACATACCTCGATTGAGCTCCTTAAAACTCTAAGATGTTCCGAAATATTAGCCACTTCAATCTAGTTTAGAAATATAACAAAAGTGAACCAAAATTAGGAAGATGAACATGGTTTTAACTCATTTGAGCATATTATCAAACACTAGGTGTACATCAATGTTTTAAGGCTCTTTTGTGGAAGATTCCATCATTTACCAACCCACTCTCTACCATTATTAGCTCACAATCTTCCCACATACTACAAGGATACATGCATGCAAGGTAAGCACTCCCATCCCCATGAATTAACTTACTAATGGCCCATTCTAGTTACATCTTGAAATTAAGGGTTTGGGTTATAGAATCTTACCTATTAGGAAAAAGACCTAGGTGCCTCTCCTGATAATCTTCAAGATTCTAAGTGAGAATTGGAGAGCAATGTTATGAAGATCACTTCTCCCACTAGGACCCTCTCTCTCACTCTAAAAATATCAGAAAATATGATCAAAATGGTCCATAGGATGTGTTTTAACGAAATAGGGTCGGGTTTAAAACCCCCAAAAATGAAGCTCCGGAACAAGGTCTGCGATCACATAATTGATATGCGGACCGTATATCGGTCGCATAATCGGTGACCAAAACAGCCAAAAACATGTCTGTGTCTGCTATCATTATGTGGCCCGCAGACCTGTTCTGTGGTCGCATAATGAACTGTAGAATAGTTATGCGGTCGCATAGTCGACCGCAAAATTTCATCAAAATTGACCCAATCAACTACCTCACTCTGCGGCCATTATGCGGTCCGCAGAGTGATTCTGTGGTCGCATAATGGACTGCAGAAACGCATAACACTACCAAACATTTTCCTCTACTATTATTAACCTCTACGCCTACTTTGGCATCACATAATCTGGGTTTTTAGGAAAAATTTTATGGGGCCTTACATCCTCCCGCACTTAAGATCATTCGTCCTCGAATGAGGATCATAATCCATTATTAGCACCTTGTGCAACTCAGTTAACATATCCTACATTAGAAACCCAAGTTTAACTAACTCTCTAAATTCTCAAAAATTTCGCCAGAGTTTTGTTTGTTACTAGGCCTATCCACCTGTCAGAGAGCCCCAGAAACACTTCTTACAAACATGTATAGACCTTAACGACATAGCATAATTCATAACCACACCAACCGTGGCCTCATGTAAACAATATATAATCAAAAGGAGCATCTTTACAATAACTGAACAAGTGATACAAAATTCTTAGGCGACAGGTTCGTAAAAGAAAGGATTACACAATTATTCAAACAAGTGAGGATAATTCTCCTTCATCTCTTCATCTACTATTATTAACCTCTACGCCTACTTTGGCATCACGGAACCCAGATTTTTAGGAAAATTTTTACGGGGCCTTACAATGACAATATATATTAATAACACCAACCTCAACTATAAGTGCATTACATTAACAGAAGTGGTATCTTGACATGAACTGTACACATTTAAATCATAACACATAGAAATTACCTTTTGAACCACAGCCATTTGGCTCTACAAACGAGTGAGAATATTCCCTTTCCACAACACTTTCAGCCTACGAGGTGATCTCCTCGACTCACAGACTTGGACACAATACTTTGATGGAGGCAATCTCAACTTCCGGACTTATCTAACAAGGATGACAATTAGCTACCTCTCATAAGCCAATTACCCATTAACTTTACCTTCCATAGCTTCCACCAGAATGATAGACAAACGACTCCCAACTACCCTTTCGGGCATAGACACATGAAACACCGGGTGCATGGAGAACAATGATGGGGGACACATCATACTCATAGCTTGGCCTATTTCTTTCAAGATTCCATAAGGCCCAACTATAAACTATTCATATCTTACCTTTATTAACAATTCACATAGTATCTTCATGGAGAAGGTCTGGAGAATAACCCGTTCACTTTGTTCAACTCTAAATCTCTACGTCAAACACCCAAATTAAACCCTTGGCGACCTTCAACCATTATTCTATAATCGGCTAGAATGAATATGACTATAGAGTTCCTACCCAATATGTTTGATCATGGAATGATGCTCCTTCTTTGACATGTGAGAAACTACAACTCTCTAGAGATCTACTACAAATGGGAACAACGAGGTGCGCGTTTGAGCTAGAATTGTTCAAGAATCAACCAAGGTGTTGAGCAGTGCATTTCAGGAGGTTATATTCTAAGAGACATGAGGGCGACTACCAATAGTGATGACATGGTTAATCATCATAATGACATAATTGGTTAGAAAGGCTCTAATTGGTGATATGATGCTCCGGGGAGAAAGACAATTAACTCTTATCCACCCACGGATGTGGAACATTAAGGATAGTAAATTCTTCGCATATGACAATGGCATAGTAAATGATTCTAGAAGCCGGGTGTTTAAAGGTAACGGAACCCGGGGAGACACTATAAAATAATCATGGAAGGTTTGCAGATGTTCATAATGAGTTCGCCACGGATTTTATGACCTGAAAAGTACACATACGCTTCCAGAGGATGGGAAAAACATAAGAAGCCAAAATGAAGCTATGATAACCCCAAAGGTGCATTTGGTCTTTAAGGAGAGCCTTTTAAGGACCCTTATGAAAAAGGAAGTGTTGCAGCAATATATGGAAGGGTGCGATCTCTCATGGTTATCCAACAATGTCAGAAAACTAACACAATGAATTCACTAACTAAGGAACACAATTAATACATGTTTAGAGGTGTAACAAGAAAATGAACATTTGTTATGAGCTGGACACGTTTCTGCTATAGTAACTCCCAAACTGCAATACAAGGCCGCGTCATGGGCAACTACAATACTAGGAACAAAGTGAGCTACTTACTACGGAATGTTCTAAGTGGACTTGAAAGTTATACTAAGATGGGCAAAAGCAAGATCTTCTTATGACGGATGGGTGAGGATATCAAATTTCAAAGAGCCTTTACGGAGACAAGTGACCATCTCAATTGACATGTACACATATGATAGGTATTCAAACATGCCCTTATGTTACTAGACAGTGAAAAGGGTCTATGACAATGTTCACAAAGGGAGTAAAGTGATTCTTTAAATCCCATGAGCCAACTTCACATACACAGAAGAGGGAGAGAGAGGCTCAAGAAAGATCTCGACACTGGATTGCCTTATATTAGATTTGATACTACGTAGGTAAACTTTACGACGGTGCATGCATAAGCACCAGTGAGCAGATGTTATCCATCTGAATAAAAAAGTTCTGTAAGAAATTCATCAGGTATAGTCCCTTGTTGGGAATTTAGGGAAGCAAGTGAGAAATATTAGCCTAGAGTTATAACTCAATTCAAGGACATAATTATATAGCTAATTTCCACAAGAGGTTGTAAATAAGAGAATTTGTGATAAAGAGGCTTCACAAATAATGCGCCTCGTACAATACATCCAATGTTTTGTGATTCACATTCTTGTTAAGACCATATCTATGCAGGCTCTCAATATAGATGTATATATACAACAAGGAAAAATATGTGGTGTTTAGAATGATGTACTAAGGAGTAACTTACTTGGTAACTTTAGATTGACGGGGACAGTGCCTTAACTGATGCCCCCTGACTCCACATCTATAACATACATTAGTACCATAGTGACATACACCCAAATGACATTTCCTACACTTCACACAACGAGAATGACGTCCACTAAACAGACTCGCCCCACTAACCTGATATTTACCTTTTTTGCATACATGATAAACATCCCCCTTATCCTTCTTCCAAGAATCCATGGCGGGAGTAACAATCTCTGTACCTCTTTGTTGTGTGGGCCTTTGGAGTTGCCCAAGCCTGCCACCCCTAACACTCCCCTGAGAATACTTACAATATGAAGGCAAATGTTCCTTCCCGCATATCGGGCAGACCGTGATAGGTGTTCCCAACCTAGGGCATTTGTTCTTCCTATGGCCCCTCTTTCCACAACCATATCATATTTCAAGAGTCATCCAACATCTCCCCAAATGGCGCTTATTACAAATCAAACAATATGGCTCATTGGTACCAACAACCCTATTTCGTTTCTTAGGTACTCTCACCACATGATCCGGTGGTGTTGTGAAATTGATAGGACCAAGGACACTTTCCTTAGTAACAAGTTCTTCTAATCCCTCCACGGCTCGATGCATTCTCCCAATGAATTGTGTAATCTCCCCCAGATTAAATGGCGGGTCATTTCCTCCTTGTTGCTTCGAACTCATAGATTATTCATTTTGAAAATGAGGCATAACGAGGAAATTAGCTTCATATCTTAAGCTCTATCGCACGATCTGGAGTATCAAAGAAGTATGAAATTCCTAAATGTCCAAGTAGTCTCCTAATTATAGATGTGGTCGACAACACACCGATAAGAAGGACTTTACTAGACACGGCTCCGAGACATCCTAGGATAGTTTAAAACCTTAGGCTCTGATACCAAGTTTGTCACGCCCCGACCTCGGAGAACGCGACTGATGCTCAACGGAGATACCCTGGTTAAGCAAGCCTGTTAGATGCCTTCTACCCAACCTTGCCCATTAACAATATAAGAACTAGTACAAGTGATAGACATGAGAAGAGTCAAGTGCTTCCCATTCTTTTTCCATTATTCAAAAGAGATTCATTTACGACTTTCAAATATTACAAGTTTATAGATCTGATGAAAAAACATGTTTGCCACATACCAACACTTCTAGTTCATTACCCAACATAAAACACAACCTACAATCTATCTACGGAGCCTCAACATACAACAGAAGGGAAGAATGGAAGTGTCGGTGATAAGGCCCCGGCTAAACCTCAAAACATAAATTACAACGTCAAATGACATGAAGCCCAGAACAGAGTAGGGCTCACCAAAATCTGTTGACTAGAGAGTAACTACTAACGTGGATCAAAACTGCCCGCTGACAAACCACCTGCATCCATTGAAGATGCAGCGCCCCCGGAAAAAGGGATGTTAGTACATATGGAATAGTACTAGTATAAAAGCCAAAACACCTATTCAAGGACATAGAAATACAACATGAATATGATGAATCATGGTAACAATAAAAGGCTTAGTTAGCCGTTAAAGCCGCATCTATTTTCGAAGTTTATTTGGAATAGTTGAATTGTCCTATTTCATAAGCTTTCTCACATCATTTCATTTCCTCGACACTATTGGCCACAAGTATGACTTTCATTCTTTGCACGTTGGCCATACATTATATCTCCAATCCATTTCTTTCCTTTTCAAGCATTCTTATAGATTATCAACAACAAGGCATTTCTACTCAAGACTTTAAATACATATTTGAGCCACTAACCAAATTAAGGGTCATAGGCACATGTAATTTCTTACATAATTGGATATGCTAGTTTTCATTAGGATCACGTTTTTAAATCATAACATATTAACACACGGCCCACGCATAATCACCATCTCAAATAATAACTCAACATAACAAGTACATTTGAAATACAAATTGAGCGCATATATCTCTTGTCACAAGGCTTATTCGGAATACTCAATTTATAATGAGTAACACGGGACTTATAAGGCCATTGTGGGGGTTCAATTCTAAAAGAGGAGTTTAGCTAACTTACCTTATTTGAGCTTCCATTAATTTACTATAATGTCCCAACACTTCTAGCAATAACAATTTATAGGAAGATAGGGAAAATCGGATAATAATTAGAAGGATTCACATAGTGTAACTCTCTTAGGAATTTTGTCAAACACCTATTATTCAAAATAGACTACAAAGCTCTACAATGGTAATCCCTTCATCCCTAACCCAATTTCAACAAGAAACAAACCAAAATTGTTCATTAATCTCACATACTATAACCCATTGACACATGCATGGCCTATTTCCAACCCCCATAATATACTACTCATAACCTCTTGCATGAAAGCTTATGAGTAGTACTTACCCAGATAGATGATAATCTAGTGATGGGTTTCCTTGATTCGTGAAGGTTGGTGCAAGATTGGATGATTAGAGTATTAGGTTTCCTCCTTCTCTCTCTAAAATTCTCTTACTTCTCTCTAAAATCATCATGTAATCGCCCCAAAATAAGCCCCAAAGGCTATTTATCAAAATGGGGTCGGGTTATAAAAATAGGAAAGTGGACCCTCCGAACACAGGTCTGTGGTCGCAGAATGGACTGCATAACAGATATGTTGTCCGCACAATGGACCGCGAAACTGATGCCCAAAACCTGGAATTGTCTGGATCACTCTCCAAAATGCACCGCATAATCACTCTCCAAAATGCTTCATGCCAAATGCTTCATAGATCACTTATACGGCCGCAGAATGCACCACAGAATCACTCTCCAAAATGCTTCATGCCAAATCTGCGACGGAAAATGCGGACTGTGAAACAACTATAAGATCGCATAATGGACTGCAAAACGACCTTCAAAATTCAACAAACTCACTACTCAACTCTGCGATGATTTTGTGGCTCACAAAATGGTTATGCGATCGCGAAACAGACCACAAAATTGCCTTCTTCTACCAAAACATTATATCGACTCCTCAGTGTATTCTTCAACCCCAAGAATCAATACTCATTACCTGACCTCTGCACCACAAATCTAGAATCCCTTGGCGAAATTTTACGGTGCCTTACATCCTCCCCCACTTAGAATCATTCGTCTAAAATGAGGAGTAGAGTCCGCCCATAATAACTAACATAATTCATTTCTCCTTACACACATCACAAGCCCCCAAATTTGACAAACTCCCAAAATTTTCAAACATTTCGGCAGAGTCTCCCCTGTAATTGGGCCTATACACCTGCCAGAGAACCACCAAAACAACTCCTTACAACACATCCACAACACAATAAATCATCATAATATATATTAATAACACTGACCTCAACATTAAGGGCATTACATCAACAGAAGTGGTATCTTGACATGAATTGTACACATTTAAATCATAACACATAGAAAGTACCTTTTGAACCACAACCATTTAGCTCTACAAACGAGTGAGAATATTCCGTTTCTACAACAATTTCGGCCTTCGAGGTGATCTCCTCGACTCACAGACTTGGCCACAGCACTTTTACGGAGGCAATCTCAACTTCCGGACTTATCTAACAAGGATGACAATTAGATACCTCTCATAAGCTAATTACCCATTAACTTTACCTTCCATAGCTTCCACCAGATTAACTACTACATCCGTACTCATTACCCGACCTCGGCACCACAAATCTAGAATCCCTTGGTTAAATTTTACGGGGCTTTACACATCTTAGCTACAATGGTGGGAGCATACCTAACCAAAGAATCAAACTCAAGGATGTACTCCCTAACACTTATATTACCCTACTGAAGGGTCAAGAACCTATCAACTCTAGCCCGACTAAGCTGTGGTGGCAAATAATGATGAAGAAAAGCCTCTGTAAACTCCTGCCATACTGCTGGAAGAGCATTCTCACCTATGGAAAACTCCAAAGACTTGTACTAATTAACTACAACATCCTCTACATCCTATCGATAAATACACGAGGGTCATCATTTGGATCTACTCTAGTGAATACCAGATGGTCCAAATTAATGCAATCACGAACCTTGCACTGATGGCACTATCTGCATGACCAATACCTACTTCCTGGCGCAGAGCCTGTGCGGCCATTAATCAAGTCAATAGCTGAATAGCATTGCTCATATCCTAACTTAGTGCATCTGGCTAAGGAGCTGGGGGTATTGGGGTGGGCGCTGGAGCTGGTGCCCCTCGGATCTTCTCTAGAGTGGGAATTGTATGTGCAGTCTGAGATGGAGTCTCACCCTTGGTAACCCGTAGCGCTTGACTCGTAGTCTCATCAGCCACGTACTTGCCCTTCTGGCCAACTGTGGCCTTCATAGGAATTGCTGAAAACATAACATATTATTAGGAAAATGAATCCTCATATCACACGATCTAAGATAAGAAGGGACGATAACATCCTATATGTCATGCAGCCTCCTGTTTATAAGTGTGGTGCACAACAAACTCATAAACAAGAATCTACTAGATACGGTCTGTAGCCAACCCTAGGAAAGAAATGCTCTGATACCATTTTTGTCACGACCCAAACCAATGGGCCATGAAGAGTGCCCGAGTCCTACCTATCGAACAACCCTAATCATACATCTAAGATATAAACATGAAGTAGGGGTAGGTCAGGCATAACGTCTGTCAATAAACTACTGAATCGTGTTTATAACATATGTGAGGAAATAGGCCCAAAATGTATGTATGTATGTATATATATATATATATATATATATATATATATATATATATATATATATATATATATGCGAAATATGGTAGGGTGTGCCGACAAGGATGCAATGGAAAATTATATATCAACATAGAAGCCGACAAGGCCACACACTATCCAACTATACATGATTGTCTACTGACCTCTAATAGAGTGTACAACTGTATAAAGGACATGACTTGGCCCCGTCATAACCACATATGTATACAAATATATCGTACAAAAACCTAATAGCAGCTCCGGATCAAATGGAGCACAACAACTCTCATTGAGAAAGGATCCTAAGAAAGGAGACCATCAATATGTCTACATTCACCTATGGTAATAAAACACAGGCCCCAAGCAATAGGGGCATCAATACGAATAATATATGAAGTATGTAATGCATAAAAATCAGTATATAAAAGACATGAAAGAAACATGGAGTAAAGGACGCAACATGTATGTCTGAATAGCTATGTGAATCATGAAACATTTATAATGTCATGCATATGCATATAAATATCATATCATGCATAGGTATATGCGTACATAATATCATCAAGCCTCTGAGGGCTTCCCATCATATCCTCTCGGCCTCAGTAAGAGAAATCATCAACGTATACCAACTGATCAGGCGAAGCTGCTCAAACTCCGCGCGCCATGCATCCCAAAGGGTCTGGGGAACAAACTCTCTCAATAAAATCTCTAAAAACTGTGTCCATGTAAGTAAAGCTGCATCGGCTGGGCTACCATCCTCGTAAACCCGCCACCACTAATATGCTGCTCCTAACAGCTGGAATGTAGTAAGAGCAACTCCGCTCATCTCCACAATACCCATGGTGTGGAGAATACGCTAGCACTTCTCCAGAAAACCATATGTATCCTCTAAAGATAAGCCACTATAAGTAGGAGAATGATACTTCTTGAACCTCACAAGTCTAAGTTGCTCCTTCTCAAATGCCACTGCCCTAACCTCTGGTTGAACCAGAACAACAGGATGCGCTGGCATAACCTCTGGAACCTGGTCAACATGGAACCGCTGCTCTGGAGTATGGGCCACGAGAGTCTGAGCTCCTCTCCCAGCCTGAGATGTGGCAGGTGCAAGTAGAATCAACCCTGCCTGAGCTAGAGTAATGAACATGCCCAAGAACTGTGTGAGGATCTCCTTAAGTGCAGTGGTGGCAACATGCTCCTCGGGTGCCTGCCCGCAACTGAAGCTACTGATGGCTCCTCTGTCGCAGCT